>NC_080606.1:1528342-2131084 GCF_027887145.1 Ammospiza caudacuta | reverse complement strand
CCATTTCTGATCTGGGAGTTCATTCCTACCTCCAGTTCAGGCTTTAACATTCTGCTCTCGGCACTGAAAACCGCAAACACAGCACAACCACAAATCCTCGGGAGCCAAATGTGAAAGGTTGACTGATACATTATCCAGGGGAGAAAAATATATTGAAAACTGCTTTTCCTGGGATAATCTGATTTTGCAGCACGGCCAACATTAAACATGGGAGGCTCCCCAGGCAGAGGGTAATGGGTGACCTCCCTCACCTCTCTGTCAGATGGTTTCCAACTCTATCTCACTTGGCACAGGGAGATCCCTCCCACGCACAGCCTGATGCTCCATACTGGGCCCAGCAGTGAGAGTGGATAAAAAGTATTTTTAATCTCTGTTCTTAATTGTAACAGCCTTCCTCCAGGCATCCTCTGGGCACTGCAGCTCTGCCTGGCACAGCCCTCACAGATGGTTGTGAGCCTGGCTGTGCCTGGGTGGGGCTCAGTGACAGCTCAATGTGGTCCCTGATTAAGGATCTGGGGATCCCTTTTGGCCACAGGGAGAGCTGGGGGAGCAGAGCCCACAGAGCCTTTGCTTCAGATGGCAAGGAAATCACAGAGAGGGCTGTGCTGGCAGCAAAATGAGGCAGGTTAGGGCAGGGATGGCATGAGGGTTTGGGCACACAAACAGCTTTGTGCACATGGGTGAGCTCCATGGACTCCTCATGATGTGAAAGCACTCCTGTGCAGAGAGCTGGGCCCAGGGCACCTCAGGGCCCCTTGGAAGTCAGAGTTTGGAGCTGATTTGAATCAGGGAAGGAGGGTGACAGTACAGAAAAAGATGACGGGTTTAAAACTTCACTGACAAATTATTATCCTCAAAAGACACATGGGGAATTGAGAGAGCAAACAACCTGACCCAAAGCAGCCCCCTGAGCACGGGAAATGGGAGAGAGGCACTCAAACCACAGTAGGTCTAGAGGGGAAGTTTTCCCCAAGCACTTCTGACCCACAGCTGCATTCCCCATCATGGGGGCCTTTGCCCTCTGCGTTGCCTCAGCGTTTAAAATCTGTTTTGCCATTGCTGAGGATGCTCCTGTGAGCTGTGCTTGCCTGGCAGAGACTGGACCAGAAGCTCCAGGAACCCTCAGGAACACTGGGGCTGTCCACACACCACACCCTGCCCTGTGACCAGTGAGAGGTGACCACCAGAGACAGGGGGGTGCAGAGGCAGAGCTGTCCCCTGCCCTCCACCCAGGAAAACCTGGGCAGGGCAGACCCTCCAAACCCTGCTGCAGAAATGACTCCCAGGAAAGGACAATGCTCTCCCCTCCCAGCTGCACACCTGGAAATGAGCAGGTGTCCCTTCCAAAGGGCATTTTCATGCTTCTGTCCCCAGGGAAATCTATTTTTGCTGGAATTGGAGAGCTCAGGGATTCACTGAAAAGCCATGTGTGTTTAAACCAATGGCCTGTAATCATCTTAGGATTTATTTCAAGGTTACCCCCATGAAAAGAGAAGGCACCACAGCACTGCCAGCATTATTGGATCACAAGCCTTGCAATATTTGGTGTTTTTATTAAGTCTTCAGCTCCTGGAATCAGCTTTCATTTGTTACACTCAAGTGGTTTTCTATTATTTTAAAGGTTTAAAAAGACAGTAGCAAATAACTAAAGAGACTCATCTCCACCCCTCTTTTTGTTGTGAATTTGAACATAGGATTTTTGATTCTCCTCGACTTTAATGAAATGTTTTGTGCTCTCTATGCACAATGCAAGATCTTCTAAATGAAATGTTATTGCTGTCATTGACTTTCCCAGCAGAAGGGAAGGGAGGCTCTTGTGGGGAAGGTCTTGGCTGTAAGTCAGAGACAAAATCTCAATTTTTGTCTTTTCTGCTGGCTGGTGAGTTCTGTACTGAGGCACTGATGGGAACTGAGTCAATGCAGAGGGCAAAGGCCCCCATGAGGGGCTGCAGGTGGGGAATGTGTGGGTCAGGACTGCTTGGGGAAAACTTCCCCTCTAAACCTACTGTGGTTTGAGTGCCCCTCTCCCATTTCCCGTGCTCAGGGGGCTGCTTTGGGTCAGGTTATTTGCTCTCTCAATTCTCCATGTGTCTTTTGAGGATAATAATTTGTCAGTGAAGTTTTAAACCCTTCATCTTTTCCTGTGCATCTCCACTGTGCTAAACCACTTTTCCTAGAGGAGGAGGAGGTGAGGAGGGGTTCAGCCTCTCACCACCTCTGTCCAGGACTCTCTCCCTTGCCTGCTATTCCAGCTGAACTATTTATAAGGAAAACGGTTCATCAGCTTTTAAAGATTTTCTATTTCCTTTGTTTGTTTGAGGGGAATGGTTACTAGAAGCCTCTCTTCCTGTGGTTTTCCATGTCAAAATAACCAGGAGTCCCCCAGGGTGGCTCTGCTGTGGGTGGGCACAGAGCTGACAAGCTCCAGGCCAGAGCCAAAGCTTCCCTTCCTGCAGAAGCTGAAGAAGTTCATCCAGAATTAAATTAGCAATCACAAACTCATCAGGAGACATGGCAAAGGTTCCTTCAGGATATTCAAATGCAAGTGTTAACCCAAGAGTACCTCTGGCAAAGCAACAGGATTCCTGTTCCCATTGATTTTCCCAGCCAGGGAAGGCAGGATTTGCTCAGCTGAGTCATGAGAGAGGGGAGCAGTTCCCAGCCATTCCTCTGTGCCTGCTGCAATTGGAAGTTGAGTGTGGCTCAGCCAGAGGCAGCAGTTGGGGTGTAAATGATCCAAAGTGACAACAACAAAAAATTAAATCATTACTCTGGAGCGGGGAGACGTCAACAACAGTGCAGTAAAAACAACTGCTAAGTGGAGAAAGTGTTTGCAGATAAGATAAGGCTTTGACCCAGCTTTTGGGATTTGTTCCTACAAGGCTTTTCCTCAGCCACAGATGCATCAGCATTTCCTGCTTAGGTGGCACAGGGTCGCCCTGGTTTCCTCCTGCAATCAGCAAGGCCACCTGATTGCTCTGGGTGCTGACACACAAGCCCCGTGACCTCTCCTTGGCTTTTCTGCAACCCAAACATCACCTTTGGGGCTCACCTGCACCTGCTGCAAGGCAGCCCCTGGAGTTGCAATGCCATGGCCTTTCCTGGCTGGCTGTGACCTGGATCACTGGATCAGCTGCAGATTTATGGGAAGGGGTCACAGAAAGCAGCTCCAGGTCAAAATTGTTTGGTCTTGGGCAGTGGCAGCTCATTAATCAGGGCCATTGTTTCCCTCTGACACCACAGAGAGTCCCAAGGAGTGCCAGGGATGTCACCAGCCCATGCTGCTGCTGAGCTGGGGACTGAGGGGACATGTCCTCACTTTGGGACTGGCTGATAAGCCAGGAACTCAGACCTACATGGAAAATAAACATGAAATCTGGGAAAGGAGGTGGCAACATCTGCAATCATCTGCCAGGCACTCAAGCACAATTTGAAGTATTTAGGAAATGTGGTAATCTCATGTTGATGGAAAAAAGGCTGGGAATGTTATTTCTTGATCCAAATTATGGCAATTCCTCTGGGAAAGAGAGGACCTGGCACATCTCCATGATTAGGAAATATGCAGACCCAGTGGGAACAAGATGCACAAAAAAGGAGCCCTAAAGACTCTAGGGGGAAACGAAAAAAATCCAAAAATGTGAGGTATGAAGCTGTCTTTGCCTCTCCCCCCAGCGTGGTCTCCTGAGAAAAGCTGCAGGGCTGCAGATCAGTGTTTCCAATGATTCCCAGACAGGATTACTTCATCAGCGCTCCAGACATAGCTTTCCTTCCTCCTCTGGCCATCTCCAGGACAGGGCACATTCCTCAGGCCAAGCTGGGGGTCAGAGGAGTGAGGGCACCCAGGGGCTGTGGGATGAGCCCTCAGGAAAGGGGAGCAGCCCTGGCCGGAGCTGGACACAGCTCTCTGTGCTCCCCCTGCCCACCCCAGCTCTTCCCCTCCTCCCATGGGGCTCAGGGAGCACTTCCTGCACTCCAGAGCCATTACAGCATTTCTCTGGAAGTGAACACAGCCAGGATTTCTTCCCTGTCTCCAGAGCACTGGGTAGGAAAACAGGAAGGTGGAAGGATTGCTCAGAAGGGGGAGTGGAAGGACAGCACCAATTTCTGCTCCCTGGGACAGGGACAGGACCCAGGGAATGGCTGGAGCTGTGCCAGGGCAGGTTTAGGTTTGAGATCAGGAAAATTCTTCCCCCCAGAGGGTGCTGGCACTGCCCAGGGAATGGGCACAGCCCCGAGGCTGCCAGAGCTCCAGGAGAGTTTGGTCAATCAGGGTGCGATTGTTGGGGGGTCTGTAGCTCAAACTGGATGATCCTTGTGGGTCCCTTCCATCTCAGGATATTCTGTGATCTATCTCTGCCTCCTCTGGGCTCTTTCCAGGCTGCCCTGTGTCCCTGTGCCATCTCAGCATTGTCCCCCTAGGTGAGCTCCTGGTGGTTTACGTGAGTATGGATGGAGAGAGCTGGAGGCTTTTATGGTTTGTCAGCCCAACTGTTCCTCACAATTACAAGCTGTGGTTCCAGCTTGTCCAAACCCTGCACTGAGCTGCCTTTAATCTAATCAGAACCCCTCTCTGCAGGCAATTTGTATGTGGTGAGTAGTTACTGTGGATGCTTAGGAAGGAGCACTTTAAAACACTTCTAGTTTAATTACTTTGTTATTTTGAGGAGTATCATCAGATCTGCTCATTTAGCAAAGGTGACAGGTGAAGCTGAGGAGTCATCAGCTGTAATTCATGGGCTTCATGTGTGCAGCACTAAACACTGCTCACTCACATCAATGGGATTGGATTTGGCACCTCTCGAAATTTCTCTCCAACTTATTTGTTTTGTACAGCTGCAAATAATGAAAGCAATTGTTGGGCTGACTCAGTTCCAAGAACTATTCCCCAACCTACTCATGTACACAGAGAGGATCAGTCAGTCTTGAAATCCATCCTGAGATGAGCCAGCTCCTCCCATGCAAAAACAAGCAGTAAATCTCTATAGATTCACCAGTGATTTCCCTCCTGGTCCTACCCAGCTTCACTCTTTACACTGGACTTTTTAGCCTGGAATAAAGGGCTTGCCTACACTTTGGTAAGATGCCTACACTCCAGGGTGGATGTTTTGTTGAGGAGAGTAGACTTCTTAAAAGTTAGAGCTGTAGTAGAGAAGTTTTCAACAGGTTTTCTATACACTTTTATACCTTCTTTATAATTTCTTTTTGAAGTGACAAGAAATCAGATTTAAAAAAACACCAACCCTTCCTTTTCTGTGTGGCTGTGATAAGTTAATATTAATTTTTTCCTTATTAATCAGTTATTGGCAGGCTGGAAATCTCTGTGGTGGTTCCTTTACTGTGGTGGCACTTCCCAAAGAAGGGGACAAGGTGCACCAGGAGTGATGAACTGCAGGTGGGACACAGAGAGATTTGAGGCAGGTTTTGTCTCTCTGAGGATAAGAAACTGCCTTATTTCAGTGTTCAGGGGCAATGCAATAACCAAGGCAGGCATCAGCTCCTAACTGAGCCCAGCTGCCAGCAGAGGTCAGGATTGAAACTGGCACCAGAAAATGTTAAGGAGGGATTTCCCTGAGGTTTCCATGCAAGCTGCTGTCAGTGGGGAACTGAAATTTTTGCCAGAGTTCAATGCAACAGTTGGTTTCCCACGTGTGGAAAATCTGCCCTGGTTGTGGAGAGCTGACCCAGTCCCTGACATCTTCAATCAGGACACAACTTCCAAGAGTAATTTAAGGCATTCAGACTCGGTTTAGGAACACAGCTTTGGACCTTGAAAAGTAACACTCCTATAAATTCACAGCAAACAGATGCAAATGAACTTTTCTCAGGTTAAAGAGGTTGGTAAATGAAGTTTCACTGGGCCACAGCACACAAATTAAAGCCCTGCCCAGCATGAACTCCACATGAAGTCCCACTTGAGGGGTGCTAACTTTGAACTTCACCTGGCCTGGCTATTTTAGCTCTTAGGACATTCATTTCCAGAGCAATTTTCCATGTAACATGAGTCAATAGCAGCAAGTGAAACAGTATTTCCAAATATCCAGTCAACTAAATCATTGTCCTGTGTGTCAACTTCTCCTTTGATAATAAAATATGATGGTAATTCATCCTAAGACCAAGGCTTTGGGAAACTGTAACATGGATCCCCTGGAGAGACATTAAAATGGCCAGAGGAGAAGAGAGAGAAGTTACAAAATCCCTGACACCGTGGTTTAGCAAAGTGTGTGTTTCTTTGAAAGCATTTTTTGGTCTTTTTTGCCAGCACTCAGCCTCTGCCTGGATGTATCAGATCAGAAGGATGCTCACTCATATCCCTCCTGCACTAAACAGACTAAATCACAGACTAAATCTGTGATTCCCAAATTTTCTTCTTGTTCCATCATGAGAGTGTTGGAAACCCTGTACCTTATCCTCAAACCCTGGACTGAATGAGCTTTATAAGACCTGGAAAAATAAAATTTAAGCCCAACAGATGGGAATCATCAGGAATGGCTCATAAGTGGGCCTTTAGGTGCTACAATAATAAAACTGCTGGAAATGGGAGTGGTTATCAGGAGAGGGGGGAATCATGGCAGGTCTGATACCAAGGGCAATCATTTATCTGCTCCTTCTGTTGGCAAGAGTCTGGGGAGAGGAAAGGAAACCTTCCCAAGGCTGTTCCATCAGCTTGTGTAACTCACCTCCCAAAGGAAGCAGAGGTGCCAGCTCTATCTTTAGGAATATTTAGAATTAGAGGAGATAAAGTGCTGGGAGATGTCCTTCAGGAAACATTTACTGGTGCTCCACATGGAACAATCTCTGAGAGCCCCAGCTGCCACATTTGGGGATTCTCTGCTGTCCTGCTGAGCGGCCAAGCAGGGCCTGCCTCGAGGCACAGGACCCTTCCCTTTCCAAACTTCTTTGGTGCTCCCTCAAAGGCAGAGTGGAAATCTCAACTCTGGACTCTGAAGTGTCCCCAGAGCAGACCTCAGAGAGGACTGGGGATGTTTTCCAAGAAAGGCAAGAGCTGACAGAGGAATTTGGGTGAAGTTTGGCTGGATGACGAGAGGGTGGATTGCAAAGCAACCTCTGACCGTGCTCCAGGGCTAAATCCAACTTGCCTTCAAGGAACATGACTGCCCAGGGAACACCAAATAATTATGGGAAAGCTGCTCAGAGAGACACCAGCTTTCCTCAGGCCACATTCCCCAAGGTTTCCTGCTTAGAGCCTTGCTGGTGTGAGTCCAGCAGTGATCTCTGCTCCCTGGAGATGCTGCTGTGTCCCATAGGCAGCACCACACAAACCCTGGTGGAACCTGGGCAATCCCCATTCTCAGGCCTTTTTTCCTGCTCTCCATCTCTTTCCTCATCCCCAGCCCTCTTTTCTAAGAAAAAAAAAAATGAGCCTGCATGGAAAGGCTTCTTTGTAAAGAACATCTGTGTCCTTCTGTGTGATGAATCACTGACCTGCAGAAGGAGCAGGCCAGGGGAAGGCCACGAGAGGGATGGAGCTGAAATTAGAGCAGGGAAGGTGGATGGGCAGGGTGAAGCAGAACAAAAGCCCACCCCTGTTAGCATTGTTGGACCATTTCTCCTTGAGCTATAAATCCAGAAGCAAATGAGGCAGAGCCTCCTGAGGTCAAGTCAGTTGATGTGCCACACTAAACAGAGATGGATTTGAGCAAATACAGGGGCTGGACGTGTCAGGAACATGTGAGTGCTCAGTGTCAGTAAAAGCTGCTTGGTGGGTAATTACTTTGTTTTCTTAGTTTCTGAGCTCTACCCATTAAGAAGCAATGGGCTAAAGCTGACTTTGGACTTGATGCAGAATCTGTTTTCGATCAGCTCCGTGTTCCACTTCTGTCGGCTTTGTGTGCCTGTCCCAGGAGGTTTTCCCTTTTTTTCTGGTTTGTTTTGAAGGATAGCAGGTTGCTATTTTGGGAGACAAGATAAAAGCTGTTTGCTGAGATGGGGAGAGGGAACCTAACCATCTCCTTAAAACCAAGCCCAGTTTCAGTTACATTTCCACAGCCCCAGGCGAGGTTTTGTTGCCCTGTGCCTGCAGCCTCCCCGGCCAGCTGGGCCTAACTAGGTCTGGTTTCCTCACTGGTTTGCATTAAGCTGGAAAGTACCAATTGGGCCCAGGGAACTGGCTGCAAATCATTTGGTGAAATCCTTCTTAATGACAAACTCCATCAGGCCGTGGAGCAGGGCTTCAATCACTTCCTCAGCCTCCGCCGCACTCCTACCCTGACGTGACCCCAACTTCTCCCCTGTTTGTGAGGCTTCTCCACAGCTGTGACATAATGTTTTTGATGGCAGCCTTTGGAGGAATTCTGCTCGTGGCAAAGGAGGAATCTGCTTCGAATTAGCACTGCTCATATTTATCAACTCTGCATAGTATGGCTGCCTGTTGACAAAAATCCCTTCTCCTGTCCCCCGCAGGTTCCCACATGAGCTCACTTCACTCACAAAGGTTTGGTGCTAAAGCATTTTTGGTGTCTGGGAGCAGCCCAGAGAAGGGGCAGCAGGTGGGTGACAGTCCAGGTGTGATGCCCAGAGCCAGGCTGTGTTTTTAGTGCCAGATCCTGCCTTTTGGGTGGATTTGTGGGTGCCCAGACACTTCCAGGACTCCTCTGCCGTGCCTGGAGCCATTCCCTCTCTAACAGGTTGGTTGAGTTGCAACACATGAGTTCCTCATCTGGAAAAACTGTGTCTCAGGGAGGGGGGTTACACAGTGACCTGGAAACAGCAGATTTGCTTTGTGGGATCCTGATTTTAAAGGTGCTTTAGTGCAGCTGCTTCCAAGAAAAGCAAACATTGCCAGGTACCGGGAGCAGCCCCGGGTCACATTAAAGCCACCTACGCCACTCGGCCAGAGCTGGGCAGGAAATTCTTCTCTCTTCATGTCTAAATATTTAAGGCCTATTTATTTATTTTAATTCCTCTTGTGCATAGGGATAAAAACACAAATCCTTCAAAGGTTTTTCTTATTATGGAAAGCAGCAACAGAAAAAGACTCGTCTAAAAATAGCTGGGTATTTAGGGCAGCCCCCGGTAGTGGGAGACAGATGCAGAGCCCAGATTCCACCAAGGAACGTGGTGTCCCCTGCATCCCACACTTCCATCCCAACAACAAGGTCATGGCATCACTGGGATGGGACCAGAAACACCTTCCTGGCTGGAGAAGGTTTCCTGGAAAACTGCTTCTAATCCAGCCACTTTCCATGCAGGATTTTGCCACAGCGTAATTTCCTAATTAAAAGCTTTTTTTTTCTTTTTGTTCTTATGAAACCTCAGACTGGTTCTGTTTTTAATATTGATTTCAAAGCAGAAACAACCACACCACTGTTTGCTTTTCCTAAAAATCTTACCTCTTCATCCCAAAAGTTTCTTGCAGTTCCTATAGACAGACAAAATTCACAGTTGCCCTTTGAACAGTAAAATTCATTTGGATGCTGGGTAGTTAACAAAATCAACAAACATGACTCTAAAAGTAATTAAATGAGGAGGGTTTGGAGCTCTGTCCTGCCTGTCTCTCGCAGAGGATCCAAAGGCCTGGTAAGGAATACAGAACTATATGGAAATGACTAAGAAAAAAGGGAATGATGAAAGTTCAGTGAGCACTGAATGAAAGCAAAATGAAAACTGGATGTCACCAAGAAAGAAAAATGTCGCCATTTGAATTCAGGAGGAGAAAAGCACCAAGGTGAGAGATGAAAGAATAATGCAAATCCATGCAGGCAATTAAATTAAAAAGGTTCCTTCCATCCTGATTCCACGCATACAGCCTTGATTTGCTGCACTCAGAATTCAGAGAACTAATCCCAGAAATTAAATCCAGATCTGAGACCCTGCAGAATAAACAAACAGCTTATCAAGCTAGAGCCAGCCTTTGACTGGGGTTCCTCTTTCAGAGTTCTGCTCCCTCTTGTCTTGGTTAATCACTAAAACTTTTGGTGCTGCCCATGAATTTTGGCCTGGCAGAGGTGACCTGTGCCTCTCAGGGGTTTCTGCATGTGCTGAAGGAACCAGCAGGTTCCTGGTGCCCCTTGCTGATCACAGGGGTGTTTGTGAGGTGTGGCAGGGCAGGAGGGGGAAGATCACCCTGCAGGCAGACAGAATCGCTAGAAAAGCACATAAAAATGGGTTTGAATTTTCCCTGGGTGTGCCAGGAGGTTCCAGAGGTGCCTGGATCTGCATGGCCAGGCCAAGCCAAGCCCAGCCTCTGGCACAGCCAACAACAAGCAACACTTGGAGCCGCAGGAACAACTCTTGGGTTCCAGCTGGAAAGGGAGCCTCAGCATTTTGTTGCACTCTTAAGCTATCAAAATGTTTATATCAATTGAAAACAGGCTCTTGGGGGAGAGTAAAAAAACAGGGATGAATTTTCAGGCTGAAACCTCAGCTGCCAAATTGTAAAACCCTTGGCTGGAAGGTCTCAGGGTAGAAAGGACTGTGCAGCATTAACTGCATAGCAGTGGCTCAAACAGGAGCCATCAGAATAAAGAGAGCCTTCAGGAAAATTGTGAGGCATTTCTTCTGGGCTCTAGAGCAAGGTCAAAGCATGGAAGCAGCTTTGGGAGGAGAAAAACACTGCTGGAGAGTAAAAAGAGCTGTGGATTAAGTCCCAGTCCTACAAAGCTTATTCACAGGAGCTGCTGTGCTGACATGAACATCTGAGCAGGGGGAGAGCCCTCTGAGGCCAGGCAGAGGCAGCAGGGAGAGATCCTGACATGGGGAAATGGCTCTGAAATTAAGGGAAATTTCCACCACAATGGCACTGAAATTAAGGGAAGTTTCCCTCACAGTGGTACTCAAATTATGGAAAGTTTCCCTTGCAATGGCACTGAAATTAAGGAAAGTTTCCCCCACAGTGGCACTGACATGAAGGGAAGTTTCCCTCACAGTGGCAATGAAATTAAGAAAAGCTTCCCTTGCAATAGCATTGAAATTAAGAAAAGTTTCCCTTGCAATGGCTCTGAAATTAAGGGATGTTTCCCTTGTAATGGCTCTGAAATTAAGGGACAGTTTGCTCCATGGTGGCACTGAAATTAAGTGATGTTTCCCCCACAATGGCACCAAAATTAAGGAAAGTTTCGCTTGCAATGGCACTGAAATTAAGGGAAGTTTCCCTCACAGTGGCATTGAAATTAAGGGTTGTTTCCTCCACAATGGCACCAAAATTAAGGAAAGTTTCCCTTGCAATGCCATTGAAATTAAAGGATGTTTCCTCCACAATGACACTGAAATTACGTGATGTTTCCCCCACAATGGCACCAAAATTAAGGAAAGTTTCCCTTGCAATGGCACTGAAATTAAGGGAAGTTTCCCCCACAATGGCACCAAAATTAAGGGAAGCTTCCCTTGCAATGGCACTGAAATTAAGGGATGTTTTCCCCACAATGGCACTGAAATTAGGGGATGTTTCATCCATAATGGCACTGAAGTTCAAGAACAATTTCCCCTGTGATGAAACAGAAACTCTCCCCTGCTCTCATCACCACAGGAGGGAGGACAGCAGATAACTTTTTGTATTCTTAATTCAGTTGAGCTGTTTTAAAACTACAAGTCTCTAACCTCAGTATTAGACCTATTTAGCTTCTTACAAATCTTTATTAAAACGGTTCTGCTTGTTCATTTTTCAGTGTTGTTTATCCTTTGGCCATGAAAATACAGTTTATCTGGTGAGATTTCATTGATTGTACCAGGATATCAGAAAAGCAGGAATTTGTAGTGATCCTGAAGTGGCAGAAGTGCCAATATTTGGGTGAGATTCCAGCCTGGTTCCCATCATTCCACTCCTGAGCAAGGACAGATTTTCCCCTGCCCTCCCCAAACTCCCACAGCAGTGACAGCCCTGAGTTAACAATGCTGAGCATGACCTGTTTACTGTTTGGAAATGAGTAATTCTCTGCATGATTCATCTCTCTCTGTGTCTTTGTTGTTCCTCAGAGCAGCCATAGAGGAATTTTAGCTGTGGTATTTGATTCCTGCAGCCAACAGGGCAACTTTCTCTTTTCCCCGGTTTCCAGGAGAGTGTGGGTGGTTGGTAAGGAGGCACAGAGAAAGAAGGAAAATTTGGCATTTTTCCTTGGAATTCTCCAGTTCTGAGCTTGAATAGAGCTCTCCCTGTGCTCTGTAGGGACTCCAACCCCCTTGACACCCTCTCTCAAGCCAGTGGGATGCAGTGGGGGCAGAACACAGCCAGGATTTCAACCTCTCCAGCCCTCCCTGGGGTTTTATTCACCAGTGGAACCAGATCCTCACAGCTCATCCAAACTGCATCTTGAGCTGGAAGCTGCAGTGTGATCTCACTGACATTCCCATTTTCCAGATGGGATTCCCCACTCTGATCCTGTGCTGACACGAGGTCCCATTGTAGATGAAAGGGAAAATAATTCAGATATCTACACTCAAGCAGAAGGCAATGCAAAGCTCACGTAGGACCCTGCCCTTTACAAACTCCTGCAAAATGCTAATTTCTCTGTTCCACTGCTGATCCCTAAATGAATGTTTGTTGTTGAAGAACTGAATGCTGAGGATTTGGAGAACTGTAATGTGCAAATCTTTCCCTTTCTCACTAAGCCTGGCTGTAGCTGGGAGGTTTGGGATCTGCAGCCTCTGCTGACCCCCCCAGCCACAGGAATAGGGAGGAAAGGAAATCCAAATATAAAATCAGCTCAATGTTCTTGTCTCCCTCAGCACAGGAGTTATGTTCCTCTCCCTCTGTCCTCACCCAACTCAGGGCACTTTGGTGAGCCCTCCATGCAAAGGATTAATCCAAAGCTGAATGCTTTTTGATTTAAAATGAGAAGAGGATAAAATCTGCAGCTCCAGCTTTTCTGTTTTCTGACAAAAATGCTGACCCCACTCCTGGGCATGACTCAGCACAGGACAGAAAGGAGCCCTCAGTTACAGAACCCTCGTTCAGGTTCCAGATCCCAGTGATGCTCCTGGAGGAGCTCCCAGCTGTGGGATCCCACCCTCAGTGCCCTCTCTGATCCCATTCCAGCCCGGGATGGACACTCAGAGTCCCACACAGGCAGGGGGAGTTTTTAGAGAAGGCAGGAAGGATCCAGAGTCATCCCAAACCAAACCCATTTCCCACAGATTCCACCTGTCTCCCCCAAATCCAGGGAGAATGTGACGGTGTTCACAGGGGTTCTTGGATGAGGGAAGAGATGAGGATCTGACTCCATGTTTCAGAAGGCTGATTTATTATTTTATGATATATATTATATTAAAACTATACTAAAAGAATAGAAGAAAAGGTTCCATCAGAAGGCTGGCTAAGAATAGAAAAGAATGATAACAAAGGTTTGTGGCTTGGGCTCTGTGTCTAAGCTAGCTGGGCTGTGCTTGGCCATTAATCAGAAACAACCACATGAGACCAATCCCAGATGCACCTGCTGCATTCCACAGCAGCAGATAACCATTGATTACATTTTGTCCCTGAGGCCTCTCAGCTTCTCAGGAGGAAAAATCTTAAGGAAAGGGTTTTTCATTAAAAGATGTCTGTGACAGGAGAACACACCAGAGATTTGGGGCCACTCCTTGGAGTTAAATTGGCTTTGCTGTGCCCTGAGCTGTTCATCCCAAAGCAGAGCCCAGCTGGCAGCACCCCAAACCCCCGGGAAGTTTTTGGGTGCAAAGCTTGGAGCAGGAGGATCCCCCCTGAGCCATTCCCAGGGATTCATTGTGCACATGCAGTCCAGCCCCTCTTTCTTCTCCTGAACTGCTTTCATCTCCCCTGGTTTGAAAGAAGCCAGGGCTGGCCCCACCCTGCTGCACAACTGCAGGGCTATTTACCACTTGGAGAGGAAATCCCATGTCACAACCCCTCGGAGCACAAGGAATAATGTCCGGAATTCCTTTATCTGTGACCAGGCCTGCCTCACAGGCTTTTTCCTGTCACTTAAGTGTACACAAAGATATTCTTTTCTTTTGTCAAGGCAAAGGGCCCAGATTTTAATGATGGTTTATTAAAAAAGAAAAGGTTTTGGCAAGACTCAAGAACAAACGTTCTCTGACTTTGGGACCTTTTGTTCTTCAAGGTGAAAAGTGACTATAAAGAATAAGGAAAATTGAGTCACTGGTCCTTGCCCTCCATAGTAAATTTGACCTCCACTGTTTTCACAGTGCCTAAAATTGGTGTCCTGGGCTTATCAGGGAAGTTAAAGTGATAAGCCTCTCTCCAGGGCTGCTCTGCAAGGTGATGTTTTCTGAAATTATCAAAACGACCCTTTGAGCACTGCAGATCTGTACCCTCAGCTCCAAGGTTCTGTCCATGCTTCATTCCAAACTGCCTGGCTGAAGGTTGTGCTAAGCCATTTGTGAGAGGGATGGAGAGAGAGGTGCTGCTGGACACAGTCCTGGGGCAGGGCTCTTTCCTGAGAGGATGGGGAGGAGTGGGATCCAGCACGTGCTGAAATGTCTGTCTGCACATGGATCCAGCCCTTCCCTGCACATGGATCCAGCATTCCCTGTGCATGGATCCAGCATTCCCTGTGCATGGATCCAGCATTCCCTGTGCACATGGATCCAGCCATTCCCTGCACATGGATCCAGCCATTCCCTGCACATGGATCCAGCCATTCCCTACACATGGATCCAGCAATCCCTGCACATGGATCCAGCCATTCCCTGTGCACATGGATCCAGCATTCCCTGTGCATGGATCCAGCATTCCCTGTGCATGGATCCAGCCCTTCCCTGCACCTGGATCCAGCATTCCCTGTGCATGGATCCAGCAATCCCTGCACATGGATCCAGCATTCCCTGTGCATAGATCCGGCATTCCCTGTGCATGGATCCGGCATTCCCTGCACCTGCCAGGCTCACACTTGGGATAAGAGGATCAGAGTCTCCCAGGAATGGCTGAGCCATGCTCCCAGAGCCCCTCTGTGCTGGCAGGACAGCTGGAATCCCTCAGGGATACCTGCCGGCATCCCAGGCACTGCTGGGGCCATTCCCTCCTCCTGGCACAGAACAGTGCAGGGACCCCCAGCCCAGGCCAGAGGGGAGGGGAATCTCCAGCAGGAAAGCCCTGGGAGCAAGGAAGTCACAGCAGAAATATTGGCACCAGCGTTCTGAGGGAGGAGGGGGGAGCAGGCAGGGGAGGAATCTTTCCAGGAAAAGGACATTTGCATCAGATACTTGCAGAAATAAAATATCAGAGAAATGTTCTGAATGCTGGCAGCTCTGCCCTGCTTTGCCCCATCACTCTCCAAAATCCTTCTCTAAAAAGAGGTGATCCTTCAGTCTGGAGCCCCTGATGCAGAAAGGAGTGCAAGTGCCATCAGGGACCACAGAGCAGCCCCAGGTGATCCCTGGCACCCTCCTGGCACTGTGGGGATGGCAGGAAGCTGCAGCCTTGTTGCAGGACAAATAACTCAGCAGCTGGAGTCTGCTGGCTCTTTATTGCCGTTCCTGCAGCACTCAGGCAGTGCCAGATGTGCTGTCCCTGACTCATGTGCATTGTGTTTGATGTCTCCCATCAGAACCAGCCTTGGGCTGCATCCAGGCTGCTTTTAGCAGAGATAAATATTTGGGTGAGGCTGTGATTGGCAGGAACCTGTCCCTCCCTCAGCATCCTCCCCAGCAGAGGTGCAGGCAGCAGCTCAGGCAGGCACAGATGCTTTCTGCACAGGAGGAACAACCTGTGCTCTCACTGAGCTGCTGCCACTGAAACGAAGCTCCCAAGGAGGGATTTTGGCAGGAGGGACCTTGCAGGGGCTGGGAGCTGAGTGTTCACCCAGGGCTGTGTCTGTGTGCTGGAGCACAGCAGCAATTACAGCTGCTCTTACCTGTGTGCTGCCAGGCACAGCAAACACCTCCCACCCTGCCTGCAGGGCATCAATCCCACTGCTCCTCGGCTTCCTGCAGGATGGATGCTGTGGAATACACTGAACTTGGAGGCCTGGCAGCTGTAAGGCTTGATTTGCCTTTGCCCTCTGCATTTATGGGGCACAAAGAGTGTGTGGAGCAGAAAGGACCCATGGTCAGGCAGGGCATTGAAAGGCTGGATCCATGGGTTCTCCTTGCTTCTGGACAAGCTCACTCGTTTCTTTCTCCACTTTCTGAGTGACCCACAGTCCCTGGACAGACCCCACAGGCCCTGGCTGGGCTGCAGGGTGTGCTGAGCAGGGCTCTGTGTGCTGAGCAGGGGTGTCCCAGTCCCACAGCCCTGTCCTGCCCACCTGGGCCAGGTGGATTAGGATTTCTGCCAGGGGTGGCTCAGCAATCCCAACCCACCTTGTGAGAACCCAATTCATGCAAATCAAGGTGGATTAGTCCCTTCCATTTCCCTGCTCTGTCACTTTGCAGTTGGTGGCAGTGATTTAAGGCCACTTTACTCAGAACTGGAGCTTTTCCCCCCATTTTTATTTGCCTGACCTTGGTGTTCCAGTCTGCTGAACAAGGAGATGAAGCCATGTGTGACAAACCATCCAGGCTGGTGTTTGCTGGGATGGGTCACAGATTTTCCTGCCCTGTGTCAAAGGGATCCCAGCAGGGACAATGGCAGAGCTGTCCCAGAAGGAGACACCCCTCCTGTGCAGACATTTCTCTGCAAATTGCCATAAATTCACTGTGTTTTGGAGAGCTGAGACTGCTGTGCCACACAGGGAGCTCTCAGTGTCACTCTGACAGCACAATCCCGATTTTGGGTGTGCATCCCACAGGGAGCTCACAACCTGACAGTGCTGAGATCACTCCTGAGGCAGGCAAGCATCCAAAACTCAGCCCCAAATCCCCGAATTTGGGGCAGGGAGGTCAGAAACACCTCCCTGTTTTGTATCCTGCCTGATACCTGCTTTTGAACCAGGTCACAAGAGATTGTTATTCCCAGCAGAGTGGGGCTGTGTTGAAATGTGGAATTTTTCAGGAATTTTTCATTAACATTGGCTCTGGCAGATAAAATACTGGCCATGCCAAAGACAACATGCTTGGGAATATGCTGCTCCTGAGCACAGAGATATTGTCCCTCAGCACTGCAGCCCACCCAGCACATGGATTGCCCCAGTGGCAAAGACAATAACAGCCATGGAAGCTGATAATGCCCAGGAATTTTGCTTTTCCTGTGTATTTCCATCTTCATTAAAAGGTCAGGGTGGCATATTCCAGTGAACACTCATTTTTGGTGTTCCCTTTTCAGTGAGAGGATTTGCTTGGTAGGAGATGAAACAGTTGCAATTCTATCAACGGGTGCACAAAAAAAGGATAACCTTTGGGATTCTGCATGAATTTGATTATTTTCACATGGAAAGAGAAAAGAGACAGAATGTTGGTCATGCATAAGCAAAGCTGAAGGGGTGCTGAGGGTTCAGGAGCTTTGCTGGGCTGGTTGCTACAGGGTGGGTGAGGAGTTCTGACAATCATTGCGGATAACCCCATCCACCCCTGTGGATAACCCCATCCATCATCCATCCATCCATCCATCCATCCATCCATCCATCCATCCATCCATCATCCATCATCCATCCATCCATCATCCATCCATCCATCCATCCATCCATCCATCCATCCATCATCCATCATCCATCCATCCATCATCCATCCATCCATCATCCATCCATCCATCCATCCATCATCCATCCATCCATCCATCCATCCATCCATCCATCCATCATCCATCCATCCATCATCCATCCATCCATCCATCCATCCATCCATCATCCATCCATCCATCCATCCATCCATCCATCATCCATCCATCATCCATCCATCCATCCATCCATCCATCCATCATCCATCCATCCATCCATCCATCCATCCATCATCCATCCATCCATCCATCCATCCATCCATCCATCCATCCATCATCCATCCATCCATCCATCCATCCATCCATCCATCCATCCATCATCCATCCATCCATCATCCATCCATCATCCATCCATCCATCCATCCATCCATCCATCCATCCATCCATCCATCCATCCATCCATCCATCCACCCATCCCTGTGGATAAACCCAAACCCATCTACTCCTGGCCTGCCCCTCATCCAGCCCTGCCCCTCCTCAGCCCAGCTCCAGCACTGACCCCTCCTGGCCTCCCTTTCTCCTGTCCTCCCAGGATATTCCAGACCTACTGGACACAGAAATGTGTTCTTAAAGTAAATACCTAAAGTTCTGCTGCTTGGGAAAAACAAAACACATCCAAGCAGGAACAATGTCTCTTTTTCTTTCTTCCCACCCTTCCTCACGACAAAATATTAACAAATATTGATATAAGCACTAAAGCTTTGATACTGAGCTTTGAGAGGATCTGTAAATTGGTGTCTTGTTTGTATCTGTGTGTTGTTATTCATCTTTTGTTTTCTGCATGGCAATGCCCACCCTCTGAGGGTTCAAATCCAAGGGGCTGGGCCCAAAAATGAGCTGAGGCTAAAGGTACTCAGGGCTTAGCTGTGGGTTTGGGCAGGTGCAGCTTGTGTAGGGAGATATCCATGGTTGAAAGGAGGGTGTCAAAATGGGAATAATAGTAATAATAATAATAATAATAATAATAATAATAATAATAATCAGACTGCAAGGGGTAAAGGGGACCTCAGGCTGGATTTTGAGCCCTGGCTGGATGCTGCTCAGCTGAAATTGTCTTCTCCCCAAAAGAGTTCAGATTCCAGAACAAGTGAGCTCCTAGAGGGGGGATTTCTCCTTTGGATTCTCAACTCCAATAACCCAATATAATATTCCCTTGAGCAGATGCCTGTAATCACCTTATTTCTGCTGCTGAAAGCAGTAAGGGGCTGTTTGAGGGCTCCAAGGAGAAGGGGAAGTTCCTGCTGAGCTCCTGACCAGCCCAGGTGCTCTCCAGGCTCATTGAGGAGCTCTCCAGGAGGCACCACCAGCATGGGAGGATGAGAACAAACCCTCAGCCTGGAACCCTCTCACTCTGAGAGCCTCTCCATGGGGGAATCCATCAGAGCAGGGCTGGGAATTAGCTTTGCAAACGCCTCCGTGCCAGAAGAATGAGAACCAAGAGGCTTCTTGGGATGTGTTTGCAGCTGGAGTGGCTCTGCAGCAGTGCAGGTGTGGGTGGGAATGCTGTGGATATTTCACCATTCAGGTGTGGGTGTGGGTGCTGTGGATATTTCACCATTCAGGAGGCTGAGGGAGGCTCCACAGCAGAAGAAATTTCAGAAAAAAAAATGCAGCTTTGCAAGGCAGGGATTTCTGCCAGTCCAGGCCAAGCCCAGCCAGTCCCCAGTCCTGATCCTCACAGCCTGAAAAGCCTCCCTGTCCCTGCAGCTTCTGGTGGGCTTTTCTCTGGTGGTGGGAGTGAAAGATGAAGCTGTCGCAGACATCTTTTTATGAAAATCCTTTCCTTAGCATTTTTTTCTTCCTGAGAAGCTGAGAGGCCTCAGGAACAAAATGTAAACAATGGTTATCTGCTGCTGTAGAATGCAACAGGTGCATCTGGGATTGGCCCATCTTGGATGTTTACAATTAATGGCCAACCACAGCCCAGTTAGCTTGGACTCTCTGTCTGAGATACAGACCTTTGTTGTTCTTTTCCTTTCTATTCTATTCTTAGCTAGCCTTCTGAGATGAAACCTTTCCTTCTATTCCTTAGTATAGTTATAATGTAATATATGTCATAAAATAATAAATCAGCCTTCTGAAACATGGAGTCAGATCCTCATCTCTTCCCTCATCCTGAAAACCCCTGTGGACACCGTCACATGAAGCAAATCTCCTGCAGCTCCTGAGCTGCTTTTTCTGTTCCAGACATTGATCACTCCATCCCTCCAGGGAGGAAGAGAAGGACCAACCTCCCTGATTTAATGATTTGCAGCAGGGCAGAGGCACAAAGGCAGGAAAAACCTGTGCTGCAGGGAGGAATGCAAGGCCAAAATGTGCTGGAGGCTGAGGGGGCACCTGCCATCTCCAGTGCAGGGCCTGAGCAAAGCACCCACAGTGCAGGGAGGGCTGGAATCACCCCAGCCTTTCCTTGCAGAGATTCTGGGTGCTCCTCATCCCACCCTGCTGCAGCCCCTGAGCTGCAGTCACTGCTGCCCTGGGTGTTTGCCAAGGGGCAGGGACAGAGCTGAGGCACTCCAGCCCCACCTGAGCTCCCTGGAGCACAACCCCAGCACAGAGCCACACCACAGACCTGGCCTGCTCCCTCTGCTCCCAGTGCAGAGCATCCTCAGTGCTCCATCACAGCTGCCCAAAGCATTTCTGCACCAGGCCTCTGCCTCTCTCCTCAAGAAGTGCTTGGACAAAGCCCTCAGGCACAGGCTGGGATTGGTGGGGTGTCCTGGGCAGGGACAGGAGCTGCACTGGGTGATCCCTGTGGGTCCCTTCCAACTCAGGATATTCTGTGGTTCTGTGACTCTGTGACTGATCCTGTGATTCTGTGACTCTGTGACTCTGTGATTCTCTGATTCTGCAGTTCTGTGATTCTGTAGTTGATTCTATGGTTCTGTGATTTTGCAGGTCTGCAGTTCTGTGATTCTGTCATAGATTCTGTGATTGACTCTGTGGTTCTGTGATTCTGCAGTTCTGTAATTCTGTCATTCATTCTGCAGTTCTGTGGTTCTGTTATTGATTCTGTGATTATGTGTTCTGTGATTCTGTGACTGTGGTTTTGTGATTCTGCAGTTCTGTGATTCTGTGACTGTAATTCTGTGACTGTAATTCTGTGGTTCTGTGACTGGTTCTGTGATTCTGCCATTCTGCAGTTCTGTGACTCTGATTCTACAGTTCTGTGATTCTGTGACTCTGTGATTCTGCAGTTCTGTAATTCTGCAATTCTGTGATTCTGTGACTGTGATTGTGCAGTTCTGCAGTTCTGTGATTCTGCAGCTCTGTAATTCTGCAGTTCTGTGATTCTGTGATTCTGCAGCTCTGTGATTCTGCAGTTCTGTGATTCTGTGATTCTCTGACTGTGTGTTCTGTGGTTCAGAGGGGCTGCCTGTCACCCAGAATGTCTAACGAGGCTGCAGCTCAAGGCAGAGGAAGACATCAACCCAATTGATGCCTGAATTTGTGCTCCTGAGAATGCAGAGGAAGCGCAGCCCCAATGAGCTGTGCAAGCACAGAAAGTTAATGTATGCTCATTTGTATATCTGCCCATTGTCCAGGGGAACTCTCCACTTCCTCTGGGGATCAATAATGAATAGACCTATAAGGGAATGTTGTGGTGGCAGCAATTTCTCTTTTCCTACCATTTAACTCAGAACAATATGGAACCAAAACAACAAGGCAGCCTTTCAAAGGCTGGCAGCACAATGCACCCTATAGGACACCAAACATTAAACTGAAGAGCACAAGGGGGACCTTTGCCCTGTGGATGCTGAGAATTCCTCTCAGTTCCTTTATCCTGAGAATTCCTTTATCATCCCCAGTGCAGAAGATCAGAGTTTGAGATACTCTCCCTACACCCCACCACGCCCAAGAGTCACTGCCCTGCTTTCACTACCAGCAGATGGCAAGGGCACAACTGAGATAAGCAAAAGAATTTAAAACAGGAAAGATGACTGAATTGGGCTGCTCTGGGCTCTCCTCTCTCTCTTTAAGTCTGGTTAGCTTAGCTGTGAATTGAAGGAGAATTCTGGTGACACCAGATGCATTGGTCAGCCAGGAATTAAAGGATCAGCAGCCCAAAGAAAAGGCTCTGCAAGGCTTTGGCCTCATGATTGATTCAGGTGATTCAGGTGTTTATCCTGAACCACACAGTGATGGCATAAATGATATATCAATATTATCTGTCATTGCTATTCCAGGGATGCAAAATGAAAGAGTTTACCCCCTATCACAAACATCCAGACCCTGCAACAGCAATCCCAGAGTCATGCACAAAGGCTTTGGTG
Organism: Ammospiza caudacuta; assembly: GCF_027887145.1. Taxonomy (NCBI): domain Eukaryota; kingdom Metazoa; phylum Chordata; class Aves; order Passeriformes; family Passerellidae; genus Ammospiza; species Ammospiza caudacuta. The sequence continues at coordinate 2,109,286 of NC_080606.1, read as the reverse complement.
TTTGCCTCGTGCAGAGTATGCAGTGCTGGACCCTGGATTACAGATTACACTTGGCACAGGTAGGCAGAGAGGGAGAAGCTCAAAGTTGCACTGCTCAGTGCCAGAGCACAAATCCAGGTAGTATTTCAAAGCCTACATTAATTTTAAAGTACAAAGATATTGCAGAGTGGAAGGGCAAATGGCCTTGAACAGCAGCTGTGCCAGGAATCCTCCATGGAAATCAAAACCAGCTCAGCTTCAGCTTCTCCACTAATCTCACTCTGAGCACAGAATTTTCATCTCTACTGCCCTGATTTTCTCCTGAGTGCTGGACAGGTTTGGCAAATGAAAAGTGAGATTTATACCCAGACAAAACTCCTGTCCTCTTCTTTTGTCCTTCTGCCAGAAACCCACCAGAAAACCAAAGAGAAGTTAAAGCAAATTGGGCACATATTGCTGGGATGGGAGAAGGAAAACCTTTCTCTAGGGAGCATCAGCCTGTGCTTGTAGACCTGTGGGATGTTGTGGTGCCTGTCTGGGGAGCCTGCCCTGGCTGATATTGTGCTCCAGCTCTGACACCTACACAGAACATTAGGAAATAAGGCTGGTGGTTTATTTTTAATAGCAATTTAACCACCATGGTTGTGCACAAAGTTCCAGAGAGAGCAACCTCAGTAACCAGTGATGCCTTGTGGAGGCTGCCCTAGAACAGAGGCTGGGCAGAGCTAAAGAATAAAGCAGGGATTTATTAAAAGAATCTGCTCAATGGATGGACCTTGGGCAGCACAAGAGCCAGGGCTGCACCCAAGATGAACCAAAATGGTCACAAAGATCCCTGACTGGTCACGGGGTCTCTCACTGTGATCAGTTCTGCTCCATTTCCATATTGGAGTTCATTGTCCCATTCCAGCTTTAGCCCATGCAATCCCATCCTGTTTGTTTTTCTCTCTCAGCCCACGGTGTTTGTGCTCTTGGGCTGAGATTTGGATCATTTGTCCTTGGTGCCCAGCTGGAGCAGGAATTGTTTTGTCTCCCTACTCTGTGCACAGAGCTCACTATCCCCTCATATGAAGCCCAGACCCTCACACCAAAGCAGCACAGAATGTGAAAAATAGAAAAGCTCAAACCTGAGGCATCACTAGAAGAAGGCTTCATGACTTCATGACTTATCAAATTAAACTAATAATGGCATTTCACCAAGTGAGTCTGAGTATTACTTTTCAAATACAAAGTAGACAACAGTAAAAAAGGCAAAATGGCTGATTTATACCAGAGATCAGAATAGATAAAATAGATCAGAACAATCCCATAGGAATATTAAGAGAAATCAGCCTTGTAAGCAATGGCAGAATTCCTGATGGAGCTGTTTGGAGCTGGATGGGGGAACCTTTGGCAAGCCCTGCTCAGCAGCTCCTGTTTTCCTGAATTCCCCTTCCCAGGGAGTGCCTCCATCCCAGTAATGTCCCAGCCAGGTCTTTCCTTTCACCCTGCACTTCTCCCATCAGAGCAGGGCTGTTGTTGCCCAAGCTGACCCAGAGAACTGAGCTCATGGCTGTTTGCCTGCTTGGGAGAGCCAGGGGAAAACATTCCAATTGTGAGAACGCCACAGCCATTCCAAAGCTGCAAACCCATCACTCTGCAGCCTTGGCTTATCTCCTTGCTGATGGAGCAGGGAATGAAGCACTAAAACTGCTCACAGAATCCTCAGTGCCTTCGTGGTAACACCTGGCCTTGCCTTCCCAGAGGTGCCATGATCCTTGGAAAAGGGTGGGATGAGCTGGGACAAACCTAAAATGAGATGGGCCAAGAGCAGGGAGCTGCCAGGCTCTGCCCCACTCTGCTCCCTTCATGCTGACACAGGATTTTAGGGATTCATCCTCTCTCTGGGATTCCTATTGAGCCAAACCCTCCTGCTACACTCTGCTCCCTTCATGCTGACACAGGATTTTAGGGATTCATCCTCTCTCTGGGAATTCCTATTGAGCCAAACCCTCCTGCTCTGCCCTTACTCCACAGAAAATCTGCCCAGACCAAAGGGAAGTTGTTTAAAGCATGGGAATCTCCATGATCTGTGCAGCCAAAATAAATGTGAGGAATAGCAGGAAGGGTTCCTGTGCTGCCTCACGCAACTGGGGGCTGCTGCAGGCTCAGGCACACTCTGTTTTTCCTGCACCACTGGAAAACAAGCAGCTTATTTTGCTTTCTCACAGTGAAGCAAATCAAGACTTTTCCAGAAAGATCAGTAAGATCTCTACCTTTATAAAACATGCAGTGAGGGAGCAGCCTTCAGTCTGCCTTTTTTTCCCCTCAGATTCCACCACAAAATGTGTAAACAGCCAGAAGAAAATCAATGTTCTGAGCCATACAATGGACAATTCAAAGACAGGCTATTGTCTTCAGCCAAGCACAGCCTTAAACCTGTGTGAGCGAGAGGCAAAGCTTGTCCCGAGTGTGTAAACATGAAAATAACTCAGACATGATCCATTTCCAGAGAAAAAAATGTTGCAGGCCAAAAGGTTACCTGATTCTCTCTGCTTTACACTGTGTAACAGCTTAAATTGTGTTTTAAAGGTCCTCGGGCTGACATCATTGTTTACATTGACTTGAATCATTCTTTAATTGTAACAAACCCCTTCCAAGCAGGCTCAGCGCTGCTGTGTCATGCAGAGAGAGAGAGGTGACACCACTGCCTGCCTCCTCCACATCCAGACAGAGCTGGGAAAAGAGATTTTGTGTCAAAAAGAGCTGGGGAAGGGGATCTTGGGTCAGAAACAGAGCTGGGAATAGAGATCTTGGGTCAGAAAGAGCTGGGGAAAGAGATCTTGGGTCAAAAAGAGCTGGGAAAAGAGATTTTGGGTCAAAAACAGCTGAGGAAAGAGATCTTGGGTCAGGAAGAGCTGAGGAAAGAGATCGTGTCAGAAAGAGGTGGGAAAAGAGATCTTGTGTCAGGAACAGAGCTGAGAAAGAGATCTTGGGTCAGAAACAGAGCTGGGGAAAGAGATCTTGGGTCAGAAAGAAGTTTGGAAAAGCATTTCTCCCCACACCTGATACTCAGGAGTATCAGGAGAAAGAATAATGCAGAAGGGTGAGGAATCAAAGCAGTGGAAGCTCAGAAATCCTTCCCCTTCTGTCTGTAAATGATTATTGACTGAGCAGTGAGGAGCAGTGGGTGCCCTTCCCCAGGGGAGGGGATGTCCCAGTGACCCAGTGGGCACCTGTGGCATTTATTATCCTGCAAGGAAAGGCACAGACACCTGGAGCTCTGCAGCAGGAGCTGCCCAGAGCTTCACTGCCCTCCTTCCAGCACCTCCCTGCTCCAAAGGGCTCTGGGCAAACTGCTCCAGGCTCTCCCTGCTCCTGGAACCAGGATTGCCCGCACCAAGGGCTTCCAAGTGCTGCTGTAGGATGCGTGTGGTGGCTCCTGGGGGAGCTGCCCCTGCCAGCTGCATCAGGGAGAGGAGAACAGAGGGGAAAATCACATTTACAGCTCTTTGGGGACTCTCTGTAGGAGGCATGTGCACATTAAAGGTCTGAAACGCCGACCCCTGTCCTAAAATCAGGGAAATGCAGGCTCAGGATGATCCCTATTGCTGCAGAACCCTTTACAGAAGCTGTGAGGGGATTGAGGAGGAGATTCTGGGCAGCCCCACACTCCCATCCCCACTGCAGCTTCTGGGCAGCGGGAGGAAATTGCTTAGAGTCCTGAATGAGTTTATTCAGCCCCGATTTCAGCTAATGAGCTCTGCACGAGGAGCAAACAGGATGAACAGCTCCCAGCTCAGCTGTTTGTGTGTGTGTGTGTGGGGTGCCCCTGTGAGCAATCCCATTCTCCTCAGGGCTGTGGGGGAATGGCCAAAGCAGCCCCGCGGTGGTTCCTGCTTTTCCTGCAAGCTGACCCCGCTGTATCCGTGAGGAAGAATTATTCCAGGTGAGCAATTCCTGAGCTGGGGGCTCTAAGGAAGCAAACATTTTGGCTGAGGTGCTTTGGGTTCGTGGTGATTTTGTAAAAATGGAACAGGTAATGACAGGGTCAGGCTTCCTTGACCCTCAAATCAAGAACAATCCCAGCAGGGCTGCAACCTCCCCTCTCCACTTCCTTGGCAATCACGGTCCCACAGTTCAGAAAAACACAGGAAGGTCTAAGGAAACCTATGTGGAAATGAAGAAGACAAAGGCAAGTGATCTGAAAATAGAAGGCTGGTCCATATATTTCCTTTACATTCTGGGCCTCACTTCGGGTTTTGGCTGAATTTTGAAACTTTGAGGGCCACGTGCTTGTGCCATTCCCTGCAGGGCACAAAGGAAAAGTGACTTTTTCAGAGTTCCAGCATTTGCAGGGTTAGATGAGGTTCTTTCCTTGTTACTCAGTCAAACTCAGTGCTAAATCTTTCCTGCTTAGACCCAAAACAAAAGCCCTGGTCACGCACACCTCATATTTGAGATGTGACCCCTCCTGCTTTTCCAGGTACTTGGGGGACTTGCAAAAATGATTTCTTGTAAAAATTCAGTGCAGCAGGAACACAAAGAGCTGGCAGAAAACAAGAGATTGAATTGCAGGACTCAAGCAGTCCCACTTGGTTTTGTTCAGAAATCTCTGCTCCAGGAAGAATTGTAAAGGCAAAATTCATTTTGGGACAGAGGAGAGAGACTGTGCAGAGCCCTGGTGTGGAAGGGCTGGGAAATTCCTCTTGGCTTCTCCTAATGTAAAAATTCAAGGAATCCTGAGCCCTGAGGGGAATTTAGGAGACATCCAGGAAAGGGGGGGGCAAGCAGGAGAGGGGTGTAGGATGTAGTGGGGACAAAAAGAATGTGCTGCAAAGTCAGACTAATCCAGGGGCTTGGGGACAGGGTATTGGAGTGACTCATGAGGATTTCCACAGACTCACTCACTCTCCATCATAAAACAGTTCCTGGAGTGCTCCTGTCCAGCAGAGAGCAGAGCTGTGCTCCAGTGTTGGAAGGGGACACAAGTCAGCAGTGGCACAGGGCAGCAGCTCAGTGCCAGGGAGCAATCTCCACAAAATGGGCACCCATCAGTTTGCCCCTCACAGCCTCAGGGGATCAGGCTGATCCTGGTCCTTCCTCCTCCCCTGGAGGAAGCAGCTCCTGGCTGAGCCTCTGAGGTCACAGCTCCTGCAGAAACCCTGGCTCCTGTGATCTGTGCTGATCCTGCCCTGCTCCAGATGAGTGCCAGCTCTGCTCCCTGGGCAAGCCTTCTATCAAATGCCATTTCCAGATAAAAACCTTGACTGGTGGTTTTGGCAGCTTCTACTCTTTTCTCTGTGGTCTTAAAAAGAAAAATTAACAAGGTGCCTAATGGGGAGCTCAGTTCTCTGTTACTCACATCTTACCCAGGTTTTTTTGGGCAGCCAGTTGTCCTGGGGGCTGTGACTGGGAATGGTTGGATGGGAATGTCCTGGTGGGCACTCAGAGCCCTCGTGTCCTGCCAGCCATCAGAGCTGCTTTCTGAAGGAAAGCTCCTGCACACATTTATTTCAATCCTAGCTGTTGTTTAGATACTCCAATATCCCTTCATTACTCCCACTCCTAATTTCCATTCCAGTGCCATCAGGCTGGTTTGGAGGGAAAAGAAAAGGTGGATCAGAGGAATTCCAGAGTGAGCAGGTGAAGCTCAGAGGGGCTGCGCTCCAGGGTGCTCCTCGTGCTCACTCTGAAAATCCAACACTGCCTCCTGGAAATTCCTGGGTACCTTTAAAAAATCCAGGTGGCTGCTGCTGCCCCCAAAACTCTCCTGAGAGCATCTTCTATGTGCCCCCTGTCCCTTTTCTGGTGCCCAAGTGACCCTTCCTGCATCACACCCTGCAGATGTCTCTGGAAGGACCAGATGTGAATCATCCCTCAATAGATAAGGGACAGACCAGGTTTGCACCCTCCTCCAAACTGCACTGCTGATCTGGGAGAGACCCCCAAAAAGCTCAGATCACCTTCCCCTGCTGTACCTGAGGAATCTCCTGTGGGGCTTGGAAACCTTTTGCGTGTGTGCATAAACTTATTATTATTATTATTATTATTATTATTATTATTATTATTATTACATTAATTAATATAATAACATATATAACCTATTATATATTATATATATATAATATATAATATTGTATTATATATCATATAGTCTATATTCTATGTTATATATTCTATTATATATACTAATATATATAACCATAATATATATATAATATATAATAATATAATATACATATAATTATATATAATAACATGTAATATATATTATATATTATATATTATATATTATATATTATATATTATATATTATACATTATATATATTACTATTCTATTATATTATTAACAAAATAAGTATTCAGCCCAACCTGAGATATTAATTCAAAGTGCAGTAGATTGAGCTCTCATTTTGTACAAATAATTTATCATAAAATGATACTTTAAAGAAATAAAATAAATAATTTATCATAAAATTAATAATCCACGGAATGGGTGAAAGGGCAGAAATGACCCAAACAGACCCCGTTGCTCTTACACAGAGCAGACCAGTGCCCACAGATAAATATTTTGTACAAGTTTTAAAGAAAATGCTGCAAGTTCTTACAGCAGAAACCTTCAACAAACAATCTGGTTCATTTTCTCGGTGTTCTTTTGGGTACAATACAGTTTTTTAGAAGTTCAGGGAGTATTCAGAAATACTTGACATTTTTTTTCCTTGCCTTAAATGGCTGAATTGGTATAAAGAGATTTCCAGTTGGTTTCAAATGTGGCAGCTTCAGCAGGAGGCTCATATATCACCAGCCTAAAAAAGGCTCCCCTGCTTTTTATAACATTTTCCCACAGTAAAGCAAATGTTTGGGAATAACACCAGTTAGGACACACATTTTTTGGGAAAACAACCCTCAGTGCCTCTGCCCTGGCACAGCCACACTGATCCTGCTGCACTCTGTGACCATCCTGGCTGGAAAACCAGGAGGAATCTGAGCTCCTGGAGCTTTTATCTCCTGATCCATGGCTTAATTGAAATCTCTGTGTTAACAAGCTTCATTGCCCATCCAGTATAATCAATTTGTAGAAGACATGGCAAAATTAAACAACAACAAAAAAAATCAATTTCAAACGTGCTTTCATTTCAAAGCCATCGGGCAGGACCTGATTTTTATTCTTCAATCTTTAATAATTTCCAGTGTTAAAGCACTGAAATGGCTGAGTTTATTCCAGTACTCAAAAAGTGCCTTGGATTGCTCAGGTATTAAAAACCTTCTGGGGATCATGTCAGTGGGTAAAAGACACTGAATTCTTCATGCGCAATTTAAGGTGTAAGAATTTCTTTGCAGATTGTTTTTGCCAGGGCTGGTTATGCACCACCCCACTCCACAGCTCAGACCTGTGCCAGCTGTTGGCATCTGCACCTTCATTAAATCAGTGGTCAGTTCTGAGCAGCAGGACCCCAACCAGAGCTCTGAGGAGCTGAGAAGAAGCTGAGCAATGAGCAAAAGGAAAGTGGAAATTTATTGATACTCAGGGAACTAAAGGAGGCAATTTAAAGGTGCATTTAGAGGAAAGTGGGAAATCACTGGGATGATGCTTGTATGGTCTCTTTCCCCTGCTGAAAGCAACAAATCAGTCAGGAATTCCCCAAAGGAGACCTGGATAAATGTAATGGCCAGAATTTCATCAGTTTCATTGCTGGGGATGAACATGGAGGGAAAAGTGGCTGAGGAGTCGATACCTTGGTGCAGAGCAGCTTTCACACTTGTAGAGCTTTCCTTCTCTCTGCATTGCTGTGGAAGTGTTTGGGTTGGAATCAGAGTCAGCCTCCTCAGCACAGCCCTGCCTAACTTTGGCCACAGAGATCCCAGGGAAGGTTTAACTACACTGAGGGGTAAATCCAGGCTTGGGGAGGTGGAGCAGAGCTGCCCTGAGCTCAGGAACCCTGAGGGCAAGGTGGTGAGGAGCTGGCTCCCCAGTAACACCAGTGCCATCCCAAATCCTCAGCCCTCCTGGCCCTGTCCCCCCTGGCTTCCAGCCCAGTGAGGGCACCCAGAGGCTGTGCTGGTGTTTTAGCTCTTCCTAAAGATGAGCCAAGCTCCTGACATGCACAGGGCTGCTCCAGATCCCTGAGCACTCTGCACCTCCGGGCACAGGGGTGTTCCTGCCTCCCTCCCTCTGCCACAGGACACAGACTCTGCCTTCTCATGGCCTCCTCTGTGCCTGGCACTGATGGCAGAAAGAATCTGCACCAAATTCCAAGGTTATTGGGCAGAAATGATGAGGAAAGGAACCGGGTGAGGAAGGACCTGAACAGCCCTGAAATGTGGGCAGCATCTCCAGCCAGGATTTCCCCCTGGACTCCTTGTGCTCCACTTCACCCTGAGCCTCAGGAATGCTTGGGCACACCACATTTTCTCCCATCTCCCAATCCCTCTTTATTATCCCTCTCTGATCCCCCAAATCCTGTGGTGATTTATGCTTCTGAAATCCACACTGGATTATGGGCAGCTTTTCCAGCCTGTGCAGAGGTTGGGGCTCCCAAAGCACACAGCTGCTGCTGCTGCATGTGCCAGCCAGCTGGACACAGCTCAGAAACCCTCCCAGGGCTGCCCCAGGTGCTGCCCAAGGTGTGGGCACTGCTGCCTGACCTGGCACAGGACACATTCCCTGGGGACATCACAGATCCTGAGCATTCCTGCTCCTTGCCACCTGCCAGGTTTGCTGCTTCAGCTTTTCCTGGACAAGCCCTTTGGAGCACAACCTCAGGCTCAGTTATTTATTCTGCAGGTAACTGTGGGGAATCAGTCCAATCAGTCTCTTTCTGCAGAAGGAATACATTAAATCCTTGAACGAATCCAAGAAAATCAAGGACAGCGATGCTCCACAGTGTTCCCAGAAGCTATCCACTTAACTATAAAAATATAATATGCTGAAGAACAACAGCCTCGTGCTGTGCAATACAACCACTACCCAAAAAAATGAAAAAGTCCTTTCTGTCAGAAGGGAATTCCCCAATAAACAAGAGACCATCTCCCTTACACAATTTGCAGCGTCATGAATGAATAGCTCAGTAATCCAGCAAAATCCTCATGCTTAATGAGATAATGAAAAGTCACACGGCAGATGGAAAAGCTCTCCCAAATCTCATTAACCTGCCTCTTGGCTTTTCTGATAGCAGCAAAAATTGGGAATAAATCCGGGGGGACAGGAGTTTGCTGCAAAGGAAAATGAGTTTTGGAGAGCAGGGGATCTAACCTGGCACCTGGGCTGAGGAGGGAAGGCGGTGAAGAAGCACCACGTGTACAAAAATTGAAATATCAGAGAACCAATATTCAAAAACTGAAATATCAAAGAACCAATGTTCAAAAATTGAAATATCAAAGAATCAGAACTGGAATGTCAGAGGGAATGCCCATGATGTCTGTGCCCATGAGCCCCAGGACAGCGGGATAGCCCAGGTGCTCCCAGACAGCTCCTCCTTTGAAAGCCTCAGCTCTGCCTCGAGTGATCAAACACAACCAGGAACCCTCCCACACCGAGGGAAAAAAGCCACAAATCGGTGAACACTCACAAGTCGCTATTTCTAACAAAGCGGCCAAACCTCGAGGGGGAACACCCATTAAATCTGACCTTGGTGTGCAACACTTTCAAGGAGGTTTAGGTTTTTTACCTCTATTTCCAAAGATCAGATTTAAGGGAGGTGTGAACCCCGCGGCATTGGGTACAGAGCGGTGGCACCTGCCCGCTCTGGGGCTCTCAGCCGGGTGACACAAAGCGGAGGAGCACAAAAAGCGGGGAAAAGCTCAATAAAGCATCACGGAGCGCTGCCCCCGGGGATAGCACCAGGGGGAACACCCATTAAACATGACCTTGGTGTGCGACACCTTCAAGAAAGTTAAGTTTTTTACCTCTATTTCCAGATTTAACAGAGATGTGAACCCTGAGGCTTTGGGGACAGAGCGGTGACACCTGCCCGCTCTGGGGCTCTCAGGGGGATGACACCTCCCGGAGGAGCACAGAAAGAGGGAAAAGCGCAATAAAGCATCACGGAGCGCTGCCCCCGGGGATGGCACCGCTCGGGCCCCCGCTGCCCGCAGCCCCGGCTCTTACCGTGCAGCAGCAGCAGCCCCTGCAGGGCACACACGGCCAGCAGGGCCCGGGGCAGCATCCCGGGGCCGGTCCCGAGGCAGCCGAGCCCCTCGGAGGAGTTTTCCTTCCTTCGCTGCGAGGAGTTCGGGGAAGGCACGGGCAGGACGAGGCGCGCAGCGTTTCCCACTTGTTGATCGCACTTAAATCGTTCTTGCCATTCACCGCTTCATCCTGGGGCTGCGGGCTGTGTTCGCCTTCCCTTCTTCTTCCCGAGGTTCTCGGTTTTTACCTTCACCCCCTTATTCCTTCTTTTCCCCCGTTTCTCCAATCCCGGCGGTGTCCGGGGGGAACCTCAGGAGCCTCCCGGCTGGCGCAGAGGGGTGAGAAAAGCGAAGCAAAAACACCACAAAAAGTTTGGCAAAAAACTTTCCCGCACTCGCTGCTGCCGGCGGCGGAGCTTGGATAAATAAGGTGGCAGAGGCTGCTGTGAGCTGGGCTCTGCAGGGAGGTGCAGGTGCCGATGGAAGGACAGACGGCCCGGCAGGACAGGAGCCCGGCTGGCTCTACCTGCCCGGGGGCACCTGCCCGGGGCGGCGGGGCCGGGGCATGGCCGGCTCGGGCTCTGCTGTCCCCCTCCCCTCGCCGAGCCTTTCGCAGGGAAGTTTGATGCGAGCCCGAGATTCTTTATAGGGACAGGAAAAAAAAAAAAAAAAAAAAAAAAAGAAAGGAGGAAGGAGAGACGTCACCAGCCGAGGCGAGGGGACTTCACTCTCTCTCTCTCTCTCCCTCCCTGTCATTTCACAGAGCTCCTGGGTTTCCTGCTGAGATGGGGCAGAGAAGGGAATTCCGGCTGCTTGCCGGCACCGCCCGTGCCTGCAAAGCCGGAGCTCGGGGGATCAGGTGGCACCGCCGTCCCCCAGGGCACAGAGGTGGCATGGCCCGGCCACAGAGCCCTCAGGCTGTGGGACACCGGGGAGGCGACAGACACAACCCGAGGATGGGCTGTGTCCCACAGACACCACCTGAGCATGGGCTGTGTCCCGCAGACACCACCTGGGGCTGGGCTCTCTCCTTTACACACCACCTGAGGATGGGCTGTGTCCTTCAGACACCACCTGAGGACGGGCTGTGTCCTTCAGACACCACCTGGGGATGGGCTGTGTCCTTCAGACACCACCTGGGGATGGGCTCTCTCCTTTACACACCACCTGAGGATGGGCTGTGTCCCACAGACACCACCTGAGGACGGGCTGTGTCCTGCAGGAGCTGCTCTCTGGGCCCCTTCACCCCGTGTTCAGCAGTTTGGGCTCTTGTTGCTGCTCCCCATGCCCTGTGGGATGGAGAACATCCACCCTCCCTTGCTCTTGGGGCTCAGAGAAAATCCCTTGTTTGCATGGGGTGTTTCAGGGAATCCCAGTGATGTTATCTGTATTACTTGATCCCTCATGGGTTCCTCACCTGGCCATTATCTCCAGCTCCATCCACACATCCAGGCCCCAGCTGCCCTGTGCCTTTGCCCTCGCCATGCCAGGCAGGGTTTCAGCAGGGATGGGCACTCCAGCCACAGGGATGTCCCTCCTTTTCCCTCCACCCTGGAAATCCAGGCAGGATTTCAACAGGGATGGGCACTCCAGCCACGGGGATGTCCCTCCTTTTCCCTCCACCCTGGAAATCACTGCCCAGTCCTGCTTAGGGCTGCTCCTCCAGCCACAGCCTCAGCTCTGAGTGTCACAAACCCTCATGAGATGTCCCAGGACATGCAAGGGACACTTCTGAAGTGCAGCTAGCACCAAGGGAGCTCTTCTGTGCTGCTATTCCAGTGCACATATCAGATGTGTGCCTTGTAATGTAAAAACACTGATAATGAGAGAGTGCTGGAAGCTCCACAGCTGCCCCCACAGATTGTCCTTCCCAATAATCCCAATAATCCCAATAATCCAAATAATCCAAATAACCCCAATTATTCCAATAGTCCAAATAACTCCAACAGTCCCAATAACCCAAATAATCCAAATAACCCAAACAATCCCAATAATCCCAATAGCCCCAATAACCCAAACAATCCCAATAATCCAAATAACCCCAATAGTCCCAATAACCCCAACAATCCAAATAATCCCAATAGTCCCAATAACCCCAACAATCCAAATAATCCCAATAGTCCCAATAACCCCAACAATCCCAATAATCCCAATAACCCAAATAATCCCAATAGTCCCAATAACCTCAACAATCCCAATAATCCAAATAACCCAAATCCCATCAGGTGAGCCCCTGGGGTCACTGGTGTTGCAGGACCTGCAGAGCCTCACAGGAGAGCACTGCCAGTCCCTGGGGCTCAGTGATGGGGTTGGTTTGCATTTTTTTGCTCCTCTTGCTCAGTTTGTTTGCAAAAGCAAAGCCAGAGCCAGCAGGTGCACCAGACTGCTACAGGATGGAGATCATGGGGTTGGTGACAGGGCCTTTTCACACCACAGTTTAATCCAAAATCTAAATCCTTAATGCCATAACAGCTCTGAGCTCTTCACTGCATGCACTGGAGCAAAGGGAGACACAGGTTTGGTTCTGTGAGTTACAATCCCAAAGGCAAATGGGCACTGCAGAAGGTCAGGATTAATACCTGCTGTAGAAGTGTCCCAAATTCAACAAGAAATTGAACCCAGGCCTCAGATATTTCCAGGTTTATGAACAAGAAGCCTCATTTCTCATGCACAATGTTAAATCATGAATGCTTTTCTCAACATGATCTTCACATAAATGCCCAGATCCTTGTCAAGATGAAAAATTGTATTTTCTATGCCTAAAATTAAATTTTAGGACGTACAACTTTCCTCAGATATGGGTTACAGTAAAGGAATCCTAAATTACTATGGATAATGGTAAAGACCGATCCCATAGGAACTTAACTGGAGAATCAAAACTCTAACATAATTATAGGACTGTAGTTTATTTGTAATTTATGGGGAAGTGTTTAAAAATGCATTAGAGGTTACTTACCAGCTGGTAATAAATTGTGTTGTATTTGTGTAATGCCCCAGATGATCTTTTATCTGTTGATAAATGTAATTGATCTTTTAATTGAGATTAAATGACTCTAGTCTGTTGTTTCACAAGGAATTCAGTATTAGAACCTGGTCAAGCAGTCCTGAGTTTATAATATATTTTTATACTTTATTTTCCCCTCATAATGTGCAAAATTAAAGTTATAAGAAGGACACAATTTGTTCCTGAGCACCTTCCAGTGCCTGGAGCAACCTGTTAGAGCCTTTCCAAAGGAGAGCAGACTTCCCTGGCACAGCAGCCTGTTCTGCTCACACAGACGGGAAAAGCCATTTGCTAACTGGGCTAGAACTCCTCCTAATCACCCAGCTCATTTTCCATGACAGACATTCCATCCCAGGGGCTCAGAGCTCTTTACCAATATTAACAAACACCAGCCTTGCCACGCTCAGGGGAGCAGAAGCAGGGCTAGGAAAGGTCATTTCCCTTCCTCATGAGGTGCTTGGAGCTTTGCAAGGCACCCAGCAGCTGCAGCAGTGTGACCATAACTGAATAATAATAAAAATTAAAAAATGGGGGAGTGCAGGTTGCTGTGTCTGTGTCCCAGACCACTGGGGTGGGAATTCCTGCAGGAGTTTGGATGGAATTCCAGGGTATGGAATATGCTCTTTGTTGGACTGGCTGACCCAGGAGATGCTTGGTCACCCTCGGTGGTACCTCCCATCCTTCCTGGCAGAGAATTACCTATGTTATGTTGGTGCCTTCTGCCAGCTTGGCACGGAGCAATTCCAGAGCTGGAACCCCTTCCCTTCATCTCTCTGCTCTCCTGGTGCTCATTCATGGAGGGGGACAGAGGGGGTGGCTGCAGATTTGGTCTGGAATTGCATCCTGTGCTGGTTTAGCTGTAAAGGTAAAACATCTCCATCCCAGAGGAGTTGTGCAGCTCTGGGCTGGCTCCCAGGCCCAGCTCCAGCACTCACAGCCAGGCTCCCCTGACCCAGCCCCTGTCCCACAAACTCCCTGCCAGGTTCCTGCTTGGCTCCCTCAGCCACAGAGGGCACAGAGGGGTTCAGCCCCAATCCTGAATTTAGCTGGGTGATTCTGCCCTGTCTGTGGGGTGGGGGCACTGGGGTGCCTTTGCTGTCAGCTGCACACAGAGAGCCCTGGCAGAGCCTGTTCTGAAGGGTGGAATTGCTCTCCAAAGGGGCTCCAAAGCAGCTGCAGAGAGCTGGGACCAAGATGAGCTGAGGTGACATCCCTGAGCTGAGCTTTGCCTATGGAACAAGAAGCAAGGAGGACAAAACAAGGCATTGAAGGTCATTTCTCCATGCTGGTGATCGTGGTTCCAGTGCCTGTGACAGGGCCAGGGAGTTGGCACAGCCCAGGCTGCCATTGTGGCCTGTGTGCTCATCCTTGTCCCTTCCTGGATGGACAGTGTCACAGCCACTGACAGTGTCCCATGTCCTGCACACTGAGCCCTGGCAGAGGGGCTGGGAGAGGAGAGGACATTGCCAAGGTGCCTTGCAGCTCCCTGTGACAAACCCTGCCCGCCCCTGGGCTCAGCTGGTGTTTATTTGATGCCCAGGCTGCCTTGGGGCATTCCTGCCCTCCAGGACAGGCAAGGTGCTCATACACAGGGGATGTGCTCCACAAACAGGAGCAAAGCCACCAGCAGCCAGGGCACAGAGCCCAGCCCAGCCCCAGGGACAGCAGCAGTGCCAGCAGCGCTCCCAAATTCCCAGGAAAGCTGCAGGGCTGGGTGTGCCCCTGCCCACAGCCCAGGCTGAGGGCCCTGCACAATCCTCCAGCCCCTGGGGAGGGAAACCCGAGTTCACATCGTCACTCTGTGGGCAAACAGGGTGGAGAGCTTGCAGATAAAAATATTTTTCCCTGGAAAATGGCATGTTATCAAAACAGAAACCTTCTGTGGGAGTGCTCTGGCTGGAGTGACTTCAGCTAGGGATGGACTTTCCAGGGAAAGGAAGCACCATCCCAGCCTTGCCTGCAGCTTGGTCATGTCCTGGGTGCCAGATTTTGAGTCATGAGCCTGGTTTGGGTCAGAAAACTGAATTTTCACCTCTTTGTCAAACTCCTCAGCAAGTCCAGTGCCTGAGCTTTGGCCATTGCAATCAGCTCCTTGCAGACGTGTTTGCTTACTTATCCCTTTGTTTAGAAAAAGAAAAAAAGGCCTCAAGAAAACCCCATTTGGCTCAAGCACAGAATGGGAACAAAATGTTTCTCTAGCTGGGAAAAACATTTCCTGGCCAGCTTTGTTGAGACTCCCAGCAGCACTCAGGGCTGGAGCTGTGGGAGCAGCAGGGCCATGGGCACGTCCTGGTGGCCTCTGTGGGGTGGCAGTGGGGTGGCAGTGGCACAGGGAGGGACAGGAGCTCACACAGCCACTGACAGAGCCCCCCTGCAACTTTCTGCTTTCTGCAAGAAGGGAAAACAACAACAAAATAAAGGTTTTATGGATAATTCAAAGCTGAAGAGGCCTGTTTAACAACAGCAAAGTATAGATTAAGTAATATACTGCAAGAAATTTTATTTTTGTATAAAAACTGTCAAGAATGAGGAGTTTTTCTGTGGTGTCAACTTTTCTCCATCCCTGCCTGCCTTCCTGACATGTCCCTCCTGCATCCATGGGCATCCAGCCCCAGCCTGTCCTGCTGCCCTTCCCTCCACCAGCCTGAGTGAAAAGCCCCTCAAACACATGTGCAGAGGGCAGAGGAAAGCAGCACATTTCCTCCTCGTGCTGCAAACATGGGAGATGAAAGGATGAGGAACACTCACCTCCCCTCCCATGGCTGCAGGAGCTGCAGCGCTCCTTTAAAATTCAGCATTTGGGAATGGCTGACGTTCCATCTCCTGTGCTCCCTCTCTGAGGTTGTTTTGGAGCATCTCCTTGTAGCTGTTTGACTGGAATCCTTTATTTCTGAGTCTGCCTGGGGAGATCCTTACAGCTTATAAATATAATGTAGGCCTTGGGCCCATGCTGCTCTTACAGAGAATTAACTGGTTTGGAGCAGCAGCCAGACTCCTGAGCCAAGAGAACAAAACAAGAGCAATGGTAAGGAAAATAAATAGCCATCAACAAAAGGAGACAGGCACAGGGTTTGATCTGCTTTGTTCTGCCAGAGTCTGTGGCAGGAAGACAAAGATATCCACCTAACGGGGAAGAAATTCCTGAGCCAGGTTCCATCCACACACAGCATTTCAGGTAAGGAGAATATCCCAGCCCTTTGAGGGACCTTCATGCGGACCTTCTCCCAGCACTGACCTCAGCCAGAGCCAGATTTTGTGTGCAGGGTTTTCCTTTGCCAGAGTATGAACTTCAAAGTGTGAGAAAAAATGAGTTTCAGCCAGCGACCAAGAATGCTTGTTTTATTTATTTTAGTTTGGATTCTAATTCCCTTCTTACTCCTTCTCTCTCTGTGGGGATAAAGCAGGATTTTCTTACCACTCAGACTGGGAATGAGGAGCATGGTTTGTGTCCTGGTGCTCTGCAGACATTCCCTTCCCTCTGGAGGCTCCTGCTCCCAGCTCCAGTGAGATAATTGAAATAACAGGAGTGCAGAGAGGGAGGAACAGCACAGGTGGGCCTGGACAGTGGCAAGGCAGGAAAACCACGAGCGGTTTGCATTAATCCAACCCCATCCATGCCAGTCCCAGCAGTGTTGGGGTTAATTCAGCCAACAAGGCTGTGTGCTGTGAACTCTTTAATTTGGCACCAGAATGGCACCAGTTTATCACTCAGCTCTTACCACGTACCAGTGCTGGCTCTGAAGGGTTTAAAACCAGTGTTATAAATGCTGCCCCTCCTCCTGCTGCCTAATCCACACTGGGGAGGTTTGGATCAGCTTTCCTGGCTGTTCCCTCAGCCTTGGTGGCTGCAGGAGCCACAGGGAGCATCTGGAGCAGGGTGAGATGTGCCCCAGCACCAGGCCATGGGGAGAGGAGCTCAGCCCCAGAGCTCCCAGTCCCATCCAGCCCAAAATGTCCCAGTTCAGCCCCAGATGTCCCAGTTCAGCCTCAGATGTCCCAGTCCCATCCAGCCCCAGAGCTCCCAGTCCCCATCCAGCCCCAGAGCTCCCAGTTCAGCCCCAAATATCCCAGTTCAGCCCCAGAGCTCCCAGTCCCCTCCAGCCCTAAATGTCCCAGTTTCACCCAGCCCCAGTTGTCCCAGTTCAGCTCCAAATGTCCCAGTCCCCATCCAGCCCCAGCTATCCCAGTTCAGCCCCAAATGTCCCAGTCCCCATCCAGCCCAGTCCCCATCCAGCCCCAGCTATCCCAGTTCAGCCCCAAATGTCCCAGTTCAGCCCCAAATGTCCCAGTTCAGCCCCAAATGTCCCAGTCCCATCCAGCCCCAGATGTCCCAGTTCACCCCCAGCCGTCCCAGTTCAGCCCCAAATGTCCCGGTCCCCACCCAGCAGTGGTGTGGCTGTCATTAATCATGGCACTGTCATTAATCATGGCACTGTCATTAATGATGGCACTGCTCTCTCTCCCCGCTGCAGGTGCCCCAGGAACATGCCCAGCCCTCCTGTGCCTGGGCTGCCACGGCTCTGTCAGATTCCACAAGTCAATGCTCCCTGTCTCTGAGCACTGGGATCATCCCTGCTTTATGCTCCAAAGCAAACCAGCACGAGCTCCATGACTCAGTGCAGCCATGAGGCAAAAATAGCAGGTTGGTGTGCTGAGATGATGGGGAGAATCAAAGGGACACTGTCTCCCAAAACTAAAATGTCTGCAAATGAGCTCTCAGCCAGCACAGGGCCAAAAGAAATGTTTCTTCCATGGACTTATTTATTTTTGAGATCTGAAAGGAAGCAGTTGCTGAGGACAAGTGGACATTGTGCTGAAGGTTTGAGAAATGAGGCATGGTGGCACAAAGAGCCTGATAGTGGAGCAGCCATCACTGATCTGCATTGTCCTCTCCAAGAGGGACTGAATAAAAGCTTGAACTGGAGCCAGTGGGAGTGAATAGAAGGGAATGGGGAGATTCCCACTGCCCTTAATGAGTTTTGGCTCTGAACCTACATGAAGAAACATCACCAGCAGCGAATAAACTGGATTCTAAAAATCCTTTGACAAGACAGGCTGGAATTAGTGAAGTGCCAGAGGGAATCTGTTTATGGTGCAGTTTTCCCCAAAGGTGGCTGTGTCCCACTGCAATGGAAAGGCTGAGCTGGGAGTGCTGTCCTTGCAGGGGTCAGCAGCTGCAGCCACCAGGCTGGAACCTCAAAGCAGGAATCCCAAATGTGTCCTGGCTCCATCACCTTTGCCTTCTTTGTTCCCCTCCCACCAAGGCCAGCTCTCTAACCTGGAGTCAGGTGTCACATTGGGAAGAGCAGCTGTGAACAGCTCTGGATAGAAACATAAAGTGCTTCAGGAAAATCACTTCCAGGCTGTGGTGATTCCTCTTGCTGGAAGGACTTGGTGCAGCCCAAGACATTGACACAGTTAGTTGGAAAATTTAGGAGGAAATGCAAGGAGAGCTTAGAGGATGACAGCAGGGTTCATTTGTCTGTCCAGTTCCTGCTCACCCCAGGCTTTGGGTGTTGAAGGAAAGCAGAAGTATTATATATTTGTTAATCATCCATGCTTTGAGTAGAATCCAATCTGAGGAGACCATGATGGCTTTTGCAGGCAGGCAGGGCTGGATTTGAGAGCCTTTCCCAGTAAGGTCAGCGATGAGTCAGTGCAGGGCCAGGAATAGTGCTCAGGAGCAGCCTGGTGTGGGGCTGGAGACAACAGGCCCTCCTTTGTCCCCTGGGGTCCCCAGCCCTGCTCAGGCCCTTGCTGCAGCCCATGAATTCCAGGGATAAAGCACACATTTCTTGGATGTTCTTTCCCAAGAAAAAAGCTGGTGAGACCATGCTGTTCTCAGCGAGTGCATTCTGCTGCTTGGGCTGTAAATAAATCAGATATGTTCTTCCCATTCCTTCTCCAGGTTTCTCCCTCAGCAGACTCAGACTCAGTGGGATGTCAGAGGGGGTGTCTTGGTTTGGAAAGCCAGGAGTCTGCTAAGGAAGGCAGGAGCCTCCCCTGGAATGGAAAATGTAAACCCCCTCCCTCCAAATTGCTATAAATTTTAAATTAAGGGGCTCTCAGGCAAAAAATATGGGAGCAGGAAATAACAGTTCTTTAATAGGGAAGAAAATAAAAGGATAAAATAAACAATGCAGTACACTAGAACAACACTGGCAGAGTCAGAACCCAACCTGACACCCTGTGGGTCAGGGTGCTGGCAGCAGTCCCATTGGAATTGTGGCTCAGCCCTCCTGCAGTGTCAGGGGTGGTTCTGCTGGAGCAGGATCCTGTAGAGAAGGATGGATTCTTCCTCTGAAGATCCAGTGGAAGGAGAGGCAGCTGCTGTTCCTCTGGGGAATCCAGTGGAGAAGCCGTGCTGGTGTCTCAAAACCTCTGGATTATATCTGGGTAGGAATGCTTGGCTCCTCCCTCTGGGCTCACATCTCCCAATGGGATGCTGTAGTTCTTATCAGCCATGCAGGGACATTCAATAGCTGTTATCAGCAGGTGTCTCCCTGAGGGAGGAGTAGGTGTGGGGGAGGTAAGGAAAACTGCCCACTGAACAGAAGACAACTTCCATACAGATGACAAGTAGATACAATTTGCTTGACAATCCAGGACAGGTGGGATGGGAGGAACCATCTCCCTTTCAGGGCATTCTGATTCAATGGTGGGACCCAAACTGCTCCACAGCTCACCTGTGTGCTCCTGGGGTCTCCATGTCCTGCTCCTCCTCTGCACATCTGGGTGAGGATTCACCCTCATTCCCACCAGAGCTGTGCTCCAGATCTGCAGTGACACAGGGGCTGAGATCATCCTGAACAAGGAGCCTCAGCCTGGCAGGTCCCACATTTGCCAGCAAGGAGGGAATGTTCTGGGAATGTGGGATGAAACAGGAGAAGGGTGGCACTGCAGCCTCCCCCCTGGCATGGGGCTGAGCCCTGGAGGCTGAACTGGAGCTGCAGCCCAGTAAAACCTGTGCCCATGGCTGGGAGTGCTGCTTCTTCCTAGCAGGTGAAGCTCACAGGTAAAAATAAAACATGCTGCTCCTCTTTCCTCAAAGCCCCCAGATTCTGTGTTCTCTGCAGGCCAGGCACCTGCCATCTCCCAGCCTTTAAGGAACAAACAGTGATTTTATAAAAGCCCTGGTGTCCCTAACAATGCCACAAGGCTCTTCTGCACAGAGGCTCTTTGTCTTCTGGGCACCAGGAAGAAGGAAAATACTGCAGGGATTTCCTACTCTGAATGACAGAGGTGGAATAACAAGGGCTTTCAGTAGGAAAACAAGGACTGAAAAATCAGCAAGGTGGGCTCAGAGGACTGGCTTGTGCATTTCTCCTCTCTGCTTCCTTCTCTTATCATCTCCATGTCCAAGAATTTGCCTCAGTCTCTGCTGCTGTGTTTGGCAGGCAGGGTTGAGATCCACCTTTTGAGCTTGTACTTTTTTCAGATAAGAGTTACATTCACAGCCTGGTTTAAAAATGAAACCACACCATGAAACTGCTGCTTCATCTTTTTTTCCCTGAGCTTTAGACTTGCTGCATTTCTCCAGGCAGTGCTGAGCCCACACTGGCTGCTGGAGGGATTTTCTGCAGCTAAAGGCACATTTCCTCGGGTGCTGTGTGTTACTCAGAGGTTTGTGGCAGCAATTAGTAGGTCACAGAAAGCTTTCTCTTATTCTCCAGAATCCAGGGGCATCCTCTGATTTATTGCCCCTTGCTCTGGCTTCATCCAAGGTGGGAGTGCTGGGTGTGGAAGTGCAGCCTCAGCCTTTCTTCAGGAGGGGCCCAGAGGGGATCTCCACTGGGACTGCTCTGGGTTTGCCTCAGTCCTCACTCAGATTTCAAAAAAAAAAAAAAAAAAAGGACCAAACCTCTGAAAAACAGTTGGGCAGGAGGGGAGGACTTGCACTTCTCTGTGTCCACACAGTGTGTCACCCTTACTCCACCCGCAGTGCTCTCCCCTGCCATCCCCACAGCATCAGGGGTGCCTTTCAGAGGAGCAAACTGCCCTGGTTTGCTCTCTGCCCATGGCACTGAGCAGGTGAGATTGCCCTGGGGACAGCCTCAGCCTGCAGAGGATGGAGCTGGCAGCTCCTCCTGAGGCTGCAGAGCCACCGAGAGTGGGATGAGGCTGTTCCAAGGCCAGGATCTGCCTCTTCCTTCCCAGCATTCTCCCAGAGCACTGAGGAAATCAGCTGCCCTTTGAGCCTTTCCTTCAGGAAAGTTTCCCATTTCCACCTGCTGGAGCCAACCCCAGCACTGCCAGAGCCTCTGCAGGAGATGGGACTGGTCTGTTCTGGCAGCAGCATCCCTCCCTTTCCTTGGTGAGTGTGGAAAAGGCAAGGTGCAAGATCTGAAAATTGCCACAAGTCTCCTTTCCAAGGAGACAGATGACTGCTGGAGGTGTGCAATGCTGGGGTGCAATTTAGCTCATCTCTTAGCAATAAATCCAGCCCAGTTCCCCACCTGGGCTGGGTTTAGTGCTCCAGCTCTGCAGGGTTTGGTGCTCTGTCAGAGGCACACAGAAGTGCTCCCACCACTTTCATGGGACTGTTTCAGGAGTGAGGCACTCTTCAAAATGCAGAAGGTAGCAGATAATACCTCTTCAAGGTAGCAGAATCTGGCAGGCAGAGACTGACACTGAGATGTAATAAGGAGCATTTCACAAGGTAATTTCTGCCAATTTTATCTGCTGTATTAAAATTTAATAGGCATGAAAGCACCCAGGTGCTGTAGAAAAATCCAATGCTGTTCTACAAAAATGGTTTTAAAAATCGAGCATTTTCTGTGTTTTCCATTAGTGCAGATTGGCACAATCAGAAGTTGTTCTGCTGTACATGTCTGTGCCATAAAATTGAGAGACAGAGGAGTTGTCTGTCGTGGGCTGCTGGTGCCAAATTGTGGGCTAAAGTTATTCTCAGTGTTTTAGCACACTGAAGTTCTCAGTGTGATAAAACACTGAGAATTCTCCTAGAGGAGTTTTTCTGTTTGCTCCAGGAGCATCAAAGTGCTAGAGCTTCATGGCTGAATAATCACAGAATCAGAGATTCACTGAATGATTGTGGTTGGAAAAGCCCTCAGAGACTACAGAGTCCAACATTCCCCAGCACTTCCCCGTGTCCCCAGTGCCACATCCCTGTGACTCCAAATCCCTCCAGGGATGGGCACTCACCACTGCTCTGGGCAGCTGTGCCAGGCTGGACAGCCCTGTCCAGTCAGGAATTTCCCCAAATATCCAACCTGAGCCTCTTCTGGAACAATCTGAGGCCGTTCCCTCTCCTCCTGTCCCTGTTCCCTGGGATAAGATCCCAAATCCCCCCCGGCTGTCCCCTCCTGTCAGGAGCTGTGCAGAGCCACAAGGTCCCCCCTGAGCCTCCCTTGCTCCAGGCTGAGCCCCTTCCCAGCTCCCTCAGCCTCTCCTGGGGGCTCCAGCCCCTTCCCAGCTCCATTCCCTTCCCTTCACTCCAGCCCCAAAATGCCATTCCTGAACTGCCCCCAGCACTGGATGTGTGCCATCAATCACTTCCCTGCTGCCCACACTGTTGCTGAGACAAATTCATGTAATAAAATGATATCATCCTTAACAAAACAATAGCATCCTTCAGACCTCTTCTCCTCACCCTGAAAACCCAGGCTGGATTTTAGAGGTCCCTTTGACAAGTGACATCATGGCATCCTCACATGGTATCAGCTCAGTTCTCTGTGATTTGTCTGCTCTTCATCCTCTTCCTTGAATCAAGAAAGCAATGCCTCTGGACGACAAGGGAAATATTCCAGAGTCAGCTGCTAATTTTTGCTTTTTGCCATCCAGTTTGGCAGTAGCTTATTACAAGTGTTGGCCTGCACAGCAATTGCAGAGATTCTGCAATGTTGTGGTGAGAAAGAATTATTTACTGCTTCAATCTCACAGCAGTGCTGATGTCACTCCTCCATCCCCACCAAACACAAAAACAAGGCAGGAAAAATGGTTTGAAGAAGGAGGGAAAGCCTGGATCTCACTTTAATAGTGACTGAACATTCCCTTGTGTGATGGAGTTCACAGGGGTCTGAGGATGAGGGAAGAGATGAGGATCTGACTCCATGTTTCAGAAGGCTGATTTATTATTTTATGATATATATTATATTAAAACTATACTAAAAGAATAGAAGAAAGTATTTCATCAGAAGGCTAGCTAAGAATAGAATGATAATAAAGGTTTGTGACTGACCAGAGAGTCCGAGCCAGCTGACTGTGATTGGCCATTAATTAGGAACAACCACCTGAGACCAATCCCAGATGCACCTGTTGCATTCCACAGCAGCAGATAACCATTGTTTACATTTTGTTCCTGAGGCCTCCCAGCTTCTCAGGAAGAAAAATCTTAAAGAAAAGATTTTTCATAAGAGATGTCTGTGACACCCTAGCCTGGATGAAACTCCTTTCCAAGGGCCACATCGCTCTGGCAGCTGTAGCAGATGAAAAGTCCTGTTATTCAGCTGCACTCCTACCTTATTTTAATGCAGTTTAACAGCTGGAAATCAGGAGGAGAGCCAGGAGCAGCCAGCTCCAGTGTGCCTGCACAGCCCTGGCTGCAGGGATGGAGCTGCCCCCAGCAGAAAGGCACCAAATCCTCCCTTTGGCTCCCACTGTCCTCCTGCTTTCTGCACAGGCAGGTTTAAAACTTTGCCTTTGGGTGCTTGTGGAGAAGCAGAAAATATCCAAGGATAGAAGGAAATATTTAAGGATAGAAGGAAACATCTAGGGATAGCAGGAAATATCTAAGGATAGTAGGGAATATTTAAGGATAGCAGGAAATAAAGGCTCAGCTGGGAAAGGAACTCAGGAATGGGAGAGGGAGAGGCAGCTTCCAGTGATGTCCCCACTCAGCATAGAAACATTTATCAACATAAGATCACCCACAGTGGCTCCTGTCAGAGATTCATCCACTCCACCACCCTTGTCCTGTATTCCAGGGGCTCAGGCTGGAGCCTTTGAGGGCACTGAGGAAATTGTCTTTTCCAGGGTTGGTTTCCCAGCCAAACTCCCAGAGAGGTGCTGTTTTTTGGCTTAATAATCCTGATTTCTTTGCTGTGACCTTCCCCATGCTCCTCTGGAGGGCATTTGATGCTTTTAGCACCCACAGCAATGTTTTCCAGAACAAGGTGCACACAGGAACCTCTCCTTTGCCTTCTTCCCAGCACATCACCTGCTGCTTCCATCTGCTGCTCCTCAAGGCTCTCAGTGCAGCTCTTGCTGCCTCTTCACCCTCCTTGAATTTAAAGACCTACATCATTCCCATCCAGTTTCCTTAGCCATTGCTGGTATTGAGGCTGTTCCAGCTCACCTTACTACTTTTTTTCTTTACTTTTTCCAATGGAGTTTCTAACTTGATGCTGATAAATGAAGCAATTACTTCCTCTGCACCCGTGGAACAAAAAGCCCAAGGAGTGGTGGAGCTGGCCAGGATGTTGATGTGGAAAAGGTTTTAACCCTCATAAACCCATAATATATTCTAAGAGAACTGCAGGGAGCTTCCCATCAGCCAAGAAAATGAGAGGCAGAGCAGAAAGGACTCTTGAAGCTGTCTGGGAGAGGTTCTGAGACAAATTTCCCACATGCCTGGGTCTGTTTATTCCTGTGCTGAGCTCTGTTTTCACCCAGGCTCACACTCGGTGCAGGACAGCCCCAGGCAGAGACCTGAACCCCTCATCCAGAAATTCCATCTACACAGCCCTGCAGAATTCCATTCTCTCTCCTTTCCCCTCCATCAGCTGAGCTGTGCAACTTCCCACCCCTGGCAGCAATTTTGGGGTCCCTCCATGCTCTGAAGCTCAGCCTGAGGTGCCTCAGAGATCAGTTAAATAGAAAGAACCTGTTTATCTCCTTCTCATTCTTTTAAACACTCCCAAGGTGAGCTCAGAGGTAAATCCCAGGCACAGGCTGTGGGATGAGCCCACAGTTCTGCATGGAAATCCCAATGGACACCTGATATAGCACCTGGCTGGGCTTTCACTCCCATCAGAGTGGAAAAGCCCCTCAGGTTTTATCCTGGCCATGTTCCCAAGGGCTGCCTTGCCCTCTGTTCCTGCATGCAGGACAGTGAAAAGCAGTGCTACACATGATTAGATCATTTCTCTCCTCAGCTGCCCGTGGTCTTTGGCCACATGCTGTCCCCAAGAGCCATTATATAGGAAACTCCAGGGAAAATGGGAAAGCTGCTTATTTTTCTTGGCATCTGAATGATTGTTCTGGCCAGGCTGAGTCCAGCTCTGTGTGTGTTTATGTCACACTTTATTATTTGCATGGCCAGCCCTGGTAAGGGTTTCAGGGCTGGTGGTTTTGTAATTTGTACAGCCCTTGCTCTCTCTGCCTTTGCTGCTCTCCACTGGAGCTGTGGCTGTTTCCTTTTTATGGCCACTTCCTCCTGAGGGAGCAGTAATTTATGGTCAGAGGTTAACCTCATTTGCTGAAGTATCCAGCTCCCATGCCAATAGATCTATAAAAATGGAGAGCAGGGATGAAAAGATGGGAAATAAATAAACCAGATCTTCTTCAAATGACACACAGAGCCCTTCTTGTGGAGACACAGAAACAAAGGAATTCTTGCAGGGGCTGAGATCAGGATCAAAGCCAGTGTTCTGCCTTTGTTGAAGCCCAGGGACACACAGGGGGCAGAAGGGATGTGATGGCCATCCCCAAGTGATGGACACCTTGAGGCAGAACACTCCCAGGTTTTTATGGAGTTCTGTGCAACCCTGGGCCCTCCCCTGGTGTGAGCAGCCCTGCCAAGCTCCTCACTGGGATGAGATTTTGGGGTAACATTGTTCCACAGATTGGCTGGCATTGAGGTTCTTCCTTTCCTTTCTCCTTTCCTTTTTCCTTCCCTTCCCTTCCCTTCCCTTCCCTTCCCTTCCCTTCCCTTCCCTTCCCTTCCCTTCCCTTCCCTTCCCTTCCCTTCCCTTCCCTTCCCTTCCCTTCCCTTCCCTTCCCTTCCCTTCCCTTCCCTTCCCTTCCCTTCCCTTCCCTTCCCTTCCCTTCCCTTCCCTTCCCTTCCCTTCCCTTCCCTTCCCTTCCCTTCCCTTCCCTTCCCTTCCCTTCCCTTTGTGCTGCTCCCCAGGATGAGGGGAAGGACAGGGCTGGGTTTGTGCTCCCAGAGCTGGAATCTCCCAGGTTTTTGTGGGGAGCTCCCACCAGGGTGTGAGATCTGAGCTGACTCCTCTGCTGGTGGCTCTGGCTCTTGGCATTCCATGGAGGTGCCAGGTGCTGGTGTCAGGCTTTGGGGTTTGTTTCAAGGTAGATTCCAGCTTTTGCATGTCTGTGTGTCTGGCTGAGCTGGGAAATGGGATCCCTTTTCCTTCCAAGATGTACCAGAACTTTATCACTACCATGGAAGAAGGAAACAGAATAAACACTGAATTCTTCAGGCTGGGACAGCAGCCACAGACCTTCTGGCCTTCCTCCAGTGAGGTTTTGGGCTGCTGTGCACAGGGCTCTGTCTCCTGGTTCCAGAGGGGCTTCTCCAAAGCCTGGCCCCTGTGCAGGGTCTGGAACTGGCTGAGACCCCTCAGGGCTGTACCAGCTTTAGGGCTGGGCCTGCAAACTGCAGAACATCTCTCGAGGCCTGGGATGCACTTTATCTATTTAATATTTAGTATTTTTGTATATTTCTGTGTCATGTTTCCATGACATTTCTGTAGTACATCCTCTTGTTTGTTTGTTTCTAGACAAGGATCGTGTCTGTAAAGCTCACAGGATTTCTAAGGCCTGTATTGAGCTAAAAACACCACAGTATTTATTTCCACTTACACGTTCCATCCTCCCCTTCCTGCCCCACAGTGGCTTTTCCTGGCATTCCACATTAACCATAAAGCAATTATCCAAGAGCTCATCCTGGTTCTAGGGCAGGATCTGCAGGTTCATTGACAGCTGTCAGGAATGGCCTGTTCTGGGGGATCCCCCACATCACAGCTCACCCACCAACCTCTGCTCTGTCTGATCCCTCATGGAGATATCTTTGATCCCTCATAGAGATCTCCTTAATCCCTCATGGAGATCTCTTGAATCCCTCATGGAGAACTGTCTGACCCCTCACAGAGAGCTGTGTGATCCCTCATGGAGATATCTTTAATCCCTCACAAAGATCTCTTTAATCCCTCATGGAGAGCTGTTTGATCCTCATGGGGATCTCTTTAACCCCTCACAGAGAGCTGTCTGGTCCCTCATGGAGATTTCATTAATCCCTCATGGAGAGCTGTGTGATCCCTCATGGAAATCTCCTTAATCCCTCATGAAGATCTCCTTAATCCTTCATGGAGAGCTGTGTGATCCCTCATGGAGAGCTCTTTGATCCTCATGGAGATGTCTTTAATCCCTCACAGAGAGCTGTCTGATCCCTCACAGAGAGCTCTTTCCTCCTGTCCATTGGCACTGTCTCTCCCCCAGTGTCCGCTGGTGGTTCCCCAGCAGCCCCAAGATCAGGTGCTCACCATCCCTGGTGCTGTTTATTGATTAGTAGATCAATTCCTGGGATTAACCATGCCTCAGGTGCACTAAAGCACCAGAAGGCTGTTCAGACAGTGAGCAGAGCTGGAATAACCCAACTCCTTGCAGAGCTGTGGGACCTGGATCTCTCCCTTCCCTTTTCCCTGGGTGGGGGTTCCTGGCACAAGCTGGGTGTCCCTGTGTGTCAGCCAGGCCAGCCCTCAGCTCCTGGGGGTGATGAAGCCACTGCTGCTCCCTGGGTGCCTGATTTTGGCCTGGGGAGCAGATGATCCTGTTAGTCCTGAGCAGCTCCTCAGCCTTGGCTGGCTCTGCAGAGCAGAAATCACTCAGTGTTCCTCACTGTGTCCCCAGAAATGGGCTCCATGTGGCCAGGCAGTCACTTCAGGCTGCAGGAGTCACGTTTGGCTAAGATGAGCTGGCATCTTCCCCGACATGGAAAGAAAATATTGGAATGTAATAAGGAGCACTATAAAGCCAGGCATTAAATAAATATTAGGCTTTGACACCAACTGGAAGAAGCCAAATTTCCAGCTGCCCAGGAATGTCATCTGAGGTATTTGGCTCACTTCATCTCCACAATTTAAAAATCATTTGGGCTGAAAAAGCCCCAGAGTGCTGTCCATCAAAGTGATTTTGAGGATGGGTTAGGATTGTGCAGAACAATCCTCCAAGGCTGCAGCCCAGCCTGTTTTCTGTTCCTTGCTGTGGGATTCCCCCACCCCAGCACCTTCTCCCTCCTGCTCCAAACACTGCCCTGCCTCTGGGGGCTCTGCAGAACCTGTAACAGAGGGGTGACAGCAGAGCCTGGCCCCCAGCCCTGTGCACAATTCCCATGAAAAGCCTGGTTTGAGGTCACTCCTGGCTGTGGCTGCTTTTTGGCAGGCCCTGTTTGGTGAACTGCCCTGAGTTCTGTGTTTACTGATGGGAACAGGGTGGAGATGCTGCTGTGATTATAAATACATCCCACATCCTTCCAGCCACAGATAAAGCAACTCCCCTGCTCTGAACCAAGAGGCTCCAGGTCAGCTTTGAGAGCACCCAAGCTGTGTGATCCATGGGCTGCAAGATTCCCTGGTGGCAGACAGAACATCCTGGAAAAAACCCCAAAGCCTAAACAAAGCAGCCTCCAGCAAGCTAAACACAGGGATACACAGGAAAAGCTCTTAATCTTGGAGAGACAGTCATAATTGTCTTCCTCCCTCTGAGGAAAAACCAGAATCCCATAAAACATCTTCCTGCCCAAGATGCTGTCTGATAATGGGAGAGGGGACGTGAGAGAGGAGGCAGCATCTTGTGAAGAATGAAATCCTGGGCTGGGATGGAGGACATTAATACAGAGCACACCTCCTGCTCACAGAAAAACAGCCACAATCCCTCCAGGAGGATTGCAGATGAGCAGCATCGATGTTGCATTTAATTTTCTTTCCTCTGTCATGGGCAGTTATTTTCCTCAGGATCAATAAACACTTTAATGCTGGAAATCCCACCAGGAGAACAATGAACTGCATTAAAAATGTAAATCCCACTGAAATAAATTCACTGAGAAACACCAGGTCAGCTCTACAGAGATCAGAGGGGGAGATCTGGGGCTCGTGTCCATGTGGAAATTGTGCTCAGATTATCTCTGGGGCATTCAGAAGAGGTTGGGTTCTTTTTCCATATCTTATTATAATCTTTTCCCCTTGTTAAATGCCTCCAGAGCAGCTTCAGCAAGACTCTGTGCTGTCCTAGGACTTGCAATGGATGTCTGTGTGATTCTTGCTCTTGAGTGTCAGGGTCTTGATTTAACCATACAAGATTTCACTTCATTTCATTTCATTTCATTTCATTTCATTTCATTTCATTTCATTTCATACTGAGGTTAAAATCTGGATTTTGGGGTTGCTTCTCTCAGCCTCCTCCAGCTCTTCCAGCTTCCTCCAGTTAGGAATTCCAACCAGCTGTTCCAAGGGTGTTTTGTGCACACAAGTCAAGGTCTCATGCCCAGATCCTGACCTCAGCAGCACCCACACATCCCTAAATGAATTTCTAGCAGCAGCAGCAATGCCTTGTTCTAAGACAAATGCAGGCAGATGTGGCTGAGGCTGAAGGGGAGCATTAAATGTTCCTTTTCCAGCAAGGCTGGGCACGGTGGAGCAGCCAAGCACCCTGTGAAAGTTGTTCCTGTGAGCTCTGCTCCAGTGTCCAAGATCTGAATTCCACCCCCTGAGCCTCCGGACTCCATTCTCAGCATCACCCTTCCCTCCTGAACAGCTTTATGGTGGAATAATTTCAGCTGTACAAGGAAAAAGAGAAAGCAAAACAAAACCTTGAGTCAGACCCTCACCTGAGGCAGCCTTGAGAGGAACCAGAGCTGCCCCAGCCCTGTGTGTGCTTCTCACCAAGGCAGGAGCTGCTCTCAAGGTGTGAAATCCTCTCCCAGCAGAGACAGGCAGCTGCTGTTCTGTCAACTCCATTACTTCTTCATCCTAAATAGGTGTAGCATGTTCAGGACACTCCTCACACTGCAATCTGAAGGCAGAGCTTGAACCTTTCAAAGCTTCAGGAGAGATTTCAGCTTTCCCTTGGTTTCCTATTTTACCTCTTGTTATGTGTTCCAGCAGGAACAACGCATTGTCCTTCTGCAGGGCCTTTCATTTAATGACTTCAAAATGCTTTGAAACCATTTGACTTTATAATAAGAACTGGGTCAGTTCTGCCTTCCTCATTTTGGAGATGAGGACAAACAGGTAAAGAGGTTAAATGGTTTGCCCTGCAAAAAGGAAATGTATGTGTAGCACACTTTGGAGGAGGGCTTAAAACTTTTGGCTCTGTTGCCTCTGTACTCACCACAGGAATGAATTTCCTCCTTCTGTGACCATTCTTTCCTATGTGATTTCTGGCAGGGAGGCTGCCAGCCAGAAAATTGCAATTAAAGGGATCCCAAAGAAGATCAACACTGCAAAGCTGAGTCTATCTCTACAACACATGGGAAGGATGATTTAGGGGAGCTTTTGGAAGAGAATGGGGATCAATGGGGCTTCTTTTGGAAGAGAATGGGTTCACTGATAAACTGCAAAAGGTGTCAGGGCCCTCCAAAGCAGCCTTGTCCCTGCTGCCAACAGCACAGGGCAGAGCTGCAGCAAGATCCCAAACTAGAGGGGATTTACCCCATCTAAAGCTTGTAGGAAACTGCAGAGCCAGTGATGAACCTCATAGGGGTTTCTCCTCTCCATTTCTACTTTTTTTTCATGGCTGTCCTGGGCTGTAAGATATGGTTTGGGGCTGTGAGTTCTGTCCCCATCTGTCAGAGCTGGGGCAGTTCTCTGCTGTCCATGGGCAGTTTTTCCTTTCTCTCTCCCACACCAACCCTCCCTGCAGGAGATCTCTGCTGTCCATGGCCACTGAGTGTCCCTGCAGGGCTGATCCAATCCCAGCATCCCATGGGGAGCTGCTCCGCCCAGGGGAGGAGCCAAGCATTCCTGCCTGGGCACAATCTGAGCCTGGCACAGCACAGCAGCCTCTGCCCCCTGCACTGCCAGAGGAGCAGCTTTCTGCTGCCCTGCATGGCCAGAGGGAGCCCAGGCCCATCTGCAGCAGCCCTGGAGCTGCAGAGGAAAACTCCCCCCTTGTGCAGGATCCCTGCTGCAGCAGAGCCACAGCTGGCACTGCAGGAGGGCTGAGCCCCCATGGCATGGGGCTGGGACACCGCCCTGGCACACAGGGGAGAGGGCATATTGTTGTTTTCTATTATTGCATTTTTAATTTTTTTTCCCTAATAAAGAGTGTTATTCCTACTCCCGTATCTTTGCCTGAGAGCCCCTTAATTTCAAAATTATAATAATTCAGAGGGAGAGGATTTACATTTCCCATTTAAGGAGAAGCTCCTGCCTTCCTCAGCAGACACCTGGCTGTTCAAACCAAGACAATGGCTCATCACACCCTGAGTGTGGCACTCATGGGAAGAACATTGCTTTGGGCATCTCTTAGTGCAGGGTCTCATGGTCATTCCTGTTTGCCTGGGGTGTGCCCTGCGCACAGGAGGGTGTGCCAGAGGCTCTCTTTCCATGGGACAGGGAAGTTTGCATCCATCCAAGCTGAGTGGGAATCCCAGGTGAGAGCTTCCAAATCCCCTGTGTTGGTTTTCCCTCACAAAGGAGTCACAGGAGGCTGCTCTGTGTGTCAGATTCACCCCCAGCTCCTGTGGCAGTGCAGTGACAGCAGGTCAGGTGTAACTCAACAACATTTCAATAAAGCCTCCACAAATCTCTCAGGAAGCTTAAAACAGAGAAAAACAAATGTGTGGGTTTGCTAAAAGATCTTAGAATTTAAAGAATAATCTGCATTGATTTACTTTCTTTCCAAAGCTGATGCAAACTACAATGCCCTTGACACCACAGGGCTGAGTCACAGAATACCGGAGGAGTTCCTGAGAAGAAAAGTTACTTATTTAAAATTACCCCATGACAGTTCCTTGACATCTGCCTGTATTTGGCCTTTACCTTGGGCTTGACTTCTGCTTCTGTTTATCTCCAGTTGGGCCTGCATCACATCTGCTCTCAATGATCAGGTCTTGAATTATAAAGGGAAATTCCCCAATCCAGTGGGATCCTCTCACTGCCACCCCAAGCAGCATGCAGTGCTTCTGACAGCAGTGCAAACCCTTGGAGGAGAATCCTCTGGCAGAAAGGGACTCTCAAACTGAGGATGGGCAAATCCACAGCCCAAATTTTGTTTTGGGTCTGTTCCTGCAGTTTTTCTTCTTGCATATCTGAGCAGTGGGATGATGCAGGCTGGGCTGGGTAAAGGAGAGATGAGCAGGAACAAAGGGCTCAGGCACCACTGCTGGTCCTGGAGACCCCAAACCTGGCCCAGGTGGGACCTCCAGTGAGGGGCTCTCCCTGCTGTGACTGCATCCCCACACCCCTGTGCAAATGAGTTTGCAGAAAAAGTTTAGAAAAGTTTTTTTATATATTTTAGGCTTAAAGTAATTTTTTAGTATTTGTTTAGCAATTGGTTAACTGTAAGGTACTTTTTTTTTTTTTTATATTTAATTTTTATAGATGATTAGCTTTAAGGCATTTGCAGTATATTATATCTATAGCAAAAGCTGATAGGCCAAGAAACACTTATAGTGTATTGTAATTAAGAAAGAACTAACTTATAATTGTAATAATGTAAATTATAACATCTGTAGTGCCTCACCCTTCACATGAGACTAAAATAAAATAAAAGTTTTTGAAACACCTCTCAGTTGTCTCATCTCTAATTCAGAAAAGGACTTAATATGACACAGCCCAGAGCCCCTGGTGCTGCTCAAATGCAGCCCCTGCTCCTCTGGTGGGGAACATGCACCAGATGATGGTCTGTGCTCTCCTGCAGGGCACAAAAACCTCTGCAGAGCCAGCTCCAGGCTCTTATCTGAAATTTGAAGAGCAACACTCACATGAGCAAACCCCAGTTTTATTATCCTAACAATTTCCCTGCCCTCTGGGTGGGTCCTGGCAGAATAAGGAAGAAGATGAGGGATCTAAAGACATGACAGGTTTTCCTTCCTTTGGAAAAAATCCATCTTTCCCAGCCAGGCACCCACAGCCAAAAGTGGGATTTCTCATCCTAAAATTGAGAATGTCCAATCCCAAAAGTGGGATTTCTCATCCTATAATTGAGAATGTCCAGTCCCAAAAGTGGGATTTCTCACCCTAAAATTGAAGTTGTCCAAGGAAGGACGTTCCATCCAGCAGGAACAGCAGCGTCTTCTTATCTGGACACTGGACAGGGAATGGTGGCAAATCCATCTGGGACTATTGTGGAGCAAATATTTAACAAATGTCACCATTTGCACGTTGTTTATTGCAGATTGTCCTCCTGCAGGCTGAAGGGCAAAAATAAAATAAAAAGAAGGATTCTTTCCCCTGTGACAGTTTACCTCCTGTCCCTGCTGTGGTGCCAGGACAGGATCAGGGCCTGCCCAGCAGCTCCAGGCGGATTCAGTTCC
Source organism: Ammospiza caudacuta (assembly GCF_027887145.1). Lineage (NCBI taxonomy): Eukaryota > Metazoa > Chordata > Aves > Passeriformes > Passerellidae > Ammospiza > Ammospiza caudacuta. Next base: position 2,075,743 of record NC_080606.1, on the reverse strand, counting down.
CAAAATTCCCTAATTCCCAAATGTCCATTTAGGGAGTGGATTCACTCCCTAAATGCCTCCTGGAGCTTTGTCTAGTGCCAGATGATCATTTAAGGGCAATAACAGTGTTTATTTTGAACCACTGCATCTCAAACAGCAGCAAAAAAGAAAATAGATGATATCTTTAAAATCCAACCTGGACAAAATTATTGAATTTGAATTAGCTCAATATGTGTCAACAAGACAGAGCTCATTGATTCTTCCACACTTTTCCTGTTCCCAGACACGAGACAGAGGAGACAGAGGGGATTTTTAGGTGGGATGATTGAGCAGCAATTTAGGTCTGGAATGTTCAACCCCTCCTCAGGACCAGACCAGCTCCAGCTGAAAAATCATTGCTTTTATAGAAATTTGGCAATTACTCAAAATCTGTCCCTGCACATCACCCGTTAAGTATTTTCTCCCTTCTATTTGTGAACAAACAAAAGATTTTTTTCCTGGTTCAAAATGTGGAGGGAGAGGAGGAGGAAAGCAGGAAATCTGCAGAGCAGAGAGAGAAGGGGGAAGGCCACCAGCATACAAGTTATTACCAGGGCTCAGGATGCGTTATTTTACTTGCAATAACCAAAGAAACCAGCTAATAAAGGAAAATTATGTTTTAAAGGCAGATGAAAGGTAGTCAAGGAAACACAATATCTTCCCTTCTCTCCTGTCTAGCCTCAGGAAAAACACATCTCTGATCCTGATGCCATCATGATAAAATCAGAGTTTAGGAATATCTCTGCCTGTGCTGCTGGTAGATTATTAAAAGGATGAGAGCTGTTCCCACTTGTGTGGCAATTTCCATCCCTGCCCACCAGGGCCAGCCTTGTCTCAGGGAATTGGGCGCTCAAGGGTTTCATTTACAGGGCAGAAAATTATCTGAAGAATGAGCTGGGGATAAATTGCCATGTCTGTGCTGCTTTCAGAGGGGAAAACTGCATTAAAACTGGTATGTGGCTGCAGCTGAGAGAGAGGAGGGGTGAGGGCACAAACAGGAGCCTGGTGTGGGCTTTCTGCAGCCCTGGTGCTCCTGCTCCTGGCAGGGATGGGGAATGGACCTGGCACTCCATGTGGGGATGGAATGGGGTGGGGATACAGCCAGGAGCTGCCAGCAAGGCACTGCCCTCCCCTCTGTGCACAGGATCTGGGCAGGGATTTAGGATCTAGGGATGTATTTGGGATCCAGGGATGGATTTAGGATCTAGGGATGGATTTGGGATCCAAGGATGGATTTGGGATCCAGGGATGATGTGTGGCAGCACTCTCTGGCCACAGACAGCAAACCACAACTTTCCCAGGCATTGTCCTGGGGAAGGCTGTGAGATCAGAGAAAAGCATGAGAAATTCTTATCTTGCTGCACCTGGTGTTGGGAACATGTGGAATGTGTAACAGAGATTTGTTCACCAAAGGGTGGTTTCTTAATTGGCCACCTAATTGGTGTTTAGATTCAAGGACCAATTGGGTCCACCTGTGTTATGACTGTCTGGAAGCAATGGGTTTCTCAATAAGTAAAATAAAATAAAATAAAATAAAATAAAATAAAATAAAATAAAATAAAATAAAATAAAATAAAATAAAATAATTGATCAGCCTCCTGAAAAGCATGTAGTCAATGCTAATTATTACCCAGCTGGGGGCCTGTGGCAACGGGGATGAATTTAGGATCTAGGGTTGAATTGAAGATCTAGGGATGAACTGAAGATGAAGGGATGAATTTAGGATTTAGGGATGAACTGAAGATCTAGGGCTGAATTTAGGATCTAGGGGTGAATTGAAGACCTAGCTCACTTTTGTTTCACCACCCAACATTCCCCCTGTTCCTTCCTGGCTGGATAAGTCTCTGGGCAGGGATTTTTTGTTATCCTTGTGCTTTTCACTCAGCTTTGCCTTGTTGTGGAAAATGCCCCTTTTTGGTGGCTGACAGTCCCAAAACACCTCGGGGCTGACTTGGAGGAGGAGAGGGTGGTCCCTGGTGTGGGAACTGCCTTGGGGTCACGTTAGAAAGGAAACATTTCCAGGTTTGGGGCTGATAAAGCTCCATTGTGACGCTGCCAGTTTCCTTCCAGGGCTGCCAGCACGGCTCCAGCGTGACAGGAAATGGGGACAGGGTGGGGACTGCCCAAAACATCCATGGAATATTTGACAGATGAGCTGAGGAGAATCCACGGGGAAGCAGGGAGGGAAGGGCAGGGCTGGGGTAACTGGGCAGGGAGTGGGGGCTGAGATAGCTGTGAAGGAGTTTCTGACTCTTAAATAGGAGCAGAAAGGTGATCACTGCCCTCCCCTGAGGTGGCACTGCTCCTCCATGCCCTGCTGGCTGTGCCTGTCCATGCAGGGAGCCCCAGCCAGGGAAAAATGTGCTCTGGATCCATGATTCCAGCAGGCTGAACCAATGCTTTATTGAGCTATATCATATTACAGTAATACTATACTATATTAAAGAGATACTAAAGAAAAACCCATGGTTGTCCCAGACAGTCACGACACAGCTTTGACCTAATTGTCCCATCAATCCGAACAACCATCAGCAGAGTCCAATTAACAAATCCCTCTGGGTAGACAATCCCCATAACACATTCCACATGTGCCAAACAACAGGGGCAGCAAGCAGAGAGATAAGAATTGTTTTCCTTCTTCTTTCTCTGAGCTTCTCGCTGTCTTCCCCAGGAACAATCCTGGGAGAGAGAATGATGTCTGTCTCTGTTCAGAGAATGTGAATGGCACATGTGCCCTCCTGCCCAGCACCATCTCCTCCCCTGGCCAGAGCCACCAGTGGGGCTGAAGGGCACCAGAGGAGATCCTGAGGGCCAAGGACTGACAACACATTCACGTTTCCACTGCTAACACACTCAGGCAGCACCAGAGGCCTCCATGCAGCTTTGGCATTCTTTTCATTACTTTTATTAATGATTTCCTCCCGTTTGAAGAGCACCCAGCATTTTCACCCAGACAATGGTGACAATAATGTGGGGGCTGGCAGTGAGACAGCCACAGTGAGTAATTCTCAGGGTAAATTGTTCACCCCAGTTCTCCAGCCAGAGTGGTTCCCAGCCCAGGTGGTTCCCTGCACTTGCAGGATCGCCCCTGTTTCTGTGGTGCCTTGCTGGGACTACCAAAAAACAGAGGCCAGACCAAATTAAGGATTAAAAAAGTGATTTTATTCATTGAAGGGCCTTCAGGTACATTTCAGACACATGAAGCCCCCAGGGGCTATACCCAAAATGGACAATGGGTCATGGGTTTGCACACTTTTTTTTTGTCTGTTTGCATATTTGGGTTAATTTTCCAACTCCAGCTTCAGCTAATGAAGTTATTAACCCCCAGTTTGCTCCCCCATAACTCACTTTTGTTTCCATCTCTCAGGGTCTGTGACGGTGAGGTGTCCTTGACTCCCGGGCCTGGAGAGGAATTGTTGTGTCTGACCAAAATGAGAAGACAGCAGCTCACACTGTGTATGGAGTTTAGAGCTATACACTAAGGAATTTCAGGATTACAAATATGTGGAAGATATAAAAGCTCAAATCCTGAGGCATCAGTGCCAGGGATTGATCACTTCCCTGTAGCTGACACAGAAATTCTCTGCTGGGGAGGACACACATCATTGGCAAACTGCTCTGAGCTCCTCTTTTACTCCTCTGGCTTTTACTCCTCACAGGCTGGAGAGGGGCTGGCAACACAAACCCTGAGAGGAGCCCCTGAGGGAGCTGGGGGTGCTCAGCCTGCAGAAAAGGAGACTCAGGGCTGCCCCCATCGCTCTGCACAGCTCCTGAAAGGTGCCTGTGCTCAGCTGGGGCTGGGCTCTGTCTGCAGGAACTGACACAGCCAGAGCACACAGCCCCGAGCTGTGCCAAGGGAAATACAGGCTGGATAGCAGGAAAAGGTTTTTACAGAAAGGTGATAAAGTTGTGGAATGGCTGCCCAGGGAGGTGGTGCAGTCCCCATCCCTGGGTGTGTTTAACAAGGCCTGGATGTGGCACTGGGTGCCAGGGGTTGGGGCTGGGATGGACTCGATGGTCTCGAAGGTCTTTTCCAACCCAGTGATTCTGTGAATTCTGTGAATTTGTGAATTCTGTGATTCCTCAGCACCTTCCCTGCTTGCCCCTCACTGATGCTGGGACTGAGAGTCCATCAGGACGCCCCAGAAGTGCCCCAGCCAGCAGGACCAGGTGCATCCCAGCTATCCCAGCCAGCTGGGAGACCCCACAGGCCTGGAGCCTTCTGTGCCCCAGAACTGCCACCCCCAGGGCAGAACCCCTGGAAATGCTGCAGGGAATGAGAGCTTTGCAGAGCACCTGGAGCAGCTGCTGAGTAAATGCCAAAGCTCCCAGTGCCAGGTGGGTCCCCAGAGCAGCTGGTCCCACCTGCAGAGCTGAGAGGAGCCCAGCAGGCTGGAGAATCGCTCTCTCAGGGTGAGAAATGGGCACTGCTGGCCTGGCCCCCTGGCACTGCAGGAAAACCATCCCTCCTGAGCAGCACAGGGACAGGGGGAGGGAAAATTGCACTTTAAAAATGAGCTGCTGCAGGCAAGTCCCCAGCATTCTTCTTGGGTTCATTTTTCCAACTTAAACAAACATGTAAAAAATAGATTAATAGGGGAAACATTTGGTTTTGTTAAAATTCCATGTGCTTAGACGATTAATCAAATCAAGCTTGATCATGAGCCATGTGACACCGAATAAATGACACAGAAATATCCCCAGTAACCAGGTGGGCAGGTTACAGTGAGGGTTTTAAATGACATAGGGATTTTAATATATAATTTACGTATTAATATATTAAATATTTGACCATATATTAATATACATACTTAATATATATTTATGTATATTAATATATGTTCATAAGATATCAGTAAATATTTAATTATTTAATTATTTAAATGAAAATAATTGCCATAATAATATTATATTATATTTAAACATTTGATTAATTGTGCTATTTAATATTATATTTAATATTTACTATTACATAAAATTATATATTTAATATCAATATACAATAGGAAAATATATTGTATAATTAATTTTATTGAATATATTTAATATATTTTGATATTTGTCCCATCCCTGGACGTGCTGTAGAGCAGGGTGGGCTCTGAGCAGCTCAGTCCAGGGAAGATGCCCTGGCCTTGGCAGAGTTTCCAGGAGGATCTGCTCCGTGCTCTTGCCAGGCACAGGTGAGCCTGACTGGCCTGGAGTTCCCAGCTCCTCCTCTTCTCCCCTCTTTAACCACGGCCTCCTGTTCCCCTTTTCCAGGCAGGGGGATTTCACTGCATTGCCACAAATTTCTGGCTGTGATGGGAGGTGGCTGAGCTGCCCCAGCTCCCTCAGAAGCCAGGGGTGCATCTCAGACTCCTCCTGGATTTGTGACCTTCAGCTTCCTTGGATGTTCCAACCTCAGATTTTCCTCCCTGTCCCCAGCCCTGATTGCCTGCAGGGTGTGCCTGGGGCACCGAGTGTCCCTCTGCTGGGATGTGCCACTCCTGGAGCAGCTGATCCTTGGAGACCATCCCAGCCCCTCTTCCCCGAGGGCTTTGTGCCAGCAGAGCCCCAGAGGGGCCAGATCTGCTCTCCTGAAATCAGGATAAACTGCTCACTGCCCCAAGGATCCCAGCTCCACCATTTCCTGCACTGCAAACCAGAGTGGGAATAGAAAATTGATGTGATAAAAGGTTGGTGAGATGGACATTTCTGATGTGCCACGCAGAAATACTCTGCACTTCATTAAATTATTCCTTCACTTCAAGGAACAACATTTAAACTCAGTAAGATTAGGAATTTAAATGACTTCAAGAGAGCTTCATTTCTCAGAAAGCACATTCAGGCACACGGTGACATTTAATTTCTTAGCAGGCTGCAGAGCGAAGCTACAAAATTGGCCACAATTAACATTTCCTTAAAACCTGGCTCCAGCATTGCAGGGATTCAAACAATGGAACCTCAGTCAAAGGAATAGTTTCCTCACTGACTTTGCCTCTTCATTTCTGCTCACAAAAGTTTTCTGAGCAGCTCCCAAACAGCTGCCAGTTCTGTGCAACACCCCCATTCTTCCCTGGGAGGTACCAGGTAGGCATCAGATAAGTTTTATGAGTAATTCTCAGTCTTTCCTTGCTCAGCTCTATATTTAGAGTTTCTGCTGCAGTGGCTAATCTTGAGGGGAGGCTTAGGTCACCCATTGCTATTTCCATTCTCTGGCTGAGTGCAAACACACAATTCTGAGCTCAGACTCCACTTCAAATGCCCTCTAATTCCTGCTCATCTCCTCGTCCTCTTCAGCACTGGGCAGAAAGGAATTGAAAAGGAAAGTGTACAAATATTAATTGACCTCAGCACCATTCTGGGCTGCTGGGGCAGATATTTGATGTACTACATTCCCAGTGCTGATTTTAAAACCAGAGGATACAAAAAGCTAAAGTGACATTTAGAGGGGGTGGTTGGAAACTGCCTCTCAGCTTAGAACTTTGCTTTGCCTTTGGAGAGCAAGCTTAGATGTCCAGCTTAGATTGAAAATATTTTCTTTTTAGACATCCATATCTGCATGAAATGAGTCCTGTTTGAAGTAGAAGAAATCCCCCAAAAATCTCAGACAGCATTTTGTTGAAGGAAGTTTCCTATAAGAAAAAAATATAATTTTAGCAGACACATTTCAGCCTCTGGAATCTATTTTTGCATTGCTGCAAATACATCCAAACCCTCTATATTTTGCCTGGGCTCAGTTCTACAATTTTGCTTAGATTTGCTCCCATTCCTTCTCTCTCAGCACGGATCACACTGGCAGGCACAAAAATCCATTTACATCCCAATGGTCCCAGATTCCAGACCCTCTGTGGCTCCTGAAGAGCCCCACTGCAGCATCAGCCGGACTTTAGGGGATAAACTCCACCTGAAATGGAGACATTGCAGCTCAGGAGGTTTCCCTGCTGGTATTCAGGGCTCCTCATGGAATGCCAGCTCCATTCCCACTGCCTGGAAATGTCAGGGGCCGTGTGTCTCCACAGGGGCTCCCCAAATCCTCACTCCCTGTTCCCAAATCCTCGCTCCCTGTTCCCAAAATCCTCACTCCCTGTTCCCAAATCCTCGCTCCCTGCACCCCATTTTAGATGCCGAACATTTCAAGCTGCAGCACTTGACTCAAAAGTCAACAACTAACCAGCATTTAGGTGCTGCTCCACACAGCTTTAGGAGAGAAATTCTCCTTTGAGCTGTGAAAAACAAAGTGTTGGACAATTTTAGCTTGAATTCCACCCCTGAGGGGAGGTTTGGGAAGGAGCTGGGCTGGGCTGGGGCTGCTGAGGGGCTGGGACCTGAGAGGTCACAGCACATCTTGGAGGGGATCCGTGGGCCACACTGATGCCTTGGGAGCTCCTGGAGCAGAGGCTGGGCAGTTAAAGGAATCAAGTGGGGATTTATTAAAAGGCCTTCACAGGATCCACCTTGGGCAGCACAAGAGCCCAGCCAGGGCTACACCCAAGCTGGATGAGGGCCATGAGTTCTCACACTTTTATCAGTTTTGGTCCATTTCCATGTTGGGGTTTATTGTCCAATTCCAGCTCCAGGTGATGCAGTCCCATCCTCCCAGTTTGCTCTCCTCAGTTCTCCGCTGTTTGCACTTTCTGGGCCTGAAGCTACAGTGGTGTCCTTGGTTCTGGGGCTGGAAAAGGATTGTTCTGTGTGACTGAGCTGTGAGGAGAACTGCTAACACTTTATATGGAGTTCAGGGTTATACACCAATGCAGTACAGAATCTGGAAAACATGAAAACTAAAACTGAAGGCATCAAGAGGAAATGGGTTTGGAGGCCCATGGGAGGAACCACAGCCATCCTGAGGGACCCAAGGGTTCTCCTTCCAAGCCTCCCCTCCAGAACAGCCCCAGGCAGCCCCTTGGGGGGTGAGGGACTGGGGGATGTGTGTGACACTGGGGTGGACACAAATCCAGGCTGGGAATCCAAATAACTCCAGTGCTGGTGGTGATCTGTGCCCTGCCATGGGCCAGAGTGGTGCAGGGATGCTGCAATTCCTGCAGGAGCAGCTCCCAGAGCCTTTGGCTGTTTTCCTGCAATGGCTGTGAGCAGACACGTGGTTCTGGTTGTTTTAATGGGGGTCACATCCTCCCATGTTCACACAAAGCACTCAGGCACCTGAGGGAGCTGGGCCCGTGCAAATCATGATGGAATTCCTTGAGGGACGAGAGCTCTGCTGGCTGAGCCCCTCCTCAATGGCAGCTCAGGGTGCATTCATCCTTTATTGAGGGCTTTACTAACCTGCAGTAGCTGGTTTTGTCTGGGCTCTGACACATTTTTCTAAAAACTTGCAGGATTTGAGACTCATGGTCAGCTCCTTGCTGGGGCAGTTTGCCCTAGGCCCCTCTGGAGGGTTTGTGCTGAGCTCTTCAGCTACACTGCCCTTGCTGTCCCCCTGTCTGTCTGTCTGTCCTCTTTTTTCCATGGCTTCCTCCAGCAGATAAAATGAGACTTATGCAAAAACTGTTTAGAAATGGCTCAGCTGTGTCTAAGTAAAAAAACCCTGTGCAGGTGTCCCTGCAAAACAGTGGGTTCAGCTTGAGGGGCTGCCTGGCTGCTCAGTTTGGGCTTTAGGTGTTTTTTTTGGGGTTTTGTTTTTGTTTTTGTTTTGGTTTTTGGTTTTTTTTCTTCATTTGTTTTTGGTGGTTTTGGGGTTTTTGGTTTTTTTGTTTTTGTTGGTTTTGTGGTTGTTGTTTGTTTGGTGGGTTTTTTGGGGCCTTTTTGGTTTTTTTGCTGTGTTCAAGGAAGTTTCTGGAATCCCTGCTAGAAAAAAAGACATGGAATTGCTAACCAATATCAGAGTCTAGTGCTCTGTAAGTTGAAATCCTCTGAACCATCTATTTTTATTGTGCTTATACGCTGGAAATTGAAGCCCAAACCATGGTGATGAGCTGGAGAATTTTTTCCAAGAAATCTCCTTTGGTAAAGATGGGGTGAGGTGAGTTCAGCACAGAGCCAGCAGCTCTCAGATTAATGGATTTGTTTAGAGGGTGAGGAGGAGGATGGGTGGCTGTGACTCACTGGCCAGGCCTGTTTGCAGAGAACTTCCGAAGCCAAGATGTGCAAAAGGGAAGGGGGTTGGTACCCAGCTCTGCCCAGTGCAGACAGGTCAGGATCCCACAGGATCCCACAGGGAGCTCAGCAGGAGCTGAACCTGGCTGCTGCTGCTGCTGCTCCCACCCTTCTGCACAACCCAGAGCCTGGCCCATCGTTGTTTCCAAGCTTTTTGGAAAAAAAATCAAGGGATGGTGACAAATTGAGCAGCACAGAGTGTGGTGCTGCTTCTCAAGGGTGGATCAGAGCAGAGGGCAGGGAGACAAAACCCCAAATCCTTTCTTTCCTCTGCCCTGCCTATCCTTAAACAGCAGAGGCAGGGCAGGTGGGGAAGCTGGGGTGGTTTGGAGGGAGGAAGCTGCAGCCCTGCCCTGAAATGCCCATTGCCCTGAAATGCCCATTTGTCGCAGACCTGTTTCTGAAAAATCCTTTCCTTAGGATTTTTTCTCCTGAGAAGCTGGGAGGCCTCAGGAACAAAATGTAACCAATGGCTATCTGCTGCTGTGGAATGCAACAGGTGCATCTGGGATTGGTCTCATGTGGGTGTTTCTAATTAATGGCCAATCACAGTCAGCTGGCTCGGACAGAGAGTCCGAGCCACAAATCTTTATCATTCCTTCTTATTCTATTCTTAGCTAACCTTCTGATGAAAACCTTTCTTCTATTATTTTAGTATAGTTTTAATATAATATATATTATAAAATAATAAATCAGCCTTCTGAAATATAGAGTCAGATCCTCATCTCTTCCCTCATCCTGGGACCCCTGTGAACACCACCACACCCATTGCTCTGAAATGCCCATTGCCATGCAATGCCCATTTCCCTGCAATGCCCATGACCCTGAGATGCCCCTGCTCTGCAACGCCCGTTTTCCAGCAATGCCCATTGCCATGAATGCCCATTGCTCTGAATGCCTATTGCCTTGCAATGCTCATTTCCCTGAAATGTCAATTGCCATGAAATCCCATTTCCTTGAAATGCCCATTGCCATGAAATGCCAATTTTCTTGAATGCCCATTTCCCTGAATGCCCATTTCCCTGTAATGCCCACTGCCTTGCAATGCCCATTTCCCTGCAATGCCCATTGCCCTGAATGCCCATTTCCCTCAATGCCCTCTGCTCTGAATGCCCATTGCCCTGAATGCCCATTCTCTGCAATGCCCATTGCCCTGAATGCCCATTGCCCTGCAGATGGCACCAGGGCTGCCCCACTGATGCCAGGGCATGGATGGGTGAGGCCATCCCTGCTGATGCCAGTGCAGTGACTGTCACCCCTCCCTGAGCAAAACAACCAGCCTCTCCCACAGCATCAGGACAGCTTTGTCCCTGTTTTACAGGGAAAATTGAGAGGGGGAGGGAGGCCATGATGAAAATGGAAAGACCTGCCGTGATTCTGAGTTATATTTTAAGCTAATCCACAAAAGAGGGAAATATTAAAAAAAAATGGGGACAATGGTAAAAAAATTCAGTCTGTTGCTCTAAATAAAGTGCAGAGTGGACCTTGGATAAACATAGACAAGCAGCATGTGATCCAAGAATATTATTAATTAAAGGGGAGATTTCCTCACTCAGGTGTTCCCGGAAGAATGCAGCATTGCCATTTAAATCCACCAGTTTCTGCACATAATTAAAATACTGTAAGTCAGAAATCACCTTGCAGCACTGTGGGTGCTCTTGGCTTGCTTAGCTCAGCACAGAATTTCATGGAGGGACAGGAGGGAGCTCAGCTTTTTATCCTGCAAAATGACCACTGGCACACAAAATTCCAAGAGTTGCTTTCCACCAGCAGTGGTTTCAGATTTTCAGATCAGAGTTAAGAATTTCTTCCAGCAAACTGGGTGTTTATCAGTCAGTTTGGAAATAAAAGAAAAGTTATTCTGTTTACCAGTCCATGAGTGAGTTTCCCAAAGTCCTTGTGCCCTGTTCTGGGAAATAAAGTGAGATGAGAACTCAAGAATTCCCAAGGCAACAGGCAAGACATGCCTATGGAAAGGAAGGAATTGGAATAAGCTGAGGAAGCCTTTGTAAGCTGAGAGTGGATGTGGATAAAACAAAAGTGTTTAGGTGGAAAGAAAGGGTTTGTTAGGAGCACAATGATATGTTTCTCTTTGGGGCTGTTCCCTTTAGCAATTGTAGGGAAAACTGACCTTAGAACTTTGCAGAATAAAGAGCTTTGATTTTTCTTTTTTTCCCCTCTCACTGCTTTTGAGCCCTACATTTGTGTTTGCTGCAGGAGGTTCATTGTTTCCAGGGCTGATTTATACAATCAGCTGTTCTGGAGGGCAGCCAAGGATGAAGGAATAGTTAAAAGTGCAATTTTAATGGAGAGTGGACTTTGATGGTGTGTGGCAGAGCCTGAGGATTTTGGGTTTTAATGCAGTGCTGCCCACCCAGAGCTTCCCCAGCCCAGCTGCTCACTGCTTGCTCCTCTCCAAAACAATGATAATAATTGATTTTAAAATTATTATAAAAAACACAGATCTCCTCACTGGCAGGGCAATGAGTGAGGGGCTGCCCCAAAACCTTCTCCACAGCCTTGTTCCTCCAGAACAGATCCCTGCAGGGCCAGGACAGGACAGGGGGCACCTGAGCCCCCTTTGCTGCCAGGCTAAGAGCGCTGCCCTTAGGGACCCACCAGGGCTGGCTCCCTGCAGCCACTGACAGCTGCTTTAGGAAACTCCATGGGCAGCTGCTTTAGAAATCTTCCTGCTCTGGCCCCCAGCCTGGGTTGTGCCCAGTGCTGCTTGCTGGATGAGTCCGGCCAGGTGCATTGTGGCTGCTCAGGCATTCTGTGTTCCAGAAGTTAGCTCAGCTTCCCTCAGAAACTCTCTGGGGCCAGTCTCCAGGCAAGGCTCAGCATTTCAGTCTAATTCAGAACCCTTTTGTCCTTTTCCCATCCTTCTTTATTTACTTCCCCCCCCCCTCCTCTTTTTGTTTTTTCCCTTTTCCTGCCTTTGGTAGTGATTGAATGATTTTCAGATTCAGTTGAATCAGTGATTGAATCTGACTTTCAGATTCAGTTGAATCAGTGATTGAACTTGATTTTCAGATTTGTGGCAGGTGGTGGAGAACCAACCAAATTGAAGCCCTGATCATTTTCCTCCTTTGCCACGAGAGCTTTTCAGTGCTTTACACAAGTGATCAAACTCTTGTCACCTCTTGCTTCCCTGTGTGTGACTCCTCTTGCAATCCCTGGGCTGCTCTCCACTTTGGCACAAACTGTGTGGCACAGCTCTCCTTTAAGGTTTGGAAGCTTTTTGGGGTGACTGGGGAGGATTGGAGCATCCTCATTGCCCTGGAAATCCACCCAGGCGGGTGGGGAACCTCCCAGGAGGGTTTTCCCAAAGAGGGGCACAGAGGTGGCTCAGGTGGCACCTGGCTGTCCCCAGAGCAAGGCTGGGGATGCCCTGGGTGATCCCTGTAGTTCCCATGCTCAGGGATCCCAGGGGATCACACACTGCTGCTCTCCCAGACACTTTTGGGAACCCCTTGGCCACTTCCATGGGTCAGGGCAGCGGTGGCCACAAATCCCTTCAGCCACATCTGCAGCTGCTCATTGTGCTGAAGGAAAAGTGAGCAAACTCTGCAATGCATTAACCTTTGTCCCAGTGATGGGAATCTCTTGAGCTGTCCCTGATTCCTGGAAAGCAGCTCTGGTACATTACAGAATTAATTCAGCATCTCCTGTTTTCATCACTGAGTGTCTTTTCCTTGTATGATGTTCTGCTTCTTTTCTCTAGTTCATACACTGCCTGGTTTTATATTTTCTCAGTACTTAAGAGTGGAAAAAATTGAAGATCTTTCTTCAGAGAAGTTCTGCTAGAGATGCTCTTGAGATCCATCCTGCTCTGTCTCATGGCTGACATGCACCAGGAGTAATTGAGGAAATTTTTCTGCATCAATGGCAGTAAATAATCAGTGTCTGTTTTCTCCCACAGAAAATGATTCCTGGGCTTGTTTCAGAAACTGAAGTGACTCTTGTTTCCTTGAAAGGAATTATATTAAATGGCTGATATATTTCCACCACTGCTGTTGTCAGAATCACATTCGAGGACAGGATATGGGGATTTAAAAAATAATTTAATAACACAGAATTGTTTGGCTTTGATCCTCAATAAGAATTGTGTGAACTGCTCTGCTGCACACTCGGTCCCAAATAAGATGGCTCAGGGAAACTCAATGGTCTTCAGCAAATTTATTTCATTTGCAGCCACTCCTGATCCTTCTCCCAGTCATTCCCATTTCCTTTGACTCACAGGCTCATCCTGTGTCAGGATGTGGTGTGGGCTCAGCCTCTATCCCACCTCCCCACTGCCCTGGGGATAAATAAAGATTTATTTCTTTATAAAAATAAATTTTTATTTAAGGGAAATCTCAGACCCAGGGCTGAGAGCTGCCTGGAGCAGCTGGGGACCCTGAGGTGCTGCTGGGGCTGGGTGGGACAGGGGGTCCTGCTCTGTCAGGAGCCCTGGCTCTGCACCCCTCATTTTCCAGGTATTTTGTTTCAGCATCTCCAAAGGACAGGGATGTGCAGCCTTTGCAAGCCTGGCTCTGGGGCTGCATCCTTCATTTTCCAGATATTTTGTTACAACATCTCCAAAATACAGGGGTGCAGTGCTCCAAGCCTGGGTCTGGGGCTGCACCCCTCACTTTCCAGATATTTTGTTACAGCATCTCCTAAGGACAGGGGTGCAGCCCCAGAGCCAGGCCTGGAGCACTGCACCCCTCATTTCCCAGACATTCAGCTATGACATCTCCAAAGGACAGAGGTGCAGCCCTTCCATCTCCCTCTGATGGTGGGAACACTTCATCCCACAGAGAGCAGGAGGAGCACACAAACTGCTTGGAAACAGCATTCCAGAATCCCTGGTGTGACCATTACGGCAGAGCAGGAAAATCAGATGAATATAGAACAAGAACAGCATTCTGATGTTGGATTTTCTGACCCAGGGTTGGGGCAACTGAGAGGAGTTTTAAAAACTTCTATTCCATTTTCAGTGTCATGAGAAGGGTGAGACAATACAGATGTTATAAGTCACACCATCACAATCAAAAGCCAAGTATTTCCTAATTACAAAATACTATAAGTGTTTCTTGGCCTATCAGCTTTTGCCACACCATGCCGTAAATGCCTTAAAACTAAAAATCTAAAATGATGCCTCATGGGTCCCTACAATATACCTTTCATAGTTCTATTTCTCTGAAGTATCCAGTCTTATTTACAAAACCATCCTTTGAAACTGGTTTCCAGCTCCATTTCTCTCTCAGCAATGTCTGTCCTGTTCCATGGCATTTCTAAGTCAGCATTTCTTATCTCAAAGTTTGCAGATTCACACTATATGAGCCTTCTGCCAGGCTTTGAGAATCCCCTATAAATTCATTTCCCACATTCTGAAATAGCAAAAGATGGAGTTTTTAAGAAGTTTCTCTCCAGGTAACTGAGGGCTCTCAGGTTGGAAGGGGCCTCTGAAGCTTCACCTGCTCAAAGCAGGACCAACTTCAGCCATGGATTTGGGCACCAAGCCACTACCTGTCATGGTCCCCACTGCTCCCAGCTGCTTGGAGCAGATCCAGCTGGTGGGAAATTGTAGGTGGATGAGTCGAAGATGAATTGCATTTTTTGTGTCATAAATGCTTCTCCCACTTGGGTTCTTTGAGGAAATTCTTCTTGTGGGCACATTTTAAAGTGACAAAATTAAGGCATCTGCTACTTCTCCACTGTCTGTTATGCCTTTGTATTTTGAAATTCACTTCCTGTGGTCAGTCAAAATACCAGATTATTAGATTTTGGTTCAATTTCTTCCTGTCCATGTTCCCCATCAGACTCCTCAGTGGCTCCCTGCAAAGTGTGAGGCTTTATCCCTGCCTGAGGGATCAATCACCTGGTTTTGGTGCTGCCATCAAAAGTTTGCGGTTTGCTTATGAAATCTTATGTGCTGCAATGCTCCTTTTTGGCCAAACCTTAAATATTCCCAGCATGCATAAAGGAACTTCCTCTGCATGGCAGCTCACCCCTTAAAGGCCTGGAAATTCCCAGGGGGGAGGTTGAGGGGTGGCTGTGGGTTCTTCCAACACAGTGATCCTTCCTCAGAGAGCTGCAAGGATCTGTGGAAATTCTGCATTTCAGAGGGTGCAAAGTCAAGTTTCTAAGAAGAAAGTGGGAGCCCAACTGAGCTTGAGGTGTGCAGAGCAGCACAGGGACAGCAGGGGTGCCGTGCCCAGACCTGTGTGTGCTCCAGGGCCAGAGGAGGATTTCCAGTGGCTGCGGGGTTTGATATCCCCAAATCTGAGCTCCCTGGTACTGCCCAGTAGGGTGTCTTGGTTTGGAAAGCCAGGAGTCTGCTAAGGAAGGCAGGAGCCTCCCCTGAAATGGAGAATGTAAACCCTCCCCACCCCTCCCAATTGCTATAAATTTTAAATTAAGGGGCTCTCAGGCAAAAAATATGGGAGCAGCAATAACAGTTCTTTAATAGGGAAGAAAAAAAAAAAGGATAAAATAAACAGTGCAGTACTAGAACAACACTGGCAGAGTCAGAACCCAGCCTGACACCCTGTGGGTCAGGGTGTTGGTGGCAGTCCCATTGGAATTGTGGCTCAGCCCTCCTGCAGTGTCAGGGGTGGTTCTGCTGGAGCAGGATCCTGTAGAGAAGGATGGATTCTTCCTCTGAAGATCCAGTGGAAGGAGAGGCAGCTGCTGTTCCTCTGGGGAATCCAGTGGAGAAGCCGTGCTGGTGTCTCAAAACCTCTGGATTATATCTGGGTAGGAATGCTTGGCTCCTCCCTCTGGGCTCCCATCTCCCAATGGGATGCTGTAGTTCTTATCAGCCATGCAGGGACATTCAATAGCTGTTATCAGCAATGTCCCCTCCCCAGGGAGGTGTGAATGTGGTCACTCAAAGAGAGAGATAAGGCAAACTGCCCACTTGACAAAAGATAATCTGCCATACAGATGGTAATAGAAAACATCTGGCAGTGCAATCTGGAACGCAGGGCTGGTGCTGAGGAGAGCAGCAGGAGATGAAGGAGGCAGAGCAGAGGAGCAGAGCAGCAGCTCCAGGGCTGGGTACATCTCTAAATGTTAAGGGAGAGGCTGGGCACACACAAAAGGTCAGCACTGCCCAGGCTGGCAGTGAAACAAAGGCCAACTATTTTTAACTTCAAGTGGGAAGCCTAAAGCCATGAGCTGGCCTGATTGCAGAAGGCCTTGGCTATGGTACTAATCAGAGCTGATGCATAATGAGATCCGTGGCTGCTGACCCAACCCCACAAACTGCATCCCAAACCTGCCCTGGCCCCAGGGTTGCCTCACACCTGGGGATGCTGCAGGTGGGGCCCAGCGTCCTGCGGTCCTGCAAGCACTGCCCAAAAATCCCTCCTTGTCTTGGAGGGTTGCAGTGAGAGACACTGAGTTTGTGACCCAAAGTGGGGGTTAAAGGACACAGATAATTTGCTTTACTTAGCAGTGCCCCCACCTGCAGCTGGGCACTGCCAGGGGGTGAAAACCCAAGAGGGATGGCTGGGAAAATGGGACAGGTGCCATAAGATCCACAGGAAAGGGATCTCCTGTTCTGCTTGTAGAATCCAGGATTCCTTGGATGTGTCCTCTGCAGGGCACAAAGCTTTGACTCCAAGAATATTTTCAAAAATCAAAGTAGGTGTTTTCCTTTGCAGACAGATCTGCAGGGACCCTGTAATGGACCTGCCAGCAGGAATATCAGCACTGGCAGGACAAGGTCTGCACCAAGTTCTGGTCTGGGATCATTTCCTAACTTTTCTTGATGCTGCTTTAGAAACTGGGCTGCACTTGCAGGTCTCTGTTCATTTCTTGTTTCTGGTATTAACAAAATCTTCTGAGACTTCTTGGTGAACCCTCAGGGTCTGAACCTACTCTTGGAAGGGTAAGCAGTGCCGAAGCTGAACCACACTTCTGATAGTTCAGCTTTCCTGCTCTTGTGTCAAGAAGAAAAAAGGAAAAGGCAAGACTGGAGCAGCCTTATTCCCCCTGATCAGTACTTGCAGCAGGGCTTTTCTCAAACTGATAGTGGAAATATGGAATATTTGCCTGGTTTCTGATTTATCTGGCAGTGCTCAGCAAGGTTTCCCACTGCAGCAATAAGAGCCCACAGCTGATTTTCTGTGCAGCTGTGGAATGGGATCACTTCCTGATTTTGTCACTCCAGAGGAATGAGAAGACTTTTCCTGAGAATCAGCTTGTAAAGCTCTGTTTGTTTCCTTGAGATTGCTGAGGGCTGGGGACACAGGGTGGCTCCGGAGATCCTGAGCCCATCCTTCCCCTGGGATTCAGCCTTTCCCTGGATGTGCCCTGTGTGGGTTGGAGTGCTCTGGGAGGTGCCTGCCTGCAGCAGGGCTGAGCTGGGAAGGGATTGTGGCCAAATCCATCAGTGTCCCCACAGCCCTGCTGGGATAGGAGGTGTCACAGTGAAGGGGTGGCAGCGCCCAAAGTGACCCCAGGGGATCCTGCAGCTCCCACCCTCAGCTGCTGAGCCAGCCCTGCCCCCTGCCATGCAGGTGATCCCATAACTCAGGTGACCCCACAGCTCAGGTGACCCCATGTCTCAGGTGAGCCCAAAGCTCAGCTCCAGGCCAGCCCATTCCAAGGGGAATTCTGGTGTTCCTGTGGTGGCTCCATTCAGATCTGTCCTGCAGGGAGCCTGCACAGCTGCTGCTGCTGTGTCCAGATATTGTGACACCCCCACCTGTTCCCCTTGTAAGAGCCTAAATGGGGGATGTGGGACTCCAGGGGCTCTCCAAAATGCAGTTTATTGCATCCAAGAGGGTCCAGCACCCAGGGTGGTGGGTGACAGAGCTGTGCCCACAGCTGTCAGCTCCAGCTGCAGGCAGGCCTGGAGACCCTTTGTTTTGGTTACACTGCATTATATACTTTTCTTTGCTGAGCATCTTAATACAGTAAAACCAATCTATACCTTAATTATTATCTATAGCCTATCATAATTAACAGAATTACCATATTCATGTTGCTATTCTCCAATCACTAAAAGTCAGTATATTACAGTTCAAGCTAGAAGGTGTTTTTCAGTTTTCTTGCAGTGGAAAATTCTGAGATCTTTTTTCTACTTGCCACATTGGCAGGCTTGTTTGCCTGTGCTCTCTTCCTGCTTGGTAAAACCTCTTCTTGTTTGGGGTGGGTTTATCCTTTGCTCTAAGTCATAAAAATCCCTTTTAACTAACACATCCTTTGCCTCCTTGGTTAGCCAGTAAGACTGGCTCAGCAATTCTTTTCTTCTGTATCAAAACTTGCTTCCATCTCTATTCCTTCATCAGACTCTACAATTAAAATCTTTCTGTTAAGCACACATATCTGTGAGACTTTCTTGTCAAACTTTCATCCTTCCCAACATCTTTTTCACAGAATGGTTTCCCAAAGCCCTGTGGCATCTTTGGGACCGAGCTCAGCCACCCCCATCCCTCAGGATCTAAGGAGTGCCCTGAGCTCCTGAACACTCCCAGCACAGCTCTCTCTCTCTCTAATTCTCTGCATTGCCACGTGTTTGTGAGGAAATCAGCCTGTTCCCAGGTTGTCAGAGCACACTGAGGGCATGGACACATCTTATTTGCAGGATTTCTCTGGCCCCAGCCATCTCACACACTCTGAGCACTTTGGGATCCCAAACTCCATCCCAATGGAGGTGCTGCCCTCATTTTCCCATCAGGGGCAGAGATGTTCTGTCATTTGTTGGGCTCATGGAATCACAGAATGTGCCCCCATCAGGATCACCCAGTCCAGCTCCTGGCCCTGCAATGGGGGAAATGAATTTGTAGGGAAATGAATTTGTAGGGAATTCTCCAAGCCTGGCAAAAGGCTCACATAGAGTGCACCTGTATGCAAACCTTGAGATAAGAAATGCTGACTTAGAAATGCCATGGAATAGGACAGACATTGTTGAGAGAGATATGGAGCTAGAAACAAGTTTCAAAGTGTCCTGGTTTGAAAAGCCAGGTGTCTGTTGAGGAAGGCAGGAGCCTCCCCAGAAATGGAAAATGGAAAATGGAAAACCCCTCCCTCTGAATTATTATAACTTTGAAATTAAGGGGCTCTCAGTCAAAGATATGGGAGTAGGAATAACAGTTCTTTATTAGGAAAATTAAAAAGTACAAATCACAGAATGATGAGGTTGGGAGAGACCTCTAAGATCATCAAGCCCAACCTGTGCTCTAACACCTCAACCAGACTATAGCACCCAGTGCCATGTCCAGTCTTTTTTAAAACACATCCACAGATGGTGATTCCACCACCTCCCTGGGAAGAGCATTCCAGTGCTTTATTATTCTTTTGGTGAAAAACTTCTTCCTAATATCCAACCTATAACTTCCTTGACATAGCTTGAGTACTAGCAATAGTAAAACCAAAAAAAAAAAAACCAAAAAACCATCCCACTGCCAGAGTGAGAGCAGTCCCTGCCCCCTGTGTGCCAGGGCGGTGTCCCAGCCCCATGCCATGGGGGCTCAGCCCTCCTGCAGTGCCAGCTGTGGCTCTGCTGCAGCAGGGATCCTGCACAAGGGGGGAGTTTTCCTCTGCAGCTCCAGGGCTGCTGCAGATGGGCCTGGGCTCCCTCTGGCCATGCAGGGCAGCAGAAAGCTGCTCCTCTGGCAATGCAGGGGGCAAAGGCTGCTGTGCTGTGCCAGGCTCAGATTGTGCCCAGGCAGGAATGCTTGGCTCCTCCCCTGGGCGGAGCAGCTCCCCATGGGATGCTGGGATTGGATCAGCCCTGCAGGGACACTCAGTGGCCATGGACAGCAGAGATCTCCTGCAGGGAGGGTTGGTGTGGGAGAGAGAAAGGAAAAACTGCCCATGGACAGCAGGGAACTGCCCCAGCTCTGACAGATGGCAATATAACACACACATTTTACTGTCCACGACACAAACAATGGCCTTACAAATAAGACTGGATACTTCAGAGAAATAGAACTATGAAAGGTGCATTGTAATAGGACCCACGAGGGGTAATTTTAGATTTTTGGCTTTAAGGCATTTACAGCATGGTGTGGCTAAAGCTGATAGGCCAAGAAGCACTTATAGTGCTTGTAATTAGCAATTAATTGGATTCTGATTGTGTTGGTGTGAAGTATAACATCTGTATTGTTTCACCCTTCTCATGAGACTGAAAATGGAATAAAAGTTTCTAAAATCCTCTCAACTGCCCCACCCTGGGTCAGAAAAGGGTTTCATCTGACACTGCACAAGCATCCCAAAAATCCCACCCTGTGCATCCCTGAGAGCTCTCAGCTTGGGATGTTCCTGATTTCACTCTTCCAGGTCTTACCCTGGCTCTGCCCTTGCGTGGAGCTTTCTTGTCCTTCAGAAATCCCCACACGTGGGGGTTGCACCTAAACCCCCCTGTGCTCTTGGGGAAAAGAACCTCCAAACCAGGTCCAAGCTGCATCTCCAGCGTGTCCTGCAGTGTCCCCTCACCCCTGGGCACCCCCAGTGCAATTAGCAGCAATTAAGAGCAGCAGGGGGAGGTACCTGTCTCCATTTTTCTCCCAGCCCTCGCAGATTGCAGCTCCAGATCCCAGCAGGGAGGGGATGCCACGGGGAAGGAGCGCTGGTTAAAACAGCCCTGGCTGCTTCCCAGAGAGCTGAAGGATTAATTAGGGCCGTGGACAGCCTAATTCAGCCCTTAATGAGCCCTGGGAGATACCAAAAGCTGGGAAGGAGCAGCCCTGGAGCAACTGGGAGGGAATTGTGGAGCCTGTGGAGTCTGGGCTGTGGGGGCAGAGCCCCTTTAAATGCAGATTTCACCTGCTACAAAACAAGGTTTGAGGTGTCTGCAGTGGAAGCTGCAAAGCCAGGTTGTTGGGTTGGGGTTGGAAAGAGAAATTGAACCTCTCCAAAGGTGAGATCAGAGTGTTCATCTTGTTTGGGGGAATCTGGATTGGAGTTTAAATTTCTTCTCTGGGCAGTGATTTTGGGCCCGTGATCTGCCCTTGTTCCCCTGTGTGGGAGCTGGGCTGACACCCAACACAGGAGCCTCTGAGAGAGAAAGGCAAAAAAAAAGAGAAAAAAATGAAAAACCCTTAGAGCTGATCCTGCAACCTCCTCCCAGAGAATCCCCTGCACCTTTTTGTCCCTTCAGTGAGCAGAGCCTGGGGCACCTGGAGCCCCTGGGGCCCTTTCCAGCACAGCCTCCCTCTCTGGGAGATTTGCTAACCGAATATTTAACTGAATATGCTAATTGAAGAATTATTATTATTATTATTATTATTACTACATGCTAACTGAATATTTATTATTCTATGTAATAATATATATTATTACTATATGCTAACTGAATGCTTAACTGAATTATTCTGAACTCCAAGGTGAGATTTCCTTTTTGGGGGTGTCCTGGCAAAGCTGGGGCTGCTGAACCCAGGGGAACATTCCCAGCTGCTCCTGCTGTGCCTGTGTGGGGAAGGAATTCCTGCCCAATTCCTGCCCCATTCTCCTCCTGGCCCTGACTCACAGGCTGCAGAATCAATGGTCTGCTTTGAGCCTGATGGAAATTTGGTTTTCTCCTGGTTTTTTGGGTGAGAGCTGTGATGTCATGCAGATTTTCCAATCCAAACTCCCCCAAATTCCGAAATTTGGTTTTCTCCCTGTTATTTTGGGTGAGAGCTGTGATGTCATGCAGGTGTTCCAATCCAAATTCCCCCATGGCATTTCTTCTGAGCCAGCAATGTTTAGGAAGCAGCTCCTGCAGTCTCATCTCCCCCATTCCCAGCTTCCAAACCATTCCAAAGAAGTGCAGCCAAAACTGGGAGACTCCAAATCAGAGCTGAAGGAATGGAGCACCACTGACCTGCACTCACCCCACACATTTTTCTGCTCCAGCTCTCCCACAGCTCTTCAGCTCCTGGGCCTGGCACTGGGAAAAAGGGGAATCCTGGATGGAGAAGGGAATTCAGACCCTTCTCTGCCTGTGCCTATTCTGATCCTCAGCCCTGGGCTGGCAAGTTGCTGCACAGGTTGTGAAAAATGCGTTTTTTATGATTGGCTTTTCGCAAATATTCAAATGAATATTATATGTGTTGTGTTAGAAAGTTATGCTGTATTAATTCTCTTAGTAGTGTGGTAAATATAGTTTTAGGTTACAAAAATTGTTAAAATAGAAACTGTGCTATGTAGGATACTTTTTTTAAAGAAAGGACTTGCAGCGAGACAGCAGCCACAGGACACCTGAATCTTTCAGAGAAAGAGAATTTATTGCCCCATTATCAGAAGAAATGAACTTCTTCCCGCCTCAAAGGTGCTGTTTGGATTCAGAGGAAGAACTTGACCGTGACCAGACAGAATCCTGTGTTTGAATGGAATTTTTGCATCATTTATGAAGTGTATGAATATGCAACAGGCTGTTGTTTTTAAGGGTTAATCCTTTGTTTACTTGTGTCCTTTTTCGGGCTTGTGCTGCCCAGAGGCACCCGGACGTCCATAACTCTTTGTCACTATTGTCTCATATTGTCCTAATTCAAATTGTCCAAATTATCATTACTCTAATTGTATTATTATTTTTAAAACCATTTTATTACTATTAAACTTTTAAAATTTTAAAAACAAGTGATTGGCGTTTTTCACACAGGTGTTTGTCCTCAACCAGTGACTCTTGGAATGGTCTCCTCCCAGCCAGTAGGGGATGATCCCTCTCTGTGCAATGAATGTGATGGGAGGGGATGATCCCTCTCTGTGTGATGTGTGTGTCCACTGAAAGGAAGATAATGCTGCCCTGTGAAATCCCTCTGGATCCTCTGCATCTTCCTTCCAGCTGAGTGACATTTGTGGATGCTCTGCTGGGTGGGTTTGATCAGGGCAGCAGGATGGAAACAACACTCTTCTAAGCTCTGGAAGAGATTTTTATTCAATTATTTCAAATTAAAAACATGGGAAGGCAAATCCCCCTTCTCCCTCAGCAACCTCGAGCCCCCAGGTCTGTAAGAAGCACAAGGAAATATTTTATTTGTGAATTTGGCTCCCTGCTCCCCCCAGACAGGGAAATACCTGCAGAGAGGCTGTGGAGCCAGAAAGGAAAGGAAAGGAAAGGAAAGGAAAGGAAAGGAAAGGAAAGGAAAGGAAAGGAAAGGAAAGGAAAGGAAAGGAAAGGAAAGGAAAGGAAAGGAAAGGAAAGGAAAGGAAAGGAAAGGAAAGGAAAGGAAAGGAAAGGAAAGGAAAGGAAAGGAAAGGAAAGGAAAGGAAAGGAAAGGAAAAAGGGAAAGGAAAAAGGGAAAGGAAAAAGGAAGAAAAAGTTGCAGCTTTGTCATGAGAAAACTGAGAGCTGGGTTTGGGTCAGGAATTCCTGATGCCAATGATGTATTAGGGGATATTTTCCTTTTTCCTCCCCTCCTGCTCCTCCGCTGCTTTCTCCAGCACCTCTCTGCTCTCACATTTTGGGAGTACCAAGGCCCTGAAGGGCTGTGGTTTATTGATTTCCCTCTGGGATTCCTTTTCCCTGGATTTTCTCAAGTGTTTTTCCTGTGGGGAATAAACCCTGCCTGGTACTTTCCTCCTCACCAGGGTTTGATGGCATTTCCTGGGACAGAAATGCAGGAAAACATAATTAGCAAAGCTCCCAGCAATAACAAACTGTGCAAATCTTTGCCCTCCAATTCCACTGTTTGGCATTATCAGGGAGAAGAAATGTGAAAGTGGTAACACTCTTTAATTCATTAACGTGCTAATTGATTTCACAAAATTAGTTTGCAGGCACTAAAAGCAGTTTTTCTTATCTGCTTTTCCTGAGCTGCCAGTACAAAGCAGAAGCAGAAGTAGGGAAGACACTTGCACAAATAAATGGAAATAGTGATACAAAAAACGTTGCCTGAAAGCAAAAATCAAATTCTTCCATGTTCTGCTGAATTTGGCATGCATCAAAAATACAAATTTTCTGCATTTCCAGCACTCTGGAGAACAAAAGGGCCAATCTTTTAACCCCCATTAGCAACAAGCACCAAAGGGGCAGTCAGAACCCAGGGACAGGGAGCAGCCCAACTCCCTGGATTTATTTAATTGTCAGAAACCCCCTCACCGCTGTTTGTCAGAGATTCCAGCTAGGGAGAGAATGGGGACAGAGAAATGAAATGGAGTTGTTGTCTCCTCTTGCAGTGGTGTTGATTTTTGGTGTTGGTTTCCAGCTCAGGCCCTCTCTGGATGCTTCCTTGGGGAACTTTCTCCAGGTGTTTTTTTGGGCACAGATGGACAGTGGGGAAATCAAACCAGCAATGCAGCAGCAAGGGCAATGATTTCAGAGTTCCCCTGGAATGGTTGGGGTTTGCCATCACTTTCTCAGCAGCTTTGCTTGGATTCCTTAAGCCAAAGGCTCTGCTGCTCTTGGGGATAACAGACTTCTTCCCCTGCTCTCCCCCTGACCCACAGCCAGAGGGTAAAAATGGTGCCCTTGGAAAGAGGAAAATAAAAGTGCAGATTGCTCATTTGGAAAGAAAACATTTTATTTTTTTCTCCCGTTTTAAGTGAAGATGGGCTTTAGTAGAAAGGAAGGGAAGGGATTTGTCCTCCCATTGCTGATGGAAGCAGAGGTGGCTGGGCAGGCACTGCCAGGCAATGGGTGCTGCCCTCACTGAAATGAATCTCAATTTGCCTTTCATGGCTCTTCTCAGGTATTTTTGGCTGGACATTTTTCAACAATCCAACCAGTCTGGGTCATCTCCATGTCACCTTTGATTTTGGGAGGTACTTTGGGGCTGCCATGGGGCTGCATTGAGGGTTTCTGAGCACACAGGAAAAGTCAATCCTGGCCCTTGCACCAGGAGGGTTTGCTCCTATGGTTTTCCAGCCTGGGAACAACCTGTCCTGCTGGGAATGTGGAGCTGAACCTTGGGATTGTGGCTACCATGGAGCTTCCAACTGTTTGGGGTTTAGGAGAAGTTCAACCATCTGAAAGTGCATCATCTGAACATTTGGCAGGATGAAAATCTGGAGGAGAGAGTATTGAAAATTTACTTTTCATTAACAGGAGCTAATTAAACCGTGCAGCCAGCACTCTCCGTACCCAGAGCAGGCAGCCACGTCTATTTTGAGCTTTCCCTTCTCCTGCCAAGCCCAAGTCTCCAGACCAGCTTTATTTTTCAGTGGGAACTGAGGACTTTGGGACAATGTCAAGCATCACGCTCTGGATCTGCTAATTTGTGGCTGGGTTGTGCAATTCTTGCCCAGCTAATTTTAGCTGTGCCTCGCAGGGTGAGAGTGGGACAGCCTTGGTAAAGAACAGGCCACAGGAGCAGCCCCCAGCTCCAAGATTAATTGTGCAAGAAGCAGCAGAACCATGGGTAAGGCTCATGTGATGGAGCCTTTCTTTAATTCTGCCTTGTTAATGTGAGCTCTGCTGCACTCCAGCTTTCCTGAGGATATCATTTATAACACACTTGCTGCCCAACAACATTTTCCTTCTCAGCAGCAGAACCAAACCCCTCCTGTGGTTTCAGCACAAAGTCTGGGGAAAGGGAAAAGGGAAAAGGGAAGAGGGAAAGGGAAAAGGGGAGAGGGAAAAGGGAAAGGGAAAAGGGAAGAGGGAAAGGGAAAAGGGGAGAGGGAAAAGGGAAAGGGAAAAGGGAAGAGGAACAATGGAAGAGGGAAAAGGGAAGAGGGAAAGGGAGAAGGGAAAAGGGAAGAGGGAAAAGGGAAGAGGAAAAGGGAAGAGGAAAAGGGAAGAGGGAAAAGGAAAGAGGGAAAAGGGAAGAGGGAAAAGGGAAAGAAAAAAGGAAAGAGGGAAAGGGAAAAGGCAAAAGGGAAAGGGAAAAGGGAGAAGGGAAGAGTGAAAACGGACTTTCTCCTGGCTTGTTGTGCCATCATCTCTTTGCCATCATCCCCTCTCATCTTTGTTGGATGTGGGCTTTGTTTTCCTTGAATAAATTTATTTTTAGCTCATCAAAGTGCCCTTGAGATCCCCTCCTTCCCTGGCAGCCTTGTTCCTCCTGCAGCATTTAGGGGAGGGGGGATTTGAAGCTGCACTGAAACCCTTGTGGTGCCTGGATTGGAGCTTTGTTTCCTGGGAAAGGCTGAAATCCTGGAAGCCCAGAGTGAAACCCTGAGAAGTGAGGATAAAGGGGGAGTAGCCAACAAAACCAGGATTGAAACTGGGGATCTGTGGGTGTCCAGCAGGAGCAAACCTGACCCAGCTCCTCAACCAAAGCCCCTCTGCTCCTGCTCCTGTCCCTCTGCTCAGCTGTGGATGGACCCAGGGGTGAGAGCTGCTCCAGCCCCTGCATGCCCAGGGTGCCTTCCCAGGGGCTGGAGAGCCTGTGGAGCCAGCTCTGTGTCCATTCCAGCTCTGTGTCCATTCCAGCTCTGTGTCCACCCCTGCTCTGTGTCCATTCCTGCTCTGTGTCCACCCCTGCTCTGTGTCCATTCCAGCTCTGTGTCCATTCCAGCTCTGTGTCCATTCCAGCTCTGTGTCCACCCCTGCTCTGTGTCCATCCCTGCTCTGTGTCCATTCCAGCTCTGTGTCCACCCCTGCTCTGTGTCCATTCCAGCTCTGTGTCCATCCCTGCTCTGTGTCCATTCCAGCTCTGTGTCCATTCCAGCTCTGTGTCCACCCCTGCTCTGTGTCCATCCCTGCTCTGTGTCCATTCCAGCTCTGTGTCCACCCCTGCTCTGTGTCCATTCCTGCTCTGTGTCCACCCCTGCTCTGTGTCCATTCCAGCTCTGTGTCCATTCCAGCTCTGTGTCCATCCCTGCTCTGTGTCCACCCCTGCTCTGTGTCCATCCCTGCAGGACCATGACACCAGAAATGCCTCAGAGGGGCTGTGCTGGCACAAATGCCCAGCTTGGGGCAGCCCTTGGTGACACTCAGCCAGGTGGGAAGGAGGCACCAAGGGGCTCTGAGCTGTGCTGTGTCCCCAGGTGTGCCCTGCACAGCACTGGGATCTCTGCCTTTGGTCACAGCTGGTTTGGGAGCCCCCAGCCCTCTGTGTCTGGCCCCAGCCCTGCAGTGATGTCCCTGAGGCCACCCCTGCCCAGCCCTCCCCAGCTCCAGCACTGCAGCCAAACAGAAATGAGGATTTTCCAGAGCAGCTTTAATTCATTACGAGCCACAAGTCAAGGGGAACATTTTTTTAAAAATTCCATATATTTTACCTAGACAAGTGTTCCCATGCCATTCATTCTGCCTTTGCTGCTGAGGCTTTTTCCAGCCCCTCACTCCAAGCACAGCTGGACAGAGCTGCTGGTGGCTCTGCTGGCAGCTTCTCCATGCTCAGTTCCACCTGAAGGATCCCTCCACAAGGTTTGGATAGAAACCCTCCCATGGTTATTTATTGGAACCATCTGTTTGCCCTGGCACAGGAGGAGCCCAGCACAGCATTTCTGTTGGTTTCCAGACTCTTTGCACCCCTGCAGACCCCAGTGAGCAGCCCCTGTGTTCACATGGTGTGGTTTGGTGCAGGGATGGATAATCCTGGCACTGAGGGCAGAGCCCTTTCCCTGCTGCCCTTTCGGAATTTCTCCTGGGAACGGGGTTATAATGGGGTGGGGCATGGAATTCAGACATTCAAACTGGCATTTCTGCAGCAGTTTGGATCAGCCTTTGTTTGTGTTTGCTGCAGGAAGAGTGTGGCCTTTACCCCCCTTCACCTGTCACCAATGTGCCTTTTTATGAAAAGCCAGGAGAATCACAGAGGCAGGACAAAGCCCAGTGCTGAGCAGGTTTCCCCCCTCTCAGAGCTGTTATCTCTGGATTTTTGGGCATTCCCTGAGTGCCACCCATCTGTTCCCTGTTTCCACCCCTCCCTCCCAGGGCTCTGTGTGGGGAGTGGGATGAGCTCTGGGGTCAATGTGGGCTCTGCTGGAGCAGCCTCTGTGAATGGGCTCTGATTTCTTCTGCAGGAGATGCCAGAGCTCAGCCCCTGCCAGCCCAGCCTGGCTTCCCTGGGCTGGGAATCCACAGTCAGCACGTCCCAGATGGAAATCCAAGCACCCATTTCTCTTTGCCAGGGAAGTGTTGTCACCCCCCTGCTCCACAAACCCAGCTGGGACCCCCACCCAGCCAGGGATGTGTTTGATGGAGCCCTGTGGAGGCTGAAAGCACTCAGCTGTGAGCAGGCAGCACAATCCAACTCTTTAATGGTGCATCCACACAGGAGGAACGGGGGAACACCAGCCTGGGCCAACATTTCTGCTTCTCTCCATCCTTCTCCCTCTGCCCCAGCTGGTCAGCAGGCTGGGCATGGCACAGCCAGGGAGGGGCTGGGTACAAACCTGGGGTGCCACAGTCACCAGGATCCAAACCTGGGGTGCCATAGTCACCAGGGCACAAACCGGGAGTGCCACAGTCACCAGGACACACATCTGGGGTGCCACAGTCACCTGTCCCAGCAGCAGCAGAAGGAGATGCAGCAGAGCTGGGGCTTGGGGAGCTGCTCAGTCCTTGGCAAGGGCAGCAATCCCTGCTGGGCACAGCCAGAGCCCGTGGCCCCCCTGGCTCCCAGCAGTTATGGGTATTTATTGTATGAGCTCCTATTCTCCTTTCCTGGTCCAAAGATTCGGGATTTCCTCTGAATTGCGTGAAACCACCGCAGCAGCAGGGCTGGCCAGGCACTCCTCTCGTGCTGCCCTGGATCTGTGGGGGAGTGAAACTTTGAGGAAAGCAGAGTGATGGTCACATACTCCCTGAAAAAGCTGTGGGACAAGGCTGGGTTAAGGCAGGAGGGCACAGCTCCCCTTGGACCTGTGGTCTTTACCCCCCTTTACCTGTCACCAGTGTGCCAGGAGAAACACAGAGTCGGGACACAGCCCAGTGCTGAGCAGGGAAAAACCAACAATCCCTCCCTGTTCCCTGTGCAGACGGCCCCACCCTGTCCCACCTGTGGGGATGGGAGGGCTCCTGGGCACTGTCCCAGGCGTTTGTGTCACCTGGGTGTCCCCAGAGCCCTCTGCAGCTGGCCATGGACACCAGCACAGCAGAGCTGGGCTCCAACCAGGCCAAAAAATAAATCACAAATTAACTAAAATAAATCACAGAACACAAACAGTCTGGTTTAGGACAGATAAGGCAGCAAGTGACAGAGATTTTGACAATTGCACTATCAGTGCAATTTGCTTGTCTTGTCCTTTGCTGATTTAGGGCCGTGTAAAAACCAGGCTCTGTAAAAAGCACCCACTTTCTGTCACCTGAGCTCTGTGCTGTCAGGCTGCTCTTTGTTTGGCACAGAAAAAGCACAGTTTGGCTGCTGAGGAGTTAAACCAGAGCAAATGGCCCTTTGCTCTATCCAACATCCAAACTGAGCACAGAGGACTTGTGTGATGGCTCAAATGTGTGGAAAGCAATTCCACTCCAAGACGTGCTGCCATTCCTCAGACTCAAATCTCCCTGCACAGGAGTGACTGATGAAGGAAAAGCCATCAAATGTCCAGGTCAGCAGCACCAGACTGAAATGAAACCAGGCTGGGCAGTGCAGCTCTGCCAGACCATTCATCTGGAGAGGCCAGGCTGCAGGAACAGCAGTGACAAAGGACTCTGTGACACAGCAGCAGGGACTGACTCCTGTAAATGACTTCTTTGTTCAAACCTGCTGCTCCCCTCACATTTCTGCAGTGCTCAGGGTGTCAACCCAGCCTCTGTCAAACCAGACTTAAAGACGGCTGCTGTCTTTGGGATGAGGCTCCTCTTAAGTCCCAAACCATTTCCACCCAGGGCAGACCACACTGTGGGCAAGGGCCAGCTGCTTTTTGATCTCCTGTGACCTTGCAGAGGTTTGAATGCACATCCACACCCTCTGAGGGTTTACTGAATAAAAGCTGAACAGCTTTTGTAAAGGTGAGCTAAGAAGAGAAGCAAATACACCAATAGATCCTGTAATTGCTTCTCCAGATGAAAAACAGAGAAGGAAACTTCTCTTCTGAAGTTAGCTCCACTGGCCATGAGGGCAGCCCTGAGTGTCTTGGAGATGATTCTCAGAGGTTATTTATAAGTGAATTTAGTGCCAGGATTTGTGGTGGAAAACCAGATCCTGGCAAAAATGTGTGTCTGTTCCAGCTGTGAAAGAGGAACAAGGCCAGAGGAGCTCTAGGTGTGTGTTATGGGTTTGGGTGTGTGCAGAGCTCTGTAGGTGTGAGCAGCATCTGCTTGTGAACAGAGCTCTGGGTGTGCAGAGCTTTGTGTGTCCAGAGCTCTGATTGTCCAGGACCTGTGTCCAGTCCTGTCTGTGTCCCCAGCTCTGTGTCCATCCTCTTGTGTGTCCCCAGCTGTGTCCAGCCCTGTGTGTGTTCCCAGCTGTGTGTTCCCCCTCCTGTCCCCCCAGTGTCATTCCCAGCTCCCCCCCAGCAGTGTCACATCTGACAGGTGCCCCAGACCAGGCACTGATGATTTCTTTATGAGACACATGTTCCTGCAAGGGTGGCACCTTTAACACGCTCTCCTGAATGGAAAATAAATCCTCCCCAGTGTTCCCTGTCTCATCTGGTTGGTATCAGGAGAAGAGGAAAGTGCTCTGTGTCCTCAGACAACACACAGGCCACCCTGGTGTTGGACAGGGAGGGGCTGGAAGGAAATTTGGGGATGTGCCTTGAGGGGCTCCTGAAACAGGGAAAGCTTCTGAGCCATTTCCAGCCTGGGAAAGGGCTGAGCACAGAGATCTGTCAAACCTCCAAGAGGTGACAAACTCCTGTGGCTCTGACAGGAGAAGGTGCAAATCTTCACCAGGATGAATTTTGCCTGGAGAGAGCTGGAAGAAAAAAGGATGTGAACATTAAAAGCATTTCAGAAATACCTTCTGTCTCTTTCCCGTAGCAAAGGTGGGAGGTGCAGACAAATAAAGACAGTTTTACAATTTGTACCTGCAGCTTTGGGGATTATATTTGTATTTAACAGCTCCTGTCCTTCCTTAGCAGCTGACTGTGGAACCTGTGGTGGACAGAGCTTGGAAATACTCTGAAAATGCCAATTATTCCCATTCCATCTCCCAGCACATGCAATTTCAGTCATTCTTTATAAACCAGCACAGATGGTGCATTACATGCTTTGGGATGCTGCCCTGCTGCTGCACTTAGTGCAGAACCTGGTGCTGCTTCTTAGCTCCAGAGTAATAAGAAAATGGATTGTTTGGGGTGGATTGGGATGTGTAATCCCTGCAGCATCACTCAGACTGAAAATCTCATTCCTTAAAAAGCAAAAGCTGCTCTGTAACACCACGGACACACACAGGGATAACCCAGAGCTGACTTTGCCATAGAGCCCTTCCCAAACACTGCTGCCTTTCACAAACACATCCCTCACTCCAGGAGGAGCCAGGCCCACCCTGCCCATGGCTGTTTCCAGCTCTACACGGGTTCCTGTGCTCCAGGTGAGGCACAGACACACCTGGGCTGTCACCCTGGAACACCCCCAGCCTCCCCACAAGAGAAGGGGGTTGAAGTGGGTTTCTTTGGTTTTGCTTTTTGTTTTATGCAAGCAAGGTTCGGAGTAGCTGAATGCTGGCTGGCTGGAAAAGCTGAAACCAAACAGATCTCACGGGAGGCAGAATTTGGCCATCGGCTACAGGCAGCAGCAGCGTTCCTGGCCATGGAGGGCTGGAAAAGCTGAGGGGGAAGCAAACAGGGCTAGGAAGGGCTGCAGGGCAGGGAAGGGCTCCTCTGGAGCCTCGGCGGTGCTGCTGTCCCAGAGCACACCCAGAGCTGGGTGCCTGCGCTCCTGCTCTGGGCCCATCCATCCCCAGCGGGTCCTGTGCTCTCCCGTCCTTCCCCACAGCTCCTTCTGCAAACCCAGGGAGAGCAGAACGTGGAAGGCTCTGCTGGCCTGCACAGACAGCACAGGAGCTCTCCGAGGGCAGGCTGGAGCCGCAGTTCGGGTGTGCGGGCCCTGCTGTTCCCTGCTCCCCTCAGGGACACCCTGAGGGAAACAGCAGCGCTGGGAGAGGGGGCCCCAGCACAGCCCCAGCGGCCTCTCCACTGCAAGCAAGGCAAGCAAGAGATAAAGCTGGGCTGGGGGCGCTGCTGAAGCAGGAGGCAGATGGGAAGCTGCGATGTTTGAGGCTGCTCCTGAAGCTGCTCAAGGCGCGGCCCCGCAGGAGCCTTGGCGCCGCTTTGCCTCTCCTCCCTCATCCTCTCAGAGTTCCTTGGCCTTTGTGGGTTTTTACTGCCCTGACTGCTTCCCTCACCTGTGCAGGATGTGTCACAGAACCCTGGTCACTCCTCACCCCGACAGGAGCCCGGGGAAAAGAGGAAAGCCCTCCCTGAAGAAGGAGCAATCCTGCCGGGATTATTTCCATCACCCGGCTCCTGTGCCTGAAGGACATCGAGCACCGCTCCCAACCCCCTCCTCCTGGTCATAATGGCATTTTTAGGCTGTCTAGAAATACACAGCTCACCTGCCTTACCTGGGAAATGCCACTGGGGTTGGAGAGAGCACCTGGCTTTTCAGGGATAAACCCCTCTCTGCAGAAGGGCCGGGTGTGGCCGGGCTCCCTCCCCTCAGAACCCACCCTGCTCTGTTCTACAGGCTCCGAGCTGCTCCTGGGCTGCTCACAGCACACCAGGGATGCTCAGAGCACACCAGGGACGTTCACGGCACACCCGGGCTGCTCACAGCACACCTGGGATGCTCACGGCACACCTGGGATGCTCACGGCACACCTGGGATGCTCACAGCACACCTGGGATGCTCATGGCACACCTGGGATGCTCACAGCACACCTGGGATGCTCACGGCACACCTGGGATGCTCACAGCACACCAGCACACGTGGGCTGCTGACAGCACTCCTGGGATGCTCACGGCACACCTGGGATGCTCACAGCACACCTGGGATGCTCACGGCACACCTGGGATGCTCACGGCACACCAGCACACGTGGGCTGCTGACAGCACTCCTGGGATGCTCACAGCACACCTGGGATGCTGAGAGCTGCTCACAGCACCCCTGAGATGGTCACAGCACCCCTGGGATGTCTGTCTGTCTGTCCCCTGGGGGCTGGGAGCCCGGCAAAGCAGGGACAGAACAAATTTAACCCCATGTTTGATCCGAGCGGCACTCGGAGCAGCCCCTGCCAGGGGTTCTGTCCTCATCAATTCCTCAGTTCAGAGGAGGGCACACAGCAAGGGCAGGGGGATTTTGCCAGGACAATGCTACTTTTTGGTGACACAGACTGTCTCAGTGGCCATGGGAGCTCAGCCCACCCATGCTCAGCCTTGGGAGAAGGGTGACCCCGCTCTGAGGAAAATGATGTAAAATGCCTTCAGATGCCTTTTCACTTCTTTTTATTTAATTCCATAAATATTTTCATAAGGCTCAGTGTCTTTACAACACTTTTTTAAACACTTTTTTTGTTTTATACACACAACTTTGACACTTGTTTGACAGGGTCAAACAGTCCAATATAAACAAAATAATAAAACTGGCAAGTGCGGATCAGCTGGGTTACCAAAATCCTTTTTTTCTTTTTTTTTTTTTTTTTTTTGCTCTTACTGTTAAAACCCCAAAAGCACTAAAATATCAGTATTTGGCTTCAAACTAGAATTTTAAAAACCTTTTTTTTTTTTTTTTAAATTCTCTGCTACAAGTCCCTGTCGTCATAGTGCCTTTAAGCTCCTACAGACTCTTCTTTTCTTCTTAAGGAAAAATAAGCTTGGTGATGCCATGCAGAACTTACAATAGCTACTAAATATACATGTTCCCTGAAATGTAGCTGCAATGAAAAGATGACAGAGCATAAAGAGAACAAAACCAGAAACCCAAAGCACCACAGTGTACTATCAATAACATTGCAATGGACGGCTGGTGCCCATCCAGAAACTGAAACAAATTTCAAATATATTTCTCTATGTAGTATTTTCTATTTACAACTGTTAGATGCACCTAGGTTGGTTCTTGTTTGACTTTTTGGAGAGGGTGGGGAGGCGAAAGTCTTGAATTTAGATCCTCTGTTCTAGTGTCTAGGTTAAGAGTAATGCATGTCATTTACCTAGGGAAGAGGGTTTCTTTTTATTTTATATATATATATATATATATATAGATTCAGCCAGAGAAATACCGTAAACAGTTAAGTTTGTTACAACTCTCTTGTTTCTGCATATGGAATGGGAAGTGGGTTCCTCCTGTCTGGCATTGGAATGAAAAGTCTGTACCAGATGCTCAGTCAAGTCACCCCCGTCTGCATGGGCGCTGCTCCCAGCGCTGTCACACTCACGCTCCAGCCCTGCTCCCTGCTGGGACAGCCACAGCAGGGGCTCAAGTGGGACCCAGCGCTGGTTCTTCTCTGTGCCAATGCTCCATCTCCTGCAGCACCTTGGCAATTTATGGAGGGGAAGAGCTTTCTTGAAGGCCCGAGAGCCAAGCCCCTCGTCCCTGCGGCCGCTGTGCCAGCGCCAGCGCGAGCGGCGCTGCCTGGGCAGGCTGCCCACTTAACAAAGAAGCTGCGAGTCCAACAAGTGGCCTTGTCAGATCTTGATTTATGATGCAAATAATGGTGTGGCGGTGGTGTTTCTTTTTTCCTAGTGCTGAATATTTAGGAAGCATCTTCTCATAAAAATTATGGATGTCTCATTCTCACTCTCTGAGGCACAAAACAGTAAATGAACAGGCTTAACTAATGTGCTTGTTACTTGGTTGTTTTTTTTTTTCCCTAAGCAATTAAAAAGGCAAAAGGAGTAAGTGAAATTTTCATCAAGTTGACAACATTTTGGAATCTCTCTCTTTCTCTCTCTCTCTCTCTGCCTCTCTCCAGCCATTCAGAAATAGCAAAACATTTCAGTTAACTGACGAGAACCCATCTCATGCACTGCTTTAAATACCCACTCTGTTAAAGAAACAAAACAATATTTGCTATGTATCCCACATTAAAATCTAGCCATAAAAATGCAAAGATACAAAAGAGCATAAAAATAATTTCAGATATAAAATGGGGTTGCTTCCTATTTGGGATTCCTGGTGTTCGCTTGCTGCCTGTCACAGAGGGGCCACTTCTCCTCTCCAAAACACTAATCTGGCTTTGCTGGATATTGATAGTTTCTAGATTATTCAAAAGTATAAGAGAGATTATTTTTGGATTTAAATAAAGTAATGCTGCCTTTGTGACATGCCCTGAAATAAAACAGGCTCCATGGAAACAATGAAATCACACTCTCTGATCTTCCCATTCACTTGGATTTCTTGGGGGCAAAAAAAATAAAGCCAACAAAACAAAAAAAAAGTATCTCCATGCTCTTTGTCCTGGGGTGCTTATGTGGTGGATCAGATTCCAAAGAAAATGGCAAATACCCTGATCAATCACTTCGTCCCATATTTTCAAAGGAGCTTGTAGAATAGCTCTGCAAAGATTTCAAGTTCATCTTCTAAATCTGGTTAAACAGTCTCATTTGCCCTAGGAAAAAAAAAATCCTCCTTCTGACAATGGTCTGTTTTACAAGCTTAACCATAAGCTCCTGCACTTGCAAACAAATGTACTTAAGGCTGAAATTGTAGGAAGGGTCTTTAAAAATAGAGCTGTGAATCTCCAGAGGGAGAAAAAGAGAGAGAAAGAGACCTGGAGGGTTGGGCTGGTCCATCAGCCCAGGCCCACTGCCAGTGACACCTCCAGGGGACACAGAGGGGCCTGGACTGGACCAGCACCAGCTGGGACTGGGCACAGAAGCACAGCCACGCTGCCCAGTCACACCCACAGCTGCTGCCAGGAGCTCTCAGCTCCTCTGCAGCTCAGGTTCAACCTCAGGTGGGCTCTCCAGGGCTGGGGCGAGGATCCTTCCACTAATGGGGCAGAGCTTGGGGGAACCCAGCGTGGGGTGGGCACTGAGAGCAGCCACTTTGGGGCTCACTTTTGGGGCTCACTTTTGGGGTCACTGCTGCTGCAAATGGCAATGAGTGCTTCTTTAGGTGCTGCTGTGCAGGCTGAGTGTGGCCAAAGGATGGGACCTTAGTTCCTGAAGACAGAAAACTGGCCGCTTGTCGGAGCCCCGGAGCCAATTTTCCTCTCTGCAATGGAGGCATGAAGCCATTGGGTTTTAAGCTTTTATCTTTGCATGGAAAACAAAGATAGGAGTGGGCTTTTCAAGTGTCTCAGCTTGAAAAGAAAATAAATCAAAGTTAAGCCCACAGAAACAAAGCAAAAAGAAGAAAAGCCCCTGATTCTCTTTTCTCCGTCTTACTCCGAGTGTGAACAAATCACACCGAATTGAGAAAAAGACAAGTGCTTAAAAAAACGCAAAAGATGAACTGAGCAAAACCCATCCCTCACTTCCTAAATAGCTGCTTGCCCTTCTGCTGGGTTTCACCTGCCCACGAGAGAACAGTTAAAGCCAGAGAAATACTGCGCAGCGGAGCGGGAGCACAGGGAGCACATCCAGACAGGCACGAGTCAGACGGGGATGCAGGACGGGGACAGCACCCGGGCTGGGGACCAGGGACAGCCAGGGAGGGACAGAGAGGGAGGGACAGGGAGCAGAGACCTCCCAGCACTCCAAAAAACAAACAACACCCCCCATAAATAAAATCAAAGGAAATATACACCAACGTAGTCCATGAGGAAGTTCCATGACGGAGTCACACAAGCGAGAAAGCATTCTGGGATGCCAATGACGATTCGGATGGGAATGAAGGAAAACAGGAAAAAAAAAATCCCAACAAAAAGAGATGTCCAACCAATGGAGTAAAATAAAATAAAACAGGTCACATGGTTAGAAATCATTGGTGCTTCCTAGTATCTAGTAGCAGATTACTTCCCAAAAACAACAAAAAAAGTTTTTGGTCCTTCTATATATATACATATATGTATATATATTATTATTTTTAAAATGTTTGTATACATATATATATGTATATATATTTAGTTGCAACAGTGCTTCTCCGAAAAAAGGTCCATCTATAAATATAATTTTATTTATTTTTATTTTTTAAATTTTAGTTCTTTTAAGTTAAAATTCTCCATCTCTCTAGGTATTATTTTTTGAATGGTGTTAACCTGCTGAAGTTTTGCCAGAATGGTGCCTGGCTGCGTCTGGGTTCGGTGAACTCGAAGACCTGGGACTGGGATATGCCATCTGTCACCATGTATTGTCCCTGATTTAATGGATCCTGGGGTGGTGGGTAGGCTGGAGGAACCGACTTGGAGTAGCTCACACCTGCATCGATGATTGGGGGGAAAAAGAAACAGATCAGTCAAAGAGCAATCGGGTCAATAGTCGTTCTTCGTCATGCTACTGCTCCTTATCACTCCTTATCACTCCTTATTGCTCCTTATCACTCCTTAACCAGTCCCACACGCCAGGACATGCCAGACCTGGCCAATCTCCAATCTCAGTGCCTGCCTGACCTCTCGGCTCTGAGGCTGCCTCCCTAAGCCAAAGCTCCAAGGCTGGGACAGGATCCATTACTTTTGCTGGGCAGAGCTCTGCCCGCCCTCATGGAAAAGTCCTGTGTGAGGCAAGAGAGCCGGGACAGGCCCTGCCCCGCGAGGCCAACTCATCCTGCTCCCATTTAACAACTCCTGTTCCAAGCTCCTGCTCACCCTCCCTCCCAGCTCTCCCTGGAGAACGGCCTTGCCCCAGCATGCCCCACTGACCAGCCCCGAGCACGACCCCGAGCACCACCTGCTCCGGTTCCCGCACAGAACGGAGCAGAGCTGCTGTGGAAGAAGCCCTACCCTGCAGGGATGCGCCTACACAGAGGGCAGCTCATTCTTTAGAACAGTTTAGGACTTTTCCATAGGGTTTGTTCTCAATTCACCAGTCTGGTTTCAGCCCAAAAGCGGCCGCACACAATGCAGAAAAGGCTGAGTCTGCTCAATCCAAACTGGGAGCAATGGATGGACTGGCAAGGCTACGCTTTTAGGGCTGAGATGTTCAATTCCCACACAGGTGAGGCACAGCTCCTGTGCAGGAACTGGGAGAGGGGATGCTGCCCTTACAGCTTTCCCACGGAATGAGGGGGCTTCAGCATGCTGCTGTAGAGGATGGTGAGTAAAGGGTGACTGAAGTGGAACAGAAGGGATATGTGTCACCACCAAAGCGCAGCCTATGGGGCACAGTGACAGTCTGGATGTCCTTCCCCACAAAGACAACCCCTCCTTCAGCCTCGGGGCAGCGGGGCCAGCTGGAAACCATGACTCCAGGAAGGAGAGAGGAGCAGGGCTGTGGAGCAGCTTGCTGTAAGCTCTGGCCATCTCTGGATCATGCAGAACTGCTCTTCCTTCTGCAGGAGGGGGCCGTCGCCTCCCCGGGCTTTAACCACAGCAGCGAGGCCACTGTCCCCAAGCAGCTCAGTGTCCTCATCTGGACAGCGGGATGGCATCCCCCACCTACCTCACAGGAGGGTTGTGAAGCTAAATTAATTAATGTTTGTAAAACACTTTGAGATCCTCGGCTGGGAAGGTGCTGGAGAAGGCAAAATACGGTGATTAGCGCCCAGGAACCAGAGCAAGGTGTGCACACCAATGCGGCTCCTACCACACACAGACACACCAGCGCTGGCCGGGCAGGACGGCGGCACACGACGGGCACTGACACACAGGGAAAGCCTCACGAGGGCACCCACAGAGCTCACCCACCACACAGCTGGGCCAGGTGCTGCTGGGCAGGCAGGGCCTCTTTGGGGTAGGAGCTAAGGCGTGTCTTTGGGGAAGAGAATTGATTCGCTTCTCCCTGCTATGGAATTTACCAATGGAGAGTGAAAATGCTCAAAGGGTTCAGACCAGATAGAGATGTCTTGAGTACATCTAACTGATTTCTCCTTCTTTCCTGTATTTTGTGCAGCTCTCTGTCCACTGTAGAGAATAACCAAGATCATTCCTCACAGTGGGCAAAAACCGCTCTGTGATTCACACTCATTAACCTTTAATGAATTCATCGCAATTAGCAGTTCAAACTTGGAAAGACCAACCTGGAGATGTTCTGCATCTGTACTTGCATGCTGGAATAGTTACTCATGAAGGACTTCTCTACTCTGTCTCCCCAAGTCCTGTCTGCCACCTGCAGAGCCGAGGGCAGCTCCAGAGCTGTGCTGGGGTCACACCTGGGCAGGGGCAGCTGCAGGAAACCTGACACAAATTCTGCACATTGAAATTCAAACTGTTCCTTGGAGTTCTGTATCCTTGGTACAGAACTCCAAGGAACAGTCTGAATTTCAATCACTATGTGACTGAAACCCACAAGGGCAAGGCACTGAGCTCCTCTCTGCCCACCTCTCCCATCCCATCTCCTGGCACTGTCCTGCTCTGAGCTGCCCATCTCCAGGCTGGCCAGTGTGTGACCAGTGAGACCAACTGCAGGGGACAAACTCCAGCCCTCAGGCCACCCAGGAGTGTCAACCTTCTCTTGGAGGCCAATTTTCCCAGCAGAGACTGGTGAGGGATTTTAGGATCTGTGGGACTGTTAGGATCTGTTAAAGGTCCCTCACACAGCTAGAGTTGGGAAATAAATCTGCTTTGGCTCTCAGACTGACCACAAATTACCTTAAAGGTAAACAGACCTTGTGCCACTAAAATTACTCATGTTCTGCAACAGCAGAGCTTTGAATCTAAAGCTGCTCCTGGGGGGGACACAGAAATTGTTTTTAGCTTTGGAAGTCCTTGAAGCCACCTTGCTTTAGTGACATGGTCCCATGGCTTTGGCATCCTGTGGCTGGGCTCTTTACTGCCTCTAAACCAGTTTGAGGATGGTGAACTAATGTATTTTAATGATGATACAAAATGCTAGGAAGTCTCCTGGATCAGCAAAATGCTGTGCACTTAGAAAGCTGAAGAAGTAGAGAAAGGACAGTCTGGCTGATCTCCACTGACAGTGATAGAGTTACTGCAAGGAATGGAACCCATAGTCTGTCTTCTCCAAAAGGGAAAAGGGCAGACTCCCCTGGCCAGATCACTTCTAAACCCCACTCAGTTCTTTCCCAAAATTCCTGAAAAATGTCTGTCCTTGCTGGAAACACACCCATGCACAGCCTTCCCCCTCCCTCAGGAAAGCAGCTTTTCCCACACGTGTGTGTGTGGCCCTGTGATCTGGGCCACTGGCATCAACATCTGGGCAACTGGCATCAACATCTGGGCTGGAGGAATGCCAAAAGCTCCTGGCTGGTTCTCCTGGCATAAGCAGCTGAAGGTTTCACATTTCTCTTGTTCCTCCAGTGGCCTGAAGGATCAAACGTGTGGATCTCAAGGACATGCACCCTCACCGGTGTGGGACATGCAAATACAACCACTGTGCTCTGGTCATTCCAGAATGCATTTCCTTGTGGAACTGTGGGACAGCACTTTACCATAGGCTCAGGTGCCCCAAGAATGACTTCTCTAGCTTTTTTGGACACACCAGAGATCTGGAGAACAGAAACTGGGAGGGCAAGATTCACCTAATCTGCACATCTTCCAATCCTGAGAAAGAGCAGTTCTGGGAAAGGTCTGGCAGGCAGGTATTTTCTGTTCTGCTCTGAAGTGGTTTGTTCCCTCATCAGAACTCGGGGCCATCGTGCAAAATTGTCTCTTGAGGGATATTTTTTTTAATATGCAAAGCCATAACTCCGCTGCAATTCACCAGAAAGAGATGGGCAAAGCTCTTTTCCAAGGCAATTTTGGGCAGCGTGGCGAGCGGAATTCAAAGCACAAAGGGAAGAATCAATGGGTAAGGAACGATTTCCAGGCACAGCAGCCAACTGCACCCCACGGGCAGAGCTGGAGCTCCTTCTGCTGGTTTGTGCCTCATTCTGCAGCCCGGCTGCAGCTGCACCGAGGGACCGCTCACAGGGCGGGGCTGCGAGAGCTGCTCACGACGAGAACAAGAAAATTCCCAGATTCGTAATTTGGCTAGACAAAACTGGTGAGAGATGCTGCGCTGTCACTTGAAATCATGTCTTTTTATAGCACCAGGCAACGTCACTTGGAGCCTTTTGGATTTCTCAGCTCAGAAGGAAACAATTAAAAAGATTTAAAACTGTCTCGGTTTTCCCTTCTAGTTTGGGGGGATTTTTTTGTGTTTTCGTTTTTTTTTGAGTTTTTTCCAAAGTGTCTCTTCTCTTTGGGGTTCCAACACGATTTGAGCAGCACGTGAAGCATGCTGGTAACCCACAGGCAATCCACGGGGACTCGTGCAGACAGATCATCCAGCAGGACAATGCCCCTCCCCGGGCTCACACGACACAGACACGGAGAACACGCACATCTCCTCCACACAACCATGGAAACTGCCTTACAAGCTGCTTACTCAATCCTCCACCTAGGAGATTTTAGCTTGTCCTTTGATCAGCAGCTGTTTGCCAGGCTTTGCCCCCACCCTGCTGTGCAGTCCCTTGGTGCTCATGAGCCAGGGCTGGGGAGGGGACAGTGACATCGCCACCCCTGCTGGCAGTGCTGCCTAAGGACCCTTCCAGCTCCCTCAGAGCTCAACAGCAACTTGCATCTTTCAGGAAATGCTCAAAACCCCCACAAACTCAGTTTCCTCCTGCATACTGTACCCCACACGCGGGGAAGCCATGGACACACCTCCAGCACTAATTGTTCTATGGTTAATTACTCCTGTCACAGCAACGAGTTTAAGTTAAAGGAAAGAGCAGAACTGGCTGGGCCCTTTGCCCTCTTCAGCACATTTCAACAGAGGATCTCAAAGCACTGCCTGGGCCCCGTGCAGGGCTGGCAAAGCATGATGTGTCTGGGGCTGGCTGTCCCCAAGGTGAGGATGGAGCTGGGAACAGGAGCCCTCTGCCTCCCCAGGCACTCCTGACCAGCTGGATTTCCTCCTTTACACCTCCCTGCTCAATCACACAACTCTCTCTTTGCTGTACTTGCCCAGCTCCAGAGGAATTTCAGTGGTGCCTCAGGCACAGCTCTTCACACAGCCAGGATTTCTCTCCAGGCCCTGCTATTCCCAGGGATGGTGAACATGCCTTAGCTCCCTTTGCTAACGATGAACCTCCCTTCTCTGCTCAGGAGGGAGAGGGCTGGCTGCACTTTGAGAAATGCAGGAGGAAACAGTCATCTCATGTCCTGATGTTCCCCAGACAACCACAACATCTACCTACACACACTGAGCTAACCCGACCTTCTGGAGTCTATTTATCAAGTCTGCTGCTGCAGCCTGATGTCATTATAGCAGCCATTAAGATAATGATTCCTCGTGTGATAAGAAAAGCTAATCGAGGCAAGATGGAATAAATGATACTGGGGCTTTATCCATCAGAGCTGGGTGAAAAGCAATTCTTGCCATCCTGTGTTTGTACAGCCTGCCTCTCCTCCAGGCTGATCACACAGCTCACTCCCTGGGTTTCCTGACAGGAGAGGATCAGTTCACACCTGGAATGCTGTTGCAGCTTCTGGGGAGCAGCTCCTTCCTAAAACCCTCACCAAACTCAAGGTGCAGGAGGATCTGTGCTCACAGACTTATTTCAGTGGGAATTACAACATGTCATTGATGGCACCACCTTGGCTCTTCCCACGAGGGTCATTAACATCTCACCAAAAACTGCCCTGGGGGATTTGCTCAGCAAATGTCACTAGTACCATCCTCAGAGACCCCTGGATAAGGATTTATTCCTGATTTGCCTTAGCTGGTAGATCTGACTGGGTCCTGGGGGAGGCTGAGAATCCCAGGTGGATTCCAGATGCCATCAGTGGGATGATGATTGTGGACCCACTGGTAGGGTCTGGATTTTACAGGAAATAGGGTAAACTCTGAGATTGCCTTGAATCTGTGGGGAAATACCACTGACAACACGATCAGCTCCATTCCTTCACCTCCTGTGCTTCGAAAATAGGGAAGTGCCCCTGATTATCCAAAAATGCAAATGCCCCTCTTTGTTTTCAAGCACTTGGGCTGGGTTGCTCAGGCTCCTGCAATCCCCCGAGGCTGTGCCTACACGTGTGAATCGATGGGGAAGCAAGGCAGGGCCACGTCAATCTCCTCAGCAAGGGAGATGCAATAAAATGGGATTAAACAGCTGAGAGGAGCACGGGAGGGAGCCTGGTCAGCCCTGCCGGGGGAGCAGAAGTGCAGAAATGTGGGAAGTCAGAGAAGCTGTTGCATGTCTGGGTCAGGGTTTTTATGACAGAGTTGGCTGTGAGCTCTAGTGATCAGAAAGGAATAAATTAACAGGAAAATCCAGTGATTCAGAGGTGTTTGGTGACAGGCCAAGGCAGTTCATGCTGGCTGAGGATTTAACTCCTGCTGGGTCTGCAGGGCTGAGCGTTCACGGGCAGCTTTGGGGCAGCATCTCAGGTGATGCTGACTGAATCTCTGCTTCCCTCATCCCAAAGAGCTGTCAGGGCTGAAGGCATCTCCTGGGGGAAGGGAGAGGAGCTGGGTGTACTGTGGGGCTCAAGAGCTCTCCTGAGGTGGGAAACACCCCCAGCTCACATTAAGGTCACTTACTTAAATCTCAGCTGACATTTCCTTTTCCAGAGGTGGGCAATGGTGCTCTAAGAATGGAGTCTCCTTCCTGGAAGAATCTCTCATTCCCTGACATCACTGGCTGGAGGCTGCTAGGAATATGAACCATTATCTCTTCTGTGGACAGGCTGGCCTGAAAGGGGCCAGATGTGGACAGAGGTGAGGATTAGAGAGGGAACTGAGTGTTGCTGCAGGCTGCAAACACCAACCCTTGGAGGGAGGATCACAAGTGGCCAGGGAGCAGAGGCCCCTCATGGAGAGAGGCACTCCACGAGCTTCAAATGCTCAGAAATGGAAAAATGACCCTGGATTAACCTTTGTCTGCATTAGGAAAGGACTGGAGATCCACAAGGGATCCATTCTCCAGGCAGTGACAAGCACGGTGCTGGCACATAGGCCAGTGCCAGCCTTGTGCTGCCCTGTCCCTCAGTGGGAGCCAGGCTCTGCACAGGACCTGCCAAGGGCTGCAGGGAGGGACTTTGGTTGTTGTCTAAGAGAAAACAAATCAATTTCTCCCGTTACTTCACTATTTCTAGGAGACACCAGACTGAATTCTGTTCCCACACTGCCACTGAAGGGCAGAACCAAGAGGCAAAACCTTGAACAATCAATGCAAAAGGCAAACAGCAGCCACCAGCCCTTTTCTCTGTCACTGAGGTGCAGGGCCAGCACCACCCATCCCCTGGGTGTCTAATGGACTTCAAGAAGGCCAAAAATTGGTTTAATGCTGTCTTAAGGCACCTGGTCTAATATTGATTGTTATGTCCTGCCCAATCCAATAAGGAGTGCAAATCCTGGGATGCTGCCCACCATTAAGTGGGTCTGGCAGGGAGCCTGGCCCTGCACACATTGCTGGGAGCCACGAGGGGGCTGCTGCCCCCACAGCACCCTCAGCTGGGCACCAAACAATTCTGGAAATGCTCAGAGAGTGTTCTCACTTAATCACCTGGATAAAGGTCCTGGTAGTTTAAAAAGCAGAGTTTTAAGGTTTCCTCTCAGCTGCTCTCCCCCTCTCCTGCTGCAGCCAGCAGAGGTTTAAATGCCTCCTTCTCAAACACATGCCAGCCATCTCCAGAGCAATACTTCTGGGAGGTGTGGTACAACAGTGCATGAAATAAGCAGCAGTTTATACTATTTGAAAAATGTTTTTCTGCTTCACCTCTAACAAAGTTGATTGCATTTTCCATTTCACCTCCTTCACGGCTTTTCTCTCTTCCTTAAGTGTTCTGTGACAGGGGAATTACCATGGTTTCCCATTTA
Source organism: Ammospiza caudacuta (assembly GCF_027887145.1). Taxonomy (NCBI): domain Eukaryota; kingdom Metazoa; phylum Chordata; class Aves; order Passeriformes; family Passerellidae; genus Ammospiza; species Ammospiza caudacuta. Next base: position 2,031,070 of record NC_080606.1, on the reverse strand, counting down.
AGAGGTGCAGGGAACAAGTGAGATAATCTAGGAACAAGTCTGTAATAGTCATCCTGTGACACAGGAGCTGGGCTGGCAGCACCTCGAGCTGTCAAGCCCTGCTGCAGCCACTGAGACCATTCTGCATTTAAATAAATAAATACATCTACTGAATTCAGTGACCTATTCCTCCTTCTGAAAGGCTTCCCTGCTTTTCAGGTATATCTGATGCTCCAAAAGCAGCTCCAAGGCCCTGCAGGAGGGCAGAGACAGCAGCAGCAGCCCCTGGCACAGGCACACCTGCAGCCCCAAGTGCTGCCAAGGTCTTGGCACAATAAAACACTGTCAATATCTGTAAAATGCATAGAGCAAGATTTAAAAAATCAGTCACCAAAAGCCACCTCTCAGGGGTTTCCTCCTACCTCCCTCTTCTGAGCAGTGCCAGCAGCTCCCTGCTCTGGCAGCCTCATGATTTTTAGTTGGGTCTTGGGCACAGGACAAACCCCAGAGTAACAAAACTAAGAGTTCTCAGTGTCAATATTTAATTTAATCAACCTGGGACTGGGCTATGACCACCACAGTGTAGAGCAAAGCTTACAGAGCTACCGTTTTAATTACCCTATTTATTGTTTTTCAGATTTCACATCCTAAAACCAACCAGGCTGTGCTTAACTCAGGGCTGGGGTGTGACTGAACTTCTGTCTGGCTCGAGGACTTAATCCCATAAAAAGAACTGCCAGTGCCACAGCCTAGGCTTGTTCTTCACTACAGAAATGCTGACTGCTGGTTTAGGAGCTAATGAATTTCATAGTCCGAGAAGCCCAAGATAACAACCCCTCCTTTTTCATCTCAGAGAGAAAGAGAGAGAAAGACAAAGAGAGCAGACAGAGAGCAATTGCTGTGTAAGACACCAGTCCTGTCAGGCAGATTGTATTTGTCAGGATGCAAGTCCAGTAATTTATGTGGGAATACTGGCAGGCATGCTCAGGCACCTCTCCACTGTGTCACTTACTGGCTGAACAGTACAATTATTAATTAATACCGCTATTAATTAATAATATAATGAACCGAACAGCAGCAATAATTGAACCTGGTTTTGTCATGGCAGTCATGCAAGTCAGGCTCTCTCATGGTGAAGCTCCACGAGCCCTGTGGATGCTCCCGTGCTGAGGGACAGACATGCAGGTGCTGAGGGGCTGTGACAGGGGACACTGTGAGGCACCTGGGCCTGCTCTGGGTGTGCACACTCTGAGCTTAGAACATCTGGCCAGGAGAGTTTTTAGAGAACATCTCAGGAGACAACAGAAGAAGTTAGTAGAGAGGAGAAGACTGATGACAATGGAGAGACACAGCAAACCAAGGAGTTCACAGCTGGCCTGGCAAACCACTCCTGGACCAGCAAAGCCAGTAGACAACACACAGGTGAGGCAGAAAGCAAAGAGCTCCTTCAGCTTCTGCAAACCCCCCAAAACATCTGCACAGAGCGGGGACCAACCTGCCTGCACCTGACCTGAGCCAAGCCTTGAGGATCTCTCTCAAAACCCACTTGTAGGCCTACTTGTGCTATGGTACTTTGGTAACAAATCAATACATCCAAGACTGTGTGAAGCTTTGGAGAACTTGAGGAATGAGCTCTCTGACCTTCCCTCTGTGTTGAGTATTTCAAAACCTGTAGCTGCAAGAGTTATTGCAAGAGAGAATTAAGCTGGCTTTGGCCAGTTGAGGCTCTGCCTAACACCAGGCAGGGCACTGCTCAGCTGGCTGCAGCCTGCCTGGCTGGGGAAATGAATCTGACATTCCAGAGGTACAGTGTCTTTACTAAAATCCTTTATTTCCTACAGTTGATGCTACTGTGCTGTCTTAAAAAAGTTACAGGCAGCCCCAGGAAAGAAGAGTGTCCCTTTCCTTTCCAGCAGCAGGAAAGGGGTACTCCCTCCCCAGTTCCAGCATTTTAGCAATTTTTTTTCTTTTTTTTTTATTTTTTTGCTAATGGGAGACTTTGGGAATTAGCAGAACCTCTACACACCTCCGCACTCACTCCCATTTCAGCCTGAGATAAACAACTGAGATAGATTTCTGCCCCAAGGGACAGCTTCTGGACATCAGACTGGAGACACGAGATCAAATTCATCTCTGGTGCAGTTCCACTGGCTTTCAACCACCTTCGACCAGAGATTAATTTGGCCCACAGATACATTAAGGAAGGATACAAAGCACAAACGGTATTTGATATAAAAAGAGAAGGGAGGGGAAGTTGAGGGGATGCTGGATCCCAGCCCAGCAGGATTCAGCCCAGCCCGCTCCACCCTCACATCACCAGGCACAGAGCGTGTTGCCGGTTACCTTTTTGCTTACTGACTTTCTTTACTGTCATTGCCGCTTGCCGCTTTTGATTCTCAGAAATTTCAAAGCCTGCAAAAGGGAACACGGCAAACACAATTCAGAAGGTTGCTCACAAAGCCTCACTTCCTTTTGGGGAGGGGGATGCTCTGCTCCCTTTGCAAACAAGGAATGCTCTGGGTGTTCTACTGAAAAGCAACTCTTCCTTGGCCTCCTTCTAATCTCACTTGTGCAGGGGCTGGATGAAAAGTAAGATTAGAGCCATTTTTATTTATATAGTGTCATAAATATGCCCAGTGCTTTAGAGCTGAACAACAAACTGAGCTTGGACTGACACTGGTCACAGTCAGTTTAGGGGCTGGTGCAAGGGAAGGGCTGCCACTGACTCTGCTGCCTCCCTCTGCATGAAACATCCCTAACCAGAGCAGGAGGATGCAGCCAGGAGACCCTGAGGTGGATGGCCAAAGACTTCCCTCTCCCACACACCCACAGAGCTCCAGGCTTGAGCTATGGGGAGAATTTGTTTATTGAGGGCCAAAAAGAACAGTAACTGAGCTGGAAAGAGACCTATTTATGACTAGGAGAGCAACCAAGGACATTTCAACAAGGTTAAACTGTAATTCTACCACAAAGAAAATATGGGCTCCTCCACACATTGGGACTAAATGAAACACTACCAACAACCTCGTTCCAGATTCATTTCCACATTCCTCACCTATCTTTTCATCTTCTTTTACCATCTTCCTTTCTTCTCTGAAAGCTCTAAGCCATCGTAACTTCTCCTCCAGTTTCTTGGCAAAGAATAAGTGCATTTCCTCAGTCTCCTTGTTATGCAGTTTGAAGGCATTCTTCATGCTGACATTGAAGTCATCATCTCTCCCATCTTCTATATCCACCACTTCATATTTATCCATGTCTATGCGCCCTTTGTAATACAGGATATCCCTTCGGATCAGATCCTGCACAGGGAAAAGGAGACAGGGATGGGGGTGAGAAATCATGGAGAGCCTGGGCTCAGCAGGGAATTCCTGGGAGGGCTGAGGGAGAGAAAGGAGGGATGGTGAAACCTGGTTAGGTCCTGCAATTCCTGGAAAAGCTGAGGAAAATAAAGAAATTATGGTGAAACCTGGTCAGATCATTCAGTTCCTGGAAAAGCTGAGGGAGAGAAAGAAGTGATGGTGAAACCTGGTCAGGTCCTTCCAGCCTCACCTCTGTGAACACGCCTCTTTTTGGCCAAAGAGGACAGACCATAGGCAGAGAGGAACAAAACACAATCCCTGAGCTGCAAAATTCAGTTTGTAGGCACAAAGAAATGCCTCTGAGTAGGTGCCGTGTTCCAGCATTTCCCCATGGGAGGTTCTGCTCCACAGGGTGAGCAATGTGAGGCCCAGGCCTGGCAGGGCCCAGCAGGCTGTGCACACACCTGGAGCCATCACTGCTCTGGCAGCACAGTCCAGATCTGTTTTTCACACACATTCCCACTCCCATTTGGGACTGTAAAACACTTTGAGATCCTCCTTCCTCTTGGAGCCCATCTCCCATTCACACACAGCTCACTGGTGAGAACCTACCCTGATTCCCAGCTCAAAGCACTCCCAACCTACCTCTGGTCTCATCCCACCCTGGATTTAACCTCTCGATCCAGCTTTTCTCTCCTTGGTAGTTATAACCTTTTCAACCAAACCTTTTCATGCTCACCTCCTTTCTCAGTTGGTTATTCCCTGTTTTTCAGCAATAGCTCATTTCTCTGCATTGGGAAGGGAAAAGTAAATTCCCCATTGGCCCCATAGCTCTGTCCCTGTTATCTCAGATAACAGAAGATGATCATCAGAAAACAGAATGTTAATTCTCTAGTCATGGCCACACAAGGTGATTCAATTTATTTAAAACCAAATTTAGCAAAACAATTAAGATTTACTTCCTCTAACCACTCTCAAAAGTATCTTAATATTTAGGTATATTAAATCAATTTAACCTAAACAGCTTTGGATTTTTCAAAGTGCCCTAAAGATAAATGCTATGTCAAAGGATTCATTTGAGAGGAAAAATGAAGGCAATATACAACATTTATTTATTGAAATAATATTTAGCAGTGAGGCTTTTTCAAGATAAGCAGTAGGTACTATTTTATACAAATTAATCTTGGAAAATAAACTCCACATCATAATGATTTAGCAAACTTGCTCATGAATCTGCCAGACAGTATTAACTATCACAAGACTGGCCAGAAGCTCACAGGCTTTAAATCCTGACTCCTTCCTCTGGAATGCTCTGGGCAGCAGGGGAGGAATTCCATTAACAAGTATCTTGTACAGAAACCTTCCTCTGGTGTAGCCTGAAATAGTGATAGTCCAAAACATAAGAAAAAGGTATTTCAGGCTGAATAGGCAACAGAAAACAATTTCAGTCTTGTCCTAACTTAGGCAATTGTTTCTTTCCCTCGGTGCTGTGGAAAGGCTGCAAGAGGCACACGGAGCTGATCAATCAGTCAATGCCACACACAGTGTCTAATGGAGGCTGGTGCTTGTTCTCACAGAGAACATTTATCTGCAGCACCTCCTCAAAAACACCTGATGGCAAAGCTCTCAGCAGCAAGGATGAGCTCCTTCCATCGCTGCACAGCAGCTGCTCCCCTTCCCACTGCTGCTGAGAACTCCAGAACCAGCCCCAACAGACCACACTCCAGTGAGGATGGATCCAGTGCCCCTTTCCAGGCAATCTTCATGATTGTGGAGAGATCTGTTCATAAAGTATTCAAGAATCAACAATCACAAGCTCTGAAAATCCCAGGCTCTGTGCACTGCTTGGGCAGGATAATAAACAGGACCAAAGGAACAGAGCCAGCCTGTGAACAAACCTGTGATCAAATCTCTAACCCTAGAGATTAATAATTTCTTCATTTCTCTCATTCTAATTCTCTCATTTATCCCTGGATAAATTGGAACTGTTGGAACCCTGGATGCTGAGAATTTTAGACTTTCTGTGCTGACAGGCACAGACCCCCAAGAGAATACTACATTTGACATGAGGAGAAGGGTTCCAAAATGGAATGATAGCACTCGGATTGTGGGTGTGGAGTTTGAATAGAAATGTGTGATATCACAGGGTGGAAAACTTGGAGTTTAAAGTTTTTGAATATAAATAATAAATAAATAAATAAACAAATAATTAAATAAATAATGTGCATTCTTTCCTTACACACGCTAAACACAATTTCCCCCTCCTATCTCCCCAGTTTTGACTCAGAAAACATTATGAGCTATTTTTAACAGCTACTGCCAAGGGAATGCTCTACCAGCCTTGTGCTTCCAGAGGACAATCCATGGGTTTGGACATTTCTGACTGAGCTGTGATTCTCCATTCATTTCTCCATTTCTCCTCCTGGGATGCAGCAGGAGCTGCCCTGTCTCCAGGGAGGCTCCTGAGCTGCTCAGCACTGGATGTGAAGATAAAGGTGCTGCCCAGGAGCTCCTGAAGGAGCAGTGAGGAGATAATGGAATCCTCCAAGTGCCTCTGGAGATGAGATGGCCCCAGAGGTTATTGCTGGGGAAATGCAGGAGGGGGGAAGCAGCAGCACAGGAGGAAACACCATGGTCTGGCCTTGAGCTGAGCAAGGGAAAGGCAACAGCACAAAGCTCCTGTCTGCCACTTCCACTGTCACTGGAGAAGGAATTCAATAATGACTCCAGAAGAAATGGATCATCTTTCTCCCAGTGCTTTCCTTCAAAAGAAGGACCATTCCTTACTTGTTGGCCACGAACTCCACACTGGTACTCTGAATTTATGAGAGACTTTATTCCCCTCACAAACATCTCATGAGCAGCACATGCCTGGACATGAAGGACTTTGTCCACAGCTGGTTCCAAAAAGTTCAGTCCCCAGATCAACAACTGTAACTGGATAATTTCATTTTTAATGGGCTCAGCATTTCCTATTATCATTCTCCCTTCTTCCTGCCAACATTCAGTGAATGGATATTATTTCTCAACTGACTAAATTTTAACACCCATAATATGGGAAGCACAATAATTATTTGATCCATGGCTATTTTATCACAGCTTTTAAACAATAAAAGACACTACTCAGCTCCTTAGTGAAGCATGGCCCTCTTCAAACACCTTGCAGTGTAACTGAGCTGAAAAAAATGCAGGTACTCATCAGGCAAACAGCAGACAGCAAACAAGGACAAACCCTTGTTTTAAGGAGCTTTTAATGCACATGGACAAGAGGAAATGGAGAGAGCACAGAGGCCATGAAGGGATGTTGCTGTGTGCTCTGCTAGGGGCAGAAGCAATGCTCAGACAGGAACCTGCTGCTCCTCACACCACTGTGTCCAGCATAGTTCTGTCCTTTTCCCAGCATCTCCGTGGAGCCAAGGAAAAGATGAGATTCAGGAAAGCACTGTGAGGCTGAGGAGGGAAATGGATTGTTCCACCAGCCTGGTGCAAGTACTGCATGGCAGGAGGACAAAGCAGATCCATGCACAAAAATGGAGATTTATCTGCTGTAGAAGGAATGCTGCTCCTGCTCCTGGTTATCTCTTAAGGTCCTCACTTCAATCTTCATACAGGGCACCACCAAATGTTGATTACTTAACTTATTTTCTGCCTCTGTCAAGGTCGGTATTTGGTGTTCAGACTCAAATATTTATTATTTATCTGCATCACAGTCCTACAACTCATGAGTCCCAAACCATTCTACTAACAAGCTACAAAATGCTTAACTATCTTTCTCTACAAGGTTGGTTAAGGCTAAACTATCCAATTAAGAAATGACACCTAGATTATTTTCACTTTTAACCCAATAACCAATCACTCACGTCCTGCAGTGCAGACTTTTTGATTCAATTGCACAAAACCACCCAAACCCATGGAGAAGGTGAAGAACAACCATCTTGCCTTATATATATTGCTATATTCTAAACCCTTAAACTCTAAGTTTTCCACCCTGTGACATTACATGCTTCTATTCAAACTCCACACCCACAATCCCAGTGCTATCAATCAATTTTGGAAGCTTCTGCACACCCTCAGGTCAATGCAGTGTTCTCCTGGGGGTCTGTGCCTGTCAGCCCAGAAAGTTTGAAATTCCCAGCATCCAGGGTTTGAACAGTTATCCAGGGATAAATGAGAGAATTAGAATGTGAGAAATGTAGAAATTATTAATCTCTAGGATATAGCTTTGTTCACAGGCTGGCTCTGTTCCTTTGGTCCTGTTTATTATCCTGCCCATGGCTCAGCCAGGGTGACCATGGGCTGCTCTGCACTGGCCAGTTCTGAATGTCACACAAGATTATTTCTTGTAGTTAAATCAGGCAAGACCAAGAAAATATAGAACCCCCCCCAAAACCCTCTCAAAACCTTATCAGTGGGGAAAGGCCAAAGAAATGCAGCTGTTTAATGTAGAAAGGCCATAACTAAAGAGGAATGTGCTGTTGGTATTCCAGTATGTGAAAGCTGCTCCTCTTTTAAGGGGGCAGGTGATCAGTTATTCTCCATTTTGATTGTGGCTTGGCTTAATTTACCACAAGGGAGAACAGGGAGAACAAGGGAGAAACTTGGGGGAAAAAAAGTTTTTTATCTAGAAGAGTAGTTAAACCCTAGAACAGACAAAACAGGGAAGTCTTGGGACGGCATTCCTGGGGGATTTTCAAAAGGTTAGACAAACATCCATCAGAGATGATCTGAGTGTGCTTAATCCTGCACAGGGAATAGGGAATAGCTGCTCTCCCAGGCTCCTGCAGCTGGATGGAGTGAGAGGAGCTGCCAGATGGGGCAGGGCTGGGAGCAGTGGGATGAGCAGGACCTGGGGCAGAGTGGGGCCAGCAGCAGAGCAGCAGTGGCACAGACCTGCAGCCTCTGCAGAGCACCCAGCCTGCCTGCCTGCCTCTGAAGGAAATTGATGCATCTGGGTCATTTGCACTTATTTGTCTAAATATGATCTTTTTTTACCCTACAGCTTCTACGATTTCCTTTTCTTCCCCTCGCTGAGGTTAATTAAGCTCTTCTGAATAATGCTCTGCAGTCTGTTCACGTAATCTGTACTGAGGATTCACAGGGAGAAGATGAAGCCAAAAAAAGTGGTTTGACAGGAGCACAAAGCAAAGTTCTGACACGTTACATAAGCCCCCACAGCTCTGCTCTCGGGTGCTGGGTTTTGTGGCCATGCTTGGGGCTGGCCCTGCCTTGGGGCCTGCCTGGGCCACCCCCTCTGTCCCCACCCCACCACTGTCCCCTCCTGGAAGGGGGAAGGTAAATTCATGTAACTGTGCTTAGAAAGAAATAAATCTTTGTGGCCATCAAGAGGAAAGCAAGGCTGAGCTTTATTGGAAAATCTGGACACTGGAAAGGGCTCCCACTGGAGGTGAGGCCCCCCCAGCCCAGGGCAGAGCAGGACAACGGCCCAGGACAGGGATGTCCCTCATGGCTCCAATGCCCTCCCTGGCCCAGGACAGGGATGTCCCTCATGGCTCCAGTGCCCTCCCTGGCCCAGGACAGGGATGTCCCTCATGGCTCCAGTGCCCTCCCTGGCCCAGGACAGGGATGTTCCTCATGGCTCCAGGGCACTGCTGATGTTGTGTAAAGCTGCTGGGGATGGAGGGATGATCCCTCCAGCAGCACAGAGCACCCAAGGGGGAAATGAGCTCCTGAGGGGACCTGGCCTGGTCCCAGAGCTCCATCCCATGTGTGCAGCATTCCAGGAGTTCCACATTCCCCCATTACCTCCTGACTGTGGGGTGTACAGGGGTGCATGGGGAGGCCTCAGGCATGGGTTTGGATTTAGGATGGTGTCTTTTCTCAGGAGCTGTGGTTTACCCTGTGCTGGGTCACACTCCACTTCTCATGCATAGAACAAATCATCTGTGAAGCACAAATAGGGAAAGAGCCATTTCCAGCCTGAGTCATCAGATCCCTCTTAGGAGCTGACAGGACAGGAGATGCCAGCCCCAGAATCATCCATTACAAGCTCCTCACTGCATATGTGGGTTATTGGTGCTCCTGTTTATCAAACCCTGCATATTCCACTGCCAAAGGAGTCTCACAATGACTCGAGGAGGGATTATGTGCTCTGAGGGCATGGATGCAGCCAGGCTCTGGGAGGGCAGCCCCTGGGGCTCTAGGTGAAATGACATTTCTCCCTCAGCCCTTCCCCATCTCTACCACGGGATAATGATGTTTATTTATTGTACAGATCAATGGGGAGCTCTAAGTAACCAGTGAGACACACTGGAGGGCTCTGGTGGTGGATCTCTAACAGCTCAGAGCTGTGTGGGAACAGCTCAGCATTCCCCATGCCTTGGGATCAGAGCTGCCAGGGCCCAGGGAAGCAGGGGAGGCCTGTGGGCAGCACAGCACAGCCCCTCCAGCCTGAGGGGCACAGAGAGGAGGAGGAACAGGCAGCACGGTGGCTCTTCCAACAGGGATCATCCCTCCATCCCCAGCAGCTTTACACAACATCAGCAGTGCCCCGGAGCCATGAGGGACATCGCTGTCCTGGGCCAGGGAGGGCACTGGAGCCATGAGGGACATCCCTGTCCTGGGCCAGGAGGGGCATTGGAGCCATGAGGGACATCCCTGTCCTGGCCCAGGGAGGGCACTGGAGCCATGAGGGACATCCCTGTCCTGGGCCATTGTCCTGCTCTGCCCTGGCCTGGGGTGGCCTCACCTCCAGTGCTTGGGCAGTTTTGGGCACAACAATATAAAAAAGACATTTAGCCATTGGAGAGAACCCAGAGGAGGCCACGAGGATGGGAAAGGCTCTGGAGGGGCCTGGAGGAGCAGCTGAGGGCCCTTGGATTGTTCAGCTGGAGGAGACTGAGGGGAGACCTCAGTGATGTCTCTGCCATCCTCCCAAGGGGCAGCAGAGGGACAGCTCTGATCTCCTCACTGGTGACCAGGGACAGCACCCAGGGCATGGCCAGAGCTGGGCCAGGGCAGGGTTAGGCTGGAGGTCAGGAAAGGTTCTGTCCCCAGAGGGTGCTGGCACTGCCCAGGGAATGGGCACAGCCCCGAGGCTGCCAGAGCTACAGGAGGGTTTGGACAGCACTGCCAGGGATGCCCAGGGTGGGGCTGTTGGGGGTCTGGGCAGGGACGAAAAGCAGCAACCCCTGCAGATCACCTCAGCAGAGATGAGTGTCCCCTGTGCCCAGGGGACAACAGCCAGCCAAGGATGAGGCTGGCACAGCCCCACCCTGGCCAGCCCTGCCCTGGGAGCAGTTGCCATGGAATGGGTGATGACAGTGAACAGTTGGGGCTGGAATTAGGCAAGGACTAAGCCAGGGCTCCCAGCACCTGCACCCAAATGCCAGCTCAAGCTCTGGGAAAGGCAGAGGCTGGGAAGAGGATGAGTTGCTTTTTCACTGAGTTCAGGGTGGGTCTTAGACCCCTCTCTGTGATTTCCCACTGCTCTGCAGAGCAGAGGAGCAGAGTTATCCAGTGTACTCCTGCAATTTGTCCTGATTTCCCTGCTGGCCTGCTCTGTCTCTGCCCTGTGCCCAGGCTGCCGTGGGCAATGAGAGCATGGCACGCTGCCACTCTGCCATGTCCTGGGTAGCTTTAGTCATGAAGGCTTTCAACCTTCTTTGACTTTTAAAAAAAAGATTCTGAGCCTACATTTTTAAAGTCTAAGTTACCTTACAGAGAGCCTTTGACGAAAGCAGCCTAGCCTGCTCTCCATGAACACCAAGGGGATAATTTTCTGTAGCACTTGTACATTTAATTTAACCCTACAGTGGCTGAGTGCTCAGATGGGACAGTAACAGTGACACATGGTGGAGCTCAGTGCACCACATTGGGCCTTCAGTCCAAATGAGACCCTAAAGCTCAATGAACCCTTTGGAGTGTTTTTTGCCCTAAATATTCTTGATATCAGGAAATAAATCCAAGCTCTGCTAAGAGTCTGGATGCCAGAGCTTTGCTCTGAGCCCTTGGACACAGCATCTAATGGCATCACCAAAAGCCATCAGGGGTTTCAACAGCACAGGGCACCCATGGAGGAAATGAGCTCCTGAGGGGACCTGGCCTGGTCCCAGAGCTCCATCCTATGGGTGCAGCATTCATGAGGGCTCTGATGGTGGATCTCTAACAGCTCAAAGCCCTGTGGGCTGGGCTGAGGGAAATGGGTTCTGCTCAGCCCAGCCAGGAATGAGGTAAAGGATGGATCCTATCGGGGACAGGGGGATGCCACCACCACCTCCCCAAAACCCTCTCAGCCACTCACCTCCCACCCCAAACCTGCCTGGGGAGTTTGGGAGTGTCCCTGGGGAGCTGAGCTGCTGGATCTTGGTAACTCGTCCTGCACAAGGCAGGGGAGGGAGGTTGGCACATCCCTGACCAGCTCTTCAGCACATCCCTGCCCAGTTATTCAGCACTGTCTGGATCCTGAGCAGGAAGGAGACGTTGGACTCATCCTCAGCAGCTCCGTGGAGCTGCACTGTGGGATCCCAGAGTGTCAGTACTCAGGACATCCCTCTGGGTGTCCAGGATGGCCAGGACCCCTGCCAGGGGGCTCAGAGACCCTGGCACACAGCCCAGAACATTTGGGGGTTTGATTATGACCTGTGGAGCAAATTGCCAGCTTTGTATGAAGACCTGAAAGCCACAGAAGTTTAAGTAGTGTAATAATAAAATTATCACTAGGTGAAAAAGTAGATTTTGGGGTTTTTACAATAGGGGTTTTGGGGACAAGATTGAGCGACTTGGGCATGTCCAGCCTTTCTCCTTCTTCTCTACCTCCATCTTCTGCTGTGATGGTGGCACTCACAGATTGGTTTAGAGCAGAAGCTCACTGTCTAACACAGGTGATGGGTATTGGAAAGTAACTGTAAACATTGTACACGTAGTTTTTAGTATAAAGCCATAACACTGCCCTGGGGGCAGGCAGAGTGCCTGGAACTGTCCTGCTGGATGGACCTTGGCAGGACAGGAGAAAAATTTTTATAGATGAGATACAATAAACAACCTTGAGAGCGAGAAATGAAGAGCCCTGACTCCTTCTTCCTTCTTCGAACATGTGGGACAAAACAGAGACTGTTCATGTATCTCAGGGCTGCAATAAACTGCAGAACTGCCGAGACCAGAGGGGAGGGCTGGGGCTCACAGCGTCTGTGGCAATGCTGTTCTCACTCCATGGATTCAGTGGAGCAGCACTGGCATTCTGGTACCTTCTTCCACCCTTGTTCAATCCCTCTGGCTGCAGAGCAGCCCAGTGAGGGCCTTTCCAAAGGACTGATGGCAGGAGGAGATGTGGAGGGATGTGCCCCCTCTTGAAGGAGTGACCAAATTATCCTTTGTCTGCTTAAAAAGGAAAAAAGCCCAGAAGTTTCTCTCCTCAATTGGGTAAAAAGACACCTCATAGGACCTGGGGAACTTCACCTCAAACTTGAGGAGAGCCAATTGGACAAAAGCCAAAAAGCCCTGCCTGGTTAATTTTCTAGAAAAAGAAGAGAACAAAGGAACTAATGGCTTTTGTGAGGTGTTTTACCAGGAGCAAGAACCTCTTGAGCCTGGCTCAGTTTTTCTCTGTAAAGAGCTTTGTTATTTTGCCTTTTATTAAAACTTTTCTGTTTCCAACAGTACTACAGAAGCCATCCTGCTGATTTTATGCCATCTGAGCTATCTCAGGTGCGATACAGATCTCCAGGAGCTTATGAGACCTGGCTGGAGGAGACCATATATCAGAGTTGGGAAACCCTTGTGCAGCCAGGTCACTACTCTGCTGCTCCCAGGGGCTTCACATGGGGCTGATGAAAGGCCACAGCAGCAGCAGGGGTTTTCAGATCTGCAGGTTGGCCTGCGGGCCAAATTTACACCCACTGCCATTCCAGGAGGGGTAAATGAAGCACAGAGCGTTTTGCAGAACATCCTGCCAGTCTGTATGGTCACAGGGGGCTAAAACAAAGACTGGATCTGGCACTCAGTGCCATGGATTAGTGGAGGTGTTAGGGCATGAGTTGGACTAAATGATCTTTAAGGTCTCTTCCAATGCAGTCATTCTGAGAATTCTTTGAATTCTGTGAATTCTGTGAACCTGATCCCTGCCCAGACAACCACAGAGAGGTGGAGAACTCCAAATTCAGCCCTTTCTGGATTTTAGGACCCCTCCTGCTGGCTCCTCCAGTCCCTTTGGATCCTGCTCTTCCCCCTCTGCTCCCCTAGGCAGTGGAAGGGCAGCAGGTTCCAGGTCAGCACTGAGCTCCCTGTGACACTGTGGGACATTGTGTCATGGGCCCCTGTGGCACTGCTCAGGCCATGTCACCTGCACAGCCCTGCAAGGGCTCACCCAACATTCCAGGCTGTGGGACCATTCACAGCAATGTTTTCTTCCCTCAGTATCCCTGCCTGAAAGCTGCAGTGCTGTTTCATATTTGGTTTTAAATGCCGGACTTGCCTTCCTTGGCTGTCTGCTGGCCAAGGGACTGGTGAAGCACCCAAAGTCCCTTCCATGGCCTGTGGTCCCACAGAAACCTCCTGCCTGCAGACAGCCCCAGATGGACAAGAGCACAGGGGTCTGTCAGCAGGGCTGGGGCAGCCCTGCTCTCTGAAAACTTCATTTCACACTTTGTGACCAAGCCACTGTGCGGTTCTCTTTGGTTGTCTCCATGCCCACCCTATGGAATCATGGAATGTCCTGGGCTGGAAGGGACCCCCAAGGATCCTCAGAGCCCAGCTCCTGGCCTTGCACAGGACACCCAGGAATTCCCCCAGCTCCAGCAGCAGGCTCTGCCTGTCAGGTCAGCACTGAGTCTCTCCTGAGCTGCTGCAACCCACCCTGGCCCATTTCCCCACTGCTGCAGGCTGGACCCAGGCCTGCCCCAAAACCTGCATTTTGTGGAGATCTGTGTTACTGGGAGAAAAAGAGAAGAGCTGGGAGGTGCTGATGAAGTCAAAAACCCACTTAAAGTAATAAGAGCTGTCCCAGGGCTGTTGTGTGTTTGCAAACAAGGTTTTTGGCTGCTCCCTTAGGCCCTCTTCAGCCTGTAATAAAAGCAGGGCCGTTGTTGTGGTGCAAAATTCACCTCAGAGTTTCCAGCAGAAGCTACATGGGAGCTAAACCCTCTTCCACTGAAAGCACTCAGAAATGTCTCTTTTATCTTCCCATTTGGAAACCTGGACTGCAATGGAGCCTGACAGGATTATTTTATTTACTCCATCTCCTGTAGCACCGCTATTTCTGGCTGCCTGTCTGGCTGCTGCTATTACACTGGTCTCATTTTGCTTCCATCCAACCTGCTCTGCTCAGGCAGCTCAAGGGAAGACAGCAACAGCAATAAACCACAAGCTGGAGCTTGCATTGCCTCCTGATTACAAGAGACACATAAAAAGCACAAATGAAAACTAAATGTGTTTCATGCAGTCACTGATCTTTCTGCACTGTCAGAAAACACTAAAGGGGCCCCATCGAGGACTGCTCAGCTATTGGTGAAAGAAAAGTGGAATTTAGAGCAGTAACTCTGTTAACCCTTCCTACTTCAAACTGCAATTCCCAGCCTCATGCCACAGTGCCCTGGAGCCCATTGGGGGAATTCAAATTATTACCCAGAACAGAAAAAAGAAGATCCTCATCTGCTAAGAACCTCAAGCATCCCCAAGTGATCATAATTAATGCTGTGTGGCACAGGCCTGGATGTTAAGTACCATGATTTGCAAATCTAAAGCATCTCCATGTCAAACTCTCTCAACTTCAGGGTGATAAGGAAAGTGGACCCTGTGCCTTTAAGGCAACATCTTTTAGTGTTACCATCATCCAGGATTGCCTTTATTTCTTGGTAACTGCGGCCAGCATCCCAGAATAGGCATTTTTGTCCTGATTATGCACATATGGCAAGGCACACTGAGGCACTGCTTGTTCCTGCCCAGCCTATTCCCTTCTGCCTTCCCAAGAGGCAGCTCTGAATTAGGGTCTCCAAGCAGAGAAAGGCACCACCTTGTCCTCATGCCCACAGCAGTGTCCCAGCCTCAGGAAACATCCATGGGAGAGTTTCACATTGGTCCAACAGCTAAAAGTTACCTGGCTTTGCAAGGAAAACCTGGATCCTGAGCTTTCCCAGTGCCTGTGGATCAGGACTGGTGTTTCAGCACTCAGTTTGTGGAACCCTGGAACAGCTGACAAGGCCATTTCACCTGATCAATCTCCTCACAGCCTGGCACCAGGACAGCATTCAGTGGTGATGTTAGGAAGTGACCAGTGGCAAAATCTAAGCCAAAGAGACTTATCTGTAAAGCTTGGAAACTATTTTTTGTGAAAATGATCCCACACAAGTTGCTCTGCAAGGTGTTTGCCAGCAGGGAAAGGTGCCTGCCACACTGTCAGCTTCTCCCTGGAAACCTCAGTGCAGCTTTCCTGCTTGGAACAAAGACTTCAGTACACCCACAGTGGTGGAAATAACATCTGCCAAGCACATCTGAGTGCAGCCCTGGGTAATTCTCATTTCCCAAGCCAGGTCTCTGTCTGAAGGTGTGCTGGTCATGGAAATGCATCCAGGAATTCCCACTCTTGCAGCAGGTGGCAAAAGCAGGCAACAACCAGGTGATAATGTCAGGAATGATCACCCTGAGAGTTATTCCCCCTCACAGAAATGCCCTGGCCAGGCGTCCAGCAAAAAAAATGCCCTGAAACCTTGAAATATTTCCAGACACCAAGAGAAAGGAGTGGCAAAGCCTCTGGAGAGCAAGGCCCGAGCAGAACAGATGGGATTTGTTGAACATGTGTTACCTGCAGCTGGACACTGGGAACACTGCACCAGCAGTGTCCCTTCCTCAGCCAGGGAACATGGATGGGCCAGCAGGGAGACCCCTCATCCCACCCTGCAGGAACTGTGAGCAGGAACCTGCAGGGTGAGCCCAGGGGGAAAAGGTCTGGGGACAATGGAGCTCACAGGGAGTGCCAGCAGCAGAATTGTCACAGATTGATATCAATTGTCACAGTTTGATATAAACTCTGTCCCAGCAGAACTCCTGTATCACCTCCCCACCCACAGGATCCATCTGAATCACCAGGGGATGCAAACAGGTGAGGAAGGAGATGAGGATGTGCAGGTAACTGCAATGGAGATCTGGAGGAGAGAGGGATCCTGTCTGAAATCTGTGTTTGCCTCCTAAAGCCACTCAGGATATCTCCCATGCCTTCATCAAACTGAAGTCTGTGGCATATTTAAATAAAGAATCAGATCCTTATTTCTATTAAAAATCTCTTTGGGCCAACAAAGAGATAAAAATCACCATAATAATTTTTTTAAAAGTATTTTTTATATAGACTGTGTCATGATGAGGGATATATCACACCTATTAATAATCTCCTTCACCTGAAGAAAACCCACAAATGGAGATTTTCAGAAGATTCACTGAAATGTGCCATCCTAAATGGTTCCAAAGCTGCTCTCAGGGGTGTGTGGATCATATTCCACCTCTCAGTTTTAGAGCAGAGGATAAGGAAGGCTGGCCCCAGGTTGCCAAACCTCGAG
Source organism: Ammospiza caudacuta (assembly GCF_027887145.1). Lineage (NCBI taxonomy): Eukaryota > Metazoa > Chordata > Aves > Passeriformes > Passerellidae > Ammospiza > Ammospiza caudacuta. The sequence continues at coordinate 2,014,290 of NC_080606.1, read as the reverse complement.
GTAAATGGTGCCTCCCTGAGGGGCCATGCCCTGAAGCAGAGCTGATCCTTACTCTGTCAGGGGATCTGTCAGGGGGTCAAGACAGCACAGACTATACACCACTCACATTTACTTTATACATGGGATGTGTGGTCCCAAAATGGAGCTAAAACTCCTCTTAACTCCAGATTTGGACACTCATTCAGGATAAAGGGAAGCGTGATCAGGATGGAAGAGCCCAGCTGGAGCCTCATCTCCCCTCCCAGCCCAAGGCTGGAAAGCAGCAGCTGCAGTTTGATGCTGGGCACAGACACAGAGTGAGAACTGCAGTGGGGTCTGAGCCTGTGCCCAGGGGTCACCAGAGGAGCTGCCCTGTGCCCTGGCACCCCAGAGCTGGGCACACACAGCACAAGGCCCTGGCACATGGAGCCAGTGGTGTCAGGAAGGGCCAGACCCCCTCACAACCCACAGGGGTTCCAGGCAGCACCTCCACACTCCCAAAATGCCTTTGCCATGCAGAAGGGAGGAGGACAGTGAACCACTGGCACTGGCTGGACTCTGATGAACCCCCCAGGCCCCCAGCAGCCTGCTGTGAACTGCTGACCACTCTCCAGTCCTGCTGATGACCACGGGAATCCCAGCCTGATTTTCCCAGAGTTAAGGGAATGCTCAGTACTTCTCTGCAACAGACCCAGTGCAAGGCAGAGCGGATGCTGCCATCTGAATGGGAATTCAGGGTCCCAGGCAAAGAGCAGGAGGGCAGCACTAGGAAGGGAAGCAGCTGTGCCCCCCAGGCTCACTGCAGCTCTCCCTGCTGCTCTGTGCCTGTTCCTGCACAGGGCTGGGCCAGGAGGGAAAGGGACAGCAATGAGGGGGGAAACAAGCAGGCATTCCAGAAGGCAGAACTTCAGTCAGCCATGACTCAGGAGAAGCCAGTGCCACCCACTGCAGTGCCCGGGCTGTGGAGGGGCAGCGATGCTGTGCTGAGTCAGGAGCCACCCACGTGCCCACCCACGGTGCCAGGGCCTCCTGGGGGGTGCCAGGCTCAGCCTGCCCTGAGCCCAGGGGCTGCGACAGGAACACAGCCCTGTGCTGCCCCAGGGACACCCCCTGCACAGCTTTGTGTGGCTGCAGGAATGACAGCACACCCTGACCTGTCACAGCCAGCCCTGAGGAGCTCTGTCCCTTCCTGTCACACAGGGGTGGTGGCAGTGAGCTGGGGTCACCTCAGTGGGACACCAGAGCTGCTGTTGGACAGTTTCTGTGGATCACAGCTCACCTGCTGCTACAAACACCACAGCACAGCATCCTGCATTGCCCTCCCTCCTCCCCCATGGGCTCCTGTAAAATCCCAGCACAGCACAGACAGGAGGATGAGGCTTGAAAAGCCTCTCCCCAAGCACCAGCACAGACACCCAGCACAGCCTGGCTGCTGCTCATTACCATCTCAATGCAGCAATTGGGCTGTCAGCCCCAGTGCCAGGTTTTGTAGTTCATACAGGAATTGCAGGGCTATCTAATCCCAGATCATACACTGCAGCCAAAACCTAAAACGAGAAGGGAGGCAGCGAGCCAAACCAGGGGCACATGAGATAAAGGCATGAAAAGAGCAAGTGGAGGCTGGATTTGCTATGAGCACAAAAATCCCTCTATCACAGAGTGCTCCCCACCCTGAGCATGCAGATTGTCCTTCCTCAGGGCTCTCCACATCCTCCTCTGCACGTGCAGCCAACAGCCACTCTGCACTGGCAAGCCTGCCCACAGCATGCCCTTAGCTGTGTCCTTACCTTCTTGCAGAGAACCATCTGGTGATCAAAGAGAAAGAAAACTCGCTGCTGGTTCCGTCCATAAGGCTGGTAAATCCAGGACATCTCTCCCGTGTAGATCAGCTCCGAGCTGCGGTCCAAGATATCGTCCCCCTGGAGGGCACAGGGAACCAGCCTGAGTAACTGCACTGACAAGTCTGGCTTTGTACAATGGGCAGAAGCAGCAATTTTGTAAGATTTTGGCCCTTCTGCAGCTCTCAAAGGCACCCCATCTGATTTCAGACCAGAAACTGGGATTGGGGATAATTCTGAAGGAAGGGGAATAAATGAAGGAGGTGTGGATGCTTGAAACGGGGTCACTACAGCTCCCACTGCAATGGGGAAAGAGCTGCCCCAGACACTGCCCCCACTCCCCTCTCCAGGTCCCCCCAGACCTTGGATCTTGCTGCAGGTGCTGGTGGCATCAGGAAAACAAAACCCTTTCCTCCTCAAAGCCCACCCCAGAAACACTTTGAATTCAGGACACCAAATTCCCTGCACGCCCTCCTTTAGAAGAGCATCCCAAAGCACTTCCCCTCCTGAAATCTCCAGCCAGCTACAAAAGCCTGGGACACACTGGGGCAGCAGTTCCCCACCTCTGAAGCTGCCAGAACTCAGCCCTCTGGATTGCTGCCTCCCTTCTCACTCATGCAGGCACTGCCAGTCCCTTCTCCCACAGCTCATTAGAGCTCCCCACCTCCAAAATCCTGTCAGGACCACCCTGGTTCCTGTGGCAGCCCCAGCCCCCTGGCTGGCCAGGCCTCCCTGCTGGCTGCCAGAGTGCCCTCACCCTTCCCTGCCTCCGGCTAACGCTTGTTTTCCTCTCCCGAGTTTTTTTTTAAGGATTCATGAGCAGATGGTCTTGAAAACACAGTGCTCTCTCTCCCACTCTCTGAGAGAACAAATGCAGTCACCCTCCACTAATTGGAATGAGCTGGACTTTTTAAAAAGTTAATTAAAATCTATTTATTAAAAATGGGTGAATTCACCACCACCTGCCCTGTGGGCATCTCAGCAGAGCACTGTGGAAGGAGGTGGGACGGCTCCAGCTGAAAGGTGAGGCAGCACTCAGGAGCAGCACTCAGCAGCAGCACTCAGGAGCAAGACTGAGAAGAACTCTTTTTTTTTTTTCTTTTTGGCTGCAAACTACTGCAGTTCTGGCTTTGATGCCAAGCTGGAACCGATTTCTGGGTCGAGAGCATCCCAAAAATCCCAGCAAACAGCTTGTGGAGGCTCAGCCAGCTATGGGGGGCACCTAGCTAGACACACACTTGTGGTGCTGCTCTCACTTGCAGGTGCCAAGGCAGCCAGGAGTGCCCCCCCTTCCTGGTTCCGTGGTGAGGATTTCAAACTGCTGCTCAGGTAAATGTGTAATTAACCTCTCAGCATTGATTGGGAGCGACCGCCTGTGTCCCCGGGCCCTGTGACAGCAGCAGCTTCATTAAGTCACTGCATCACCAAGCTGCAGCACAGACTCCAAATGGCCTTAGCCAGGGCTTTATGCACCTCCCTGCCTCCCTCCTGTGCCTGTGCTGCCCCAGGGGCTAAGGAGGGATGGACACAGAGGGTCAATGCCCCCAGGGATGGGCTGTGACCACCCAGAGCCTCAGCAGGGTCACACTTCAGCCTGGTCACAGCCTGGGCACCGAGTGCTGCTGCCACAGCTCAGGGGGACACGATCCCTAGAACTCCAGAAACCTCTGCAGGAAACACACCAGCCCCAGAAACTGTGAGATTTCCTGGCTACACATGAGCTTACATGAAGAAGATTCCCACAAGCCTATGGATGGGAGCTTTAGGAGAGGGGGTGAGCTTAGGAGAGGCTGGCTGCTAAAAATAGAAAGTCAGCTTTGTCTTTTACTCCTGTGGTAGCATCTGAAGCCTGAGGACACACAGAGGGCTCTGTAAACACTTCTACTTGATTAGCTGAATCCAAACTGTGTAGTCCCTGCAAGCAACATAACCCAAAAACATCCAGATCCAAAATGATGGGATTTGTATTGCATTTCTTATGTGGGGAAAACAATTTCTATACCCAGTCTCTAGGCCAGAAATAGCTGATTTCCCACTTGGGGTGAGCAAACTGGGAAATACAGATTGCACAGAGTTTGGGACTGGCACGTGGCTGTCAGGAGCAGCGTGTCCAAGGTCCTGCCCTGCTCCTCCAGCCTGGGCTGCTGTGCCAATTCCCACAGAGGAGCTTCAGGGCACGTCCTCTGAGCCTCCACAGGCTTTTCTTGTCCTGACACAGTTGTAGCTCTCTGAAGAGCACAAATTGTCTCCTCCTGGTCCCCACTGAGGGCTCAGGGGGCAGTTGCAGGGTGGGGACAAAGAGGGACACTGGCTGCCCCAGCACGCCTCGATCCCTGCTCCAGACAGACGTCCCCAAACGTCTGTCCCAGTCCCACGCTCTCTACAGAACCAGGAAAAAATTTCCTTTTTCTTCTCCATTTTTTTCCAACTCCTACAGAGGCTGGATCATCCTTCTGCAAGTTAAGACAAACCTGCTGAAAAAGGAAGAGGCTGAACTTTGAGTTGCTCTGAACTGGCATACATTCAGCAGAGCACAGCAGCAGAGTGGCAAAGAGAAGCCCTGACTCCCGACACCTTTTCCAACCTGACTTTTGTCCCATAAGCCTCCAAAAACCCCCTCAGCCCTCCCCAGACACATGCAGGGTTTTCAGAGCACATCCTGCAGCACCCAGAGGGCAGCCAAGGAAAGCTGACTCCCAGAGCCAGGCAGAGCCCCTGTGTGCAGCACTGGGAGCACAAGGCCCCAGCTCTGGGCGGGCTGTGAGCCCCCTGGAGCCTGCAGTGACACACTGAGTCCCCAGGCCACTCCTGGCTGTGACAGCTCAGGGTCAGCTCTGCTGCTGCTGCTGCTGCCTGGAAAGATGTGGATGCTCCCCAGTGCTGCTGCCCTGGCCATGCCCTGTGATGGGCAGCTGGCAGGAACACAGAGCTTGGAGAGTGCCATGAAATAAATGGGAGCAGCAGGGCAGCAAGGCAGGGCTGGCTCTGAGAGCTGTCCCCCTTCCCAGACACCTCCTTGGGCTCAGGAATGCCCAGAGCCCCCCAAGCTGCCCCCTGCCCTGCCCTGCTGGACACCAGGAGGGATCTGTGCCCTCTCCAGCTCCCAGGGAGCCAGCAGGGCTCTCTCGTGCCTGACACTGCTGTTCTGCAATTAGAGACTGACAGGCTGATTAGCACCCGGGGCTGCACTGAGATCACACAAAGGAACGGCAGTGAAATGTTGTCCTTTTCAACAAGCTCAGTTCTGATACCTTCTGTTGCTGGGGGGAACGAAATAAAAGAAGGAGAAAAAAGAAGGCTCCATTTCAGTCCCTGCCATGGTGCTTTTTTCCCAGGAGGATTTCTCATCAGGCTGCCCTCACTTTGGTGTTCCAGGCAGCTTCTCTTCGTGGCACTCTTGGATCCACTGATGCAGTAGCAGGCTCAGGCCAGTGATTATAGATTACATAATTAAGGGCAGCAAATCTTGATTTAAAGGACCCGTAAATAACAGGAATGGGAAGAAATTTAAAAGGACAATGCTCATTAAATTTCTCAAATATATATATTTCTCCCTTCATGGAAATGTAATACTCTTGGTATATACTCTGCCCTATTGGCAAACCACGAGAATCTCTGGTAGAAGCATATAAATATCTACACAAACCAAAGTGATCTGTTTAAATAGCAAGTTCAAACCAGGCTGATGAGCAAGGCTTTGTCCTCTGCCAAACCTGGTTAACTGTCCCCTGTTGGATCAGGGACTTCCACAGATCTCCTCCCAGGGAATGGGAGCCAATTTTCCTCCCTCCTGGGAGAAAAAAACTGGGCCGAAAGGGAGGAAAATGCTGCTGGAGATCTGGAGATGGAGCCTGAACTGCTGCAGTGATTGCTGCTTCATTTTGTTTTGATGCAGTTCAAGAGCTGTGTGAAAAGGCATAAAATTGAGCAATTCCAGGTGTGCTGAGGCACAGACCTGTTTTCCATCCCCACACCATCCATACAGGGCACTCAGGGAGGCTGTGCTGGGCCCTGCCCATGGGAACAGAGCCCAGATCTGCCCAGGAGCAGTGGCACAGGTGGCACAGAGCTCCTCAGACTCACAGGGGAGCAGGAGAGAGGGACCAGGAGCAGAGGGAAAGGCAGGGATGTATCTCTGAGAGGTGTAAATACAGTCCTGGCTTTGTGGAAATCTCTTTAAATCCTGCTCTGTGTGTGTCTGGTCTTGTATTTGTGGGGTTTTCAGACAAAGGAAGGAATGATGTATTTGATTTTATGGTTTTGAAGGTTAATTTATTATTTTATGATACTATGTTATATTAAAGAATACTATACTAAACTATACTAAAGAATAGAGAAAGGATAATTATAGAAGGTTAGAAAGATAAGAATGAAAACTTGTGACTCTTCCAGAGTCCTGACACAGTTTGACTGTAATTGGTCATTAAGTTAAAACAAGTTACATGAAATTAATGAAACAATTACTAGTCGGATAAACAATCTCCAAACACATTCCACATGTGAGCAAAACAAGGAGAAGCAAATGAGATAAGAATTTGGTGTTTTTCTTCTCTGAGGCTTCTCAGCTTCCCAGGAGAAAATTCTGGCGAAGGGATTTTTCAGAAAACATGACAGTGACACGTGGAGCTATTCCCACCAAGCTCTTGAGGGCTGGAGCTCCCTCAGAGGGCAGGGACAGGGAAGGGAGAGAGCAGCAAAGGCTGCCCAGGATGCTCTGGCTGCCCCCTTTGAAGGCAGCTCTGTGTGGAGATTTAAATGTCACCGCTCTGATCTGAGGGTGTGTCACCCTGAGCAGGGGGACAATGCTGAGCGGGGAAATGGAGCTGGAACATCAGGGAACACTTCAGACCTGAAAGGCACTGAAAGGGCTCGGTGGGAGGTGGTGGAAGCCCCAAATTCTGAGCCATTACCAGCTCAAAGCACCGCAGGACTGGTGTGGGCAGCACCTCTCCGGGTCTGTTTGTATGCTGGGAATTCAGGTTACAAAATAAATGAGTCACACGTGGCAGCAGACCAAGGCAGGCTTCTCAGGCAAGCCCACATTGCCACAAATTACACAGGAACTCATCTCAGAGTGGGATTATTGCTGACTTACAGCAGCCAGGGAGATCAGAATCTTCCCTTACAATTCTGCTCAGTCATTTCTTGTCCAAAGATGCCAAAGCTGCCAATAATTCCTTAAGATTTCAGGCCTGGCTGTCCCCTGTGCCAGGTCACCCTTTCCTGGTTCCACTGGAAATTTAAACAATCAGATCCTGCTTGCAGGATTTCTTGGGGAGAACCTCTGGCTTTGCTTAACTCAAGGATATTTGTAATTTTCAAATACTCACCCTGAAATTCACCTCCATGGGGCCACACATGTGAGAAATTTTTATCCCATGGAGGGATAAAAAGGATTCCTAAAAAATGGGATTTAGTAAACCCCTCTGTTTAAAGCAGCTTGAACACACCCTTACTTCTCCTATTTGTTTTAGGATCAGCATTCCCAACACCACCTCTCTTTGCAAGAAACTGTGCACACATTTTATATACCACAACATTTCAAATATTCCCTCACTAAGTATTTTTTGTTTGGTTGGGAATTTTTCCTTCTTCTTTAAAGAATCTTTTTCCACCATCTCCTGACAAAACATGGGTAAATTTAGAAATGAAAACTTCAGAGCAGAGAATCAGCATCATCAGTCTCAAGATGCTGAGGAAAAACAGACATTCCTCCAAATGAAATATCTCCACATGCTGCAACATTCAGCCACTGAAATCAGTTGTGAAGTGCCAACGTGGTGGGAATTTGGGATTAGCTCTATCTTGTGCCCTGCCTGCATTCTGGGTGGAAAAAGTCTGAACTGGTAATTTTTTATGGCTGGTTCCTCTTTTCTTGGGGTCAATGCTGTTTCCAGGGGGTCTCAGGAAGGCTGGGCTGTGCCTGTGCTCTGGAGCCACTGGGATGGACAGAACAAGTACAGAAAGGTCAGATTAGAGCAGGAGCAGGGCCAGGAAAGCTGGGAATTACAGCTGGGGATCCTATCTCTGCAAACACCAAGTGGGAGCTGATCTCCTCCTCAAAGCAGACCTGTCCCTTCCCCAGAGGCGGGAGAGGCTGGGGACACACACCAGGAGGTCCCTGCTGTACCCAGAACTGCACAGGAGACAAAGCTCTGAGCCTGCAGGGCTGGGTGAGGAGCCAACCCCACTGCTCCATGTCCTGGGAGCATCCCTGGAGCAATCCCAATTACATCCCTGCAGCCTCCAAGTGGGGTTTGGGGTCTGCAGTGCCACAGGAACACCTGCACACATCTCAGCACATCCAAGCACTTCCCAAAGATCCAATCCTTTCATTTCTCCCACTCTCTTCCTGCATTACACTGTGGCTCACTCCTGGGTATTTTGGGTTTCTGTGCATCCTTCTGCCTGTTCCATGGACAGCTGTGCAGTGGGGGCTGGATCTGGTGATTCAGAGCTGCTTTAGAGGATAGAATCAAGCAGTAAAATCCTCTGCTGGGTCCAACCCTCATCCTGTACTTTCTCATCAAAACTCTGTGACTCTTCTTGATCCAAAATCCGGAATAAAAAGGGCAAGGAAGGTGTTTTTCTTTGACACCTTCCTTGCCCTTTTTATTCTGGATTTTGGCTGTGTTCCCTTGGGATTTCTGAGCAGAGCAGCAGCAGGCTGTGCTATGTTATGAGAAGCTGAAGGATGCTGCTGCAATAATGTGCTCAAAATCTGGAATAGCTGAAAAAAGCCTGGAAGAATAATTTGGCAAGTGCCTGAGGATGGGATGGAGATAAAGAATGGGTACTGCTAAGCAGGAATGAATTATCAAGGACAGGGCTAAATAAAAATGAATTATCAACTGAGCTAATGGAAGAGAAAAAGCAACTGCTATTCCACAGATCCTGTGTGGAGGTCACCTTGGCTTCCCTCTCACACATGAATATTCACTGGCTTGGAATGGATCTGTCCTTAATGGAGATTTATTTACAGTGAGGGGCTGGGAGCTCCTCACAAATGACCCCCATTAGCTCATCCCATGGCACACTCCAGGGCTGAGCACGGAGCTGATGGTGCTATGCCTCCTGCAGAGCACTTTCCTCATTCTGGAAATGAGCCTGCCTGGCAGTGAGAGATGTTCCTGAGCAGTAAAACAATCAGACACATTGTCTGTGCTCTCTGCTCTCCCAGCCAGCCACAATCCCAGCTCTGATTGCTGCATTTATGTGTTTTATTGTGTGTTTTATCACCAGATCCAGGGTGATAAACCTCCATCCTCCATCACAGCAATGAAACTAGCTCAGCCAAGGAGGACACAGGTGATGCACCTGTATTTCTCTCCCTCTCCTCCCAGCCTTCACAGATCTTTGCCAGAAATAAATTAATTAAATGATGAATGCCTCTTTCCCACACACTCATTTCCACAGTATGATCCCCATGACTGGAATGTGGAGTTATTTCAGACTTCACAAGTGAGGAAGCAGAAAGGCTGCTCCATCACTCTGATTATCTCCTTGCTGAACACATGGGCTGATGACAACAGCGAGAGGATTTACAAAAACGTTTGTCCTCAATCTGCTGCAAAACCCTATTTATGGATTACTTCCATACAATGATTTTTAAAAATCAGGGACGAAAAGAAAGGGAGAACATAATTTTAGTATGGCTTTTCTTCCAAACACATGGCACAAATGTAGAGACTGAAGGCCTGCTGGTGAGGAATCCTTCTGCTGACTCTGCCTTCCCTGTGCCTCTCAGCTCCTTAATTACACCATCACTACACACAGGGCTGCTTCAGAAATATCTTTAAGTGGGATGTCATTTATAAAATGCAAATAACATCTCTAACTGCAGTTTTAACAGTTTGGCTTCCAGTCATAAAGCAACCACCAGAAGGATTTTCTTCATTTTCTTAACCTCTTGCAATTTCCAGAGCTTTTTGCTACGTCTTTCCCTCCCTCCTCCCCAGTGACACAGCACAGAGGCAGAATGCACAGGGGGTTGGTTTGCTCCAAGTCTCACCTACTACCAGCACTGCAACCACAAAAGTCACTCCAGGTTGCTAGTGATGAAATTGGAGCAGGATTTTCTTTAGGGCACTGTTAATGTTTAAGCACCACCCCGAAGTCACAACTGCGCCTTCTCCATACCAGGCTTCATCCCAACCCATGGGAAATGAACTTTAGGGTTTTAGATAACCCAAGAACAGCCTGGAGGTTGCCAGGCTGGCAGGGCAGGGTTACTGTACCTCCCAGTCCAGGACAGAGGCCTGCCACTGAGCAATCTTGTCGATGTTCTCCAGCCTCCGCTTGCGCTCGTTGATCTGCAGGGTGACGTTCCTCATGACGGCGAGGGCAGCGGCCACGTACCTGTAGTCACTGCACACACAGGGAAAGGCCATCAAAGGCACAGCAGGACATGCCCAGCAGTCTGTCCCATCTGCCACAACCTCACCAGCCCACAGGGACACGGGCAGGGGTGACCCCTCACTGCTACAATGGGATTTTTCCAACAGGATTGTCACGATAGAGCAGCTCAATGGAAAGTGGAGCTGGGAGCCCAGTCTGGCCTCTACCAACCCAGCCCTTTGGGTGAGCCCTCTGCAGCCTCATGGAGCCCAGTGAAGAACATTCTAAAGACAGGCTGAGCTCTTTTACAGCCTCTGTCTCTGGGCCTGGATTTTTCTGGTTTAAAATGAACATTTAGTGAAGGGTTCATTTAGGCAAAGGCCAGAGCACCTTCCAAGCCACTCCCAGAGAAGTCACCCCATGGAATTCAGTCTCACTGCAGATTTCAGGTGAGCAACTCAAGCAACTCTTTTTTCTTTAGCCTGCACAGCCCTGTGAGTGCAGTAACACAGAGTGAAAACAGGCTCCTGCCAGGGCCACTGAGGATGATGATCAGTCTTTTCAAAAAGTGATGCTGAAATCAATGCCATTGATTCCTGCCCTGTGCCTGCTCTTCCATTCCAAGGAGCTGCAACGTTCATTTCCACTGGGGAGACAGGCAAGGCCAGCTGCCACAACACCACCACAATGTATTATTAACTTAAGGGCTGCTATTGATTGCTGACTAATGAGAAAAACTGCCATCTCGGGCAGCTGCAGGGGGAATGGCTTTATTGATTATTGCTAAGGATTGTGCTGGTGACAGCTAAAAGAGGGGTGAATACTGGGAATTAGATCCCCCCTCCATGTGTTCCCAACAGGATAAATACTAAGAAACAAGCACACTGTGATATACAAAAAATATTATTTGCTCAAGGATAAATAAAATATTATTTTCCTTGCTCAGGTGAAATCTTGAGCTGAGTTTTCATATTTTCTTAAATTCTTATGTCAAAATTCTAGGTGTGGTTAAAAGCAATCTCACAAATTCCAGGACAGCAGGAAAGGGCCTTCAGCAAAATAAAGGAAAATAGAGGATGGGCTGCCTGATCTATCCTATCCATCACAGAGAGGTCTGGGTGAGGAAGGACCTTAAAGCCCATCCAGCTGCACCCCCTGCCATGGCAGGGACACCTTCCACTGTCCCAGGTGCTCCAAGCCCCATCCAACCCAGCCTTGGATACTGCCAGGGATGAAAGGGATCGTGCTACACAATGAAGAACTTTTTGTGCCTCCCTTTGTGTGAGCATCTGTGTGAAGGGAGTGTTGGTTGTGTGAGGCAGGAAAGGAGCTGCGCCAGGGGGACATCAGGGTGGCCTGGAGAACATCCATGAGCTCTTCAGGGAAACAGGGAGAATCTGGAGAGGCAGGGAGAGGTGCAGGGTTTGCAGACAGTCACCAATGATCTCCCAGCAGTGATGCTCATGCTCAGAAGGGAGGGCACTCCCTGGCAGAGTCTCCTCATGTAAAATGAGCTGAGTGAACTCATGTTCCTACATTCCCAACTCCAGCTCCCTTCTGCTCTGGGAATGCTCAAAATTCCAGCAAGCTGCACTGAGGACCTTCCTATATTTAATTAATATTAAGCTGGAGTGGATCTTTAAGAGGTGAACAGATGTGGCTTTGTGAAAAATTCAAAGGAACCAGGCTGCAGACAGGAGGGAGGCTCTGAGCTCAGCCCATCCTGCCTCCATGCAGAGTGGGACGGTGCCAGCAGCTCATCCTGGGAATGCTAATTCCCTAATTCCAGGGAGAAAACCCCAGCAATGTTTTCCTGTCATGCTGTAATGAAGAAAAGGCTCAGGACTGAACTTTTTGGGCTCCCAGCCCATGTCTGTGGCAGAGCTGGCAAAAACTTAGAAGAAAAAGACAACGGGAGCAGAGCATTTGGCCATGAGGCAATAATAGGATCCCATTAACCATGAGATGAAGGCAAATAAATGGTTTGTCAACTCTGTTGGGGCTGCAGTGGCCACTTCCCAGTGCTCCATCAGAATCCAAGCCTAGATCCTTGCCAAGCATCACGTGCCATCTCTGGGGAGCCTGCTCTGGATGTTGGATTCAGCATTGTCCTGACCTGCTGCAGGGAAAATCCACAGCTCTGCAGGTGTGGTGGCAGTGAAAAGGAAGGGACAAAAGAAAAAGACGACATGTTCCTCTGTTAGATGAAGCTCACATCCCTGCTTTCCCTGGGATCCTGTGTTTTCCCATGTTCTGTCTCACTCCAGGGCTGGGATATGGCACCACTGTGCAGCCATAGGTTTCCTCCCTGTGCTGTCAGAGCTTCAGGGGTTACTCCTCCCAATGCAAGGTGAGCAAACCTCTCCCTGCCCTCCCTTCCCAGAGCACAGAGGAACAGAGAAATGGTGTGTCCATGGCAATCCAGTGGCACAGAGCCCTCAGGCTGAGTCACTCAAGTGCTGCTCCCAGGGCTCCTCAGAACACGACTCTGTGTGACTCCTTAACAACATGGTGAGTTTAGAACACGCCTAAGGGAACAGGAATGTGCTCCCAAAATAACCCAACCCTGGTGTTATCACACTGCCCATATCCCCTTTGCTGTGGCTCCCAAATAACTCACAGAGGGTCATTTGAAACACCCTCCTGGTGGGAAGCCACATCTGAGCTCCCAGCCAGGGCTGTGGGTGCTCCTGTGGCTGCTGAAGGGGAAACCCAAAACCTGTGGGATCCCAGAGCTGCCTTCTGATACCCTGAGGTTCCCATGAGTCCATTCCAAGTTTGATTTTGTCTTTGGAAAAGCAGGAATTGGATCTGAAGCCAAAGGCTTGTGCAAACTGGTGATTTGGGGCTACCCTGAGTCACTCAGACTTGTGGGTCAGGTCAAAGCAGATCAATGCATCTCTGCTCCCATCACACTTCTGCTCCGGGCCTGGGAAAACAAGCCATCAAACACTTGAAGAAGTTTCTGAAACATCTCTGCTCTTTTCTGTTCTCACTTGCTTTTAAATGGGTTTTGGAAAAAGTAAGAAAATTGGCAGGGCAGGAACAAATCTGCTCTCACAGGGCCTGATTTTTCTTTCACCTTATTTTCACAGCAGTAAATCCCAAGTGGTATCACAGGCACTGCTCCTGATTCACACTGTCAGGCAGCCAGGCTGATTGTCCTCAGCAGCAGCAAAAGAGATGCTGGAAATTTTGGGAAGCAATCAAACTGCAGGTGCTCCTCTGAACCTAAACTCCACAGGAAAACCATGGATGGGACTGGGCTGAGAAGCTGAGCAGGTTTGGAGCTCTCCCCACATCAGGCTCCAGCTGCAGACCCTGGCCCTGTGCTCACTGTGTGCCCAGGGTCTCCCTGGGAGCAGGGAAGGAGCCTCTCAGACCACTGAATGCTAATTAGGTAATTTTTCCAGTGTAACTGGTAGCATCAGAAAGTACATCCAAGGGTAATTAGTTCACATGTCTGATTAGAACAGAGCTGAGTGTGTCTCCATGGAGAATTGCTGCTTGGAGAAGACTGAATTGTCTGCTAACCCTTTGTCCTGCTCCTGTTTATCCAGGATGTCACAGGGACAAGAGCTGGACAGAAAACCCCAAGCCCTGGGGGGACAGAACACTGGACAGAAAACCCAAGCTCTGTTGGGAAGGAGCACTGGACAGAAACCCCAACCCCTCTGTAGGGAAGCAGCACTGGACAGAAAACCCCAAGCACTGGAGAGAAAACCCCAACTCCTGTGTAGGGAAGGAGCCCTGGGCAGAAAACCCCAAGCTCTGTGTAGGGAAGGAGCACTGGGCATAAAATCCCAAGCCCTGTGTAGGAAAGGAGCACTAGACAGAAAACTCCAACCCTTGGGTGGCAAGGAGCCTTGGACAGAAACCCCAATGCCGGTGTAGGGAAGGAGCCCTAGACAGAAAATGCCAACCCTTGGGTGAGAATGAGCACTAGACAGAAAATCCCAACCCTTGGGTGGTAAGGAGCACTGGAGAGAAAACCCCAAGCCCTTTGTAGGGAAGGAGCCTTGGGCAGAAGCCCCAAGCTCTGTGTAGGGAAGGAGCCTTGGGCAGAAAACTCCAACCCTTGGGTGGGAAGGAGCACTGGACAGAAACCCCCAAGCCCTGCTGGGAAGGAGCACTGGAGAGAAAACCCCAAGCCCTGTGTAGGAAAGCAGCACTGGAGAGAAAAATCTCAAGCTCTCTTGGGAAGGAGCCCTAGGAAGAAACCTTCAATCCCTTTGTAGGGAAGGAGCACTGGGCAGAAAACCCAAGCCCTGTGTAAGAAAGGAGCACTGGAGAGAAAACCCCAATCCTTGGGTGGGAAGGAGCACTGGACAAAAACTCCCAAGCTCTGTTGGGAAGAAGCACTGGACAGAAACCTCCAAGCCCTGTAGGGAAGAAGCACTGGAGAGAAAACCCCAAGCCCTGCTGGGAAGGAGCACTGGAGAGAAAACCCCAAGCCCTGTGTAAGGAAGGAGCCCTAGACAGCAACCCCCAAACCCTGTAGGGAAGAAGTACTGGACAGAAAAACCCAAGCCCTGGGTGGGAAGGAGCACTGGGCAGAAAACCCAAGCTCTGTGTAGGGATGGAGCCTTGGGCAGAAAACTTCAACCTGTGGGTGGAAAGGAGCACTGGACAGATCCCCCAGCCCTGCAGGACAGCAGCACTGGACAGAAACCCCAACCCTTGGGTGAGAAGGAACCCCGGACAGAAAAACCCAAGCCTTGGGTTGGAAGGAGCACTAGACAGAAACCCCCAGCTCTGCAGGGCACAGCCCTGGACAGATCCCCAGGCCTGGACAGCTCCCCCAGCCGTGCAGGGCACAGCCCTGGCCCCGTGCCCACAGGGTACCTGTGCTCCTGGGCCGTGTACTTGAGCAGCTCTGCCAGCTGCAGGGGGTACTTGCAGATCTTCTGCACGGGGGTGAGCAGGAAGCCGTCGATGGCGATGTCGATCATCTGCTGCAGCAGGCGGCACGCCTCGAAGAAGTGCTGGTACCTGCTGTCCTTCATCAGCTTGGAGAGCTCCATGCACGCGTCCAGGTGGTTGTTACAGTACTCAGAGTAGATCCAGAAGCCGTCTTGCTGTGAGGGCAGGAGGAGGAGGACGGGTCAGGCAGAGACCTGGCTGATCCATGCTCCACCAGGGCTGGGAAGGGCAGGGTTCTGTGGGATATGTGGGGCTGGTGGGGCAACAGGGAAAGGAACCACAACTCTCCCCTGGAGGGAGAACCCTTCAGGCCACTCGGGTGAGAAAAAGGACATGCAGATTCAACGTATCCCATTGGCCCTGGTGTTCTGTCCTGCCTCTCAAGATCCCCATATAAACCCCTGCTTTCCCTGCCTCAGTGGCTCCTTTGACACTGAAACCTTCAAGGAAGAAGCTCAATAAAGGCTCTCCTTGGAACCCCACATGAAGTCCCCATCTCTCCTTCTGTGTCTGCTGCATCCCAGAAGAGCTGAAACCACCCAGCATGAGCACAGACATGCCTGTGCCCCCCAGGTGTCTTTTTCCAGACCCCTCTTCAGGGAGGTCACAGCACTCTGAACAACACCCATCACGACAGGGATACTGGGAGAAACTCCTCTGGGAGGTGGGGAGGCCCTGGGATGGAATTCCCAGAGAAGCTGTGGCTGCCCCATCCCTGGAAGTGTTCAAGGATGAGCTTGGAGTCTCATAAGTCTATAAAGGTGTCCTGCCCACAGCAGGGTGTGGAAAAAAATTATCTTCCCAACCCTTCCAACCCAAACCAGTCTGGATTTCCAAGAAAGCACAGACCAAGCAGGAGGAAGGACAGATCCTACAGTGCTTCTCCTGTTTGGAAGAGGTGCTGGGAAGGGAGGGACTGCAGAGAGGGACCTGCACTCTGGCACAAGCTCGAGGTCTCTGCAGGTACAGGTGTGTTCATTGAGCCCTGCACAGAGCTGTGCTTGCTCTTAGCTTCAAATCCTGCAGGGAAGGTTTGAAAGGCACAACCCAGCAGAGCTCTGGCTTTTGGTAAGACAAGAGGACAACCTTGTTATTTCTAGAGCTCTTTCCCTGAGCCTGAAGCACCTGACAAGTGTTTGGGGGCTGGGGATGTTTGAAATTCCCTTTACCAATGGGGAACTCAAGGCACTGTGTGGATTTCCCCAGGAACAGCACCCCAGAAAACACTAAAAACAAACAAAAAACCCACTGACACGTGTGCTCCTCCACCTTTTGGACTGGTCCAACAAGTTTTCTGGTGTCTATTTTGTTGGAATGTCCTTTTTCTGCCTTCACTGACCACAGACTGTCACCTTTAACTTGGGCTTGATTCATCTGGGCCATGCAGACAAGGCAATGAAAGGACAGAGGAAGATTTCCCTGGGCAGGAGAGGGGCACAGCCCAGCACCACAAATTAACTCTGAGACAGCCCAGGTCACAGGCAGGTGTTGCAAACCAGCCAGTTCCACCAAGCTGTGGTCAATGCCTTCTAATAAAAGGACAGATTCTATTTAGCCAAGACATGCCTGCCCAGCAATTGCTTCTCAATCCCTGAGGGTCCAAACAAGCTGCTTCTCTGGGAACAGGGATCCAGTGTCCTTCCCATCCCTACAGCTGACCCAGCCACACACTGACAGCTCTCTCTTCCTGAAGAAAATGAGGAACAAGATGCTTTGGAGATCTCTAAACAGGATCTAAACATCCTCACCCCTCGGTTTCCCAAATGGCTAAGCAGGGACAATTTATCAGGAGTTTATCAGCCAGCTCTCAGCCCCTGTCTGGTGACAGGCAAGTGTCAGATCTTCCTCCAAATCTCAGCAGCAATTCCTGCTATTGTCACTATCAATGAATTGACAGCACAGCCTCAAGTCATGACATCTGAGTTACTGATTCTCAGCAAGATTTCCTACATCTCCCTAGCACAGAGGTGGAATGTGATGCTGCTTTCTGCAGGCTCTGATAAGAACCAGCCATGTTAACACCTCATGCACCTTCTCAGAGGAAACCCCAATGAGAGACCCAGGGATGTTTAAAAGATGCTGTGAAACTCTTTAGGGATGTCCTGCTGAAGTTTCAGGAATGTTTGTCAGGAGTTTCCCTGATAAGCAGTGAACTGCTGCCCTGACACAGCACAGGAGCTGCTCCCCTCTCCCTCCAGGAAAGCCTCCAGCTCCAGGGCTGGCATTTGTTTGACATTTCCTGCCATATTTACAACATTGGCCAATTCATCAGCTCCTGCAGGAGGTGGTTTATGGAACAGTAGGATGGGCCAGGCCAGGTCCTCCAGTATCTTCCAATCCATGTGACTCAGGTGCACTGGGAGTTATCCAACTGCACATCCAAGCTCTCCCTCCTCTGTATCTCCCACAGTACATGGAGCAGCCCCTGATCTGTTACCAGAAGAGGTTCCTGCCTTTGGGGTTTCCCTCCCTCCCAGCCATCCTGGAGGGACAGTGGCAGTGCACTCACGTGTTCCAGGAAGCAGGGCCCAATCTCACTGAGATGGGGGTCCTCGTTGTTGTACTGCTTCTCCAGGTCCCGCACGAAGCCCATCTGAAATCTGTAGATGTCCTCAATGTTCCCAAAGATGATTTTCAGCTGCTCGTCACTGAACATGTCCCTCCTCTTCCGGCACTGCTTTAGGTAACCCTGGGAGAGTGAGAAAGGAGGATTTGCAGGGAGCAGCCACAGTCAGGGCACAGCCCCAAGGAGGGGAGCTCAGTGCCCCTGCAAACCCCACTGCCCCCAACACCTCCTGCTGTTCCAGATTGCAATGCAAGATGTTTTCCATTACCATGGCACATTACCTTTATCAAGTGGGCAGTTTGCTTTATCTCTCTCTTTGTGTGACCACATTCACACCTCCTTGGGAGGGGACATTGCTGATAACAGTTATTGAATGTCCCTGCATGGCTGATAAGAACTACAGCATCCCATTGGGAGATGGGAGCCCAGAGGGAGGAGCCAAGCATTCCTACCCAGATATAATCCAGAGGTTTTGAGACACCAGCACGGCTTCTCCACTGGATTCCCCAGAGGAACAGCAGCTGCCTCTTCTTCCCCTGGATCTTCAGAGGAAGAATCCATCCTTCTCTACAGGATCCCTGCTCCAGCAGAACCACCCCTGACACTGCAGGAGGGCTGAGCCACAATTCCAATGGGACTGCTGCCAGCACCCTGACCCACAGGGTGTCAGGTTGGGTTCTGACTCTGCCAGTGTTGTTCTAGCACCGCATTGTTTATTTTATCCTTTTATTTTTTTTCTTTTCCCTATTAAAGAACTGTTATTTCCTGCTCCTATATTGTTTGCCTGAGAGCCCCTTAATTTAAAATTTGTAGCAATTGGGAGGGGTGGGGAGGGTTTACATTCTCCATTTCAGGGGAGGCTCCTGCCTTCCTTAGCAGACTCCTGGCTTTCCAAACCAAGGCACCTACCCAGGTCTCCTACAAGCACTGCTGCCTCCCCATCATTCCAGTGGCTCAGCCTCCACAGAAAGCTGTGAGGGGCTGCTTGAGCCTGCTCTGATTTCTCCTTTCAGCTCAGTAATCAGGATAAGGAAGCTGTTTAGTACCATCAGCAAGTTCTGTTTAGTATCTTTATCAACCACCTGGATAGCTGATGGAGTGCACCCCCAACAAGTTTGCAGCTGATGTGCTGGAGGGTGGGAAGGTTCTGAGCAAATCCCCTCATCCTCCCACACTTCACCTGTCAGGATAATCACCACTGAATCACAGAACTGTTAATGTTTACAAAGACCTTTAGGATCATCAAGTCCAACCAGAATGATTTAGACTAGAAACTTTGCAAGGCCAAATCTCAGATGTTGCAACTGGTCTGGTCTATTTTGCAGCATCCTGACTAGAAAGAAACAACACAGGGGTCATCAGGAGATGACTGTGCTTACTTTGCTTGCCTTTATTACATAGGAAGGGGAAAAAATGAAGGGAAGAAAGCGCCAGCAGCTCCAGTGGAATGGCTAAATTTGGGAACTCGGGATGCTTAGTCACACTGCCAGCTGGTGACATGCAGCTGCTGGGCCACAATGAACACTGGAACCCTGCAATGAACTGTCCTTCAGCTTCACCATGTGGTTCCTGGCAGGGACAACTTCAAACATGAATGGGAAATGCAACTCTGGCCGACCTGGCCTGGACCCAACCTCTGCCATGTGCAGCTCAGCTCGGAGGATGCCGTCACCCTGAATTTCCTGGCTTTTCAGCTGAGAAGTTTGGGTTATGGAACACCTTCTACACTTCCTAATCGAGGTCTCTCTTCCCCTTGGAGCTCCTTGATGACTCATTTCCCTGGGTTTCCCCCTCTGATTTTCCAAGGCCAGGAGGAATGGGAGCAGGCTGCTTCCCACACTGCGGGATGGTCACAGGGCAAACCAAAATCCAGAGTGGGGAGAAATGACACTGAGCATCCCTCCAGGCAGATTTTTCTGTTTAACTGATGATCTCAGAACGCCTGGGAAAAAACCCAAGGAAAAAGACAGGAAAAAGACAGGAAAAAGCCAGGAAAAATCCCTCCCTGTGCCCACGGGGCAGTGTCCCCTCCCTGTGCTCTGTGACATCCCTCCCCTCCTGAACACAGGAATGTCTCCCAGCCCTAGGGCTGCCATTGGCTGCAATTCCCATCCTCACTATTCCCACCCTCCCTGTGCTGCTTCATCATTTCTCTGGAATCACGTGTCTGGAGGAGCTGAAGCAGCACATTTCTGTGCAGGCACCTCTGAAAGCACAGGGAGAATAAAGCAATGTGAGGAGTTCTCAAGCCTCATCCTCTCTGTGTGTTAGAAGGTGGTTTCCAGCACAAGACAGGAAAAGGAGACTGAAGATTCACCCATAACACACAGCAGAGGAGGCTACTGCAGAGTTTTTCCAGTAAATTTACTTCTGTTACATAAAACAATGTCATCTTCCTTCTGCTCATCCCGTCAGGTTTGCTCAGAGAAGGGAGAGCTGACTGATGAGCAGATGTTGGTGAGTGTTTTGCTCAATGATACCTAAAAATAGCTGCCAAACTGTCTGGCTTTAAAGTACTTTTCCATGTAGTCCCTGAAGTATAGGCCAAAGTTGGGCAGGATTTGCAGGAGGTTAAGTGCTAAGTTTTCTTCACCCCACAGTGGGCTTAGAGACAGCCAGGAGAGGTGGTCAGTCCCTCCATCCGTCCATCCATCCATCCATCCATCCATCCATCCATCCATCCATCCATCATCCATCCATCCATCCATCCATCCATCCATCCATCCATCCATCATCCATCCATCATCCATCCATCCATCCATCCATCCATCCATCCATCCATCCATCCATCCATCCCTCCTGGTGCTGGCCAGCTCCTGAGCTCCCTGCCTGGCCAGACTCGTGCCATGGGTGTTGGGAATAGCCACAGGGTTGGCAGTGACACAGGAGCAGGGGCTGGAAATGCATCCTGAAGCAGAGGGGAGCAATGGGAGGGCTCTTCATCACAACCCCCCAGGAACAACCTCACATCCTCAGGTGCCTCCCTGGGGTCAGGATTTGTTATTTGTTATTCACTGCAGCTAAAGACAATAACCACACACAGCTAAACTCAGCACTAAACCAGGCTCAGCCCAGCCAGAGTTGCTCTGCCATCCCCTCTCACACCTCATCCTTCATCCTACACCTAAAACACCCTAAGACAAAGAGCCTGGGAAGAGGGGAATGTGCCACTGTCAGAGCAGCTCACCAGGGGCTGTCTGCTGCCTGCTCGTGCTGTGGCACAAACAGTAGCCCTGCCCACCCCGCCAGGGCATGGGTAGCCCAGTCCAGCCCAGCTCTCCCAGCTCAGCCCAGCTCTCCCATCCCAGCCCAGCTCCCACCCCGCTGTTCCAGCCCCAGCTGACAGAGCTCAGGGAGCCTTGCCCAGCAGAGGGATTGCTGGGATTTGACTGAGCATACTGAGCCTCTCTCCAGCAAGGCACAGCCCATCGTGGCACAGATGAGAATGCCCATTTTGGCCTCCTCCCTGCTTAGCTGAATCATTTCCTTGTGCTCTACCTGCAGGTAAGATTTATCCCCTCAATCCCAGTCTGCATCACACAGAGCAAGGATCTCTGGATCTCTCCTGTCTGGGACACATCATTAGGGGCAGTAAATCAGTGCTCCCCCACTGCAGCTGAACCTGTCTGCACCTCCTGAGAATCCCAATTGGCAGAAACATGGTGACATGGCTGGAGATGCAAGTCAAGGTTTATTTTTGTTTCTTTTGTTTTTGTTTCCAACAAAAAGTGCAAATGCAGGAAAAGAAACAAAATGTGGAGAAGTGTCTGCAGTCTTCCCTTCTCCAATGCAAAGCTCTCTGACTGAAATAGCACATTGAAATTAAGCTCATTTGTTCCCAAATTGAAATCCCAAGGCTCCTCCATATTTGAAAAGTGTCATAGATGCTTTTTGGATGGCTGCTCTGCCTTGCTGGGAGAAAAGCAGCAAGGATGAAGGGAGGAAGACATTCCTCTAAGCACCATCCCCAGGGGGCTTCACCACATTGACTGGGCACAGGCTCACTAAATCCTAAACATTGCGAGGGATGAGCTGAAAGCCATCCCCAGACTTTGATTTCAGGGCTCACAAACTTCTGCCTCTCAGTGATAAGGACATCTCCACACACAGTGCCCAACTCTGGCACAGCCACGTGTTCCTCTTCCCAAACACCCAGCACCACAGCCTCTGCACCTTGGGCTCAGCTCAGGGCACTAATCCTGAACCTAAGGGGTTGTAGGGGTTAATTGTACCCTAATGAACAAGAACCAGGTTGGGGACTTGTGGGGTCAGTCACTAAAGTCCATTGCTTGCTGGTTCCCCTCTTCATTTCCCAAGGTGGGAACGTTTTGCCCTCAGTCTCGCCATGAAAAAGGCAAATGGGGGCCATCCTGAGCCAGGGGAAATTGTGAACCCGACATGAAAGGCACAGATGACACGGGTAACTGATTGGTTTAATTACAACCTAATTTCCTCAATCACAAGTTCAAAAGTAGATGGCATTGGGTTTTAATTAAGAGGGCTGCTTGAAGGATCTCAACCTCATCATGTTTTAGTCAAAGAGCTATGGAATAAAGGTCAGGAAATTGCACTTTTGGTTAATACAAACTAAAGGAATTATCAGATCCAGCAGGAAATTCTCAGAACTATCAATACATATTGACAGATGCTGCTCCTCCATTAGACACAGTCCTCAGACACTTCAGCTTGTTTCCCAAATCACCCAGGGACAAACCCAAACCCAAATCACCCAGGGACAAACACTGGGCAAGTGTGCCCCAGCTCCAGGTACCTCACAGATGTCCCTGAGGGGTTTGATGTGATGGGGACAGATCCAGGTCAGCCTCCATGTCGTGTTCCCACCCTGGGTACCTCACAGGTGTCCCTGAGGGGTTTGATGTAGTGGGGACAGACCAAGGCTAGCCCTCAGGGGTGCCCCAGCCCAGGTACCTCACAGATGCCCTGAGGGGTTTGGTGTGGTGGGAACAGACCCAGGCCAACCCCCATGTCCTGTTCCCAGCCCCCAGGGGTTCCCCATCCCCAGGTACCTCACGGATGTCCTTGAGATGTTTCATGTAGTGGGGACAGAGCCAGGCCAGCCCCCATGTCCTGTTCCCATCCCAGGTACCTCACAGATGTCCCTGAGGTGTTTGGTGCAGTAGGAACAGCCCCAGGACAGGCCCCAGAGGTTCCCCAGCCCAGGTACCTCACAGATGTCCCTGAGGGATTTGATGCAGTGGGGACAGAGCCAGGGGAGCCTCCATGTCCTGTTCCCAGCCCCCATGTCCTGTTCCCAGCTCCAGGCCCTTCACAGATATCCCTGAAGTGTTTGATGCACTGGGGACAGAGCCAGGCCCCACGTCCTGCTCCCACTCCAAGCACCTCACAGATGTCTCTGAGGTGTTTGATGCAGTAGGATCAGCTCCAGGCCAGTCCCCAGGGGTTCCCCAGCCCCAGGTACCTCACAGATGTCCTTGAGGTGTTTGATGCAGTGGGGACAGCCCCAGGCCAGGCCCCATGTCATGTTCCCAACCCCTATGTCCTGTTTCCAGTCCCCATGTCCTGTTCCCACTCCAGGTACCTCACAGATGTCCTGGAGGTGTTTGATGTAATGGGGACAGACCCAGGCCAGCCCCCAGGGGTGCCCCAGCCCCAGGTACCTCACAGATATTCCTGAGGTGTTTGATGCAGTGGGGACAGCCCCAGGCCAGCGCCCATGTCCTGTTCCCAGCCCCAGGTACCTCACAGATGTCCCTGAGGGGTTTTTTGCAGTAGGGACAGAGCCAGGCCCCATGTCCTGTTCCCAGCCCCCAGGGGTGCCCAAGCCCCAGGTACCTTACAGATGTTCCTGAGGTGTTTGATGCAGCAGGATCAGCCCCAGGCCAGCCCCCATGTCCTGTTCCCAGGCCCAAGGGTAGCCCCAGGTACCTTACAGATGTTCCTGAGGTGTTTGATGCAGTAGGAAGAGCCCCAGACCAGCCCCCAGAGGTTCCCCAGCCCAGGTACATCACAGATGTCCTTGAGGTGTTTGATGTAATGGGGACAGACCCAGGCCAGCCCCCAGGGGTGCCCCAGCCCCAGGTACCTCACAGATGTCCTTGAGGTGTTTGATGTAGTGGCGCTCGGTGCTCATGATCTCGTTGATGACGTTGGCTCTCATCTGGTCGCGGTTCTGCACGGTCCTGCCCAGGCACAGGCAGTCGGCGCTGGGGTCCAGGTGCCCATTCTGTACCTCGCTGGTTCCCTCCTCCACGCCATCCTCCTGGTTCACCCATAGCTGGGGACAGAGGCAGGCACAGGCATCACTGCCAGCAACAATAATGCCAGGGCTGCAGGGCCCTGGGAGATGTTGGATCCACCCATGGAGGGTGCACAGAGCTCCCAGCCCACCATGCCCAGCTCCACACTGGTGCAACCAGCCCCAAACGCTCCCCACACACTCCCCATCTCCTGGGGGTGGCAGTGCTGGCTGCTCTGACCCCAAATGTGAAACCCCCCTGTGACAGGGTAAATAAATGAGTGAATGCTCCAAGAGCTCCCAACTGAGAGGGACATGAGTGAGACAGGGCAGCCTGAGGAAACGGCAGTGCTGGTGGCAAGCACACTGTCCCAGCTCCTGCCACCCCCAGCTGGGTCCCTCTGAACACAGGATCCTCTGGGAGTAGGGCTAAGCCCTTCCCAGGGGACTGATTCCAGGTGCAGATATATCCATATGGATTCCATGGATATGGAGATATCTGGCTGTCCAGAGATCTGAAGGGCACATCAGCTCTGGGCTGTGTTTCTGGAGCTCTGTGACCTCCCAGGCTCTGAAGGAGCCCTGATTCCATTTCTCAGCAGCTTTCCCCATGAGCTCACAGGGACAGCCCTCCTGGCTCAGGCACATCTCAGCAGCCCAGCACTGGGATCCCCAAACCATGGCACCCCCAAAGAACACAGAATGGACACCCCTGAGCAAGGATCCTAAACCTGGGGGATGAGGGCAGCTTGGGACAGGTGCACAGGGCACTGAAAATTACAAAAAGCAGTGAAAAATGATCTATGTGTTCTCAGCACACTGAAGCTGCCTTCCAATATCAAATAAAAAGCATCCATAGAAATTGCAAATTCCACCTCTCCCCTGTGTGTCTGAACCAGCCTGTGCTCTGCACACACCATACGGATCAAGGGCTCCTTCTGTTACCTTTTCCCACAAAAGCTGCTTCAAATAACTGATTGACTCCAATTGGGCTCAGGGTAGTTTGTAAACAAACATTAAATAAAACTTAGAGCTGACAGAAATACCTCTGTCTTTCACAGACCACCTCAGCTGTGATGGAAATGAGGCAATTTCTCTCCTCAGTGTTTGAAGTCCCCAAATCCTGGGGACTTTCAAACTAAAAATACATTTTCCTGTGAGCAGTGGAACTGTCCACACACAGAGTACAAGCAAACCGGGCAGCATCATTAACCTGATCTTCAGGCTTCCTTTCAATGTTAATAGTGTTTCCTGCTTCCCCATTATTCAGTTTAAACTGGGCTTTGCACAGATTGTAAAGGGCAGTGTTCCTGTAAATGAGGAAAGTAAAAACCTCCAAACCTGCCCCTGCTCCTTCCCTGCATTCCCAACCAGCAGCTGTTCTGCTAAACCACCTCTTGCAGCTCCCACGTTCTGCCCTCCCACAGGGAGTTGTAAAGGCCAAGAAAGAATAAAAAACAAACACCAAAAAACCCAAACCCATCTCTTCTTTAGCAGGATGTTAATGATGCTGCAAATCTGGGGGATCAAAAAGGGGCTTTGTAGGATTTCTATCAGCACTGGGAGGCCCTGGGTCACTGTGAGGGAGCTGATCATCCAATCCTACCAAATACAGTGGGATCCAGCATGGAAAACCTCTCCTGGCATGCTGAAACAAATGTCTTTCGTTCAGAAAAACAAAAAATTTCTAGCCCAAAATCTGGCTAGAAAAGTGTCTCTTTCAGCAAACCCACCCTCCTCTGGAAGAGGTTTGGGGTCCACTGAGGCAGAGCAACGCCCCATGAACATGAGCAATGGTTTACGCTGAAAATAAAATAATTAAAATAAAATTTAAATAAATAAATGAAACGTGTTCCTGCTGAGCAATGTCCCTGTTGGGGTAAGGGACAGCAGTGTCACCAATGTGCTGGGAAAACCTGGGGGCACCCTGAGAAGGGAAAATGGGTCCTGGCAAGGCCAGAATGGCACAGGGAGTCCTGCAAGGGACATGTCCTGGTGGCAGCTTCGCTGGCATTCCAACAGATGTGGAAAATCCGGCAGGAGCAGTGTGGGGATTAAACCCTGTTGGTTGAAGTTTAAAATACCTTCCCTCCCTGCTTTTCCTCTCCTACAGAAAGGGATTTTGCAGCCTTCCCAACCCAACAGAACAGCCTGTTACCAAGTCTGATGACATTCCTGCCAGTTTGGCAGCAGAGCACATTTTTAAATGTGCTCCTCCTGGAGTCAGGTGATCCTGAGAAAAAATTTGATTTTCACTTAAAAAAGAAGCCAGAAAGATCTAATCATTACAAGGCATGTGTCTGGAAGCCTGAGTCATGAATCCTAAAGGCTTTGAAACTCCAAGGCAGATAGCAAACTTACAAACTTCCAGGATTCCTCAAATTCAGGCTGCCTTTTGTGCACAGCAGGAACACTCCCTCCTTCCTCATCTGCAAATCTCAGGAGTCCTGCTTTCTTCTTTAATGAAATTTTTGCTCCTTCCTGCTAGAATCCATGTTCCCAAAAGGAAAAAAAAATTACATTTCTAGTCTAGATGACTTCTGCCTTAGATTAAAAACAAATGCAACAATTTTATCAGCTCCAGAGGAAGCTGAAGGTGCTTCCACCCTGCCCCCTCCAGCCCCTGCTGCTGGGAGGACGAATCCCACAGGGCTGTTCAAACACTCCTGTTTCCATCTAAACCTCTGAAGTTCTCTGAAATTCCAGCAAGGATCCTTCTTCCAGGGCATCATTTGAAGCTGGGACAATGAGTAATAAAAGCTGAGGTACAGCTCAGGCAGCTCTGGCACTGACCTTGGGCCAGTCCCTGCAGCTGGAGGAGGTTTCCTCACCCAAACCCAGGGATAACCATGGAAAATGAAAATATTCCAGGGATAATCATGGAAAATGAAAATATTCCAGGGGTAATAATGGCAAATTATAATATTCCAGGGATAATAATGGAAAAACTGATGGAGGTGTTGAAATATGGGCTGAAATGAATCCCCAGACTCTTGCTCTCACCCAGGAGCAGCACCTGGTGAGACATCCTGGGGCTGGGTTTGCACATCCAGCTCTCAGCACTGGGGGGAACCTGGGCCATGCTGGGCCAAGGGGAGGTGGCACTCCAAGGGTTAACTGTGCCCCCTGTCCCAGTGCCACCAGCCCAGGCTGGATCCCTGGGCCTCAGTGATGGAGTGCAGTGACAGGGAGGTGGCACAGCCACACTGGGGAGATGCTGGCCTTGCCCAAAACTTCTGCAATGTCACATTGAGTGATTTGGATAAAGCTGCAAATGCTCCTGCTTTAACCCAGCACCTCTGACAGGGTCATCCCTCTGTTCCACACACACGGGGCTACCAAAAATGCCTGAATTTCCCTCCCTCCTGTGGGGAACAGCTGAGTTCACACTCCTGGAAAAGGGTCTGTGTGCTCCCCATCTCTCCAAAGGGACACAAAGGCACAGCTGCCCCTCCCTCTCAGTGCAAGTATCTCCATTCTTAGAAAAGAAACTTCAGAACTCTTGTTTTTCCCAGTTTCATCCCACCTCAGGATGGGTGGCTGCCATCCCTGTGGGGATTTCTAGGGATAAATAATAAATAATAAACAATAATAAAATAAATACAAACAATAATAAATCCAGGGTCTCTTCAACACCTCTGCAATGGAAAACATCAGGGGCTGTAAAATAAAACAGCACTGGGAGGGTGTTCCCCAGGCCATGAAAAACACCCAGCAACCAAACCACCAAGCCCTGAGAGCCATTTTGAGCACTTTCTATCAAGAATTAATTAAAAAATCAGTGAAAAAAAATCTAGTTGCTAAATGCTGGTCCTACGTGATGTTCCCATTGACAGGCCCCTCCATGTGGAGAGGAACAGACTTATCATGAGGCTCCAAGTCCTGTTCCAAAATTCAACCCTAATTGGGAAGTCATGACCAGCTCTTGTGTAATGCAAGAACTTGCAGAGGCAGATAAAAGTAAAATAATCACAGAAAAAAGGCCCTTTTCCCTAAGGAGCACTTCTGGGAGCCAGGGAGGGCTGATGGCTGCATTGTGCTAATTCATGCTCTCCATGAGTGACATCCTTTGGAAAGGAAACAAGGGAGAGCCAGGGAGCCCCAGGCCAGGCAGGCTCACCCCAGGGCCCAGCAAGGAGAAGATTCCTGGAAAATCTGTTCAGGCATGTGGAGGGCAAGGAGAGCCTTCCATGGGGAGAGCCACCAGAGCTTCCCTGAGGGAAGAGCGTGCCTGACACATCCAGTGACCTGGGACAGGGTGTGACAGAGCCCAGAGCCCTGCCAGGGCCTGAAGGGGCTCCAGGAGAGCTGCAGAGGGACTGGGGACAAGGATGGAGGGACAGGACACAGGGAATGGCTCCCACTGCCAGAGGGCAGGGATGGATGGGAGATTGGGAATTGTTCCCTGTGAGGGTGGGCAGGCCCTGGCACAGGTGCCCAGATCCAGGGGCAGCCCCTGGATCCCTGGAAATGTCCAAGGTTGGTTGGAGCAGCCTGGGATGGTGGGAGGTGTCCCTGCCCAAGGAATCTTAAAATCCCTTCCTACCCAAACTTGGCTTTAAACTGAAAGGGAGTAGGTTTACATTTGGTATTGGGGAAAAACTGATCCCTGTGAGGGTGCTGAGGCACCCAGAGCAGCTGTGGCTGCCCCTGGATCCCTGGCAGTGCCCAAGGCCAGGCTGGACATTGGGACACCCTGGGACAGTGGGAGGTGTCCCTGCCATGGCAGGGGTGGCACTGGAGGGGATTTAAGGTCCCCCCCAGCCCAAACTAGTCTGTGATTCTATGATATAAAATTTCTATAAATACAATTTATCAGCTTGCAGCTTTACCCAAATGGCACTGGGCCAGCAGCACTGCCCTCAATCATTGCAGATTTACCCTGCTCAGTGCAGGCACTGGATGGAGAGGACTTTTCCCTTCAACAGGCACCAAGGCCTGATCACCTCATAATGAGCACAAACCACAACAAAGCAAACATGTTCGCAGCCAGCTGGATGATTAACCTGCTGCCACTGGATATTCACAAGGACACAACCAGAGATAATGTGCCATGCTGGATTCTCACTCCCAATTAGCTAATGTGGCAGATTAATGACACACACACGTCCTTCAGAGAGCTGCTGCCATCCCAGGGAATCTGGATTGTACAGGACAGGGGTTACAGTGCCAGAGGCTCCAATAACCTGAGAAATCCATGGAAGCACAGAGCCTCAGGACTCTCATCCAGCCTCCACCCTGCCCTGCAGCAGAGCAGCTCCATTCCCACAGGATCTGCTCCTTTTCCTGCCTCCCTGCCTGCTTCCAGGGCTGTGTCCTTGTCTGCAGTCTCGTGCAGTGTCACACCCTGTGCAGTGTCACACCCTGTACACTGTCACACCCTGTGCACTGTCACACCCTGTGCAGTGTCACACCCTGTGCACTGTCACACCCTATGCAGTGTCACATCCCTGTGCAGTGTCACACCCTGTGCACTGTCACACCCCTGTGCAGTGTCACACCCTGTGCAGTGTCACACCCTGTGCAGTGTCACATCCCTGTGCACTGTCACACCCTGTGCACTGTCACACCCTGTGCAGTGTCACACCCTGTGCACTGTCACACCCTGTGCAGTGTCACACCCTGTACACTGTCACACCCTGTGCACTGTCACACCCTGTGCAGTGTCACACCCTGTGCACTGTCACACCCTATGCAGTGTCACATCCCTGTGCACTGTCACACCCTGTGCAGTGTCACACCCCTGTGCAGTGTCACACCCTGTGCAGTGTCACACCCTATGCAGTGTCACACCCTGTGCAGTGTCACACCCTGTACACTGTCACACCCTGTACACTGTCACACCCTGTGCACTGTCACACCCCTGTGCAGTGTCACACCCTGTGCAGTGTCACACCCTATGCAGTGTCACACCCTATGCAGTGTCACATCCCTGTGCACTGTCACACCCCTGTGCAGTGTCACACCCCTGTGCAGTGTCACACCCTGTGCAGTGTCGCACCCTGTGCAGTGTCACACCCTGTGCAGTGTCACACCCCTGTGCAGTGTCACACCCTGTGCAGTGTCACACCCTGTGCAGTGTCACATCCCTGTGCACTGTCACACCCTGTGCAGTGTCACACCCTGTGCAGTGTCACACCCCTGTGCAGTGTCACACCCTATGCAGTGTCACACCCTGTGCAGTGTCACACCCCTGTGCAGTGTCACACCCTGTGCAGTGTCACACCCTGTGCAGTGTCATATCCCTGTGCACTGTCACACCCTGTGCAGTGTCACACCCTGTGCAGTGTCACATCCTGTGCAGTGTCACATCCCTGTGCAGTGTCACACCCTGTGCAGTGTCGCACCCTGTGCAGTGTCACATCCCTGTGCAGTGTCACACCCCTGTGCACTGTCACACCCTGTGCAGTGTCACATCCTGTGCAGTGTCACATCCCTGTGCAGTGTCACACCCCTGTGCAGTGTCACATCCCCAGCCCTGCTGTACTGCAATAAACAGTTTATTTAGTTGTCTCCCGGGCTGGGAATGTGGATGCAGTTTGCTGGGAAGCACAGAGCATCTTCTGTATCCTCTTCCAGGACAAGGAACAGAACATTTGGCAGCAGAAGGAAAGGCAGCTGAAGCAAGGTGCTTTCTCCTCCCGTGGCCCCACCACTCTTCTCTTCCCCAGCCTGAATTTCTCCCTCAGTAATCTGCCCCCAGCCTCAGTGCCCTCCACACCTTCCAGCCCATGGGCTCTCTTCTCTTTCCTCCCTCCAACTGCCCCCAGCTTTTAGCAAAGCCTCTTAGGTTCTTCCTCTCTAAAATTCTCATTCCCAGCCTCAGAAATTCCCTTTACCCACGGTGAGAAACACCCTTTAGTCATTTCTGGGAAAGGAGAAAGCAGGGGATCCTGTAGGGACAGCTTCAGGCTCTGTATTCCCAAGAGGTGAACAAGAACAGCTCAGAGACCAGGCCCCGTCCTCCCTCCATACTCCCTGTGCTCCCTCTGTGCTCCCTGCAATCCAAATGCACATCCCAGGGGCTGCAGCTCCAGCAGGGACCAAAAGCTGCTTGGACACTGCAGCAAACTGCATGTGCTCCATCAGAACCCCAGGAATCAGGGCTCAGCCCCCATTTCCCACAGCCCCAGCCCTGCTGGCACACAGGAGGGAAGAGCAGCAGCTCAGAGCTCCCTCAGAGCCCTGCCAGGCTGAGGAAGGGCAGGCCAAGGAAGGGGCTCTGCAGGTTTGTGCCTGGAGGGGCTGTGCAGATTCCTGCCTGCTTTGCCTGACTCAAAGAAAGGCCTCAAAACTCTGGGTTTGCCCCTCCAAACTCTGGTTTAGCCCCTCCAAACCAGCCTGTCCAGGGAAGGGCACAGTGTGTGACCCTCTGGGGCCCTGTGTGGGCTGCAGGTGGCACAGGGAGCCCTGGGGTGCTCCTAAGTTGCCTTTAGGAACCCCAAACTCTACAGCTCAGCCTGTCCCCAGCAGTGCTGCCTGTGTGGGCCCTGCCTCCAGCACAGCTATTTGTGAGCTGGATTTGCCACAGGAGAATCAAATCTCCTTTAGAAGGCTCCAACTGCAGCTCCATCCTCTTTCTTTGGGAAATCTGATGGCCCTGGCTCTGAGGGAATGCTAATGCAAGAGCTGCAGGGGGGGGAAAGCAGGTGAGTGATGAGCTCAGTAAGATACAATCAGATTTTACAGGCAAAAAGAAGCAGAAGGGGCAGCAAAATGGAGAATTACACCTGTAACACAGAGCAGGCACAGCTAAAAGCTAAACCCACCTGCCCAGTAAAGGCACTGGGACCAGGCTCTGGGTTCAGTCTCCTTCTCCACAGTGCCTTAAAAGTTCACTCCAATTTATCCAGCACTTCTCCTTTAGCAGCAGAAAATAAAGTGGGTCAAAGGCAGCTTTTCAGCAGGAAAATCAATCTAAAATTACAACACTTGGGGGAACCAAGGCAGTGGTGAGAGAGAACACGGAGCACTGCCACCCCTGCGCTTCTCCACCCCTGCACCTTCTCCTGGAAGAGGAGACCATGAGGGTTTTACAGCCCCTCCTTGCTCCTTGGCAGGACCATTTCTTCCCCTCTTCAGTCACCAGGCACCACAAGAAACTGCAGTAAAAGCTCCTCAGCCCCAGTTTTGCTCTTTACCTTGGCTTAGTAACATAAGGAAGGGAGACTCAGCATTGCTGAGGTGAGAAGAAATATATTCTGCAAGCTCAATCTGGTATCCAAAGAGACCAAGGAGAGCTTTACACAGGAATAAATCCCCCTCTCTGCCCAGGACTGGGGCACTCTGCAATGTCTCTGAGGAGAGATTCCACTGCACAGCATCCATAAGCTTTACTCTTTTTATTTCTCTTGCAGTGGAAATATGTCAGAGCCCAAACATTAAGCCATTTGATTTCTTGTGTTTGGAGTGTCTCACCTGGGCTATTTTGGAGCCTTGATGAGAGGCTCTGCAATCAAAACTTTGCTGTGCTTTCTGAAGGAGACCTCAAGGTACAACAATGGGTCCATGGGCAGCCCTGGACTGTAATTCTAGGCTGTAAATCCCTCCCAACACTGAGCCTGCTTTTCTGAGCCAGTGTCAATGTGCTGGTTATGCAAAAACTCATCTGGAGCCCATGATGTACAGACAGCCCAAGGCTCTGCCATCCACAGAGGGGGGAAAAGTGGCATTTCCACCACCAGAATGTGAAATCTTGTTTGAAACTCCTGCTGTTTTTTCTCAGCTGTACCTTCCAACCTGTCAGAGCACTGGAAGCTGACAGGATGTTCAAAGGCACCGTGCAGCCACCACAGCTGTGCCCTGTGGGTGTCCAGTGTGCTCAGAACAGGCACTAAAATACACCACAGACACCTTCACCTGTCTAAACCCAGCTTGTTGCTGGGTCTTAAATTTAGTTATGGAGTTCTCATCCACCTTTCTGACTTAGGGGTGTTCATGACCTTCTCCCTGGTTGCAGCAGCTCCCTGCAGAAACCCTTCACCATTCCCTGCTGGCTCCAAATTTTACTTCTCCTGTGCTGTGCTTTCTCTTCTCCCAGATAAACATTGCTTTATCCATTCAGTTTCTCCTTGAAAGTTCCTGAGCTCCCAACCCTCTGTGGTTTCCTCTCCCCACTTTCTTTCTACCCAAGCCCCAAGCTACTAAGAGGATTAGTGTAGGTGTGAGCAGGGAGACAACAATTGCTGTGTGTGCAGGGAATTCAGGAGCCTTTTGGTTTGCCACCCCTGGCTGTCATGTAAAGGAGGCCAAGGGAATCAGCAGGTTCCTGTTTTCCTCTCCACTTGCAAATGTGAAGTTCCCTGCTATGAGATTTCGTGAGTGCCAAATGCTTTGCCAAAGGTTTTCAGATGATCTGGCTGGAGAGCAAGAAGCGTCAGACAGCTCATTGCAAACTGGGTTCCCAGCCCAGTTTTGTCCTCAGAAGTGATTCAAAGGACTTTGAGAGGAGCCCAACTGTGCAGTGATCTTCTCCTGCACTCCTGTTAGTACTTACAAGAGGCCTGAAGTCTGAAATATCCTGAAATTAATCCTATTTGGCTTTATACCTGTCTGCTCTGTCTGACATCTCTCACTTGAATACTATTCATATTCTATGCAACATATTGTTCCCTTTTCCTTCTGTGCTTGCAGAAGAGAAATACAGATAGAAAGAAAAGCAATTATTTTGCAAGTAAAACTAGAACCACCCAGGCTAAATCAGGCAGTTTTCTGGCATCATCTTAAAAAAAGCAGGGCTCAAAGTACAACAGAGAAAAACGCAGCCTGCTCATGATGTGAGTGATCATCTGCTCTTCTCGCAGTTCTTTCATTCCTTATTCAGCTGCTTTGGAAACCTGAGGGGCAAATCTTTCTCCCCAGCCTCCCTTCAAGACCTGCAGACAAAATGGGCCAGAACTGTTGTTTTTAAATATTAATTCTCACTAAGGCAGCAGAGGCAGGCACTGCTCCCCTCTGGGAGGGGAAAGGGCAGTGTCTGGTCCCTGCTGCCCTCAACAAGTGATTCCCAGATGGAAGAGCCAAGCCAGCCTCCTGCAGAGCTGATGGAGGATTGCTCTCATTGGGGTACTGGACAGAACAGGCAAGAATCCTGCCTGGTCAGGCTGTTCTGACCCTCAGCACCAAGGATGAGGATCCAGGATTTGTTCCAGACATTTGTCTGAAATTCACTGATTCCTCTCTCCTTTACTCCCCAGTGGTGGTTTCTAAAACCACCTTCCCAGGCTTTGGAAAGTGTAGGGAGAGATGGGGAGTTCAGCCAAGACCATGATCCATGGGTTGTGGCCCTAAAGACACTGGTTCATTTGTTTTTCTGGTGTGTTCTTAAAAAAAACAGAACAGTGTTTTCCAGACTATTCTTAAACCTCCTGCAGACTGTTTGTTTGTGACACCACACCAAAGAGCTGTTAAATCTTTTCCCCAGAATCACAATGAAATCAGCACTGGTCTGTGCACTGAGAGGTTAAACTGGCCCAGAATATTTCAGTGTTTAAATTAAGCAAACAAAATGAGATTGTTCTGTTCAGCCTTTCCAGCTGCAGCACGGTGTCAGTGACACAGGTGAGAGTGTTTCTGCAAGAAGGTTTTCACCTCAATCACACTTGACACAAATCCATTTTCCAGACTTGTTGCCACCATTGGCTCCAGGGTCAGACTTAAAATACCAAACACAATTTGTTATCCCAAAATCCCAAACACAATCTGTATACCCAAAATACCAAACACAATTTGTTATCCCGGGCCATAATAACAGCATGGACTTTTTTGGGCGGCCCAGCTCCAGTTCCAGTCATGGATCTCTCCCTCTTGGCACTGGCCATCAGAGGGGAAACAATTGTGTGCTGGGGAGGCAGCAGCAAGCAGAAACCTTCTTTGCTGCCCATGTTTTGGACAGAAAGCAGGCAAAGAAGTGGGAATCAGCATCAGCGAGAACAAACACCATAAAAACAGAGTGAGAGCTCAGTTCTTGATGTCCTGAGCATGGGCAGGGATTCCTTAGGGAGTAAAAAGCAGAAAATCACTCACCCTCACGAAGCTGGCGGGAAACCATCCTTCCTCATCGTCGATCTGACCCCACCACCAGTCCTTGTTGGAAGCATCCAGGACCTTGATGACGTCTCCTGCTTTAAACGCCAACTCCCGGTTGGCCATGGTGACGTGATCCCATACTGCCTCAGCACTGACAATGGAACCACCACTGATCAGCTTGGGGAGAGAAAGGCACAGTCAGGGAACGGCTGCAGCCCCAGCCCCTCACATGCACAGCAGCACAGCTCGCAGCCAAACCACATCTCCATGGCAGCCCCACCCTGCCCTGCCCTCATCCTGCTGCCAGCCATGCCAGGCAAGCTCCAGGTGCTGTGTCCGTGTCCCCCAAGCCTGGCACCTCCCCTCCCACTCCATACAGGCACATCTGTCAGGGACAATTCCACTGACACAATGTGCAATGCCCAAAAACAAGCAATGGTGTCCTGCAGAGGAATTTTCACTTTGGTTGAAATGTCAGAGGCTTTCCATGCAGATCCAAGCAAGGTTAGTGCACGTATTTAGAAGGGTTTGTTCAAAGTTAGTGCACATATTTAGAAGGGTTTTTTGAAAGTTAATGCACATATTTAAAAGGGGTTTTTGATAGTTAGTGCATGTATTTAGAGGGTTTTTTTTGAAACTGGAGGCTGCCTGTTTTAGTGCTGGTGATGTACTGACACCCCTCACTTGTGACACACTGCTGACCTGCCTCAGCCCAGCCAGCAGCACAGCCCAGGGCAACCCTGCTGCTCCTGGCTGTGGGGACAGGCTGCATGGAGCGGGTCATGGGCCCTGGACACTGGATGAGGCCAGCCTGGTGTGTGACAGGACCTCAGGAGCATCTCTGTGGAGCTCATGGAGCCTTAGAGGAACACCAGCACAGCCCAGGTCCCCTCTGTGACAGCCATGGAACTCCTGCTCCGTGCTGGCAGGAGGGAACATCCCAGCACTGGTGCCTTCCACACCATCAGCCATGCCCAGGACGGCCCCTGTCCCTCTGAGTGACAGCTGTGTGCTTTTAACAGAGCAATAAATTGTGTTTATGTGTTGCCCACTGCAGGCACTCTGTGCTGAGCACCGAGGCTGCCCCAGCAAACACAGATTGTCCCCATGTGCTAATCAGAGCCATCCTGGGCTCATTAGCTCTGCCACTGAGACACCCTGACCATGGACTTGGGCTGCCTCCTGGTCCCAGCTTGAGCTGACAGGGGCAAAGCTCAACCCTGTGGCCATTCCAGACCTTGCTGTGGTGAGGCTCTGGAGTCCCCTCAGCTGGGGGAGGAACACAGACACACAGACAATAACCCCTCACTGTGGGTGTGCAAGTGGAGAAACTCCTAATGCAAGTCTGGCATCCCCAAACCCCTGATAATCACTGCCTGCACAGTGAGAGCCTCAAGGAAACCTTTCAGCATAGCTACAGGTCCTCAGCATCAACAGAGAACACTGAAGGCATCCAGACAATCCAGTCAACAGATTAAAGGGCCTGATTTACCATTTGCCTTGGGCTGGCTCTCCTTTCCAACTCTGATCTTGGCTTTGGGACAGCTGGAGCTGCAGTCCCAGCCCTGCAGTTGTGGAGTCAGCAACACAAAGCAGCAAGACCTACAAGGCTTAACCTGGCAGTGCCTTTCATCCTCCAAACCCACACAGATCCAGTGGGCAGCAAAGCAAAGCTGTGTTCCTCCCACCTCCACTTTCACAAATTGTCCCTTCTAATTCAAAATCAGCTGCAGAAGAAATCTTTGTCCCCTTTGTGTGTCATACAGGGGATTGTCCACACCAGCCTCACAAGGTCCTGGACCAGGCACAGAAGAAGCCCTGAGGGGATGGCTGAACTCCTGGCTGAGGGCACCTCCTGCTTCACTGAGGGGCCATCCCACATCTGGGCTTTTGAGACACACTGGAGGCAGCTGGGCACCACAGGGTCCCCCCAAACCAGCAGCAGCTGCAGTCAGATGGTGATGGACGCCCAGATCAACCCAGAGCTGGCTCAGCAAAGCAGGGGAGCCACATCTGGAGAAGTTACAGAGACTGACTGTGACCCTAGAGCAACAGCTGGATGCTCAGAGGTGTTTCAGTGCCTCCTCCCAACCCCTTGCTCTGCTCCCAGTCAGGGTTCCTGGATGGTCTCATAAATAAAGATCAGTTTAAAGCACAGAGACCCCCAGGACAGATCTGGAGGGGATGAGACTTCAGAGCTGAAGAAACCCCACATTTGAGACCAGGTACCATTTATCTGTTCTTGTGCCTGGACTGAGCTCTTCTCCTTCCCCAGGCCTTCCCCTCTGCCATATTTATGGACACTGTCCAGGTGTGGTTTCCCAGGTAAGGAAGTTCTGCCCTTTTCCTTCCCCCAGGCACTTCACCAGCCCTTTCAGCCTTCCACATTCCCTGCCTGCATTTTTCTGGAACACAGATGACCAGAATTGCAAATACTATTCCCAAAGGGACCTTACCAGAGATTTGTGGAACAGCATGAAATATTTATTGCAGTGTCACAGAGATCTCCCAGTAATGCCTCACATGTCCCCCTTTCCCCACGGCCACCTCCCACCCGTGGCTCACAGGGATCCTGCACTCAGCTCCTCTCAGTAAATGCTGTAGAGTACGTTCTCTTTGGCTGGAAAATCAGTTTTCTTGTCAAAAAATGAACGGGGTTGGCCTGACACTTGTTCCTTTGTTAATGCCATTGGGTATTTCAGTCCCTTCTGCACT
Source organism: Ammospiza caudacuta (assembly GCF_027887145.1). Taxonomy (NCBI): domain Eukaryota; kingdom Metazoa; phylum Chordata; class Aves; order Passeriformes; family Passerellidae; genus Ammospiza; species Ammospiza caudacuta. The sequence goes on along the minus strand of NC_080606.1, from coordinate 1,976,687 downwards.
GATGAGGAACCAGGAACAGAGCTATTACGCAGGAGCCGTGTTCCTGCTGCTTCTGCTTCAGCTGACAGAGGCTCTGCTGTCACTTCACACACAGCCAGTTCTGGGCACAAACTGCCACAGAAACGTCACTGAGCCCAAACTTCAGAGGGACTGTGCTTCAAACCCTCCCAGCCTACTTTGCAAAAATCCATTGCCGAGCCCGAGGCACAAATCCCAGCTCTGAGGAGACACACAGGGACAGGGGGTCACACCTCAGACCTTTTGTGCTGAGGCCTGGAAGGTGCTTTCAGGGCATGTCAGGAGCTGGGGGGGCTTTGCAAGGTGTTCTTGATCTCAAGGAGAAAGGCTCCAAGTCCCTGGTTCCCACTGATCAGTGCCAGCAGGGCCCTGCCCAGCCCTGGCCCTTGCTCTCAGCTCAGAGAAGGGATCCACATCCCAGGAATCCTGCTAGCTAGCCTTGCCCTTTTGGAACACAAACCCAGCTCAGCCTGTACCAAAAGGACAGCGAGAACTGGAGCTCCAGCCATGCCACGTGCTGAGCCCATTGAGAGAATGTCAGGGCCTCAAATGAAAAGATCCAGTTTAATTTATCTCGCAAGACATCTTGCTGCATCCATGGAGCCATCCAGCCCTCTCAGGGCAGGGTTATGGAGACAGAACCTGACATCTGCAGCAGCAGGAGATGGCAAACTGGAGAAAGGTCAGCATGAAATATTATTTTTTCAGAGAATTCAACACAAGAGCTCACTGCACAAAGTTCACGTCTCTTGGCTTCAAGGCTGAGCTTAGTGCTGTGGTCAGAGATATTCAGCCAAAGAAATCCTTGGAAAGAACTTCTCTGCCATAAAGTCAGGTTCTCCCACACTGCAGCTGAGGGAGTCATCTGGACTCCCTGATAGCCAGTGAAGAGAAAGAAACACATCTGGAGTGTGATTCATGCTGGCTATTTCAGCAACCTACCTTCCAGCCAGGTGAATCATGCCCTACAATTCACTCTGTGTTTAACTGGCTGAGGCAGAAGTTTGCATTTCCCACATCTTAATCTTCATCCCATCTACGATTTGGCCATTGCCAAAACCAAAGAATGGAATTAAAGAATAATGATCACTATAGGAATAGTGAAATATTAAAGCACGCTGTCCCAGACAGAACAAATTTCTGAAGGGTGAAGGTTGATGGAAATAGTTATGTTCTCTGAAGAATTCACAAAATCTTAGCCTTGTAAATTTACAAAAATTGGAACTTAGGTATTTGGGAAAGTGTCCTACCCACAGGAAAAGAGAAGCAGTGAGAAGAAATGCAGCAGGTGACAAGGACATTTAGTGTGACATCCCCTGAACACTGCCTGTCTGCCAGGTGGAAGTTCTACTTCCTCTTAAAATCAATTATTCTTGTCAGTTGCTTGTTCAAAGTAAAGAGCCCAAAGAGAAAATCCCTCAATGGTTTCACCTGCTAACACGAGTGCAGCAATGCCCAGGAGCATTTGGGAACTACAGAGCTGAGAATAATGATTGCTGCTGTGCAGGAGCCTGCAGAGCACTTTGTGGGGTGCAGGAAAAACCTTCTCAGTGGGGAGAAGATGAACTCCTGGGATGTTGTGTGGGGTGGGCACCAGGCACTGCCCAACAAACACAGGGCACAGAGAGGAGGAGCCACTTCTACAGCCCAATGAATTTAATGAGGAAAAGAAAAAGGGCAAAAAGACCAGGCTCTGTCTGACTCCATGCACAGCTTAAGCACCCTGAGAACAGGGGGGATGATCCCTGAACCAGCAGCACCAGCTCAGCCTTCCCAGGCATTTCCCCCAGAGGTTTCAATGACAAACCCTCTCTCTAGAGATGCTCCTTCACTGCCAGCACCCCAGCACAACAGGTGAGAGCTTTACAACAGCAAAGCCAGAGGAAAGGAAGGAAACCATTGCTGCTGAAGGGCTGGGAGAGTTTTGCTTTCTCTTCCTGTCTGGTGGCATTTCCAGGATGGAACGTGGCCACTGAAAATCCAGAATTACATTAGAGGTGCTGCCAAAATAAAGTGACAACAACAACAAAGAGTAAAAAAGGTTTCAGGGGGCTCTGCAAGGCCCCAGCTCTGCCAGCTCGTGCCTGGGATGCTGAACTCAGTCCTTACCAAGGCTGGGAGAGCTCAGAAAGGTCCATCTGGCCAAAGATCCCCACTGCCTCACTCTCCCCTTGCACTTTGCAAAGCCAAAGGACTTTAAGGTGTCATTAATGCCACACAGGAGCTTTCAAGGAATAAAAAGGGGGTGCTCAAAAGTGGGAGTTTGACTCCAGATTTTACAACTTTCTCTTCTGGCCATGCCTTTGTGCCACCTTTATCAAGATAAGATAAATGTCCCCATCAAAGTAAGCAGGAAAATAAAGAATAAAAGGAGTAACAGGAGCAGGTCCCTGTTACAGGAGCTGGTGGGATCTGTCTGACCCTGCTACTGGAGCAAATCCACACGAGCCAAAGGAAAGGAAGGGAAGGGGAATGCCTCTCCCAGCTGTATCCACAGCACATCCTGATGAAAAAAGCCCAGGAACACCACCTAGGATGGCTTCCCAAAGCACGTTTACAGAGCCAGGGGTTACAACTCCTCCCAGGCCACTGCAAGGTTTAAATCCCTGAGCCATGACCCAGCTGTGCCCCTGCAGAGGGACTTTGCTCCTGCTCCACATGACAGAACCAACTGGAAAATGATTCTGGGGAATGGGTGAGCCTCTGCCTCCAATCTGGTGCATTTTCCCTGGCTCTGCTCACTTCCCAAGCCAGGATGCACAATTGGACAAGAACATCTGCTCCACCTCAGCCCCTGCCTTCAGTGAGGCAGTCGAGGATTAAACATCTTTGAGTGAAATCAGCCACTACTGCAACGTTTTGCTAAAAATTCTAAACACATCAACACTTGCTGGCTTCTTATGGGCCAGCCTGAAGAAGAAATTGGGGGCTTAGTGGTCCATGGAGACTGAAATGTGCACAAAAGGGCCATTCAAACCACTCTCACCTGTCCATTCCTCTTTCAGGGATAAATAATCACTGCAAGCCCACAAGATTCCAAGATCCTTTTCAGCAGAGAGCTTCTCAAGAATCCTAAATGCACTTTATGAAGAGCCACATTCACAAAAAAAAAAAAAACCTAAATAAATCTATCATCATTCACCATCTCCTTAGAAAACTTCAAGGACCTCAAAGTTTCCAGCACTGTGGTCTCTGGAATATGAATAATCTTTAAGGCAGGAAAGTGTTTCTCTATTAGATCATTTATTACTGCATCAGTAGAGTTGTAACAGTAAAAAATGAGAGCTCTGAGTAGTTCCCTTTCAAATCTGTGTTACATAAACTGTGTCCTCCTCCACGGGAGCAGGATGCAGGAATAGGAGCAGGCTGTGAGGGGAGGAGGCAGAAATGTGGTGAGTGGATGTCATTTGCTCAAATTGTTCTTGTACAGAGCTGCCCTTTGTTCAGACAACATCAAAGCCCTGTAAAACCACAATAGCATTTCCCACACTGTGCTCACCGGCCCTTCCACAGTGGAGGCAGCCAAAACAGCTTCAAAGAAGGATACTCAGAGGGTGTTCAGAGGAATCACTGCTGGGGGGAAGGACAGGGCCCAGCAGGGCTGCACAGAGCCCAAACAAGGGAGAGCAGGGTGATCCTGGAGGGGAGGCACTCACACTGTCAGTGCCACTAACACTGCACAGCCTGATGGGGCTGGGACATCCCAGTGCCATCCATTCCCAGCACAGCCATGCCCACCGAGTGAGGAGGGGAGCAGGGCATGCCCGGTGCCAGCCCCACACCCTGCAGCTCCTCCCTGCCAGGCCAGGGCTGCCCAGCTGACGGAGCAGAGCACAGGAGAACAGCCCCCAGCCCATCCTGCTGCACTCTGCTCTTGCATAATCTCCCCAGAGTCCCTTTGATGGTGTGTTTATTTTTAAACCTCTCGTCAGGAATTATACAAAGTGAATAATGCCCAATCTCGGTGAATGGCCCCACGGCTCATTCACAAACACAGGGGAGGGCAGCTCCACTTGATTTGCTCATTCTCTCAAGAGGTGCAATCACCCAAAGGTTAAGCACAAGTCAAAGAATTTCCCTTTCTGCTTTCAAACCCCTTGATGAATTTAACTAATGACTGGATTTCAGCTGAAAGAGGCTGATTGGAGTGAGAGTCTCCCATATCCCACATTCTGGGAAGGCAGCCACACTCAGTTGGAAGCTTTATCTATCTTTCATTTATCTGTATGTTATGTGAAGAGTCAGTACAGACAGAAAGGTTCCTAAGGACTGGCTTGTTCTGTTATTCATTGATTTCCATTTTCTTGAGAAGATCTCACCTGGCAGATAGGAAATCACCTGGCCTCAGCCAGGCTGCAGCAGCAGAGCCCAGGGGATGACATTAGTCTCATTTTCCACCTTATTGTGATTATTGCCCATGTCATTCCTATTAATAACAGCAGCCACAAGGCAGGGCCATGGATGGAGAGCTGAGTAAAAGCCTGGCAGCAGTGAGGAGGAGAATGGAAGGTGGTGAGGAGGCAGAGGGGCCCCACTGAAGCACAGCCCACGCAGGTGTGAGGTGTTGGGATGGAGCATATGTCACCCTAATTGCTCCCCAAGCCCTCCTGTGCATGGGGCACATCAACCTCCCCTTGCCTCATGACATATCTCTCCTGTAGAGTAATTACAAATAACCACTTGCCATCATCTTTTAACTCAGATAAATGATGGGACTGGGGCTGGAAGTCCAAGTTTGAACTGCTCCAGGGCAAGCAGCACCTTGAGCAAGCACAGCCAGGGCAGCTGCCAGGGCTGTGGGCAGGGGCTGTCAGCACAGATCCCTCACTGCAGCACTCAGCAGCAAACAATAAACACCCTCCAAGAGCCAAACCTACGATACTCCCACAAATCCCAGCCTCCTGCCCCCAGAAGGGACTCCTGACATTCCCAAGCCAAGGCCACAGCAGCCTCAAAGACCTGGAGACGTTCTGAAATCCCTCCTGAGCTGGGGGCTGGAGCTCTGATTTACACCCAGCCCAGCCTCAGTGGATGCTGCCTGGGGGTGGGGAGCAGTCAGGATTCAATCCCAAGGTGTGCTCCCAGTCCCACAAAGCCCTGTTGGAACTCAGGGCTTCCCTCTGGGTGCCCTGGAGGGCTCAAGCCCCTGGCTGGGGGCTCAGAGACCTTGGAACAGAGTCAAAAACACCTGAGCCTTTCATTTTAACCCATGGAGAAAATTATCAATTTTGTGTGAAGATTTACAAGGCAGAGAGTTTAAGTAGAATGATAGTTAGCTTGTCACAAGGTAGAAAAGTAGAATTTTGGGGATTTTAGAACAGGGGTTCAGAAGCCAAGATGGAGGGATTTGGGTGTGCCTTGTCTTTCTTCTTTCTTCTCCGTAGCCTCCATCTTCTGGGTGAAGGTGGCACTTTTGGATTGGTTTAGAGTAGAGACAGACTGTCTAACATAGGTGATAGATATTGGAAAATTATTGTAAATAAAGTACATGGAGTTTTAAGTATAAAAAGATAACACCACCTCTGGGGCAGTCAGTGTGCCACAGACAGACCTCAGAGGGTCAGAAAAAGAATGTTATAGATAACAGAGAATAAACAACAGCCAAAGAATCCTGACTCCTTCTTCAATCTCAGGGCTGGGAAAAAGAGACTTTCCAACACTCGGGGTCGCCTCGAGCACAGAGACCCCAGGACCAGCCCAGCAAGGACTGGGCCCAGTAACACTGAGGCACCATGAACAACCAGGAGGGACCTGGCACTCTCTCTGTCACCCAAGGGGCAGAGTAAGGCAGATAAGCAAACAGAATATTATTAAATAAATATATTACTAAATAGCTCTAAATTCAGCTCTGGGAATGTACAGAGAAGGACAAGATGCTGCTGGGGAATGCTGAGCACAGGGCTGAGGGACACAGCATGGACAAATAGCACAGACACCATCCTGAGCACCCCTATGCCCGTGGTGCAGCCAATCCACAGACTCAAAACCCCTCCAGGGATGACCAAGACTTGACTGGAAGTGTCAGGAATGCCAAATCCAGGCTCATTTTACCCCAAAAGCCTGTACTCATTCAAACTGGAAAGCAAACAACTTCCCTGCCATGGAGCACACTGTGGGAAAACCGAGTTCATCTGACCAAATGGTGTTTGAAAGGAGAGGAGATAAAATTGTCATTGCTCTGAGGAAAGCAAGAGTAACCCTCCTTTGAAAGGATATTTAAGTTAAAATGAACATCACCTGTTACTCTGGACATGGAATTTTCCAAAGCAGAAAGGAACTAAGGAGAAAATCACACAAATGACTCCCAGGGGATTGAATTATTTAACACAGCTCCCCACAAAGGGAACAACACATGGATCTGCTCATCCCAGACGTGGGATCTGTGTCCCAGCTCCCAGGCAAAGCTGGTGACACACAGCTAAGCCAGGAGAGATGGCACAGAGACACCAGGGGCACCAGAGCAGCCACTTCCCTCACCCAGAGCCAGCAGCTCCCAGGGAAATAAAGGGGCAGGAGCAGAACCCACTAAACTCTGTGTGGATACTCTGTCCTCTAAAAGCTGACACAGCTGGCCAGGTTTAAAAATCATGGGAGGAGATGAATTCAAATGCAGGACTAGGAATACAAACCAGGAACATCTCTCCTGGAGGCCAGGAACAGGGAAGCAGCTGCAAGAGCCCCTTTGTGACTGAGTCACTGCCATGTGCTCTAAAACCCCATTTGATAATGAAGCAGAGGCCTGGACTGTGTCATTTGGACCACAATGTATGAAACACATCCCCAGGAATCCTCAATAATGCATATATTGGTATTGCAGTAAGAGGCCAACATGGTAATATTAAAAAAAAGGATATTTTTAGTACTGAGGACTTGGAACTTAAAAAGTAGTGGCTGTTATTAGTGCAAATCTATGCCCAGGCTGGATTAAAGTCCAGATGAATGTATTACACTGATTAAATTCACCACCTGGGCTCCTTATTTGCTGTTCTCATCTCCTGGCTTCTCAGGGTAAGTCCCAGCAGCTCCCATCTAACAAAGTCCAGGGGGGGATTGTTGGCAGAGGAGGGCAATGACATCTACAAACGTTTCACAGACCCTGAGCTCACAGAAATTTAATTAAAGGAAGCACAAAAGGAGCAATGGCTGGAGAAGCAACACCTGGCCTCAGGAATCAGTACTTTTGGGTGACTGCAGGGGCAGTGAGAGCCTTTCCTCCCAAGCCAGGGGGAAGCAGAGCCCATTCAGCAAACCAAAGCCACCCAGTGAAAAATCCCATTAATTCCTCTTCCAGTAGCAAAAGGAAAAACCAGGATGAGCACCCAGAATGAGAAATGGCCAGACAAAGCTTTTTGCCACCAAAATGATGATATTCATGAGAATTATTCCAACAAAACCACAAGTCATCCTCAGATTTCGAGGATTCCAGCACGTGGACCAAAAAGCAGCCATGGGCATCCTGAGGGAGCACAGGGATGAGCAGTAAGGGCACAGCAAACCCAGCCAGGCACAGCTCAGGTCCTCACACCAACATCTCTCCCTCCATCCCCAGCTCTGAGAGGGCAAACAGGCAGGACTTGAGCAAAGCAGCTTCTCCCTTGAGCCGCTTGTTGAGCCAAAGCCTGTGGCATCCTCTGGCTCTCCCAGGACACTCTGGCCCATGTCCTGCCTCACCCAGAGCTGGAGAGCCCTGAGCACTCCCAGAGCAAACCCTGCCCTCCTGCTGGGGCACCTGGGGCAATGGAGAGCACAGGGGTGGCACTGCAAGGCCATTGAAAACATGGAGCCAAATTTTCGTTTCTCACCTCGTCCTGGGGACCTCACACACCACAGTAATGACTGGGTGCTCATTACAGGCACGGGATTGTCCTGCAGATTGCCATGGGATCATCTGAGCCTCTTACAGGGACACCTGGGGCAGGGGTGGCACTGCAGGGCTCTGTCACACCCCACCTTTGTCCCTGGCTTCCAACAGTGACAATCCAGCTGACACCACGCTCTTATTCCCATCACTATTGCCTCCTCAAAGCTGAGGGGACAGTGCTGGCTGGGAAGGCTGTCGTTACAGGAAGGGAATTGTCACTGTGATATTTTATGAAAAATCCTTTTGCCAGGATTTCTACTCCTGGGAAGCTGGGAAGCTTCAGCTTCTCCCTGTTTTGTTGTTTTGGAATGTGATTTGGAGAAGTGTTTATCTAATGTGTGAGTTGTTTTAATTTAATTACTATCTCAGTCCAGCTGTGTCAGGACTCTGGTCAGTCACGGGTTTTTTATTATTTTTTCTTTTATAGCCTTCTAATGTATTTTTTTTCTTTAGAGTAGTTTTAGAATATAATATAGTATGATATTATATAATACAGTATGATATGATATAATAATATATCAGCCTTCTGAGAACATGGAGTCCAATTTTCATTTCTCTCCTCGTCCTGGGGATCTCACCACATCACAGTAATGACTGGGTGCTCGTTAGAGGCATGGGATTGTTCTGAGCCTCTTACAGGGACTGGCCAGATTAGCACAGGGATGCATGTGCAGCCTTCCACCTCTAAGCTGCTTTGCTCAGCTCAGCCTGGCCATGAATGGAATCATGGCTGATGGCTTCTCACTTTTCATGGACAACTGCCATGGCCAAGATGTCCCTTCAGTGGGAGTAACTCAAGGCAGCCACTGGCTACAGCCTCCTCCCTCAGCTGGGCTTGGATGGCACTGCCACAGGATGGAAAGCTCAGATCAGGGGTTTTTCCAAGCCATCACCACATTCTGACCCAGGAGTTCCCCCCCAGCCCCCTGGGCTGCTCAGGAGCCAGCAGCAATGCAGGCACAGTGAGAACAGCCACGAGCATTCCCATCTGCCAGCCCCACAGCTGCTGCACAGCCCCACACCCTGAGAGAGGTTGGGATGGCCAGGGACTCCACCAGGACACATCAGTGTCACCTCATCCTGTAGGGAGACACAGTATGCGTGAATGAAGGTGGTATAGAATGTAATCTTATCCCCTAAAGAGTTGCAGCTGAACCAATTACTAAAGATTAGGAGCAGGCCTGATGTTAACAGGCCACACCTGCAGCCGATAAGAACAGTGTTATAAAAGAGTGGATTGGTGGCATCTGGAGTGAGATGGCTGCTGCAAGGACCAGGAAGAGTCAGTGCTTAGAAGAAGTACAAAACTCTGGTGATATGGAATCCTTGCACTGTAATGATAATAGAACTCTTGAAATATAAGACAACATCATCCACTGTGTAATTGTCCCCTTCCCCTCTCTCCAGGTCATGCTGCACAGGACACAAGCAAGAGCTGTCCCTTCCCTGTCCCACTTCACCTCATCAGGGGCCACATTTGCTGCCTGCTGCACCTGGATGGTGCTGGAGAGACCAGCTCTGCACCAAGATAATTCTATTCAAAGTCTAGAGGGCAGAGCTGTCACAGATGAAGTATGTCTGTGTATTATCTGTTGGCAAACACGGGATGTAATGGCAGCCACTCAACTTAATGGCTCAAATTCCAGCTCCTCCAAAGGAGCCCATTGCCCTGCATGTAATCACAGAATGTATTTAAAAGTATAATTTTCATCCAAAAGGACCAGAGCTGGAGCAATATGACTCATGCAGCTCCCTGTGCATTGGGAAACATGTCAGGAAGCCTGGGAATTTGTGAGCCCATTGCCATCTGTGTAGAAACTGGGCTGTGGACACAATTCTTCAAACCATTCCTGCGGCATCCCTGGGAGCCTGGAGGCTGCTGGGCCCCCACACTGGGCCTTTGCCTCTGCACCCAAGGGAGCAGAAACACTCTGAAGCACAGGGATACAATTACTAAAGAGAAAGGCAATGGAATTAAAAGGCATCTCTCCCCATGTACCTATTCCAGCACTCCAGAGCTCCACAGTTACAGCTGCAAACTCAGCTCCATTTCTGCCATAACAAAATCATCTCCACAGCATAATTAGTGTGCTCGTGTTAAAATGGTACAAATGCAGGGGAAGAGGCATCCAAATATGATTTGTTTTTCAAGACAACATGATGTTTTCCCTGGCTAATAGATTGGATTCATTAAGGAATAACAAGAGCCAAGCACCACTTGCAGCAAACCTTGCTGCTTTTAGCAGTGAATTATCCATCCCCAGATTGGTTTGCACACTATGCTTTTTTACCTGCTATGACTTGACAACCTTTTTTAGTCTAACCTGCCTACACATGGCTTGCAAAATATCTCTTCTGTAACTACTGCTTAAAATCCTGCTTTTTCCTAATTTCCTTAATGGCTCAATTAAGTCCCCAGCACTGTTCTGCTCTGGGACTGGATGACTTCCACATTCACAAGCAATTTTCAAGGTACTTGGACAATTTGTGTGAGCAGGTATTTGCACTAGGATTTGCAACACTCTCTCGGGGCAAACATCTGAGTTGTCTGAAGGGGTTTTGAATGAATAATTTCCTGTGTTATCCACCTTCCTCTAGAAATAACGCTCCATCTGTTCATGGAACAGTTCCCTTCTCTTACCCAGGCAGGAGGAAGGTCACGCAAGGGAAAGAAAAATTTGCTCATCCCCAACGCCCTCCAACAAAACACAAGGCACGTACCTGGCCAAGGTCATTAAGCAGTCAGGGGAAGAAATACAGCTGTCAGGTTAAGGGGAGTGAGTAATCACCCAGTGCATCATTGCTGCGACAAGCACCTCGAGACACGGGCTGGAGTCACAACATGTCCTGTGCAATTAATCACTAATCACAACCTGCTACAGAGAAGGCAAATGGCAACTCCAGAGGTGAACCAAAATGTTACCTTCAAAACACCTAAGCTTAAAAAAACCCCAAATCTGAAAAAACTCAACTGTCCAAGCTGAGGGAAAGGCAAATGGAGTGTGTATAAAATGCCCAGCAGCCTCTGGGTGGGAAGCAGCTCCTCTGGGCCGTGATTCACCCCAGAAGAACTGGCAGCAGCAGAGCCCATGTGGAGCTCATCCCTGGCTGTGCTGTTGTGGAAGATCTGTCCTTTCCCTGGCCTGTCCCACTGCCTGCTCTACAGAACCTGCAGTGGCTTCCATGAGAACAGCAGGGCTCTGCTCATCCTCCCTGGCTCCCTGTGCAGAGCTCTGCCTGCCCTGGGCTCTCTCCTCCTGCATGTCTGGGATAACCACTGGCAGTAAACTGGTCACTCACAGCAGCTGGATAGCCCTGGACCCAGGAGCACTCACAGTCACAGAGTTGCCAAATCATTAAGGCTGGAAAACAACTCCAAGGTCATCAAACCCAACCTTTGACCAGATGCCACCACACCATGGGGTGCCAGAAAGGAGCAGGGTAAATGCAAGTGCTGCTCTGGCTTCAGCTCAGAAATGATCCAGGAGCCTCAGGGACAGCTGGGCTCCTATTCTGAAGAAATGCAACCAACTTCCCTCTCAGTCACACCTCCAAAGCCTCTGGTGGAAATGAGCCTCCAGGAGAAGCTCTTGGATGGAGGTGATGCATTCCTGGGCTGGAGCATCTGATCCATCCCCCAGACTGCCCAAATTGCAAGAGGTTCTTGCTGTTCCCTGCTTGGACAGGGCAGGGAGAGGCTGGGATTTCCCTCCTGCACCCAGATGAGCACAGCCAGCCTCGTGTGAGGCTTTGTCCTTACTGGGGAGTGACACCAAAGTCCATGGGAGCTCCTGGGAGCCCATGTCCATCAAACACCTCAGGCTCTTCCCTCAAGGAACACCCAACCCTGGTGGCTGATGGACAATTTCAGTGCTGCTTTCCATTCCTACAGCAAAACTGGAGTAAAGCATGAATGGCAATCCAGGAGGTTGGCACACACAGGTACAGAGAGATGTGAGAGCACACAGAGCTTGGGTCTGCATTGAAACGTGCCCAAATGGAGCTGTCAAGGCTGAGTCCAAGGAATTCCCATCCAAGGATCCACTCAGGCTCAGCCTCAGCTGTTCCATATATTATCTGCCTGGCAAGCAGTCTACACTCAATTATATCCAGTCTATAATTATTATTCCTTTCAGACACCGGTTTTCCCACTGCAGAACATTGGGAAAGGATGCCTTAAAGGATTGGTACTTCTAGGACAGGAATACCCACAGAAGAGACCAAATAACAAAGGTGGGAGATTCTGACCTAATGGGAAATCTCCAGCTCTTCTCAGTGTGATTTTTTTTTTTCAGTTAATAGCAGAAGCTGAGTGTGTGAGCTTCCCTCAGATGTTCCATGGGGTGTCCAGGTCATACCAACCACACCATGGACGGGACAAGCATGGCAAAGGGATCCACCCAGGGAATTCACAGGGATTTTGCAATGCAGTGCCACAGGAGATTACATTAACTGATAGTGAAATATACCCAGATCTCTGAAATAAAACTTTAGCTGGAGTTATTTTGACTAATTGCTGAAAATCAGAGCATGTACCCTCACTGCTCTGCAGCCCATTTCACTCCTCTCTCTATCACTGGAGCAATTTCCAAATATTCCCAAGGCTATGCCAAGTCCTGCCTCACTCTCAAATGTACCATCATTAAGAACTGATTCTGCTCTTTGAAAGCATCCAAGATGTTCTCTCCAGGAAAGTGCTTGCTAAGTACCCTCCTGAAGACATCTGTAAGGAATTTTTACTACTGGCCTAGATATTTACTTCACCTGGAAGAATTAAGTGGCTCTAAGGAGCTTTTAGTAGAAGTAAATCCTCATTTAAACAAGCCCCAGGAAAGTGGACAGGGAGTTCCAATTGCCTCATTTGCTTTTGTTTTATGACCCACTCAGAAGAAAAGAAACAGGGAAGATGGAATGTGATCTGTGTCTCCCAGGTTTCTGTTGCTATTCCACACCTCACTCCTCAGTGCTCTTCTCTCCTCCAGCACTGCCATGGAAACAATAAATTCTCCTACTCTCACAAATTTGCACAATCATTTTTTATGGTCAGTGCTGCTCAAGAAAGGAGCTGCCTCCCTGGAACTGCACAGCTGGGGCAGCCAGGGTGTGCATCTGAAGGAAGAACTTTGGAAAAGAGAAACTGGAGATGTGGCCAGTGGCAACAGGGGTGGGATGGGCAATGGGGCCAGTGCCTGCACGGTCAGGCGTGATGGACAAACCCCTTCTCCTTCCTGTTTCATCTGTAATAGCTGGAGTCAGGCAGAACCTGGACATCCCAAAAGCATGGAGAGGTTCTTCCTTGGGTTTATTTGGGTTGGTTTCCTGGCTCACATCCTGTGTTTCCTGGAGCTGGCACAGGTGGGAGAGGCTGTCCCAAGTCTGCTGTTACCCCACAGGAGATGGCATGGTTTCCACATCAACATGATGGAAAAAAAGGATAATTTCCCCTCCAGTTCAGCTGCAGTCTTTGATAACCTGGATCACAGCCTGAGTCTGCTGTCACACAGGTTTAGGATCCTGTGATGCAGCACAAAGCAATAAAAAACAAGTGCAGAAACCAAAGCCAACATTTGCTGTGGTCTTTGATAGCTTTCCATGTCCAGGGCAGTGTGGAAGAGGTGATGCTCTCCCTGACATTCTCTGCTGATATCAAACAGGCAAACCTTGGGAATGCATCTGAGAGCTGAGAAACAGCTGATAAACAGGAAGGAAACTCATTCCAACCCCAAATTCAATGGGAGAGATGCTCCCAGGGCCAGGAATCACAGGAGCAGCAGAGACAGGGAGTCAGAGAGGAGCTGGGAATGCACTGAAATGAGAGCAAGATCCATGGGAGGCTGCAACATTCCCTCCTCCATGGCTTGTTCTGCACCAAGCAACTCATTCCAGACAGATATCGACAGCGTGGGAGGCATTCAGAGAAAAAGCAACAAATTTTATCAGAGGTTCTGCAAGGATTAATACCCAGGAAAAGATTAAACCCGTTAAAAGCTCAGCTAAACTCCCATTTCAGAGCCTGCTAACAGAGCTTCAATGGTTCCAGAGAGGTATTAGTTATGTATAATGGGGAGAGCTGGGAGTCTGAAATGGAGAAAGGCTCCGTTTTAACCATCTGAAAGGAAAACACCAACAAAGGATTTCAAACAGAGGATCATCAAGGTGAGAAATATAAAATCAATTAAGGAATTTTCCCAAAGCAGTCCAGGAGGGCTGGAGGGAGCAGAGCCAGGGGAGAGCCCCTCTCTGCATCAGGAACCAGAACTCTCTGAGCCATGAGAGCTCTGGATCCACCTACCCCAGCAGCCCCAGCCTCCCTCCTGGAAGGAGCACAGTGCTGCCAAAAACTTGTGGCAATTCCTTCAAATCCTCCCTTCTTTTTGTGCCTGTGGCTTTTTGGGTGTTCAACCTCACCTTTTCCCACCCTTCTTGGAATTCACTTGTCCCAAAAAGTACCCAAGTACTTGGACACATCCTCTTTGTCTCCTTAAAAAGGCAAAAATAATCCCATCCCTGTTATTTATTACACTCCTTGGAAATGTAGCTCCTCAAACAACTTTTAACTCAAATCACCAGCCAGTAAATCCAGAGGACATTTGTCAATGTTTCAAAGGCACTTTAGTGCCCAAAATAGCCTTAATTAAGTAAGACTAGACATAAATACCAGAGGATATTGCAATAAAGGTGTCTACATTATCACCAGTGCCAGCTTAGAACACTGTTGCACTGGACAAAGCCCCTGGGGTCACTCAGAGGAAGAACTGGGAATAATTTTCGCACTTAGAGCAGGAGGAATTGAAATCCAGATTAGGTGCTGAATCTGCTGAATGAAGGCTTTGGCACAGGTGTGCTCAGGGAGCAGCAGCCACCCAGGGGAAAGGAAAGTTTTCCTGGATTCAGCATTCCTGTTTCACAAGGGGATGGAAAGAGAAAATAAAAGCACCTGCTTTTCTGTGAGCTCTGGACACTGGGAACACATTTTCCAGGAGCTCCTGAGTCCATCCAAAGCTGCTGTCTCAGGTGTGCACAGGCTGGGGGCACCTGTGGCTACCCAAGGGGACCTGTGCACGCTGTCACCTGGCACAGGACCTAAGGACACACTTCCCTGGGGGGCACAGGTCTGGCACAAGGAAAGGCACAAGCTTGCAGTGCCCAGAGACTAGGAGAGGATGAAGTCTCATGGGAGAACCTCCTTTACCTTCAGTCCTTTTCCTGTTAGTTCTGCTGCACATGCGGGGAAAGGAGGATTCCTCAGAGCTTCTGGGGATGGCAGCACTGTCCCCACTCAGTCCCCACTCTCCAGCCAAGGACATGCACCAGAGCAGCCAAACCCATAACCAATCAGCCAAAACCAAAGCTGTTCCTGCTGATGGCACCTTGAATTCTCCTGCAGCAGCCCCAGTGTAACCCACTCCATCCTGGAGCCACAGCCCCAGGGAAAAACCCTCAGTTCCCCACCTGCCAATGTCTGACCCCCTCCAAGTGCCAACAGCTGAGACTCCAAGACCTCTTGGTGCTGAAGGCAGCAGAGAGTTTGGAAATCTCATTAAGAGCCCTGAAGCACAGTCATTATTTCCCAGGGCTCCTTTTGGCTGCAGGTAATTGCTGCAGGCACACGGGACCAAGGCAGGCAGCTGTGGATCACAAGTCTCACCAAGGTTTGTCAGGTCGTGGCCATCACCACGCAGGAGCTGGTGAGCCACAGCTCCAGCTCATTAAAACTGCAGGAGCAGAGCATTCAGCAGGTCTGAGCACAATTACCCAAGGGAGAATTTTGCCAGGACACTGTGACTTAGCCCAGTGCTTTGTGCACAATGCACTGAAGGAGTTTAATTGTCACCGCTGATGGGAGCCCAGTCTGTGACTCATCCCCAGCACACAGGGGCTGCTTTCCCACTCCTGATTCACTTCCAAGGCCACCATTCTACCACCAGGACCATGCTGGGAAGGGGAAATGTCCTCTGCATCTCAGGACACCAGGCTGGATGCATGGTTTCCCTTTGGGTCCATCTCCAACAGCTACCAGGGCAACTGGAGCCAGAGCCAGCAGTGGGGGCTGGAATTTGGGAGGAGTCCTCAGGAACTGGAGGTTTTTTCCTGACATAAAATAATGTAGTCTTTATATGTGCATCTTCTGATTCTTTCAAGCATTTAACTTCTAAAATTGACTTGGGCTTTATTTAATCTTTTAAACACCAAAAAAACCCCGAGTTAAAAATGTCATAACAAGGGGAAAAAAAAGGAACAAAAAAGCGTAACTGCTTGAGTTATGCTCTTAGACATTTGTCAGCATAATTTTACTCCTTCCAAAACACAAACCCTTTCCAAATGGTGAGCAAGGTTTCAGTCTGAAAGCTGCAAGGTCAGAGTAACACAGGTTTGTGTTATGTGAATGAGCTCCCTCCCCACACACACCTTTGGAGTGGCCATTCCCAACTCTTCCCCCCAGATCAATCCTGTCAAATGAATTCATCAGCAAGGACAGATTTTTTTTTCCCTGGCTACTGTGCGTTAATTAGCGCAAGGGTTGCCATGGGAACCCAGCAACACTCGTTAGCACCACAGAGCTCCCCATGCTGGAGTGAACGTGGGCAAGAGCAGCAACAGCCAGAGCTGGGGACGTGCTGCAGCCAGATTGGCTCTGATGGAGGCTCTGACGTCCCTATGCTCAGTGCAAGTTGGGAAAACTTCTAAAAACGTGGATATTGCAAGGATCTGTGGTGGTGGGACAAGGGGAAATGGCTTTAAGCTGAAGGGGAGTGGATTTAAAGGGAATATTGAGAAGAAATTCTTCCCTGTGAGAGTGGGCAGGTCCTGGCACAGGTGCCCAGAGCAGCTGTGGCTGCCCCTGGATCCCTGGCAGTGCCCAAGGCCAGGCTGGACACTGGGACTGGGAGCAGCCTGGGACAGTGGGAGGTGTCCCTGCTATGGCAGGGATGAGATGGGACGAGCTCTAAGGTCCCTTCCAACCCAAATCCTTCTGGGATTCTGTGACATCAGGACCAGTTACTGTGAGGGTCAGAGCCTGTGGAGCACAAGCTCCATTTTCCTGATGTTTTAACAAACACAATTTAGGACTCTGGCAGGAATCAAAGTGAAGCAAAACAGGTTAAGCTGAGAGTGTATGAAAAAAGCTCAGGCATGTGCCCAGCCCCAGGCACTCACTGCAAATAGTTATCAATAATTATCAATAAACCTTGCCCAGCTGAAAGCCTGTGGCACAAACTGCTGTCAGCAGCAGGCTGAGCCATGGCAGTGACCAGGCTGCTCTGGAGGGTCCCAAACACCCCCTCCCTGGAGGGATCCCCACTCCCAAGCCTCTGTTCCTCTGGACCAGACACTCCTCCTAAGAGCCTGGATGGTGCTGGGATCATTCCACAGCTGCTGGTTCCTTGCCCTGAAGCAGTTCTGCTCAGCAGCTCTGTCCTCAGAGCACTCACAGAGCAGCTCCTGCTCCACCAGCACCCAGCCAAGGCTCTCTGTGCTCACCTGCACAGACACACCCTTCATTGCCCTGTCCTTGTCCCTGTGGAATTCCATTCCTGTGCAATGCTGCCCATCAGTCTGCCCAGTCCTGTCCCCATGACATTTTCTGAAAAATCCCTTTGCCAGGATTTTTTCTCCTGAGAAAGCCTCAGAAAAGAAATGTAAATGATATTATCTGATCACTTCTCTCTGTGTTTTGCTGCTTTGGAATGTGGCAGGTGCATCTTTGATTGGTTCCATGTGAATTGTTCTTAATTAATGACCAATTCCAGTCCAGCTGTGTTGGACTCTCTGGTCAGTCATGGGTTTTTATTATTCATTCCTGTTTTAGCCTTCTGATGGATCCTTTATCTTTCTTTAGTATAGTTTTAGAATATGATTGATATGATTAATATAATATAATATAATATAATATAATATAATATAATATAATATAATATAATATAATATAATATAATATAATATAATATAATATAATATAATATATCAGCCTTCTGAGAACTTGGAGTCAATTCTCATCTCTCACCTCATCCTGGGGACCCTCACAAACACCACAACACAGTCCCACTGAGGCTGCCCCACTGTTTGCCACAGGGCATTCATCTCTCCTGGAAATCTGTTTCCTAATCCGTCCTTGAATCACACCTTGCTTTTTCCTGGCTCCTGCCAGCCTTTGACCCCCTGTAGGGGCCAGGCTGTGTCCTGGGCATGGCTGGAGCTGCAGCAGCCTCCCCCTGCTGCCCTGTGCTGCCAGGGACCTCCTCAGCCCTGCTGCCTGCTCAGCTGGAACCCTGGGAATGTTCCACATCCTCCTCTGCAGGAACGTTTAAGGCTTCAACCACCTCTCTAAATAGTCCACTTTCACCATCTGGGTAAAATTAAACCCAAATCTCAGCACAGTAATGAGGAAGGTATTTCAGAAGCAGAACAAGATCCCAGCTTCCTCCAGCCAACAAGACCTGAAATAAAGCAGGATTTGCCTGCACTTTGCTGAGCCAGCTCCTGAGGAAGGCAAGGCCAGGTGCTCACCAGGTCAAGGCACATTCTCCTCTCCTCCACTTACTGGGAGAGAAAGAATTTTGGCTTTTCCATCATGTGAAATAGCAGAGCCCACCCTGCTGAGGGCAACCACCTCCCCTGCACCTACAAACACTTCACTGGGAAGGAGGAGCCAGATATGACATTTTTAACCCTTTTCCTTTTCTCTGAATAAGGATGCACATGGCTTGTGTCAAATCCTGAAGAAGGGCCAGCCCTGAGCATGTCCCTGCAGAAGTGTGGTGGCTTCCCAAATAATCCCCCCTCCAAACACCTCCTCCCACTCCAGGACTGCTTCCCACTCTGCAGATCCTCCTCTCTCACAGCACAGCACAGCCATGCCACAGCTCAGCACAGCTGTGGAGTGAGAATCAACCCACACACCTCTGGATTCTAAGGGAAAGAAAGGGAGGTTCAGGTTCACCAGAGCAAGTTATGTGGGCAAGCTCATCTTCTCCAGGAGTATCCACATTAAGAAAATTGAATTTCATCAAGCCATTAAAGCAATCAAGCTGAAAAAGATCCCCATTGCCAAGTTTCTCCAGCCCTTCAGATAATTTTCTAGCAATCCACCCGCAGGAGTTTTTCTCATCTTGAATAAACAGTCATTTTTGCACCTAAGGGAAGATAAAAACATTTTCTATACTTTCAAACCTTCTCTGGCATCTCCATCAAGCTCAAATCCCTCCTTCAAAATACCCTCCAAACTCTGGAGAAAAACATTTGTGCCTTGTGCTAAAAGCTCCAGAAAGTTTCCTTCACAGGCTGATGTTTGTGCAGTGACTCGCTCTCCCCTTACATAAACCAAGGGCCCAAAAAAGACACAAACAGTGAGGAACAGAAATGCTAAACCAAGGCTGGTCTCCAAAGCCCAACTGAATGGGAAACCTACAACAAGAGAGACTCAGCCTCTGGAAAAACAGCTTTTTGACAGCACAGAGCATCTGCCATGCCCCCGTGCCCGCTGCTCCACCTCAGGTCGGAGGGACCCAGAGCTTTCATGTCACACAGTCCAAGTGCACAGAGCCCTCCTCAAACCAAGGGCACTAATTGTATTAATGAAGGCTTAAGGTCAGTACATCCCCATCAAGCCCAAATTGCTGTTGCCTGAATTAACAGTTCTCTGTCCAGTTTCAGGCAGATGGGAATCCAGAAAGCACCAGTGGAGCTGGGAAATCATTGCCAATATGTTACATGCAGTAGATTTAATTGTTGGGTTTTAGGAGAGTGAATGAGATCGGGATTGGGTCTTCTTGTGCCAGGGTAGGATTGGGTTACCTACTCCTGCAGGATGCCTGGTAAAGGGAAGAATAACAAGGGAGGTCAAGAATTAAGGGGAACGAAGAAAGTAGACATGTCATCCAAATTTGCAACAAGATATGACTATACTTGGATAATTCCCAGGCATTTTGTGAGTATCCAAGCCAAAAAAATTCCAGGAAATATAATAAACATGCACAGAGTCCCAAGGGCCAGAGCCATGCACTACCAGCCCTGTACATGCAGAGGTGCAGGTACAGCCCACACACAATGCCATGATCTGATTCCAGCTGCTTCAGGCCATAATTCCTTATACAAAGTGGGACTTATGGACTTTCTATGCCTTTATCACAGAGAGAACCCAAAAACTCCTGTGAACTGCTCAGTGGGTGTGGGTGTGCAGTTCTGCCTGCCAGAGCCAAGCCTGCATGAGCCCAGGGGCATTAGCACCCTGCTCTGGCCTCTCCCCTGCCACCCTTGGAGCCAGAGCCGTGTCTCACCCCCAGAGCTCTCAGCCCAGAGGGAGCTGCTGCGAGCGAGGCCAGGAGCTGCCCAGGGAAGGCTGGGGCCAGGCAAGCAGAGGTTAAAGCAGAGGAACACCATGTGAGGAGCTGCAGGCGCCGTCAGTGGCCTCAGCAGCGCTCAGATCCAGTGACCTGACACAGCACAGCTGCTCTGGGTCCCCAGCACAGATCTGAGGATCTGCCTCCTGAGAGAATCCCTTCCCTCCTGGAACCCACTGGAGTGCTGCTGTGCCCAGGCTCCTGCAGCTCTGGAACACCTGGAAATATGGGAAGCTCTAGGCCTGCCAGTCTCCAGGAATGACTCTTGCTCTGGTGTCTAACCTGGGAACACTGAATGCCACCAAAACTGAGCTCAAGGAGACAAGGGACATGCTTGGGGAGAGAGCACTGAGAAGCAGCACAGCAAAACCAGCCACATGCCCACAGCCCTTCCCTGCAGCTCCTCAGCTCTGCCTCAACTATTACTGCTGCTCCAGTGCCTCTCAGAGCTACCAAACATGTCTGTCAGCCTCCACTGCAAACCTCCTGGGTAAGAGATGGAACACCCCCTGATCCTTCCCTCCAGGAGTTAATGCCTTTCATTTGGCCAGATTGGATGCTCTGCCCCCCTCCAAGCCCCCTGTGTTGGGCGGACACAGTGTGAGCCCCCCAAGCTGGGGCTGCAGCTCCGTGTGTGCTGCCAGCTCAGCTCTCCCCTCATCTCCCCTCACTGCTGTTCCTAGGTGCTCTCTCCAGCAGCTTTGATCTGAGCATTGTCCTGCACTGGGAGCTGCAGTGCTCTTGTGTCAGAGCTTTCCTGGCAAGGCAGATTTATCCTGGTGCATGCAAATGATGCCAGCATGCAGGAACTTGCTTCGGACAGAACCGGGAGTTTGCAGTGCGAGGCTGCTCTGGAAATGTCACTGTGCAGGATCCGAAGGGGCCTCCACCACCTCCTCATTGCCAAGGCCATCA
This sequence comes from Ammospiza caudacuta, assembly GCF_027887145.1. Lineage (NCBI taxonomy): Eukaryota > Metazoa > Chordata > Aves > Passeriformes > Passerellidae > Ammospiza > Ammospiza caudacuta. Next base: position 1,955,552 of record NC_080606.1, on the reverse strand, counting down.
AGGTGTGTGCAATGCTTCCTCCACCTGGGTGAAAACACTCACAGAGTCATCCATCCATCCATCCATCCATCCATCCATCCATCGGTCCACCCATCCATCCATCCATCCATCCATCCATCCATCCATCCATCCATCATCCATCCATCCATCCATCCATCCATGCATCCATCATCCATCCATCCATCCATCCATCCATCCATCCACCATCCATCCATCCATCCATCCATCCATCCATCCATCCATCCATCCATTTATCCATCCATTTATCCATCCATCCATCCATCCATCCATCCATCCATCCATCCATCCATCCATCATCCATCCATCCATCCATCCATCCATCCATCCATCATCCATCCATCCATCCATCCATCCATCATCCATCCATCCATCCATCCATCCATCCATCCATCCATCCATTTATCCATCCATTTATCCATCCATTTATCCATCCATCCATCCATCCATCCATCCATCCATCCATCCATCCATCCATCCATCCCTCCCTCAGATTTTCCAGGCTCACAGAGAACATCCCAGCCATGAGGCAGCAGCCTTGTGCCTGTGTCTGGCCTCCCTCAGGGCTGCAAAGCATCACTTGGCATTACTTAGCTACAATTCCATCCCCAAAATCCACCAAATTTCTCCAAAAGAAGAGACATACAGCACACAGTACTGTACAGAAGACAAGTACAGTACACAGCTCAGCAGGTCACAGATACATGAGCTGCTACCCACCCTGCATTTTCAGCTTCTGAGCACTTCACATCATCTCATCCTAAATTCCTTGCTTCAACCAGCACAGAAAGTCCCCCAGCACCTCGAATGTTTAACAGAAATTATGTTCAACACAACACAACATTCTCCCATACCCTCCTAAACTTGTTTTTTTTCCCCACTGCAAACCCTGACAAGCACAGAGTGAGCCTAAGAATTCTAAAGAAAAATGAAACTGAGAACTGGGTTCCCCCAGCTGGACAACAAGGAAAGCACCTGGTGTCCATGGGAAAGCTGTCATGGCCCTGCAATTCCCTCCCTGCAGTGCCCCAGGCAGTACCAGGAGTTTTTAAATCACTGTTACCTCAACCATCCTCTTTTTATTTGGGCCTTGCAGAAGGGAGACTTCTCTCTGTTATTTTTAAACTGGAGCCCTTACAGATGCCAACCTTTGCAGCCCAGCTGGCAGCTGGGATGGTGCCCATGGGAAGGCACCGGAGCCATGCCTGGAGCTGTGGGGATGCTCAGCCTCCTGTGGCACAGCTCTGGATGAAAAGGAGCTTTCCCTGCTTTCCTCCACTCCCCATGCTCAGTGCTGGAAAGAATTCCAGACTCAGGACCCAAGGGACATTCTGCAGAGAAAACCGTGGGCAGCTGATACATCAGGGTAATTCTGGAACTGAAAGCTGGAGGGACTTTCCTTTATTTTGGCTTTTTTGAGTGTCTTTTTAATGTCCTGAGTAAAATTCTGTTTTTTTCAGAGGTGCCTCTGGAAAATTAGCAACAGAGATTTGCTCTGAGCTTGTGAGCTCCTGTCTGCAGTAGTTTGCAAACACTGATAGAAGAATTTTTGTGTCTCTGTGTGTGCCTTGGTTCTGAAGGACAATGAGTGGGATGAAGGTCCCACAACAGCAATTTCTCACTCAGCCTCCATTCACTGCTTGAGAGTTTGGCACAGAATCCACTGAGGGCCCAAAGAAAGGGTGCACACACCTCCAAAAGCTCTGTGCCATCCAGACCTACCCTCTCAGAGCTGTGCTGCTGACACATTGCCTCTCCCTGCAGCAGCCACAGACATCAGCCACAAGCCTGGAGAGGAGCAGAGCAGCCTCACAAATTATTAAACTGAGAGGAAACCGTGCTCAAATCCAGCTGGGAGACAGAAGGCCAAGGAGATGTGCAGGTGGATGGTAAACCAGCCAAAATGTTGGTGTTGTGGTGAGCACCAGCCAGGCTTGGAGGGCACATCTTCCACCAGGGAGGAACAGCAGCCTGGCCAGGGCTCCCTGCAACCTTGGATTGATCTTTCCCATTTTCCATCATACAGGATCTCACAGGGTGCAGCATTCCACACAGTGGAAGAACATTTCACCCCAGAGCAGCTCACCATGCTCAGCCCCCTCTCCCCCACACAACCTGGTCACAGGTTTTCCTTGGCTGGTCAATTTGAATAGACACCATTCAATCAATCCCTGCTTCCAAACAAAGCTCAGCTCCCTGGGCCAAGCTGGGAGTGCCACCCCAGAGCATGTGGATGATCCCACAGCCCCCATGAGTTAACAATTGAAAAGGAAGACCCTGGGGTGTGCAGCAGCATCCATCCCTCCCCATGCTGGCAGAGCCCCTCCTCCCAGGAAAGCCTCTCTGCCCCCACGGGCTTCAGCCCAGGCACTCCTTTGATGCTTCCTCCCAAACCCTGACACCAGGATTGTGGATGTCAGGAGAGGATGGGATCTTAACTGAGAGATAAGGTGAGCACTTTCTGCATTTCCATTGCAGTTTCCATTGCATTTCCTACTTGTGTCCTTCTGTGGGCAGCCCTGTGGCATTCCTGGAACAGCTCTGGGATAACACAGCCAGACCTGAGTGAAATCACTCTCCCTTCTCACATCTTCCTCCTCATTTCTGTGTTCTAAACACACACCAGCCCTGAGCAGCCACTACTAGAGGGTGAAGGCTGCTCACTCTCTGCCTCTGCAAGGGACCAGCCTCAGGGATGGAGGGTTTGGAGTGATGCCTCAGGTTTTAACTTTTCTATTTTTCACATTCTGTGCTGCTTTAGTGTGTGGGTCTGGGCTTCATATGAGCGGATGGTGAGCTCTGTGCACAGAGCAGGAGACAAAACAATTCCTGCTCCAGCTGGGCACCAAGGACAAATGATCCAAATCTCAGCCCAAGAGCACAAACAAGAGAAAAACAAGAAGGATGGGACTTGATAACCTAAAGCTGGAATTGGACAATGAACTCCAACATGCAAATGGAGCAGAACTGATCAAAGTGAGAGATCCCATGACTGGTTGGGGATTTTGTGACCATTTTGGGTTGTGCTGCCCAAGCTGGATCTATTGAAGCCTCTTAATAAATCCCTACTTTATTCTTTAGCTCTGTCCAGCCTCAGCTCTAGGTCAAGCTTTGCAGGGCATCAGGAGGAAAAAAGTCTTGGAGCAAAAAATTCTCAGCTCAGACTCCTCACAAAGCAACACTGGAAAAGGGGAGGTGCTATGGGATCCCTAAAAAACCTCACATCTTCATGGAACAGCAACAAATTATTCATCAATCAGAGGAAGGTTAAAGACCCAAAGCTCCTGTGGCAATGTCCTGCAGCCTCTGAGAGCTCATGTGAGCTTCCTGCAGGAGAAATGCAGCCACATGCTTGTGCCACCTCAGGGAATTTGGTGTGTGAAGAAAACACAGGAATATTTATTCTGCCTGCTCTTCCCAAGGGCCACAGACAGCTACATAGAAAGGATGCTGCTCACCCTGTAAACACACAGAGATTTGGGAGCAGAATTCCAGGAAAGACTGCAGGGCACAGAGCATCCCACCTGCAGAGAGCACAGCACCAACATCCTCTGCCTGCTGCAGCAAGCTGGGCAAAGTTCATTCAGGAATGAAGAAAAAAGGAGATAAAAGACAAGCCTGGCATCCCAGAGGAGGAAACATCCCAGTGCCACAGAATTCTGATGTTTAAACCATTAGGGGTTTTGGATTTTCAGACACAGAGTAAAATTCCAGCTACAGAAAACCATCCCTGCTGCTGCATTTTGGGACTTCTCTCTAGGTCTGGTACAAATTCTGCCACCCCCCAGACATCAGGAAACATCAGCTGTAAACAGCTGCAGGTCTCCTCTTTATCCACAGAGGTTTGTATTCCCTCAAACTCCCAAATAACAATATATTTTGTTACACTGGTCAAAAATAACCTTGAAAATATGCAAAGAGTTTTGATTTCTGACCTTCAAAATATTGTACTTGTGACATTTCAGTTTGTTATTCCAGCCACGGACAAATGGTTCTGCTAAAATATCTGTCACAAAGCAGTCCCCTATGCCCAGACCACAATAATCTTTTTAGCAACTAAAAAGGTTCTGCTAAACCATTATGAACTTAACTCCAGGCAGGAAAGAAATGGAAGAGCTGGAGCACCAAGGCAGCAGCAATTCTTGTTAAATTGGTCTCAATTTTTCAAGGATCCTGTTGAACATTATAGAGGTCACAGCCTGCACCACTGTGAAAACCTAAGAAGTCTCTAAAACCCACCGAGTTTAATAAGGAATGCCATATTCCCAAATTGCCTCAAATGTTTTACAGGGTATTATGACTTCCAGTTTTATAGGTCCAAAACACTAACCAGATAAAAAGTCTATTTCCTCCAGATTTTCAAGGTTCAATTTTTAAAAGGCCAGAGGCACAAACTGTTCCTGTGAGCCAGGGAAGCCTCAGCCATCAGCTTCCCTCACAGACCCAGCTGTCCTTCCCAGCTCCCAGGGCTTGTCCTCCCAGTGCCCAGGAGCTGGTTGCCATGTTAACCTGGTGCCATTTACATTTCCCAGTGTCCAGGAGTTGGTTCCCATGCTATCCTGGTGCTATTTGTTTTTCCCAGTGCCCAGGAGTTGGTTCCCATGCTAACCTGGTGCCATTTACCTTTCCCAGTGCCCAGGAGTTGGTTCCCATGCTAACCTAGTGCCATTTGCTTTTCTCAGTGCCCAGGAGTTGGTTCCCATGCTAACCTGGTGCCCAGGAGTGGTTCCCATGCTAACCTGGTGCCATTTGCTTTTCCCAGTGTCCAGGAGTTGGTTCCCATGCTAACCTGGTGCCATTTGCTTTTCCCAGTGTCCAGGAGTTGGTTCCCATGCTAACCTGGTGCCATTTACCTTTCCCAGTTTTCCTCCTCACAGAATGATGGAATAGTGTGGCAGCACCCAGCTGGTCTGTGTCACCAAAGGAAGGAGGGTTGCAAAGAATGGTTTGGCTTGAAAGGGACCTTAATGCTCATCTTCCTCACGCCATGGGCAGGGACACTTTCCACAAGCACCCAGGGTGCTCCAACCTGGTCTTGGACATCCCCAGGGATCTAGGGACAGCCACAGCCTCTCTGGGCAACAATGTTCCCAATGTCTAAAGCTCTTTTTGTATTTTTGAGATAAAACTTCACCTAAAAATCTGGAATCACCTGCCATGGGACCCTTCAGGCTGAACAGCATCAGATGATGAACCTCAGGATCCCAGGGAATCATGGTGCCCACTTTCCTGGGCTGTACAGTTTCCCTAAATCTCCTGCATGGAGATCCCTATTTCCCACGAATGGACTACAGTGGTTTATTGTTTTCTCCCTCCTGCTGCCCTCAGGCCACGTTGCTCTTCCCTGGCAGCCTGAAGCCCTGCCCAAGGCTGTGCCACCAATCTGCTGATGGACGCCACAGGCAATCCCTGGGCTGAAGGCAGCTCCATTGACAAGGATCCTTGACCAGGACCTGCACACAGGGCGGGACAGGAGCTGTGGCAGGGATGGTGCTGCTGGTGCCTGTCCAGCTGGACTGAAGCTGTGACATTCCCTGGGGTCAAACAGGGCCTTTCCAGGCACCACCAGTGGATTTACACTTTTCATCTGCTCAATGCCTAGGCTGTAAAATTTCATCTTTCTTCCTGTGCTGCCCTTCCCTCCCAGATTAATTTCATTAATAGTTTTTTTTATGGACACTGTAAAGCACCATTCCACATCTGGGAACTGTTTAAGGGAACAAATTTCTACAGGGACCTTCTGGGATCTGAGGGTGACTCTCCAAGCACATTCCTGGTTTTCCTCACTGGATCAGAGTCTCTTTGTCCCCTTCAAAGGAAGTCTGACCTGTGAAACAGCCATCAGGTACTGAAATATTGCAGCTGCTTTCTCTAGGGTGCAGATATTGAACATCATCACCCCCAAAGTGCACACAAGAATGCTCAGGACCCATGGCCTTCAGGTCAGCTCAAATCAGCTGCTGGAAAACCTCTGTAAATGCTGTTTCCTTGGGATTTCTACTTGACTTTCCCCCCTCAGGTTTCCCAAATAAAACCCAATGTCTCATTTCCCACTGACTGACAGCTCTGCGGTTCAGCAAATTAACAAACCCATGCACGACTGTGCCTTGATTACTCCCTCTCTTTTTTTATGAAAGAAAATGTCAAATCCTTTCATTTGACTCTTTGAGGAGCCTTGAGCAGTTTTGGAGCAGTTTCTCACCTCGAAAAGGAGCTCACAGGGGCTGCTCCACACAGCCCAGATGCCACAGCTGATCCCAGCAGAGCTCAATCCAAATCCTGCCAGGCTGACTCCCAGCTGGGAGGCCAAATCTCTGCTGCCTGGCACTGAAATTCTTATCAGATATGGAGACTTTAGGCCAGATTTTCATCTTGATGCTGAGCTGCAAGCAGGAGCTCTGGGTAAGCCGAGCTCTGCAGACACCCATCCAGCTCAGGGGCCATCACTGCCATCGTGCCCCTTCAGATTAAGATGTCACCACCCTAAGGCCAGCCCTAAGCACCTGCCTCCCACCAGTGTTACATCCCCTCACATTTTTCACTCTCTCTGATGTAGCCTCATCCACCCTGTCCCCGTGCTGGTGCTCCCAGCAGCCGTGTGGCTCCAGCTCAACATATTAATGAACTTTTGATGGAGCACTCAGCTCCTGCCAAGTCCCAGGGGATGTTTTGCAGGGAGCAAGTGAGCCCACGCTGGGGGCTGGGGGCAGCCCAGCCCTGATGCCCAGCCTGCCAAGAAAGCAGAGCCAGCAGCACAGTCCTGGAATATCACTGCTTCCATCCATCCCTCACCATGGAGAAACACCCTCTGTGATCCTTGCAGAGGATAAAATGCTGCTCCACTCACTTTCAGGGCTGTTGGGAATGCTGCAGGTTTGCTCCAACCACAGCCATGCTCACTGCTAAATGCTGAGTGTCTCGCTCCCTCCTCCTCTCCCTCGGAATTTTTCCTCCCCTGTTCCAGCCAATCATGCAGGAGAAAATTCCAGCCTGAGCTTCATTAGTGTAAGATATAAAAATAGAAGTGCATTATCTTCTGTAGTTCTCTCAGTTGATTCAGCAGCAGTGTGAAGGTAAAATAATTAAATGTTTGTCTGGTGATAAAAACAAGCCCAACAGGAGGGATTGGGCTGGGCTTTTCTGGAAGCTGAGCGTGGAGATCTGGGGGCTCTTGTGCTCCACAGACTTTGCCCTCCCCACTCTCCATAGCTACCAAAAGGATGATGATGCCTCCCTCCCTCCTTCCCTCCTCCTCAGCTCCAAAATAAACACAGGATGGAGGCTTCAGGAGAAGCTGGCAAATGCCTCTGCTGCAAAGCACAGACCTCCTGCAAGAACTTCTGCTGCCATCTCCCCAACCCCTGCCTGGCAATTCCCTCAGCGCCTCCAGAAGCTCTCCAGGAGCCAGGAGAGCTGCAGGAGTGGGGGGGTGTCTGTGTGGACCAAGGTCAACACAGGAGATGTTCAAAAAACATTAGTGAGTTGACTTGATCCTTCATCAAAATACTTTCTGCTCTTCCTTCCTAACACTTCACTGCCCACGACGTGGCAGGCTGAGCCGATGTGACAAACTGTCGAAACACATTTTTTTGAATAGAAAAAAAAAATTAAACCTAGACTTTAAAGGTAAAACTGGCCCCTTTGAGTCCCTCTATCATATGTGACATTCCTGCTGGAAAAAAAGGGCTCTGAGAGCAACTTGCTGGGAAAAGGCTCCAATGAGCTGGTAAGAGCTCCAGTCCACAGGGAGCTCCTGGGCCTCACCTTGTCTTTTAAGCTCCCATTAGTTAATAAAAGCAAGCAGAGAGGTAAAAAAGCACCTGAGCATTTGTCAATCCCCAGACACAAACCTACAATAAGATGCTGTTCATTGATTCCATAAAGTAACCAGCAAAAATTCCCTAAATCATTCTGCTGGCACCAGCAAAAATACCTGCTACCAAAGGGAAAGGACCATCATTTCTCTGTCTCCAAATTGCCCCTCTGTGCTTTATTCCTGCTGTTGTGTTGGTAATGACCTATTTACCACCAGGCTGTGGAGGGTGGCAAATCCCACCCACCTCCGAGTTCCCTGCTGGAGCTGAGATTGCTATTGATGAGCTCTGTGCTTTGATGGGAAGGAAATGAGTTGAGTTTAAGGGCTGCTGGCACTCTCTCTGGAGAAATGCCAGGGAATTTTTAGACAGTCTTCAACCCAACAATGAAATGCCATGGATGTGAGTCAGAGTGGATGTGAGCATCTCCCCGGGAATCTGGGAGCAGCCAGCTCAGTCTGGATGTGCAGCATCCCTGCCCAAAGGAGCCACCTGAGAGCCCAGGTGCCCAAATCCCCTGATTTGGGTCTCTGGAGCTGCACACAGCTCAACACTCCCTGCATGCCCAGAGGGTCACCTTTACTGCCCTGGCATCCCCAGCACCTGGGCAGGTCATTTCTGATGTGTGGGGCTGCAAATCAAATTTGCAATCAATGCAAATCAGCACAAATCAATGTTGTGCTCACACAACATTGTGAGTGTCTGCAACATGTAACAGCCTATAGAATTTTTATATTCTTAGCTTATAAATATATCAGGTAGTAAAAATCAGCCTTTTCTTGGGGTGGATGGGTAGTGAGTGTGTGTAGAAAGCAGCTTACAAATGCCTGGCCATATTCATTAATACAGACTCTAAAGAAACTAAACCTTTATGTGTGTCTCCACAAACTGCTTACATATTTACTTTTATTTCAAAAGGATTCTCCTGGAAGTGGCATGGTTTAAATTATTTGTATGTTATGTCAATGCAGGACAGTGTGGGTCTGTTAATTTTAATTTTTTATTTTTAAAAAAAGTAAAACCTGATAGCTGAAAAAATCTTGTGACTTCCTAACACATTGGAAACCTCTGAAATTTAGCTAACCAAGAATCTGGTTCATGATTTTAAAGGTCTTGGGCTCATGGCCAAACTCCCAGAATGTCCCCTGTGTGCTCCACTTTTAGGTCCATCAGGATGAGCAAGATCCCTGGAGTTCCAGCTCACAGATTTAAAATGGCTGGAGCTACTGCAGGGAGAGAAAATGGGGGGAAAAATCTGTTCTGCATTTACGCACTAACACCAGGTGGGGAGAGGCTCTGGATAAGTAGCACAGGATGCAACTGAATTATCTACAAATTAAGGCCTATTTTATGTTAGAAGAAGAGCCCAGTGCTCTTGGTAATAAATACATGAGGCATTTTAAAAATCAGACCTTGAAGCTGCTGGACACAGATAAGGCTCTGTGGCCTTGTCTCTGCAGCACCCCAGCTCCCCCAGCACTGCCTGTGCTTCCTAAGGTCATCCATAAATCCAGAGCCCTTCTGGCCATACCACAACACCAGCAAGGCTTGGGGCAGGCTGCTGAACTGCCAAGATAAATCCTGCTCCTGCGGCCAACCCACCTCCATCCATCTTCTCAAAAGCAATAATCCAAACACTCATTCGCAGGATCTCACTTACTTGTGTCTCCTTCTCTAGGACCAGTGCCAAATCCAAGACTTATGTGCAGCTCCTGGCACCTCTGACCATGGTCTGCACCAAACCACCACCAAAGCAAACCCTGAGCTTCCAGTAGAGCAGGTCCCCAAAGCACTGCTGAGACATGGGACACTGCAGCCAGGATGGATGGATGGATGGATGATGGATGGATGGATGGATGGATGGATGGATGGATGGATGGATGGATGATGGATGGATGGATGGATGGATGGATGGATGGATGATGGATGGATGGATGGATGGATGATGGATGGATGGATGGATGGATGGATGGATGGATGATGGATGGATGGATGATGGATGGATGGATGGATGGATGGATGGATGGATGGATGATGGATGGATGGATGGATGGATGGATGGATGGATGGATGGATGATGGATGGATGGATGGATGGATGGATGGATGGATGGATGGATGGATGGCTCCACTGCCAAGCTTTCCAGCACAGCCAAACTGGCAAATCCTCCCATCCATTAAAGGCTTGGATCCGGTCCAGGTAATAACAATAAAACACTGCCTTCCCCTGCCTGAGCTCACCCAGGGCCCATTTCCAGAACCCTTCTGCTCCTGGGGAAATTTGCTGCCCCTCTTCACAATTACCATCAGAATAAACTCTATTTTGAGCACATTCTGCTGCTGCTGCCCCTCCATGAAGCTGTGCTGCCAGAGATGTATGCAGGAAAAGCTGTGCCTCTCAGAATTCAAGGGGCTCTGGGCTCCAAAAACCAGACTTGAATCCTCTGTTCTGCTCACAGGCCAAAGGAAGGCTGTCTCTTTGAGAACCTGTTCTGATATTTTCTCTAATCCCATGAGAACTGCCCCACGTGAAGGTACTTCAGTTATTTTCCAGAAGTACAAATCCATGGCCTAGTGGAGTACATTTTCTGCATGTTCTAATTTGTCCTGACCTCCAGCCCCAGATTTCCCTTTATAACACACTCCTCTATTCTTAGTTTTACCTCCTGCTTTGTATCCTTCCCCTCTTCCAGCTGCACTCTCTCAATTTGGAAAAGCCTGAATGTTCTCTTTCCCTGCCTCCTTCCCAGACTGAGGATGGTTCCTTTGCATGCAATCTCATCAGATTCATCCCTCAGACTCATCCTAATCTGCTGCAAACTCTGTTCCCATTTCTCTCTGCTGCTCCAAGCCAGTATTCTAAACACAAACACATTTAAGACCCTGCAGTGAGAGTGACACGGTGAGGGGGACACGCTTGGAAGCCAGGAGGGAGGTGAAGGTGAATTCCCTACCTGGAGCCCACTGGGTTTGGGCCATTCTGTGGGGAATGTGAGTGTCTGGCTGCCAGGAAGCCCAGCTGCTCTCTGGATTGCTGTCTCAGAGCCTCACCTGGCTGTGAAGCTGCTGTGGGATCTCTGAGGGGCCTGGCTGCCTCCTGGGGAGCTCTGTCCTTGCCTCACCGCCTGACTCCATCTCCAGATGGGACAAAGGGACACTCCAAAGGCCATGGCAGCACAGCCTCCCTCCCTCCAGGAGCACAGGCATCCTTCTGCTGCCCGAGCTCTGCCCAGACCCATCTCTGGGCAGCCTCCACAAGGCCCTTGCCAAAACTGGATTCAAAGCAAGGCACCCTCAGCAGCCCCCAACGCTGAGGAGGGACCAGAAACAAGGCAAAACCTCCCTCACAAATGCCACCAAATCCAAGAGAAATGTCATGTTGGCCTTTCAGGAGACTGCTGGGAATGGCATGGATGACATCTGTGAAAATCAGGACTTAATTCTGCTGGATTACCAGAAGCCTTGAACACTGATGGACCTCCACCAGTCTCTTAAGCTGGGAAAATCCATTCAGTGAAAGGAACTTCCAGAGATGAGGCAGCTGCCATGCCTGTGCTACACCACCTCATCCCATGGATTTAAAGGAGCTGATCAGAGAGAAGAGCACAGGACGGCCCCAGCTCCACCACTCACACAGAATTCCTGCCCAGGGAAACTCCCTGTGAGGGAAAACAGCCTGGCCTGACCCCTCAGCCATGCCTGGGAGATCTGGGGTGATCCTACAGAAACCCCAGGGCTCCCACATTCCAACACCCCATACCCAGCACCGAAACCACTCCAGGGTGTTCTTCAAGACACAACAAGAGGCAAATTCAGAGCAGAAAGCCCCAGGACACCCCACTGCCCACCTGCCACACATCAGGGGGACATCTTTCTCTGGCCATTGCCAGGAAGAAGGAACTCAAATTGTGGGAGGAAGCTGAAAATAAAACAATCCAGAAAGCTGCAAACATCTGTAAGGCCAATGCTTTGCTCTACAAATCTGCATTGATTTCTTGCCTCAAATAGATTTCTAGATGGATTGCAATTAAAATGAGTTACACAATGCTGGAAAAACATCACTCATTTCCGATTCTGATTTTATTTTTGCATCTTTGCTTTCTAGATCCATTTGCGTTTCAACAGCCACTCCTTGGATCTTAACTTTTTTTTTCTTTCCACTCTTCTTCTGGCCAAATTGCTCTGCATCCATTTTTACCTTTTATTCCAGCAAGGATGCTGCTGGTGGTGGCTCACACAGCCCTGGAACAATTCCCTGGGCAGTGGTAAAAATCCCCACTGTGAGCCCTGACTGCAGCTGCTGAGCAAACCCACAGAAACCTCTGAGCATTTATCAGAGGCAATTCTTCTGTGAGCTGCCCTGAGCCCTCAGGATCCCCTTGTCACATGCCTCCAGGACATCAATTTCCATCTATTGTCCTGATTCCTGCTCAGAAGCCACAGGGAGGGAGGAAAACGGTGAGGAAGGCTGGGCTGAAGGAAAAGAGATTTACTTTGCTGAAATCCTTGTAAAGGCAGCCCAGCTCCCCTGAAAAGGGCAGAGCTGCCACTACCCCTGCTCCAGCCCTTTGCTGGCCATTCCTGCACTGGGATGGACGAGGTGCAGAGCCCTTTTCTGGTTTTCTCTAATTTTCTCTTATTTTCAAACAAGATGACAGAATGTGGGATTTCCATCCAGGCAGCAGCAGCAGCAATGTCAGTCAGCAAGCCCAGCTCTCCTGAGTTTCACAGAGTAGCTGGGACAGATTAACTAGAGACCAATGAGAGAGAGCAGGTTTAGAGGGGATATTGAGGAGAAATCCTAAATCCTTCCCTGTGAGGGTGGGCAGGCCCTGGCACAGGATGCCCAGAGAAGCTGGGGCTGCCCCTGGATCCCTGGAACTGCTCCCTGGATGGGACTTGGAGCAACCTGGGATAGCAGGAGGTGTCCCTGCCCATGGCAGGGGTGGAATGAGATGAGCTTTAAAGTCCTTCCAACCCAAACAATTCCATAATTCCACTATTGCATCATTATGAGCACAGCAGTCCCTTTGCGCTTTGCCAACACAACCTCAGTCTGGAGCTGCTGTGAATAATATAGAGAGCTGCTGGTATTCCCAAGGCTTTGATCTTCATTTGACTTTTGAGGGTTTTCAGGCACCATTTTCATTTAAAAATAGAAGAAGTACTCAAGTATTTATACAGCACAAAGGCTTTAAAGGCTTTAAAACTTCAGAAAAGATTTTTAAGATGCTGGGATGAAGAATGTCAAGTATTATTATCGTTTGAATTTCAACCTGAGTTGGAAAAACCCTGCAAAGGTAAAACTGTCTGCAGGAGAAACAGAGGCAAAAAGGGCAGCAAAACCCACTGCAGTGATGGGGAGATGTTTCCAGCTGTGGGAGACCTGTTCAAAAGAGGAGCAGAAGTCTTCCTTGACCAGCTGAGAAAATCACTACGGACATGTCCTGCCTGTCCTGACAGAACAGGAGGGAACGTGCCCCAGGGAACAATCCTCCTTTTGGGGAGAGGATGGCCAAACACAGAAGCTCAAAAAGGAAACATTTGGGAATTAAGATGTGAGCTCATGCCACTCAGTCAGAGACAGCACATCCAGAGCATGGCTGGGCTGCCTTGGGTGCCTTTTGTGCCATTCCATTGTGCACCATGAGCCTCCCCTGGCTCTTTTTGCAGGCTTTGGGGTGGGAATTGTGGATACCCTGGGTGGTTCTGCCCCAGAGCTCAGGCCACAAGAGGCTCAACAGCTACTCCAAAGCTCCTGGTTTTACTGAGGTATTTCTACTTAATGCAGATTAATTTCTCGACAGCACAGAAATACTACAAAAGGTTTAGAGAAACAAAAAAGCCTCATTTAGATGAATTAATAACAGAGAGCAAGTGTATTATTATTGAAGGCTCTGAAGAGGTGCAGAGCTCTTCTCTAGCTGCAAAAACAGAAGGCTGAGCTCTGACGCTGCATATGCAAAATACCTGAGGCCAAATGAATCTTTGGTGGAGCCCTGCTGACATCACTGTTGGGATCTCGGGTGGAATTCAAGATGCTGCTTTAAATGAAATCAGGGAGCTCCTGGGTGGGAGCTCTGCTCTGCCAGGGGCCCCCGCAAAGCCCCAGAGGGTGAGAGGCATTTTTCATCCATCTGCTCCAATCCCACCTGCCTCCAACACAGCGCTTCTCATCCTCACTTGCCAAACCCTTGAACAGGAAAGGGCAATTTCCTTCTCTACATTTTACAGAAAGAGAAACAAAGATGTAGAAAGATGAAACAGCCCCTGCAGCATCACCCGGGCAGCAAGAGGTGGGGAAGGGGGGGCAGTTCCCCCAGACCCCGGCCCTTGGAGGGCCCCATCATTCCCCACTTGCTCCAAACACTGGGCAGACACAGCTCAAACCAGGCTTTTCAATAAAATATGGAGAGCCCTGACGGATGGTGGACAGAAAAGCCCATCCCCTCTGCTCAGCTCATTAGAATTTCTGGTTGTAACAGAGACTTTTGGATTTAAAAATATAGATTTAAATTCTCTTGTCTCCAAACACCAGAAACTCGAGAGCTAATGGAGGTGAAGACAGAGTGCTCCGGATAAACATGTTATCCTGTCACCACCGATTGTTGTGTCTCTCTCAGTGTGCTCTGCAGCCCTTGGCTCAGACACTGTCCCAGCCAGGGCACAGAGCTGCCTGCACTCCTGCTCTCAGCCAGCGAGGCAATTTCAGCCTCCTTGGGAAGGCTTTGATATTGGAAAAGCACAACTGAGCTTTCTCTGTGCTTGAAAGGCACCCACGGGCTCAGCCACTGCGAAAGCGTTTGCACTGCCCTGAGAGATCAAAGATGCTCAAAACCTTTCGCTTTCATCGGGCAAATTAAAAACAAGCAAGGCCTTTCCTTCCTTTGCTTTCGCTCTGCTAACGCCCATTCCCCTCCTAGGCTTTCCAGGCGTCCTGCAGGATACAGGGATTCCATGAGCAGCCTGGAATTAAGGCTGGCGTTGGAGATGGAGGAGCAGAGCTGCAGCACCATGGAGAGCTGAGAGCACCCGCCCGCCGTGCAGGGCTCTGTGCCTCCTGCTCCCATCCCTGCCGTGCCAACGCTCACAAGTGTGCCCAGGATTCAAACCCCTGGCATCCCTGCTGTCTGACTCCTTTGGATTTTTGTTTGTGCTCCTCTGTGTGTCCATAATTCCTGCTGCTCCCCCCTCACTGCCCGGCCAGCACGGAGCAAACTGCGCATCCCTCGGATCCCTGATGCTCCAGCACAGATCCCAACGGGACCAGCCAAGTGCTCATCCAGCTGCAGGAGCCTTAAAACGGTGATGAAGCCCTTCTGAATCGTGTGTGGGCAGGGCACGCACGGCAAGAGAGAGGGGGAGAGCCGAGGAGCAGCAGCCCGGGGCTAAAAGCGGCTCTTGACTTCACTCTCCCATTTGGGAGTAGGTGGAGGAGGTGGGTGGCCGTGAGCAGAGGGGAGGCGGAGGGGGCAGCAGCTATTTCCAGCTGCACTCATGTGCCATTTCTCTCAGTACTGAGATTTGAGAGAAAACAGCAGGAGGTGGGGAGTGGGGGGAACCAAAAAGGAAAATCACAGACTCTGTGCAGGAGAACATGTTAAGGAACAAGAGAGAAGTCGTTACCAACAGCACAGCCCTGAGATTCTACCAGTACTGGGGGGTTTAAAAATATAACAAAACCCAAGGCTGCTGGGACTGCTTCCCTGCACTGCACACAAGAGGATATGATGGAAATGAGGCCACTGACTGAGGGGCCCAGGCCAATGTGTGGCCCCAAAATGATGGTAAAAGCTGCTGCTTGCAGAAAGCCTCGCTCCTAATACACTGCGAGGTTTTCTTGGCTCCCAGAGATTATGTAATATGTTCTTGCCTGCTGCTGCTGCTGCTGCTGCTGACTCATATTTTCCAAAATATATTTGGGAAGGAAAACATATGCACATGTGTTTTAATGCATAGGTTTCCCTGGCCATGTCCAGAGTGACCCACAGGGAGGTGCAGCACTGCCTGCACATGTGTGTACATGTGTGTGTCCTGGCATGTGTGGGGAGGAGGGACAGGGACAGCCTGGCAGCTGCTGGAAAACAGAGATTAAAGCAGCACTGCTTTCTGGGGCAAAGCACACAACTCTATCACAGTGCAGGAGGGAGCAGGGGACAGGGAAGCCAGGGAGGGAGACAGCAAAGGGAGAAGCAGGGAGCACACACTGCCAACAACCTCCAGACAAACCTGGTCTCTGGGGACCAGACACAGACTCGTACTGAGCTTCAAATCAGCTGGGAAAATGGGCTTTGTGGCAGCTGGGGCCACGGTGACAATCTGCAAATGGCACTGGGCTGAGAGGGACATCGGGGCTGGCCTCAGCAAGTGGCTCAGCAGCACCCACCCCTGCAGAGGGGTGCTGGGGCAGCAGGGCCAGTGCTCCCTTAATTCCATAAATCTACAGTCTGCCTCCTGTTAATGCTTGGGAACACACTTCCCAGGCTCTGGGTGTGCACTGAAGAAGCCAGGCTTCTCCTGGATGAACATTTCTAGTTCTAAGGCAGCCCGTTAGTCTTAAGCAAATTTGTTCCCAGCCTGCAGGTTTGGGAGGTTTAGCTCCTCTGCTCCATGCCTGGGTGCACTTCTAATTCCTTAGAAAAGACTTTTTGACAATTCTGCAAAACTCTCAATATCCAGGAGCTTGGATCGATCTGCTGCTGGGCATTGGAACAGAAATCCATCTCCCCTGGACCAGAGGAGACTGAAAATCTATGCAGATGTCAGCCCCTGATCACCACATCACGGCAGAAGCCTCGCACCGATGACAGCCTGGTTTCTTGCACTGCCTGCTCCTTGTGCCTGTGTGCTCGGGCAAAATCAGGGGACAATTCCCCACACAGGGACAAGTGACAGTGCCCTGTCCCTTCTCACCTTACACACACCTCTGGAGAGGGAACAGGCCTTCTCCTTCAGCCCTGCATCATCCTCATGCCCATACAAGGCTCTGTTGATATTCCCTGCCTTACGCAGCCAGCGCCAGAGTTAAGACAATTCTATTTTAACACCTGAAACTTCATCAGAGCCAACTGCTCTTTCTTGTTCTAGAGCAACTTTAAAATATTTCATCTGGATTCAAAACTGTTTCTATAATTGCTGCTTTTTAACTTAATTCTCCTAGAACTTCACAAAAGAGCAAACATCCAGCGTGCCTAAAAGGCTTTGGAATAAACCTTAAAAACAAACATTAAAGATTGATCACGCTTTCTCAAGATTATACTAAAACTGACTGAAGCTCAACTAGATAAGGAAAGAGAGTTGCATTAAATTAATCAGCACCTTATCAAGCCAGGAAGAAAGAACTGTAGATAACAAGCCTTCCCTAAATTTGGTATCAGAACAGAAACTTCAGTGCACGACGTACTGAGAGAACCTTGTCAGATTTACTGAGCACAATACAGGGGAGTGGAGCAGCAGAAATAGCAGGGGAATGAGGTCCACAGAAATGCTTTGAAAAAACCCTGTTTTCTGGTAATGCCAGCAAGAGCTGATGCTTTTGTCAAATGGAACAATTTAATTTGACAAAACTTTTCCCCAGATATGACCAGCAAATTAACCCGCTCCTATTGGGGTAGAAGACGGATCCTTAGGGGTTTGCTGTGCACTCCTGTTCGTGTAGCTGAGGCCAGACTGCATTTGCCCGATGACAAGGGAACAATTCGTACACAATTCTGTCCCTTTTGCTTTCCAGGCCCTCGGAGCTGGGCTGATTCCTCTCCCAGCATCTCCCGATGTGAGCTGCAGCCACTCTCACAGCTCTGAGCTCCCGTGCAGGGGCTCAGAACCCCCAAAACTGGCACCAGCGGCAGCTTAACCCTTTGGAAACTTTGGGGCAAACATCCCGAGTCCCGGGAGTGAACAAACCCAGCCAGCAGCACCCAGGGATTTTGCGGGATGCCTGGAGGGGCTGCGGGCTCTCTGCGGCACAGAGCAGGCAGGGCATCCCTGAAAACCAGACACTGTCCTCAGCATTCCAGGCGGGACAGGAGGGGAGCAGGGCTGGGGACAGAGCCCTGGCAGGGAGCAGGACAGCCAGGCTCGCTGCTTGCCCAAGCAGGAGCAGCGGGAAGGACATTCGAGCCTCAGCCCCCGGCACAGCGCAGAGCCCCGGGCGCGCCGGGCAGCGACAGCCTCGCTCCAGAAGGACAGGAGGACACCGGGGCACACACGGCTCATGTCACCACTGTGACCAGCCTAGAAATCCACTTGGGGCTTTAGCCAGGGACAAGCAACTGGGGCTTTATCCAGGGACAAAAAGGGGAAACAAAGAGCAGGGCTGCTTTAAGCGGGGTGAGCCTGCCCTGCC
Source organism: Ammospiza caudacuta (assembly GCF_027887145.1). Taxonomy (NCBI): domain Eukaryota; kingdom Metazoa; phylum Chordata; class Aves; order Passeriformes; family Passerellidae; genus Ammospiza; species Ammospiza caudacuta. Next base: position 1,937,376 of record NC_080606.1, on the reverse strand, counting down.
TCCCTGGCACCGAGGGCACGCTGCCGGCTGTCCCCAGCAGCCACGGGGGTCAGTGCCTGCCCTGCCCATCCCGGACAGGTCCTGGAGCAGGGCAAGGGGCAGGGAACAGCTCATCCCGGGAGAACAGGGATTCATCCATCCCTGGGAACAGCTCATCCCCGGAGACGGAGCCCAGCCCGGCGAGCAGGGCGGGCCCAGCGCGATGCAGCCGAAAATAGCCCCACGCCGGCTGCCAGCAGCCCATACGTTGTGTTATATATGTCTCAGCTGATGCAAAGGAAGGGGCAGGCGCTGAGCCACATGGCCCTTCACATGGGCACGGCCACACTCGGCTGCTCCCGGCTCCAAAATCCCCCAAACGCAGCCTCAGCCAAAATGCCCAGCACCAGCCTGGCCCTGACACTGCCCCACGCCAAGGGCTGCAGGAAAATTCACAAACCAGACCCCAAACACGGTGTCAAACAGCCTCCCCCACTGGTGAGCCCCGCATCCTGCTCCAGATGCCAGCCCCACTAACCCCATCCCAAAATGTGCCACTCTGCAAACACCCCGTGCCTCAGTTTCCCCAGTTCTGTGACAGCACAAGGGGTAGCTGCCCAAAGCAGCACACTCCTATGAAATTATATCCCCTTTGAGAGCCAGACCTAATTCTTTAAATCCCTGCATACACGCACTCCCTTCATCCCCCAAAATTCTCTTTAATTCGGGTGGTGAGGCTTTCAGGCTGGCCAGCACAGCTCTGGGGGCTCCCTGCCCACCATCAAGGTGGTGTTTCTGACAATGCCAGAGTAATTCCCAGGAAAAGCAGGAATAAGGAGCAGATGCCACATGGCCCTTTGCTGGTTAGAGCCACCCCAGCCGTCTGTCGTGCTCGCAGATTAAGGCTCATTTCCACCCAGGAAAGAAATTCAACCACAACTAATAAAATAAAGACAATAAATCACAGTTCCTCCAGCAGCTCTTCCTCCAGGAGCATCTATTTTTAGTGGGAAGCATCAATCACCACAGCTCCTGCTGTCTACAAGAGCTCCAACGGGCACAACCCAGGTAGGCAGAGCTGGGTCAACATGGGCACACACATGTTCCCCACCTGCACAGCCAGAAAGGGCACACAAAGGACAAGATCATGGCTACACCTCAGTGCTGTGTGATATTCCTCTATCCCAGATGGAAAAGAGAAGCCACAAGGCAACAAAGAACAAAGGAACGCGCCCAAGGCCATACAGTAAATCCGTGGCAAAGCCAGCAGCTGGCAGAACTATCCTCTGCCAGCCCTGGAACCCCTGCACCAAGCACCCTCCTCAAACAGGACAATTCTTACACAATTATCAACATTTGGGAGTTCTCCTCGAGCTTCCCAACTTCTCCTCATTGGAGCCTCTGCAGCTCCGAGACAAATCCTTGAGTTTTACCCAAATATCCCTCCCAAGGTTTCACTGGGAGAGACACACTGAGCACATTGTCACACCCAGCTGAGAAAATGCACAGAGGAATTGGAACACACAGGGAGAGATCACCATTCCAACACGGAGCACACGGACACACATGCAGGCAAGCACGGCACACAGACAAACCCAGCTGAACACACAAACCAAGCACCACAACAAAATGAAATGACAACACAGACAAGGGTTTCTAGTCACAAATTGAAACTAAAGCAACCAAAAAAACCAAAAAACCCAAAACCAACAAAACAACTAAAAAAAAAAAAAAAAACCCCAACCAAAAAACTTACATGGATTTTTGGCAATTTTCCTTCAGACATTATACACAGCAGCTGGGCTGTGTACTGAATACCTGATCCAAAAAGAAATATAACCACATTATGCAAACAGATGGGGGCAGGAGTCAGGTGAACATGCAGCTCTTAATAACAGTCATCTACGGGCTGAGAAAGCACCTCTGCATTCCCACAGAAGGGCTGGCATCGGGGCAGATCTTCACTCCCTCCCCAGCAAACGCCAGGGCTGTGCTGCTGCCATCCCGGGGGAAAAGCCAAATGGCAGGACAGGGCAGAGCCACCGCGTCACCGAGCTCGGAGCTGTCCCATCCCCTCCAACTTGTCATGTGAGGTTTTAAACAGAGGTGGGAAATAGCCAGGGTGGGGGAGGAAGCCTTTCGAAACCCGAAGGGAAAGCACTTTATCTGCCTTAAAGACAGAGCATTAGGAGCGCCGTGCAGGCAGGACAAGCCGGGATCATCCCCACGCTTAAGCTCTCAGGGAAGCACCCGGAGAGGGGCACATCCCCCTTTCCCTGCCGAGGAGGTGCCTGAATCTTGAAGACGGCGGATTGCTGCTCGGGAGAAATGGACTTTTTATGGACTGTGGGAAACGGGGTTGCTATGATACAGGCAGAGGCATTTTCATGAATCCTGTGGCAAATAACATTGAATCCTGCTTAAGCAGACAACAGCAAGGCAGGTCTCCCATCACCCAGCCTCAGCAAACACAGCAGAAGCACGGAAAGAGATTATATGAATCACAAATACGCTTTCTGCAGACAAATTTGTATTTTTTTTCCTTTGGGGCCATATTTTTCAGAGGGTCAGCATTTTGATTCCTTTAAAGGAATGATCCTTCTGCCTCATCCCTGGGTCTGAGCATCCCCACAAAGGTGAAGAAACCTGGGGGAGTCACGGGGCCAAAGCATTCCCAAGGACCCGAGCGTGACCCCAATGGTCCCACAGAGCTCTGGGACACGTTTAGCTCCAATCCCAGGGAATTTCACAGCAGGCAAATGCCACCCAAAGCACTGCAGGCACAGTCCCTTGGGGGCACAGGGATCTAGTGGGGACTGACAGCGCTGTCACCCCAGAGAGCTCCCAGTGCTCACCGTGGGCTGAGCCGCTGTGCCCAGCTGGGCAGAACACAGGGGCTCCTGCACCCTTGGAAATGCCAAACTGCAGCTGCCAAAATACAAAACTGGGGCTGGGGCAGGGCTGGACAGGTGGACACTGAGGCCTGGGCTGGGAGACGGAGACCAAGCTAAACAAGCAGCCAGCCCAGCCCTCGCTCACTCTTTCACCTCTCGCTTCCTCTCTTTTGCCCCAAAATTCCATCAGGAAGCCCGAGATAACGAGAACAGTGCTGCTACAATAACAAAGTTTGCTGCTGCCAACTTTCCTATTGCTCTACATTAACTTTCCTTCTTTAACTCTACCAGCCTTCAGGAGGAATAAAAGGCAAAAAGTTGTAATAAAATCACAGGAATTCTCCCAAGCAAGCACGTTCCGCGACGGGAAGAACTCGGCTCCCGGCGCTCCCTCCCAGCAGCTGAGCGTGCACAACCCCTCATCCTCCCCATGCAGCCCCAGCACAGCCCCAGCACAGCCCACAGGGATGGAACCACAGGGGAGAATGCAGAAGGACCATGGGGCATGGCAGGAACATCCAGCACCCAACACACACCATTCCCAAATATCTCCCCAGGAGTACGAGCTCTGGATCAAGGAATGCGCCCAGGAAACCGCGGCAGGTGCTGGGCATTCCTCGTAGAAATCATATTGAAAGGTAAACCTTAGTGCCAGAGAGCCCTGAGAAAATAAACATTCAGGCACAGCCACGGCCCATTGTAACTCGCTGGTCAGTTTTGGGGTTGGGTTTTTGCTCATTTTTCCAGCCTTTCTCCTCCAAATCCCTTTGTCGCTCAAGGCTGTTCCCCTGAAAGGATGATTTTGGCTGCTGTTTGATCAATTCCCTCTCCATGGTGATCTCAGCTCATTTATTACCTTTCCAGGAGATTCTGCAACCTATAAAACTAATGACACAGAATGGCCAACAGGCAAATAGAGCAAATTTGAGCCGTTTAACAACCCAAACCATCGTCAGCATCAATTTTATTCACTCGGTTTTTTTAGGGAAGAAGATTGACTCAGTCTGCTGTGGAGTGAAGCAGGTACCTCCTGCAGATAGCTACAAGTGCAGAGGGTGAACGGAGCCAGCAGGCACCACAGCATCTTCCTGGGCTTGGATCCCTGGCTCTCCCTTTCCTCCCCACTAAAACAGGCTCCTGCCCCACAACACTTTTGGGGATCATTGTTCCTACCCTGGCACTCAGGAAAAAAAAAATTCTCTTTTATTTAGAGCTAAAAGCACTTTGAAAGTGCCAAATTTGCAGGATTTAACTCCATTTCCAGTCATGCCACCATGGAAAAGCCATCGGCTCCCGAGCCCTGCTCAGCATTTAACTCCCAGCACACAAACCTCCATTGGGAAATAACTCCATGTCTCCATCTGTAACCTCCAGCTCTGTCTTTATCTATCAGTTACATTATTATTTTTTTCCCAGAGGACATCAAATAAATAATAGACAGCTGGAATAAGCATGAACTAATTAAATTATCAAGGCAATAAAATTCCAGTGACCATCAGCAATGATAAAAAACATTTTCAAACTGATACTTTTGTTTGTTTTAAGCAATTCTGATTTTTCTGGAGGGTGAAATAATATATTTTAAAAATCCTGAAGACCTCTAACAGAAGCACAGAACAGAGATATATTTTCCAGAGGAAAAGGCATTACTCTTTCCAGACATTCCCTTCGTATTCTCTCCAAACTTCTCGTGCTGCCACTGGAGCCCCCAGCCAGCCCTGCTCCCAAGCTGTAAACATTGCAATTTCGGGCTAAAAGCACCTCTAACCGCTGGACACCTTTCCAGCAAGCCCATAATGCACAACTTAGCACTTCATTTTCCAGAAAATCAATGTAAATAAAGTCACGCGAAGCAACCCATCTCAAAAGCTCGTTATCCTTGAGGTGAGCAAAGATTTTTCTTAGATACATTCCCCAAAATTTTATAAATACACACACACATGAAAAAAAGAAAAGCAAGCCAAAATCAGATCTCTAGAAAATCAAAGCAAAACCCAACCCCTCCGTATCTGTTGCTTTAGCAAAGAAAAACAAAGCTTGTATTTCCCTTTCTCCCTTTGATCTTTCCTTCCCAATTTGCAGAGACAGAAACCACGTACAACCAGAATAAAAACCCAGCAGGTTATGTTTTGGTGCCTCTCACATCTCTAAAGAAAGGAGCTGGGTTACATCAGTGTGGACATAGAATTTGGAGGCTTTTGGGGCTGAATCTTCAGAAATCAAATCAGATCATCAAAGCAACACAGATAAATACAGTAAGTAGAATTTTTCTCTTTTTTTTTCTTTTTTGTGGCTGAATGTTATTTTAGCAAAGATTTAATCCTTTAATAGGATTTCTCAAACACCACCCTCCCCCCCCCAAAAAATGCCCACAGCTCGATTCCGTTGCACACAGCAGCACCTCTCACCTGGCACCTACACGGTTACTCTCACAGACACTGCACATTAACTGCTTGCTAGAAATCGCACACAAAATGACTTATTATTAACTTGAGCCTCTATTTCAAAGGAAAGCAAAACAACACAGCCAGTGCTCACCACAGACAGACCATTTCCACTCTGCTGCTGCCTAAAGAAGCACAGCTCTGTCTCGCTAGCACAGAACCACGGAGCACTGGATCGCTATTATTATTATTTATCACATTTAAAACCCCGGCAAAAGCAGCTACACTTACAGGCATACTTAAAAGACAAGACATGACAAAAGATTTAGGGAGAGATAATAATACCAACGTCATACATATCACAGCGAGGCCATGTTGAAGCTCAACGCGTTTCCCCCCTCAGTAAGAAATCTCTCTCTCTCTTTCTCTCTCTCTCTCGCCTTTCTCTCTCTCTCTCTCCCGCTCGTGCTCTCTTGTTGAATTGCTAGTGGTAGTAGTAGCCCCCAACAGCTCAGGAGAAAAAATCCATTTAACGAGTGCCCAGGAAGAACATGAGTATGACATTCACAAGCAATAGCACCACAATCACTGCAAAAACGACCACCGTTTGAACATCCAAGGTCATGGTGCAATGCAGAACACTGTAGTGTTCGAGGTGTGGGGCTGGCAGATTTGGAGAAGTCAACCTCTGCTCTGTAAGACTGTCCATACATCCACCATGCTAGAATAGAGGAGAAAACTGTTCCTGGTTTTGGGTTGGTTCGTAATGCTTTGTGCTCTGCCTTTAGTTTCTCCCCTATCTGCTGTCTCTAGCTCATTCTGAGCCCGCTAAGTGAAGCATCATCACAACCAGTGAGCACTCGGGATGCAAAATCCTTCCTTTAGGAAAAGAGCGAGCGCTGTCTGCAAGCTTCTCTCTCTGTCTCGTCCCCCCTCTCTCTCCGGGTCTCTCTCGCTGGCTGGCTCGCTTTTTAATTCGTCAAGCCAGTGCAGATACGGAGCCCGTGTGAGTGTGACAGCTCTGCAAGCTGCTGCGGCTGCATCCCTCGGAGCGAGGCGGACCCTGGCGCATACTAATCAGCTCCAGTGACCAGGCAGCGACGGCATCCTGGCTGTCACTCAAACGCAGAAGGAAGCGCTGGCTCCATAAATACGCGAGGCTTCCGCCCGCCGTGACAGCGAGCGCCACGCAGCCGCGGCTCTGCCCCGCGCTCCCGGCGCGCCGCTCCCGGATGCTCCGGCCCGGCGGCTCCGAGGCGGCTCCGAGGCGGCTCCGAGGCGGCTCCGAGGCGGCTCCGAGGCGGCTCCGAGGCGGCTCCGAGGCGGCTCCCAGCGCTCCGAGCGGCGCACATCCCGCTCCGCACCGCCCCGGGATGCGGCTGCCCTGGAAGCGCCCTGGAAAACGCAGCCCCGAGCCCGCTCGGAACGGGGAGGGGAGCGGCAGCAAAGCGGCCAAAATAACAAAAAGGCAACTCGTGGTAACCTGGGAATTCGCTGTGAGACTGAAATGTGGGAGTGGGGCAGGGGGAATCACAGGTTTAGCTCTGTGCAGTCGTTCTCCCATCACGAGTCCTATAATATCTCCCCTCAGCACTGTGCTGGTTGTCTCCAGCTAAGAGTTAAACTGAATTCTGACTCTACAGACAGAGATCTATAACAGGGGGATAGGACAGATGGAGGACCTTTATTCCTTCTGCAGCAGCCAGAAATGCTCATTCCTACATTAAAATCACACACACACACTCAGGGTTTATGATCCAGTTGCCAGGTGCTATATCCCAAACCCCAATCTCAGCTCCCAGAACCAGCAGGTACCTCAGAGAGGCATCACAACGCACACAGACCAGATACACTCAGCTGGAAAAAGCAAATGATTTTCCAGACAAAAACAAATATAGAAATGCTGCCAATGCATATGCATAATGCACTAAAATGTGCATCCGGGGGCTGAGCACGGCACCTTCCAGGAAAGCTGCGCCTCTGAACGCTCCCACACAGACACGAGGCCAACAGGCACCACACAGCACCTGGTCTGTTCTCCTGCAGCAAACGGGGAGAGCTGGGCAGCATTTCATGTCTAAACCTGGGAAGCCTCATGCTTTAACCCCACCACCAAGGGCAGCCTGTCCTGCAGCGTTCCCCCTGGGGAAGGGCAGGGCCAGGGGGTGATGCTCCTGCCCCATCCTCCAAAAATTGGAGAGATCCCAGGGGAATGCCCCATGACCTCTCCCTTTATTCCAATAAAGCCAGAATGGACTCCTCTGTCTCCTTTTTGGACATAAACCTCTGGTGTTTGTGGATTAATTTTTGTAACAACCCCACCACAAACCCAGCTGTTCAATGCAAGGCTTGCTTCATTTTCTTTCTTTGCCAAGAGAGCTCCCTCAAAAACAGGAGCGTCCTGTATCCACCCCAAACCATGTCAGGACTGTCCCCTCTTCACACGGTCTCCCTCAATGGTCTCCACTCAGACCCACTGGTTTGTGCCAGACCAGCACTCAGCCAGCACCATCCTGCTCATTTCTGACCAGCTCTGGAGCATGTGCAGGCTGTGATGTGTTTGCAGATGCAGAGGCTGGGTGGTGTTGAGTAGCATTAGAAACAAGAGCAGTTTGGGTTCCTTATGAGGTTTATTTTGGGTGATAAGTGCCAGCCAGAGGCTCCCTCCTGCTCTGTCCAAGCAGGGAGCTTCTCATTCAGGAGGGCAGTGAAAAGCCCTTTTTCACCTGTAAAATCACAGGAGGCTCCTTTAAAGCTGCCCCAGGCTGCCCTGTTAGCACACAGGCCAGGCTGGATCCAGGTGATGGATCTGCCTCACCCTCAGCTTCCAAACCTGCATTTCTTATAAAGGATCCATGTTTAGGATAGCCAATCTGTCTGATGTAATTTTAGACTAATCAGAATAGCAAACATAGAATGATTTGGGTTGGAAGGGACCTCGGAGATCGTTTTGTTCCAACACGTAATAGATGTGGAATATTTATTATTATTGCTACCATCCTTTCCCAAAACAACACAGGCAAATTTCCAAACCATAAACCTGAACTTACAAAAACAGCCAGGAAACTCCAGTTTAAATCTCAGAAGCAGCAACGACTTCCCCACAACATACAACCAGCCTGAATTCAGAGGGGTTTTATGGCCACTTTATCTTTTCCTCTAAACTGCAGTGAGCACAGAGGGAGCCTGGGTGTGGAGCCCAGAGGAAATGTTAGAAGCAGCCCGGTGGGGATGTTCTGCTGGTCCCCACTTCCCCAGGGCCTGGGGACCTCAGCAGGCACAGCCCATCCCTGGCTCTGCCTCCTGGAGGTGCCAGCGAGGTTTCAAGGCAGAAGCCCTGCAGGAAGCCTGGGGAGCCAAAGCAGGGCAGGGGGAGCAGCAGAGGCTGGGAACCCTCCAGAACAAAGGTGCACACCTCACACATGCTCACTGAGCACTTCCGGAGCCCAACGGGAGGGTTCACTGCCAGCACCGAGCCTGGCAGCGCTGGGCTGGCATTCTGCGAGAGCCGAGCCACTCAGAGCGCGGGGGAGGGCACGGATCACAAACAGAGCCATAGAACCACAGAGCCAGCCCCGCCTGGGCTGCCGGCCCCAAACCCCACCACGGGAGGCTGTGGGGACCCCACTGCTGTGCTGCCTGCCCTGGGGAACCGGGGGGATGCTGCACCCGGGGGATGCTGCACCCGGGAGGCTCAGCCACAGCATCCCCTTCCCCAGGTCCAACACCCCCTAAAAGACCAGGCAGGAAAGCCCCGGGTGCCTCCCCTCACCCAGGGACAGTTTGGGGCTCCAAAGGAGGGTCTGTGTGTGCAACAAGAGCACAAACAGATTTACTGCAGAGAAGCTTCTATTTAAATGATATTCGCAGAATTCCCAACAGTACTTGCTGCTTTATATAATTTCCCATGCCTTCTCCGTGCACTAAATGTTAATTTTACTACGAAAATGGATGGTACCTTCTCTTAGAAGCCTTCCTGATAAAGTACACCTACACAGCAGGGGTTTATATAAAACCACGGTGAAGTTGAACTTCATAGAATTCTTTGTGGGAAGTTTGGTCTAAGGTTCTGTATAGAGCGAAAGAAGGAAGGGGAAGATTTGTATCAGTTACATAAACCACACATCCCTCAGTGCACAGAACACGCTACAGGAGCTTTGGGAACACGGTTTGTGATGCAGGACCAGCCAGGGCTTGTGCTGGACCAGAAGGGAGGGTGGAATTTCAGCACGTCTGCGAGGGACAGCAGCGGGGAAGGAGCCGGGGCTCGCTCACATCACACCCATCCCGCTTTGTACCCGCACCCAAAGGATGCACACGGGTACAGGGCAGGCAGTTCTGGACACCCGAGTAAAAACACAGGGGCCCTACACTGGCATTAATTACAATACAGAAATTCTGCAAGCCAAGGAAGCGGATGATGCCAAATCCTCCCGTGCGGAACGCGCTGGGCTCAGCCTTGTGACCACGTCTCCCTCCAATGGATGTCTCCAGTAATCAGCACATCCCTCTCCTTGCAGCTCGGCAAACACAGCAGCCAGGGTCTGGGGCTGCAGTGCTGACAGATCCTGCACTCCCCGAGCAAGGGCAGCCCCCAGGTCCCCACACCATGAGGGGCCAGGACAGTGCAGGGGCTGGGGCTGTGCACAGTGTCAGCCCCAATTCCCTGTCCTGATGTCAGCTCCAATTCCCTGTTCTGCTGTCAATCCCTGCACAGAGTAACACCCTCCACTCTGGGACAGGCCCAGTGGAGTAACTTATTTTAGATGCCTCACCTTGGAACAGGAAACTCAGGCTAAAGATTGTGTCATAATTACAAAGGAAGATCATGTTTTCATTATGTTGTGTTTCCTACTGTTAAAACTAACTGAAGCCTGACATGAAGAAATGTAAAACCACGCACACAAAATAAATCAGATGGACTCCTCAGAGGCAGTCTGGAGAGTTAGATGTTCCTGTGGCAGGGGCTTGTACCCTGCTAGGTTTCCTTTAGACTGGCTAGGGCTCTAGTCCATCATGAACAATTCCAATTGAATGTGAGGAGCAGAGTTCTGTCCCAACACATCAGCTCCACCTTCTATTAACTGAGAAAATGAGCTACTAAACTCTTAGCCTTAATTAACCACAGAATTCTGGCCATGCTAGTGTAGGAAGCAGTGTGGCAGGGCCCTGGGATGGTACAGGAGGAGCCCAAATCTGCTGCCCTTTGACCAAAGGAGCTAGGTCTCAGTGAACTGGGGGAAATTTCACACGAAACAGTGTGGCTCATGATTCTGAGCGGGAATAAAACTGGTCTGGATGGATGAAATCCATGGCCAAGGGGAAACCACTGCTGGTGACTGTCAGCCCCAAACTGCTTCAGCTCCTTTGTACTCCCACCTGGAGCACAAGCTCTGACCCAGAGCTTTGTGGCACCATGAGGGAAGTTTAAACTTCCCAGCTGAATTAATCCTGCCCCCGAGAAGAAACAGGAAGCTGTGGTACCCAGGGACACGGGAGTACCTTCTCCTCCATTCCCAGGGGTGTGGGGGTACCTGCTCCTCCATTCCCAGGGATGTGGGAGCACCTGCTCCTCCATTCCCAGGGATGTGGAGCATGTTCTCCTCCATTCCCAGGGATGTGGAGCACCTTCTCCTCCATTCCCAGGGATGTGGGGGCACCTTCTCCTCCATTCCCAGGGATGTGGGGGCACCTGCTCCTCCATTCCCAGGGATGTGGAGCACCTTCTCCTCCATTCCCAGGGATGTGGAGCACCTGCTCCTCCATTCCCAGGGATGTGGGAGCACCTGGTCCTCCATTCCCAGGGATGTGGAGCACCTGCTCCTCCATTCCCAGGGATGTGGGAGCACCTTCTCCTCCATTCCCAGGGATGTGGAGCACCTGCTCCTCCATTCCCAGGGATGTGCAGCATGTTCTCCTCCATTCCCAGGGATGTGGAGCACCTTCTCCTCCATTCCCAGGGATGTGGAGCACCTTCTCCTCCATTCCCCGTGTCCCACATGGGTGCTCCCAAACGCTGCTGTGACACTGGACACCAGGGGGTGACTCACAGACTCCAGCAGAGATTATAAGAAAACCATTAAATTTTTTTTTTTTCCTAAATCTAGGCAGGAATTAAGCTCAGGGTTTCAGAGATTAAAGGCCAGTGAGATTAGGATTTGCTGTTTCCAAAAAGGAGGATTTCCTTAAGCTGGGAGTTGCCTCTTTTTCCTTTCTCTTCCCAGAATGCCTGACAGAGCCCTCTTTCCATCCTGGGCCAGATGGGAGGCACCAGCCTGAGAGCTGCAGAGCTGCTGCAAAGGCAGATTTTTTTCCTCAGGAATCTCCATAATCTTTTATGCTTATGAAATAGCTTCATGGGAAGCTTTAAAAATCCTCAAACGCCTGAAAGTCCTTACCCAAACTGCAAAATGGAGGAATACTTGTAGAGACTTGGACTTGGGCCTGATTTTGGCTGTGAAAAATCAACTTTCCAATCACCCACAGTTCCTTGCCTGCCCACTCCATCCCTCAAATGGAAAATTTCCTCTCTGTCCACATGAACTTGGCACTTTTTTCCAGTAATTTCCTCTTCCTAAAGGACTGCAGAAGTTGAGAGACAGCAAAGCAGCAAAGTGGGAGAGAAGGTGGATATGGGAGAGAGCAGGGAAGGACCACATGAAGCAAGATGCCTGGAGTGCTGGAAAGAGAAGAAATTCAGTTCCTAAACCCACTTCTGCAATGTTTAGAGCACACAGGGCCCTGCTGGAGGTTGAATTCAGCTGCACCTGCATGACCACCTGGCCAAGAGCTGCACAAAGCTCAGAGGCAATGAGGAGGGAGATCATTGCTCGAAACATTCCATGGAAAAAAACCCACAAGAATTCCACCCAAAGATGGGCAGCAGCTGAGCCACAGCAGCAGTGGCCCCATGGAATCAGTGCCACAGCCTGGGACACTACCCAGACCATGCTGAAATGGCACAGAGAGCCTGTCAGGGGGGGCTGAGTCCATTGTGCTCCTCTGGATTGCACTGAGAACAACAAATCTTCTATTTTTAAGTTGACTTGAACTTAAAGCATTGAGACAGGCTAAAATCTCCTGCCCCTGGCAATGGTGGTGGAGTGCTTTCTGCTCTCTTTGCATCTACTGCATACTCCAGCCTGCACTCCAGAAGCATCTTCACATTCCCAGTGGTGAAAAAGAAAATAAAACCCCCTCAAATCCTGCAGAAATCAGATGTGGTAACACCAATTACCCTGGTCACAGAGAAAGACTTCAGGGGCTGAGCAAGTTCTGTTTAAAAGGACCCATCTAATTCTGATGCTCAACCTTATGTAAGCTCTCCTTGTCTGAAAAAAACCTCAGTCTCTGGCCTAAAGGAACACAGAGACCTTTATTCCTTAATTTCATTTCTCAACTTTTGGGTTCACTGTTGAGCCTGGAAAAAGGTGAAGAAAGCAAAGCCCAAAGTGCAGAAAAATGCAAGCCAGGTCCTTTCCTTGGGGGAAGACAAGTGCTCCCTCCAGGCACTCTGACATTAAATTGCAGAATCTTCACATCAGCACATGTCTGGGCAAAGTGCTGTGTGAAAAATAAATTATTACATGCTAGAAACTAAATTCTGAATTGTGAATTCAGGGTCAGTATCACCCAGAGAAATTCAGCTGCAGAGGCACAGGGAAACTCTTTGGCATGAAAATCAAAGGGTGCATTTCAGCACCTGCAAGGGAACGAGGAGGAAAAGGAGTCGGCCAGAGCTCCCTGCAGCCTCCTCACCCCCCTCCTGTGACACTTGGCTCTGGCTTCCCTGGGCTTCTCCTCGTCAAGACACTGAGAAAAGGAAAAACCATCTCATTAAGAAGCTGACCCATGGGTCTCATGTTCTTCACACAAATTAACCCAGAGAATTGGATGTGTTTCATAGAAATCCTTTTCTCCCCCTCTCTCTGCCTCCCAAAAAAAAGGAGAGGGAACAGCCTATTGAATCTGGCACTCTTTTAATGAAGAAAACACTGCAAGCCAACCTAATGAAGTAGGAATTCCAGATGGATGGCAGTAGGTGTATGAATAGAACATAGTGCACTCATTTTTATCAGCAATATCAGCATTAAAAAAGAACTTTAGAGCCTTTCTCTACTTTTTTTTTTCCTTTCTCCCAGCAAGGCAGGTGAATGCCAGGAGGCTCCATTCCCTCTCCCAGCTCAGTGGGATTCCTTGAAGTGACAGTGAGCACAGGCTGCTGCCTTCCAGGAACGGGCAGCACTGCCCTCCTGCAGTTTGTGACAATGTGTGACGGCCCAGGGGACAGTGGCTGTGCCAGAGGGACCCTGGCTGTGAGGGATCACAGGGACAATGCCCCTGTGTGGGACACAGGAAGGCACCTGGTGCTGTGCTGGCACAAGCAGCACACTGGCAGTTCTGTGTGGGGATCAGCAGCACCAAAAGGAAAATCCAGGGGGATGGAGCTGAGGTTTGTTTTCTGCCTGGAACAGGGCCCTGCAGGAGTGGTGAGTGCTTCAGGTGCTGCTGAAACAACCTGGCAGAGCAGGTGTGGTGCAATTCACTGCCCAGCGTTATCCTGGGTCACACCCAAGGAATTCTGCAGCATGGCAGAACGGGAGGAAGGGGCTGGGATCCCCTCTGAACACACTTCTGTACAAGAGCACTCCTTGGCTTCACTGGGAGTCACCTGAGCTCCAAACAAGGAATTCTTTGCTTCTCATCCACACTAAGCTGGAGATGGCCCAGCCTGAGCCTGCACTCCTGCCTTTCCCAGACACAGCACTCGGCCAGTCCCTACCAACACCTCTCCTCTCCCTGCCCATATTACATAATAAGCATCTTTATTTCTTTTTTCATAAGTTGTCTTTTCATAACAATAGAAACTATTGGAGCCCGAGATAACTTGATGAATTTTTCCTATTATCTAAGAGCTTAGTCACTCAGGGAATTAGTCATGTTCAAAATAACAGCCAGGCTCAAAGAGATTCAGAGCAACCATTCCAGAGCAGAAGCAGCTAATGTCATAAATACATTAAGATGTCAGCTTGAAGCATTTCAGAGATTTTTCAAGAAGTGTTCAAAAAAGAAAAACTCTTTGATGAGATACAAGGAAATCAGGTTCTCAGCAGTTAAAAACCGTTGTGGTTTGCAAAGGCTGCGGTGCTCAAACACAAACCCTGAGCAGGAGGGACAGATGGACATGGTGACCACATGGGGTGTGTGGCTTCCCAGCAAGCACAGCCTGCTCTGAGCTCCACAAAATCCTGCTTCCTATGCCTATGGCACCCTCCCAGGGTTTTCCAGACATCCCTGATGTATGTCAAGAGACACAGGAGTTACTGGTGTGTCCCTTATCCAGCAGGTGGGAACCCCGTGGAAATGGAGCCAGGCCTCCTCCCAGCCCCTCCTGGGACTGACACAAGGACAATCATCAGCATGGAGCAAGGATTTATCAAACATTTTTATTTACCACAGCATCAGCTCCTTCTTAACCTGGATATTTGGCAGAGCAGCACTAGCAGGAGGCTGGAACTGAAAGGTTAAAGCAGCCCCAAATTGGGAGAGAAATGGAAAAGCAAACAGCAACTATGTAAGAAAAATCCCACAAAGAAATGCATTGGGGGGATGGACCTGGGGCTTTGGGGGCTCCATGGCCCTGCAGCATCCACGGAATTCTCCACTGCATGCAGAGCTCAGGCAAGCCAAGCAGCAACCTCCAGTGACAGGAGACCTGCATGAACAGGAACAAACTTCCAAATGTCCCACTCTGCTGGAAAATCCCTCCCTGCTGAGGCCACAGGGCATGGAGAGCAGGCAGCATCCTCTGCAGGACACCCACAGCACTCAGGAGCTTGCTGGGACTGCTCCAGCAGCAGCCAGCCCTCCCTGCTCCCTTTGATCTCTGCAGGAAAACTGCTCTGGGCCTCTTCAGTCCCATTTTTCCCCAAGGCCTGGATATCACAAGCTCCTCTTTCCACCCGGCCCTGGCCTGGCAGCTCTCCACCAGCTGCTTTTGCTTATCCAAACTTTCAAAACTGAAAGTCAAACCCAAACTGCTTTTTTCTACTTCTCTTTTCCAGACTTCACATTGAGATTTTTAGGATTGTGGAGTGCAAGGAGTACTTTGTGCTTCCAACACCCTGTGATTTTCAGACTGATAAGTGAGGAAAAATGCTGCTGACCTGCCCCACTCAGGGGCATCTCCACCACTTGCAGCTTTTGGCCCTTTGATTCACTGAATTAATTTTCACCATATTTTAGGCTGTGATGATTTACAAGAGTTTACTTTTTTCTTATGAAAGAAATGGAAAATATTGACAGCAGCTTGATTTTAAGTATTTCAACAACAGGCAGTGTAAAAATATCACTATTTATGGCTGTGAAAGAAAAAAGCTGGGACTGCACCTATTGCAGGTGATGGCTGCACTCACCTGGACTGTCACAGGCACAACATTAAACCCAAAAGAGACCCTTTGTGAGGAAATACCATGGAAGATTCACACTTGTGTTACTTGCATTACAGTCAAAGACTAGGGAAAAACCTCTGCCCTTGTCAGGTAAAAAACTATTCCAGAAGAGGCTGAATTTTGTCCTGATTTAATCCAACTCATTTGATTACCATGCTGGATCAATACTCTCTGAAGAATGCCAGACCAAATAATCATTGCACTCACACACTGCTCAGATGTGCAGATTGATTCTCATCACTACCAATGACAATTAGCTGCATTTTTCTAGATTAGGAACAGATACTAGAGAGTTTAGCAACGTGGTACCAGTGAAGCATGGAAAACACCCCCGTGGGATGCCAGCATAATTGGCAAAAGATTAATTGTTTAAAAAATGGGAAGCAGCACATGCAAAGGAGGGAAAAAAGAAGCTCCAACAGCTTAATATTATGGAATAACAGCAAGGGTTTAGGGGCTGATTTAGAAAAAAAACACCTGCCACAAGAACAAAAGGTACTATCACTTGTAAAGCATGAGTGACATGCTTCTTAAAGATGAGTAACTCTGAGTCTTGAACCCAAGCTGAGAACAATAGAAAACAGCATTTTGAATAAATCAGTGCTGTGCAGAATTTGGGAGAAACTAGGCTAAAATCCAGATTTTGACCAATGTGCCTGAGCAGAACAAAGTCCAGGGGTGCTGCCAGAATAAATGTGTATCGCTGGTCTTCAGCAGCACAGTGAAAATAATACGGGAGTTAAAAAGACAGCTGGAAAACCATACCAGAGACTCAGTGCCCATGGAAATGGGTCCAGTGATGCTCAGGATGAAAGGTTGAGGTTCTGCACTGCATGGGAGGCTGTGTGAACAGAGCAGCCAACCTTCACTCAGGGGCAGAGCTGGCTGATAGTTCCACAGCACATTTTAGCCAGCAGACTGAGGTGATAATATTCCCACTGATTACTGAAATGCAGCTACTCCTGGTGTGGAGTAACTCACTTGTTTAGCACAGGCCACCAAATGATCAACATCTGAAGTACTAAAATTTCAAATAACTTACCAGTGGGGATAGCAAGGAAAATGTGCATTGGAGGGAATACTGCTATCCACACTAGCACTTGGCCAGGACATCTGGACTGACACACCTTGTCTTGCTAAAGGAGCAGAACTTGTAGGGTCCAAGTGTTGGCAGGACCTTGGCTTTAGGTGCTCCCAGCATCCCTGTGCCCCAAGGGCCGGAGCCCCTGACCCCTCGGGCCAGCCATGCCCAGGGACACAGACTCCTCACCACCAGGGACTGCAAACACCTTCACTGGATTTATCTTACTTGGTTCAGTTTCACTTTGCTGCTTTGAAATAATTTTTTATTTTCAGATATCTGGAGATATGTGGAGTATCTCCAAACACTGCTGAGGCTGCTGAACTGCTGTATGAAATACAGAAACCACAGCTCTCTCTTTTATTTCTCCCTTGTTAGAGGGAGCAATATTGGGGAATTCCTGCTACAAAATCAACTAATGGAGTTTTACTTTCCCAAAAAAATATCTTCTATTACACCCTACAGTAACCACTGTAATTTCTCTCGAAAAGAAAGCAAAGATTAGACTAATGAGAACAGAATAACACAGCCGGCAGCACGGAAGGGACCTGGGAAGATGAGAGGGCAATAAGGCGTCAAGTCCTGTGCTGGGGCAATTAGGAAAGCACTTTGTCCTGCAGCAAGCCAGTCCCTCCCCAGCGGAGCTCAGCAGCCACCGGGGAGAAGGGGGAAATGGAGGCGAGAGCCCCATCCGGCTTCACTTTTACCCCTGACACGGGGCGGGACAAGGAGGACATAGGAAAGATTCCCATCCCTCCGGGTGCTCCGAGGGTGGAAGGCGGCAGCAAACCCCCCGAGGTGCTGCTGCGTGCCAGACAAGCCTTAACCGGGACCCCAAACAAGCGCGTTGTGCTGCAGGCTGCTGCCTACACCGCACAGGGCACTGCCAGCACCGGCGGAGCCCTGAGGGAGCACAAACCCCCGGGCCGTGTGTGTGTGTGAGGAGCGGGAAGGGCATGGAAGGAACGGGCAGCGATCCCTCCCCAAGGCTCCCCGCAGGCAGCAGCATCTGCCCGTGCCCCCGGAGCCGGAACGCGGGGGCTGAGCCGGGTGACGCCAGCTCGGCCTGAGCCCTGAGCCCTGAGCCCTGTGCCCGAGCCGGACCAGCCCTCAGGGATGCGGGAGCCGGACCAGCCCTCAGGGATGCGGGAGCCGGACCAGCCCTCAGGGATGGCCGGAGCTGGGAGCAGCCCTCAGGGATGGCCGAGCGGGACCAGCCCTCAGGGATGGCCGAGGCGGGAGCAGCACCGAGAGAGCCGAGAAGGGCAAATCCAGCAGCACCTGCAAAGAGCCGTGCGGGAAATGCCAGTGCAAGGCGGGCTGGGGCGGGAGGAGCATCTCCAAACACCCGCATCGCTTCCCGGGGAAGTTTCTCACTGGGCTGGGGGAACTTCCCCGCTTTCCCCCGGCCATGCAGCCCTCGGAGCCGGCTGGGCTCGGCTGGGCTCGGCTGGCAGGGCGGCAGGAGCTGCCTTGGCGGCTGTGCCGAGCCGGAGGAGTGTCTGTGTCTGCCAGGCTGCTGCAGGCGCGCCCAGGCTCGGCACGCCGGGCTCCCCCCCGCACCGCAACTCATCATCGGGCGGAGGGGCACGGTGACAGGTCCCGGCTGCCCCGGGCACAGCCAGCCCTGTGCCGGCACTCCTCTCCTCCAGTGCTCTCCCCCACCGCACACCCCACACGCCGGGGAACCGGGCAAACCCTGTGCTCCCCCCCACGAACCCACCGGCTCGCCCTACGGAACCCCCTCCCACGCCCCGAGGCATGCCCACCCTGCTTCCTTCCTTTCAATTCCTTCTTTTGCTCAGCAGTTTGGGAATGCAGAGTCTATAAAATGGCTACAGAGTGATCAATGGTTTCAAGGACAGGGAGTAAAGGAGGAGTCAGAAGATAGGACGGAGGTTCATTTCCCTGTCAAAGTACTGCAATAAGAGGAAAAGAGAAAGACATAGCTACCTGAACTCACCATTCCTGTTCCATCCCTTAGCCACTGCATCTTGCTTCTGATGATGTCCTTATTATCAGAGAGGGGAAGGAAAAAAAAATCCCTACTGCCTGGCGAGAGCTGGCAGGAAAAAAAAGAAGCCCCCCACCCCCACCCTAGCCTGGAGCTTTCAGTCAGCCATCCCTCAGCCCGGCAATCCCGTGCCTGTCAGGAGCACGTTATTAGCAGCCTCCTCACTACCTGGGATTTGTGCTTATTTATTTCAGTCACGGACCGAGGGATTTGAGGGGAGGGGGATGTCCTTTTTCTTTTTTTTTTTTTTTTTCCCCTGCCGTGCTTTGAAACTCTGCAGGAGGGGAGGGGAGTGGAAGGGAGGGGAGGGAGGGGGGAGCGATGCGAACTTGGGGAGGGTCCCCGCGGGCACCCCGTGCCCTCCTGCCGGGGCCGGTCACCCTCGCCCCCAGCGCTGCAGGACGCCGGCTCTGCAGAGCCAGCACATGCTCCACGCTCAGCAAGGGCTGGGGATTTTGCTGACGTTCGAAGGGCAGCAGGTTCTCATTCTGCTCTGCACATGAACAAGGATGAGTCCCCTTCCCACTGACAGCAAAGCTCCCGGCCCAGCCCAGCGCTGCACCTGCCCGGGGTGATCCTCCCCCAGCACCGGCGCCCTGCTCCCCTCTCCGCCTATTCATCCCCCGCCTGCTGCCCCGGATTTCCCCCACTTTCTGGCCACAGCTGCACACTTAAGAAAGCAAACACACTCGCTAAGCGTTGCTCATCGATCCGGCCACCCACCACGTCGAGGGAGAAGAGCTGGCGGTGTCTGGCGCTGGTTAGAAGAGGCGGCGGCAGCATATGGGATGTGTAGAGCCAACTGGGAACGGGGCTGAATCCTGGCGGATCCTCCAGCCGGGACACGCACGTCGACATGGTCCTGCCCATGCTGGGACAGCACACGGGGCTCCGGCACCTGGCCAAGGCCGCTCACGGCGCCGGCGGCGCAGCCCCCGCCGCCATCCCGGGGCTCGGTGCCCACAGGAAGGGGCAGCCCGCAGAAGGACTGACACACCCCTGAGGACAGGAAAATGCCCCACCAATATTCCCAAAATCCCCTCTTTGGCAGCTGAGTCCGCAGGGATAGGACAGGGCAGGTAGGAACCCTGGAGACAACGTGGGGAATGGCCGGCAGCGTGCTCTGGGCACAGGCAGGACACTGGGGACACTGGACAGGCTGGATCCACGCACAGGATATGCTGTAAAATCTGTGCAGGAGCTCCAATCTCCTCACTTACAGCTGCAGAGGATTTAGGGTTGTGTTTGTAAGGGTTTTTTTCTCCACGTGTCAAGGGCAGAAGGGCATTTGGATCTCCCGCTCCTGGCCTCTGGAGGAGTCAACATTTTTCCTGCAGCTGGAGATTTTGAGTCAGGGAACAACACGCAGCTCCTCGTGACTGCCACTTTCTGCTGGTCCTGTGCCACTCAGCAGGATCAGGGCTTAGGTGTCTTCACTTATTTATTGAAATGGGACAGACCAGAAGTGCAGGCAGGACTGAAGGATGCTGCCCAGCATCTCTGCACTGCTGAGGCCCCACACAGCCTGCTCCAGTTCCATCAAGCCATATCCCATCACCTTTTGCACAGGCACTGACAGCCATCATTATTCCCAGAGATGGCTGACAAAAGAAGGAGTCAGGAGGCAAATGCTTATAGCTGTCCAAACTTTGGAATTCTGCCTAAGTTTCCAGTGACAGAAACACCAGGCAAGTCATTTACATCCACGGGAGGGCTCTGGTTGGAAAATCCCACCTCTGACAGCCACTCTGGAGTGTGTTGTGAATCCTCTCCTCTCTGGGGAGGGCCCCATCTCCTGCAGCAGGTGATGGCCACGGCTTTGTGCAGCCCTGGAATTCAGATCTCACAGGTACCTCACCTGTTCAGGGTGTCAGACACAGCCAGCACAGCCTCACCAACTGATTCAAAACCTGCAGGGCCTGGGAGAGCTGGGACAGCAGAACACACAGACAGACATCCTGAGTGGACACTGCTTCCCTCAGAAACTTGCACTCAAAGCACAGCAATGATCAGGTTGTCTCTAAGTGAAAGGTAAATGTTTTTCTACCAGGAAATGTTAAATGAGATCTGCCCTGTTGTCACCACACACACAGAGGATACAACAGTGACCATCTTAAGCACAAGATCAGCTTTAAACCATGCACTGCATCATCCCAGTAACTCCACTGACTTAGGCCAAAGTTGCACCTGGCAGTGCCAAGGGAAGGGGATCTGTCTGGCACATGCCACCCTGCTGCTCTGTCTGGGAGTGTGGATCTGGAGGAGGAGGAGGGCAATTTCTGTGGAGGATTGTTATACATGAACAGAATGATCCCAGTTTCTCTCCTCCTGCCAGCTGTTGACCAGGCCTGTTAATAAGGCTCATATTCCACTGTTTCACTGCCTATGCCTTGTTTACACCAAGCTGATTTGAGAAGCAAACCAAGAGTTGCCAGGTTAGTTCTTGCTCCCTGCAAAGGTGCTCAAAGGCAAGAATCCCCCAAGATCAGCCAAATCTCTGAATGGGCAGCAGGCTGCACACAATCCCATCCTGCCCAGAGCGCTGGGGCAGCTGTTCTCCCTGGCACAGGGAACCTCAGAGAGAACCCAGCTGCATTTCCCTGCCAAGAAAATGCACCTCTGCTGCCTCATTGTCAATGCAAAGTGCTCTGCAGGCAGCCAGCGGGCAGGGGACCAAGCCCCGAGTCCCTGCCAGAGCAGGGGGAGCAGGGAAAGCCACTTGTGAGCTTCTTCTGGGTCCTGTGCAGGGCCAGGAGCTGGGCTCTGATGATCCCTGTGGGCTCCTTCCAGCCCAGAATATTCAGTGACTCTCTGTTTTTCCACTTCTCCACAATGGAATAAAGCATCTTCCAGGGAAGGGCAGCATGTGCTGGCTCCTGTGCCAGGTGTGCCAGGGGATGCTGCAGCCCAGCACAGCTGAGGGCACAGTGAGCTCTGTGCCCACCCAGCACACCCCAGACACAGAATATTAGCAGGCACACCCTGAGCTGGGTGTGAGTCACAGAGCAGTGTGGGATTGTGCCACGGGCACTGCTCTGCTAGGAAAACCCACAGTGCCCACAGGGAGACAGAGGCAGCTTTCAGTGTGTGCTGCTTGGGCACTGCAGGCTCCTGCCCTGGTATTTAACCTGCAAACAAATGGGATTTCTACCACCTGTGTGAGCACATCCCACTGGGGAGCCAGGACCAGGCTTTGCTCAGGTGGTTTGTCTGGGGGATCACTCCAGAGGAAACCCCCAGGAAGAGCTCCAGGATTGCTCATCAATAACACAATGTCCCAGTCAGTCTCAGCAGAGCTGTGGTCTGGTCACAGCCTCCAAAAATTTCTCTCTCTCTCTCCAGAATAAGGACCAAAATCAGCTGGTGTGCCCCAGTCCAGTCTGGAGTCTCCTTGTGACTGCCAATGACACCAATAATGGGCAGGAACCTCCCAGGGGAGCAGAGGAGGGAAGGCAGGGAAGGAAGGGACAGTGAATACTTCTGCAGTAGGAGGGACAGCCTAAATTATCAGATTAATGCCACTTTTCCACATGGAATTTATTTTCTCCTCATTCCCTGCAGCTGGAGAGCCACTCAAAAGCCAAGCTGGGTATGAGCAGGAGGACACAGAATCACATTACAGTGAAACAGCAAAATAACCTCCTCCTTGTGCCTCATCCAGCACATCTAGAGTCATGGAAATGGCACACAGGGGACTTTACCAATATTCCCACTGCAATCCAATCTCCAATCCAATCCTCCCAGAAGCCACCCTGCTCTCCCACCATTTACAGTATTGCAGGGCAGTTCTGGGAGCAGAGCCCTGATTTGAGACACCCAGAACACAGCCCTGGGATCCCAAACATGAAGGTTCCTTTTCCTGCAGCCTGTGAGAGCAGCGCTGTAGGATTTCACCTGCCTCTCCTCTTTTCTTCCTGCTATTGTGTTACCACATCACCACTGAAATCTCCTTCAGATCTTCAAGGCCTCCCTTCCTTAATCCCACTGGAGGAGTTTTGCTCTAAACCACTCCCTGGATGTGGGAACTTTTCCCAAAATGTTTTTTCCTGCACCCTTCTGCTGTTTTCATGAGGGGATTTCCCTTCTTTTGCTTTTCACCCTCTGCCTTCCCTCCCCAGCTACAATGCTGAATGGGACAACATCCCCCAGCCAGCAGCTCCCCATTGAAATTTCAGCTGGAATTTCCTCTCTGAGACAGCAGAGGCTGGCAGTGCCCTTTGGAGAGCCCTGCCACACGCTGGTATTTCACTGCTGCAGAAGGCAGATGTTCTTCATTCCATATCAGAGAGCACAAATATGTTCCTGCAGTCATTGTCTCTATTGAACTGCAAAGAACAGGCACCAAATCCTACAGGTTAATTAATGAGAAAGGAGGGGAATTTGTCTAACCTCTACTAGGAATTATCCAGCCTGGCTTTATAAACCAATCAGCCACACTACAGAGCTATGAAACACATACCTTCCTGCAGGAAAAAAAGCCCAAACCCCATGGAATACTCTCATAATGGCCCAGTGCCTCCCTGATTAGCACAGCAATAACACAGTGCTTCGGGCTCTTGCAAAGTATTATTATTATTTATGGTACATTACAAGGGACTTTGTTTGTTCTTTAATAGGAGATGACATATTCAGAAGCCCAGATCCGAGTGTCCTCCTGAACTAACTCTGACACAAAGATAGTTTCAGTCATAAATTATAGAATCATAGAACCACAGGACTGGAACAAGTGCCTGGAATGCTTTGCTCTGATGGATGTGATTGGGATCTGGCTGTTTACCACAGCAAGGAGAGACAGCATTACCTGAGAGAGAACCAGGGGCTTCCCCTGCCCTGCCAGGGGAACACAGTGGCCACTGGCAGGGACAGACAGGGCAGCCCAAAGCTGCCTCCCCCTGCTCCAAACCCCTTCTCCAGTCTGATCAGCTGCATGCACACTCTGTATGCAGAGTACAAACTTGAGTTATTTCTAATTTAATGATGTGCATTGGGCATTATTAATTAATTGCAGTATTTATATTTAGCAGTCACAGTGCAAACAGCCCCCATCTGGCTGCAGGCAGAGGTGTGTGGCACACACAGCCTGCTCCATGGGGAAGGAGGGAGGGCATGGATTGGGCATGGCCACGCTCCCACAGACCCCTCTCCAAGGGCTTTTTGTGGGATTTTACCAACAATATGCCAGCTTCAGTTTTGGAGAGGATCAAAACAAACTGGAACTTTTACAAAAGCTCTAGTGGGAAACCACAGTTTGGAATCCTGTTTGTAAAAAACACATTTTTTATTAAGTAACCTCTTCAGTTCACTGCCCACAGCCTGCCAGACACACAGAGGTTCCTCCCAGCCCTCTCCAGTCCACTCAGCCCTTAGGAAGGCAGGAAAACAGGCAAATCCTGGATGTGCCTCCTTCCAAAACATCTCCTCCAACATGGGCTGCATGTTGTTTACTATTCCTTCTCCTGTCACCCCCGCCTGACTGACAAGACTCCTCATGCCTCAACCCATTTGATTTGCTAATATCTCTCAACTTTTTCCATTTGCAAACCTCCCACCTCTGCTTTAATGAACCCAAGGAGTCTGTTGCCAAGGAACGCTCTCTGTTGCCATGCCCTCTGCTTTAGAGGTGAAAATTAACAGCCTGCAGACAAATTAAACTCCTTGGGTGATGAGGAAAGCACCCCAGTTCAGATCCCCAAGCCCAGTAAAGTCTCTCCAATGCATCCAAGTCTTCTTTATATCCATCTGTCACTAGCACTGCCCTAGTTCTGCTTATTTAGGGAAAATCCTATGGAGATTAAAAAAAGGAATAAAACTAAATTTGAAACTGAAAGGGCTTTACAAGCAGCACAATGCTCATATATAAATTCATTTCATTTGTCTACTAAGAGATCTGCAGCCAAAATATATATTTTTTTTTTAAAGAAAACTAGAGCTTAGCATTGCTGTTGTGAGAAGATTGATGGGGAAACAATAAATGCTGCCCTGGGTCATGCATTTTGAGGTCACAAGGGACTGGGAAATCCATAAACCCTGAGGCTGTGCTCCTCCCTAGTGCCTGGAGGGACAGTCCATGCAGGAGCAGAGGATGGAGCTTCAGGGCCCTCAGCATGGCCCTGTCTCATGGCCTGGGGCTCTCAGAGCCCTGCCCTCTTCCAAAACCAACAGCCAGACTCACACTGAGCTCCTGCCTGTCCAAAACCAACAGCCAGACACACACTGAGCTCCTGCTTGTCCAAAACCAACAGCCAGACTCACACTGAGCTCCTGCCTGTCCAAAACCAACAGCCAGACACACACTGAGCTCCTGCCTGTCCAAAACCAACAGCCAGACTCACACTGAGCTCCTGCCTGTCCAAAACCAACAGCCAGACTCACCCCTGAGTTCCTGCCTGTCCCAGACTCACATTGAGTTCCTGCCTGTCCCAAACCAACAGTCAGACTCACAACCTAAACTCCTGCCTGTCCCAAACCAACAGCCAGACCCACACTGAGCTCCTGCCTGTCCCAAACCAACAGCCATACCCACACTGAGCTCCTGCCTGTCCCAGACTCACACTGAGCTCCTGCCTGTCCCCTCTCCCCACCCACAGCCCATGGGGATCTCACTGGAGTTCAGTGCTTTGGAGGAGGCAGCCCAGCCTGGTCCTACACCCACACAAACACACAAAGCCCTGGACAGAACTGGTTTTCCTGCCATGGAAAGCACAGCAGTGAACTGGCACAGCCTGATCCAGGCATGGCACAGCTCCCCCTCAAACCCACGGGATTCCTGCCTCCAAACCAACTCTACAGCTTGGCTCTCCAGCAGCAAAGCACAAGGCAAGGAGGAGGTTGGTCCCCCAGGAGCTCTCCTCTCCAGCAGGCAGGTGAGGGTTTAACAAGCAGCTGGGATTTGTGGCCACAGTTGATTGGAATGCACGGAGCCATCGGAGGAGCCTCTCACATTCACCCAGCCCTCCTCTTGCTCTGTTATTTAATTCAAGCTGTGACTCCTGCCCTGGATGCTGAGCTGCAGCAGCTCAGCTCCCAGCCCTGTTTTCATGGCCTCAGTCAGTCTGAGCTACCAGGACGTGTTGGGAGCCCCAGGGGTGCAGGGAGCAGCACACAGCAGAGCAGGGAGGGCTCCTGGAGCAGCCCAGCCTCAGCTCTCCAAGTGGGGGCTGTCCAGTGATGGACACCCAGGACAATGAGGACTGTTTTGACCAGGATGAGGTACATTCAGTCCCTACATGTCCATTTTTCCAGCGTGCCTGGGTCAGGTCAATCTCAAGGTTTCTCCTGCACATTTGTCTCCCTGCTCCCCTGTGCCTGCCCTCAGCTGTGCCAGCCAGGGTACATCTGGGCAAGACAAACAGGAGGGGAAAGGAGCAGCTGAGACCAGCCCCTGCCTCACCAGGAGAACTTCTTGAGCTGGGGCATCATCTGCATGGATGCTCCATCAGCCTAAGGAAACCTCTTTGCTGAGCCTCTCCATTAACTGGAACAATTCACTTTTAGGGCCAGGAACATTTCCCAAAGAAATGGTCTCTTTCAATACTTCAGGCTGCTAAAGCATTGAGAGGCTTCCCTTCTGAGAGCCTTGCCTTGAGTCACCCTCTGGAATCAAAAGCAAAGCAAAACAAAGAGATTTTCTCTTCCCCACTCACCACGTGAGGGATGTGAGTTCCCCTGATACACTGCAGACCCAGGGCTGTGGCTCTCCAAACCACTCAATGGGCTGCTTTCACTCCCAGCTACTTTTCCAGACCCCTCCAAATCCCACCACAGTCCCCTCCTCAGATTTCCACAGGTCCTCCCCACTGGGCTCAATCTGCAAAGGAAAGTTTCAGTCTTGCCTCCCTTTTAAAAGAGTATAAAATTCACTTTCTAACATTGCCTTCTTAAGCTCCCACCCCTCTCCCTCCCTTCAGCCCACAACTCCTTGCTGGTGTCCTTTGAAATTGGTACAACTCATCTGCCTACAACAATTACTGCCTGGATGTTTTCATTCCAAAGGAAACCAGCTGCCTCTTGGGCCTGTTGGATTCCAGCAGAGGTGTCATGGTTTGACATCTTGTATCTCCCAAAAAAACTCACTTCCTTTTCAAACCAGGACAAGAGGGAATAGGCCATGGGCTCCAGGAGTCAAGAGATTCCAGCAGAGGGAACAGGCCATGGGCTCCAGGAGTCAGGAGATTCCAGCAGAGGGAACAGGCCATGGGCTCCAGGAGTCAGGAGATTCCAGCAGAGGGAACAGGCCATGGGCTCCAGGAGTCAGGAGATTCCAGCAGAGGGAACAGGCCATGGGCTCCAGGAGTCAAGAGATTCCAGCAGGGGGAACAGGCCATGGGCTCCAGGAAACTGGAGATTCCAGCAGAGGGAACAGGCCATGGGCTCCAGGAAACTGGAGATTCCAGCAGAGGGAACAGGCCATGGGCTCCAGGAGTGTGGAGATTCCAGCAGGGGGAACAGGCCATGGGCTCCAGGAGGCTGAGGCCTGCTGGCTGAGGGGAAGGGCTTTGGTGTGCTCAGTGTGCTGTGGCTAACTTGAGCAGACAGGCACACCCAGCAGCAGCCAAAGGTGTCCCCAGGAAGCCATCCCACAGCAGGGAAGCCATCCCACAGCAGGGATACTCGACACAAAGTACAGGGTGTAAAACACGGGCAGGGATCACCCAACAGGTTCCAGAGTGTTTCAATCTCAGGCTGTGCACCAGTTGAGGTCTCCAGATGTAAGAAAGGCATTTTGTGCTGTTCCTGTGAGCCAGTGAAGGCTTCCTAAAGATAAGGAAAACCCTATATATCTCTCGAGGAGGACACCAAGGCTATCCCTATGACAACATGATGGAAGAGAGAAAGTTCAAAGGTACAGACTCTAGCTGGCTCACAGATGACATGGCTCCTTGTTTATCTATTGAGAACTTTGTTTCTTTCTTATAACCAATGGGCAGTGAATGTGTCTGTCAAGTAAATGTAAATCTCTTGAAAAACTATAAAGGCAACATGTTGCTATAATAAATCTGTCTTTTGCACCTTTTGATGGAGTCGTGGTGCTCTGCACTGTGTCACACTCTATAGTGACATCCAGGAGCAGTCAGATCTCAGGAGCAGTTCTAAAACCACCCCGGAGACATGAAGGGGTTAAACCCAGCGTTGGGACTGCCTGGCAAGCCGTGGTGAACTCCTTCATTAAACACATCCCCAGCGCAAACGAAGCCATAAATATGTGGCATTCTCTCCCTCTAGTGGCTGGCGGCTTGGAAATGAGGGGGATGGAACCTGCCCCTGCAATCTGCGGGAACCAAGGGGGCTGTCCCGGGCTGCCTGTCCCCCAGGGCCAGCCCAGAAAAGGGGTCACACCCTCTGCCACTGTCACCCCCCAGCACTGCGAGGGGCTGAAGCTCCCCCTGCTATCAGCAGGCACCTGTGGGTGACTGCCCCAGCCACTGCCCTGCCTGTCGGCATTCCCTGCAGCGTCCCCACCTCACCAGGCTGCTCCTTGCTCATGCCCCACTGCCAGAACACACAAGAGCTACTCGGAATTACTGTCACCATGTCACTGTGTCACCCCACAGCAGCCAGGCTGCCAGCTCTGCTCACTCCTTACAACTCTGAGCTTGTAGGAAAGCATGAGACACAAAAAGGCACCCAGAGAGACACAGAGACATCAGTGAGACAAAGCAGGGAGTAACTCAGTATGACACACGAAGAACAGCTCCCCAGTAAACTGCTTCTGAAGGATTTTAAACAAACACCAAACTGCACCACACCTGAGGTTCCCAGATTTGGTGATGAGGTTACTCCAGTTATGGGAGAGCTGGGGCTTGTTCCCACATAAG
The DNA here is from genome assembly GCF_027887145.1 of Ammospiza caudacuta. Classification (NCBI taxonomy): domain Eukaryota; kingdom Metazoa; phylum Chordata; class Aves; order Passeriformes; family Passerellidae; genus Ammospiza; species Ammospiza caudacuta. The sequence goes on along the minus strand of NC_080606.1, from coordinate 1,908,758 downwards.
CCTTCCTCTAAGGACAGCTAGCAGGGCCCAGGACCTTAATTTGCAATAATGAGTGCTGTTTTTAGGAGGACAGCATCCTTGCAAGGAAGAAAACAACATCAAAACTAGTTCAACATGGCTCTTTTCCACTAACTGCAATACAGTTCTACCATTTCATGTATTTTAGCTAAAAATCCCAAGGCTCTCTGTTAATAATGCACCATTACATCACCACAGAATTTGTGTGTGGGTATGAATGTGGATGAATATCCTCAACAACAGCAGAAACCTCACAAATGGCCAGGAAGAAGGGAAGAAAGAGGAGATGGATGCTATCCAAGCAAGGTGGTGGGTTTGATTCAAAGATAACATTTGCAAATATTCTCTGCAGCTTTTCCAGGCTGGCATGGCAGACAGAAACACACCTGAGTGTTTTCAGCAGCCTCAGGAAAAGAGGGGGAGTTTGAAGTGGGAAGGCCTCAAGCTTGACACAAAGAGGAAAAAAATTCCAGAAGGAAAATACATCCAGAACTAAAAAAATCATCTAGAAGGAAAATCTGTTCTGATCTCACGTGGGAAAGGTTACCAGAGCTTCCCACAACCCCCGTGGTTCTCTGGCCATGGTTTCAGGCACTGCTCTCCCACTACCCCAGGGGAACGTGCTGGGACAAGCCTGCCAGGGGCCTCTCTGAAATCACATCCCCAGTTTGACCACAGGCACTCCAGTGTGACTTTTGAAGTGGATGCAAACCAGGATACATCCACCCAAACAGTGCCTGCACGAACCAGAGAGGCAGGCAGGCATTCAAAGCCACAATTACACCCAAATCCCATTAAACCACATTTAATCCAAATCCCATTAAACTGTGTCGGCCTTTCCTGCCTCTCCTTCCCTGCTACTCATCATCCATGAGTCAGGATGCCTCTGGTTTCTGCCTTCCAAAACTGTCCTTCACCATTTGGTGCTTGGATTGGCAGTGGAGCTTGTAATTAGGTCCCAAATGTGGCACCACATCAGTGCTGACTACAAGGGATTACACAGAGGTAAAGACTTTAAGAGCTCGTGTGATGTGAAGTCTGAACACCATCCATCGCCTTCTGGAGTGCTAAATATACCCATATTTTACTATTTACTTGTCTGCTTAGCTATCTCAGGAGCAGTCTGTGGCAGTCCCTAAAGAAGGCACTTTTCTATCTATATATAATGTGCTTAGCAATTTTTGCCACTGCAGTTGCACAGATATATTCCACACAGAGCTTTTCATCCTTAGAAACTTCATCATGGGAAAAATCCAGGCTGCACTAATCTTGCCAGGTTCTTAGAAAGGATGCTGGCAGGCAGGATGAGTGCCCTACCACCCCCAAGCCTGCAATTCCTGTCAACTGCCAGTTTGAACCATCTTAAGAAAAAATATGGCATGAGAAATAAGTGATGCAGGCAGCCATTGGAAATTTCCCTACCTTCCACCTACAAGAATAGATTTTGTGGTTTACCCCCAATTTGCACAAAATACCTTTAAAATAATATAAATATAACATAAATATATAATACATACTACATATAATAAATATATAATATATATCATAAATATATATAATAAAATATAATATAATAACAAAATATCTCCTCTTTCTTCCATATAATATATAATATATAATATATAATATATAATATATAATATATAATATATATTATTATATATTATATAAACTAAATATATATAATAATATAATTATAATGTAATAACAAAATATCTCCTCTTTCTTCCCTTCTTCCTGGCCTTTTGTAAGAAGGTTTCTGCTGTTGTTGAGGATATTCAACCACATTCACACCCACACACAAATTCTGTGGTGATGTAATGGTGCATTATTGACAGAGAGCCTTGGGATTTTTAGCTAAAATACATGAAATGATAGAGGGATGCACAGTCACTCAACAAAGAAATCAAGATTTTTTTGCATAAGCCAGGTAAGGCTGCAAGATCAGGTGTTGAGATTTTCCCCCAAAGCTCAAGCTGCTGGAAACACAAGCAGCTCACGTGGCTAAAGACAATCCCTGAGACTCCTTCAAGTCTCAGCTGTGAAAAACCAAGCCAGAATCCAAGAGGTGCTGAGATAAATGATGGCAGCGTGGCCCTTGCCTGCTTGCACTCTGCCAGATGGGCCCTGTAATGGCATTTGAAATCCATGAAAAGCACAACACGAGCTGTGCCCGAGGCTGGAAATGCAGCCAGCAAATTCCCCTGCCTGGTGCTGATCCAAGCACTCCACTGCCATCTCCCACCTGCATCTGCTGGGGTGGGGTTATTTTGGAAAGGAGTGGGTTTGAAATGTACAGAATTGTTGCTAAAACACCATTTTTCTTAACTAAGCTGTGTTGTAAGGAGATAAAAATAACCTGTTGGGGAGAGCAGACTATCTGTGGAGGCATCCCAAAAATATCCTGTGTGCAGGGAAAGGTGTGAATGCATGTTCTCAAAAAGGAATGTGTGGCTTATGCTTTACTCTGCTTCCACTACACAGCCATATGTTGGCTGCTGGGTTCTATTAATAACCTTGGTTATTTATATTAATATCCCACTTGGTGTCTGGCTGAGCACAACTCTGGGTTCAGCAATCCTTAATGTTGGTACCTCCAATTTATAGGAACGCTCAGGTGTCAGCTGTGCCAGAAAGGGAATTTGATGGAGTCTCCTGCATTAAGAACACACTGATCCTGATGCCTCAGGGTTTAGTTTTTCTATTTTTCACATTCTGTGCTGCTTTAGTGTGTGGGTCTGGGCTTCATATGAGGGGATTGTGAGCTCTGTGCACAGAGCAGGGAGACAACAATTCCTGCTCCAGCTGGGGACCAAGGACAAATGATCCAAATCTCAGCCCATGAGCACAAACACCGTGGGCTGGAGAGAGAAAAACAAACAGGATGGGATTGCATGGGCTAAAGCTGGAATGGGACAATGAACTGCAACATGGAAATGGAGAACTGATAGAAGTGAGAGACCCTGGAACCAGTCAGGGATTTTTGTGACCATTTTGGTTCATCTTGGGTGCAGCTCTGGCTGGGCTCTTGTGCTGCCCAAGGTGGATCCATTGAGGAGATTCTTTCAATAAATCTCTGCTTTATTCTGTAACTCCATCTAGTCTCTGTTCTAGGTCAGCCTTCACAAGGCATCAATCCCAATAAGTTCATGGAGAGGAAGGAGGGAGGGGTGTCCTCTGTGCCTCTAAATGACTTTAATCCCTCACTAATACACGGCCATTTTTGTCATAAAGGCAGAGAAAACTCATACAGACCCTCCAGCTGGCCCTGTACACCTCACATTCAGAACAGCAAGCTGGATTTGATGTTTAGGCTCAACGCTTGTGGCCTGCCAGTTGTTGTTCCATTCACAGCCACATTCTTTCATTCCTTACTGGATGCCCAGCCTCTGTTTCCTGCTGATACATAAACTTCCCAGAATATTTTGGACTTGATGGCTACAAAAGAAACCAAATGCATGGAGAGGGAAAATGGCTCACTATGAGCTCTCCCCCCAGAAGGAGCTTTTTCCTTTTTCTGTGCTCCCCTTCACTTTTCTTGTATTTCAGCGTTATTTTTAACTCCATTAACAGCTCTGCTCCCCCACCCCTGATGGGGCCAACCCCTGGGACACCCCAGGAGTTCTCTGCCCATTAACTCTGAGCCCACACAAACCAGCCCAGGCACAGGGGCTGAGATTTAATGCTCTTCAAGCATTCACTTCTTTGTAATAATTTTACTGTTCAATCCTGTAAGAGATTTTGCACTCCAGTCATTTTCCACTCATTTGCAGGAATTACAATATCCCCTTTCTCTTTCAGTGAAACAGAGCTGGCTGTTGAGGGCTGCCATTCATGGCAGCCCACAGAAAACCCTACAATAGATTAAGCCCCGAAGTAAAGAGCTCTCAAACATCCATTGTGCCCCAGCCAGCACAGAGCTGATCACTAAATTGTGGCTTTTGCACAAAACACTCACATACATTAAAGCTGCCTTTGTTTGTGGAGGGTTTATTTTGTTTATTTTTTTAAATGAGCTTTCTAAAGAAAATTTTCACCTGAAAGCAAAGTGTGGAGACTTGACACAGTTCAGAGACTTAAAACTTTCTGATTTTTCTATTTGAGCTTTCACTCTCAAAAAGAAGGGAGAAACTTCCAGATAGCAGAATGAAAACAAAAATTTGTTGTAAATCTGGCTTTCTGACTAGAAACTACAATGGAAAATCTCCAAACAGCCCTTAAGGAAACCATTCAGCAAAAGCCTGGATGACCATTGGTCTGTTCCTGCAGGGTAATGATGAATAAAGAGAAGAAAATGGGCAGATGTCCTGTTGGACACTGTGGTGCCACTGCCTCCAGCAGGAGTTTCACATTTGGATTTACTGCAAAGGCCCCAAATGCTGCATTCCTTGTCAAAGACATCTTTTCATGAAAAAGCCTTTCCTTTGGATTTTTCCTCCTGAGAAGCTGGGAGGCCTCAGGAACAAAATGCAAACAACGATTATCTGCTGCTGTGGAATGCAACAGGTGCATCTGGGATTGGTCTCATGGGGTTGTTTCTAATTAATGGCCAATCACAGTCAGCTGATGTGGTTGTTTCTAATTAATGGCCAATCACAGTCAGCTGGATTGGACTCTCTATCCGAGCCACAAACCTTTGTTATCATTCCCTTTTTTTCTGAGCCAGCCTTCTGATGAAGTCCTTTCTTCTATTCTTTTAGTATAGTTTTAATGTAATATATATCATAAAATAATAAATCAGCCTTCTGAAACATGGAGTCAGATCTTTGTCTCTTCCCTCATTCCAAGAAACCCTGTGAGCACAGTCACAATTGCTCACCCAGTAGCTCTGGGTTCAGCAACCCAGGATGGGCAGTGGTGCCAGCAGGGACATTCCCCAGGGAATAGCTCCAGCAGGACTCCCAAATGCCTGGCAGTGCCAGTGCCAGAGGTTCATAGTTCTGACCCACCAAGGTGCCTGCACAGCTCCCTGAGGATCAGCTCTGGGACTGGAGCTGCTCTGAGCACTCTGGAAGGAACAACAGGGCCATTTATCCTTCAGAAAATTCCCATTTCTTTTTTTGCCCACCTGCTTTATCTGCTCCCTGAAGGAGGTTCGTGCTTTCTGGAGTTCAGGAGGATTACTGAACCCTGCAAACCCAGGCTATGTGAAGCTTGCTGGGAAAGCACCTCTGCGATATCCATACAGTCCACTGAAACATAGGCTGGCAGCACATTAAATTGCTTCTCCCACTGAGTCTGCTAATTGTCTGTGCTTTTAAAAGTTACCAGTGAATTCAGAGTTGGCTAGAGATGCTCATTTAATCAGCCCCAGCCTCCAAAGCAGATACTGGATAAGCAGCCCCAGCAGAAGTTTCCCGGCACTCTGCACTGATAAGGGCTGTGAGGGACCAACCCCCATGAGCAGCAAAGCCCGGCCAGGCCATCAGAACCCCTGACACTGCCCTCAGAGCCCCAGCCACCCCTCCTGAGGGCAAACCCCTCCTCAGGGACCCAGCCCAGCCCCTGCAGTGCTGCTGGACAGGCAGATGTGCCCTCAGAGCTCTCCAGCCCTACCTGGGCACAGAAATTGCCACTGGGGCATCTGCTCAGGAGGCACCAGCACTGCCATCACAGAGAGGCTGCCATCTGTACCCCTGTGCCACCCCCAGTGAGGTTCCCCACAATAAACCACTGCTTCTTCACCCTTTTAGCAGCATTTTTCCTTAGCACACCCCATTCCCCCTGCCCAGCCCAGAGGCACCAGCTGGGAGCTGCTGCTCCTGTTGTGTTGGGCAGAGGGAAGAGCTGACTGTGAATCCTCACCCAGAGCCTCTGCTCTGTCCCCAAGAGCTCAGCATTTAGTGTCAACCCTCAATGTTCAACTTCCAGGCTGAAAACACATCCCACAATCCAAACTCTGAATCCCAAAGCATCTCTGGGCTCTCTGTGCCTCTCCCACTCTGATCTGTTCTTCTGGAGCTGCTCTTCCAGAGCTGAGGGATGCCTTTAACAAGGCACATCCTAACAAAGCAACAAATCCTTCTCCTTCCACAAGGCTTTTGCTCCTATTCCCAGATGTGCATTCATGTGCATCTCCTGCCTGCTTTGGAAATCCCAGCTGGAACTGCATGCCAGAACAGTTAGAAGATTCATAAACTGATATGGTGCGAGGGAAAAAAGCTTTATTTGTCCATGAAAGCTGCTTGAATGTCTCTGAGACAATGAAACAGCAGGGCAAATACCTCAAATGCAAGCATTTCTCCAGTTTCAAAAAACTGGAGTCTTCAAAAAACAGGTTGGACTGGATGACCTTAAAGGTCTTTCCAAGCTCTGCAGTTCTATAATTTTGTGATTCCACTGATTCTATCCACACCCTGTGCCCCCTCCACATTCCAACAAACTAAGGCACTGATACATCCTTGCACAGAAAGGAAAGCAGGTAAACAAAGGAATTTATGCAGCATTTCCCCCGCCAGTCATGTCTTTCATCTGCCCACCCTGAGCCAAGTTCAACACCTTCTTTTTTAATAGCAAATAATTAATCCAACCACACTGAGCAGAAATTAAAATGACACATAAAACATGAAAGCCATAAAATGCTTTCCAAATATCCTTTTGCCCTCTCATTTTGCATTTCATTTAGAGGCTGGTGTATTGACTGAGCCCATCTCTCTGTGCTCACTACTGAAATCACACTGGCAGCTCCTCACAGCAAGCACGGGGCATTTTGCAGCAGCCATTTAGCCAGCTGGCTCTGCTATTCACAGCAGTATGACCAATCCACTAAAGCAGACTTCAAAGTATTCAACACTTAAAATCAAACAGAGGCTTTAGGAGTGTTGGGTTTGGGGCCTGAGTGGTAAATGTAACACAAAAGCTGACAATTCACTTCAATTACTGCTATGTGATGCTAAATTGCCAACATCAAGAGAAGCAGTGCCAGCACAAGTGCAAGGAAATAATTAGCGTTTAATATTTCATCAAAACGTTGAATTTTTAAACATTGGAGTTGTCAGGGATTTTTTTTCCTTATTATTATTATTAGTTTTAATTATTTAGCTGGTTTTACAGAGTCCTTCAGAATGGATGCCAATGCCTCAGGTGGTCTGATGCCAACTGCTCACCAAGGGATGCCACACACGGTGCTTTTCAAGGTGCCAGCTCTCAGGGAGCTGTTTAATTAAAACCTCTGCTCCTGACTGCCTCTCATGAGGAGAAGCACCTTCCCTTGGCAGCCCACACACCCCTGGGAGAAGCCCAAGCCCAGCCTTTCTTCAGGCAGCAAGGATGGCTCTGTCCCACACCTGCCTTGGGTTTGGTGCTCTCTGCTTGCAGGGGGTTCCATGAATATTCCCTGGGCATTCCAGCACTGCTGCCAGCACAGCCACATCCTGATGGAGCCCACAGCCAGCCCAGGGGCACAGACATGGCCAGGCTGTGCTGCTGCTGCAGTCCCAGCAGTCCCTCTGCACCCCCCAGTCACAACCCTTCAGCTCTGGGGAAGGGAAATCTCACATCAGCCCTCACTTTCCTTCCCTCACCCCAGGACAACACATCCCCCCTTCCACACGGAGTCCTTCCCACCTCCCAAGAGCCAGAGGGATGCAGAGGCACTGTACTGCTCACTGCCCTCTCTCCCCAGCAACATCACAGCTCTGGGAGCACAGAGAGAAAAACAAGAATGGAACTTCATGGGCTGGAGCTGTAATTGGACAGCAGAGTTCACCCTGACCTGGCTCTGCCTGACAAAAAGGCTTTTTATAACTGTGACGTGCACATGCAGCAGGAGCACACACACCTGCCAGGGCCAGTGAGCAGGGACAGGACCATCCCTTCCCTGCAATCAGAGCCTGGATTGCACTCAGGGAACAAACCCCAACCTCTGCAAGCCATTCCCACCCTCACTTCCCTGTCTCTGATCTGCCCTTTAGCATCCCAACACAACGGCACAGGAGCAACATGACAACACAAGCTAGCAAATCCTGCATAAATACCCTGCCAGAACTCTGACTTTTAGCACCAAGCCTTGGCTAAAAGCATCTCAGGACCTGCTTGTGTGCAGCAGAACAAAGCCAGCGTGTTCCATGACTCTCTGTACCTGGCTGGGGCTGGCATGAGATGTGGCTCCCAAACAGCATTGCCAGGATTAAACACAGTGCTCAATAATTTTAATCCTTCTCCTGCTGCCACTTCCACAAGCACAGATTTCAATGGCTCCCCACACCAAGAGCTTGTGAGGGTTTTCAGAGCCCACTGCACCAAGCAGTCAGCAGTTCACCTGGAAACCAGGACATGCAATCGGATTCTTGTTTTCCCAGCTTCTAAGAAATAGATGGGGGAGCTAATATTAGCTCTTCCAGGAATAGTTAGGTGGCTAAAAAGAGAACAAAGGTGATAAAACAGCCTGTCTGTGCAGCTGCAGGTTTTATTCCTCCAGCCTGTCTGTTGTTGGCTTCAAGAGCCTTTGGCTGGCCCTTGCTGGAGGGCCTGGGCAGAGCCTTTGGGTCAGCCTGTGACACCCACAGCAGTGATGCACATCAGCCAAAGCTGATACACTGCTGGCTTTGGGCCTTCTCCAAATTAGATGAGGAAGGAAGAACCTCTGGCCAGCTCCAGTGGCTCTTCCTAACTCACCTCCTTCCTGACCACACAGCACTGCAGGCCCAGGTGAGGGCAGTGGGGTGGAACTCTCTGTGTTCCCTCACTGCAAACCCTCGGAGGGTTCAGGAACTGAATGTGCATTTGCAGATTTTCTGCTGCCCAAGGAGACAAAGGTGGGTTTGAGCCAGAGCCCAGCAGCCCCCAGAGCTGCAGTGGGACCCTGAGCTCCAGGGTCATCTCTGGGCTACCAGGTGGGTTTGGCTCCTGCCATACCCTTTCCTCATTTCTGCTCCCACCACACAGTCCTGAACATGGGACCTCTGGGATGAAATTACTGCTACCCTTTCTGTACAGCCATTTCTTTAATTTTTAAACTATAAATCACCTGATGGTTCAGTGTTCACTCTTGGTTCACCTTGGCCAGGAGAGGGAAAGACCCAAACTCCACAACAAATGGAAATGAAGTGGGTCAACTCCTGCTATGCAAACCCCTGCTACAACTAGGTTAGAACATCAAAAACCACGAGTTGAATTTCCTCCTGGATGCTTCATTTTCAAGAAGCTGGATAACAGTAGGGAACTGCATAATTGCATAATTTGGTTCCATTTTCATGACTGCATTCTGCCTTTTTGGGCTGCCACCAGGCCTGGCTTTAATGCTTTGCAAATTACACAGAAATAGTCATAAAGTGTACTGAACTACTAAAGGACTTTATTTCCCTTTTTCTCAGAAACAAAAGTTGGACTTGATGAACCTGGAGGCTTTTTCTAACCTGAATGATTCCATGAAAGGCTTGACACATTGTGGCCCTATTAAGCCCATCTTGAATGTGCCTGCTTGGATGACTGTAATTACAGGAATTTAGGAGGGTGCTTTGTTTCACCAGCTAAAAAAAACAGGGAGCTAGAGGAAATGGAAAATGAAAGACCACTAGACACAAAGAAGTTTTCCAGGAACCACATGAGGGAGTGTGAGGAACTGCTGTTTGTGGAAAGGGATGATGTTAACAATGACAAAAACAGTCATTAACCAAAGGACATCCAAGGGGCACAAGGAAGATTTGCGGATCCCATTAGATGGGAGGTGTGCTCTTGGCTTGGCACCCAGGCAGGATCTGTCCCCTTGTCTGCAGAGCCCAGCTCTACCCTGTATCCATGGCCATATCCTATATCCATGACTATATCCTATATCCACAGCCATAACCTGTATCCATGGCCATATCCTGTATCCATAGCCATACCCTATATCCATGGCCATATCCTATATCCACAGCCATACCCTATATCCATGGCTATATCCTATACCCATGGTCACATGTTATATCCATGGCCCTGCTCCATCTTATACCCATGGCCATATCCTATATGCATGGCCATGCTCCGTCCTATATCCATGGCCATATCCTATATCCATGGCCATATCCCATATCCATGGCCCTGCTCCATCCTATACCCATAGCCATACCCTATATCCATAGCTATATCCTATATCCATGGCCATATCCTGTATCCATGGCCACAGCCTATATCCATGACTATATCCTATATCCATGGCCATACCCTATATCCTTAGCCTATATCCTTAACCTATATCCTATAGCCATATTCTGTATCCATGGCCCTGCTCTATCCTATATCCATGGCCACATCCTGTATCCATGGCCATATCCTGTATCCATGGCCATATCCTATATCCACAGCCATACCCTATATCCATGGCTATATCCTATACCCATGGTCACATGTTATATCCATGGCCCTACTCCATCTTATACTCATGGCCATATCCTATATGCATGGCCATGCTCTGTCCTATATCCATGGCCATAACCTATATCCTATAGCCATATTCTGTATCCATGGCCCTGCTCTATCCTATATCCATGGCCACAGCCTATATCCATGGCCATATCCTATATCCATGGCCATGCTCCATCCTATATCCATGGCCATATGCTGTATTCATGGCCCTGCTCTATCCTATATCCATGGCCCTGCTCCATCCTATATCCATGGCCATACCCTATATCCATAGCCATATCCTATATCCATGGCAATATCCTATATCCATGGCCACGCACTATCCTATATCCATGCACAGGGAGCCAGGAGAGGAAGTTCTACCACACTGTGAGCAAGGTGGGCTCACTCCACAGCACATTCTGAATTTGTCAGTGCTGTGCCCCTCATTCTCCCAAAAGTGGCCAAGGAAGGCAACACCCTGGAGGAGAATGTGGATATCACCCCCCAAAACCCCCCCAGGAAGCACAGCAGCAGCTCCCAGTGCTTCAGGGTTTGTTTATGGAGAGTAACAGCACACCAGCTCTGGGATGCTGCCCTGAGCTCATCCCCAGGAACAGCAGAGGCTGCACAGGCAATGCTGGCATTTAGGGAAAAGCAGCACAAGCCTGGTTTCACTCATTTCTGTACCCTTGCAAACTGCACCATTCTGCAGTGGAAGGATGTGGATTTTCCCAGATGGGCCCCAAAACTCAAAATCCACCCCCTGGCCCAATTCCTGCATAACCCTCCCATGCAGACAGAGAGCATCTGCCTGCACAGGTCTGGGAGCTAATCACTATTACACAAGAAAGGAGCTTTTGGGGAGGATTTTTCCCTTGCTGATTTGGACAGCTGAGAGCAATAACAGCTTGTCACTGCTGCAGTCTGCCTGCAATGGGAGCAGGCCTGGGAATCCCACAAGAGATGCGTGGATGTGATCCTGTGATGAGTGTCTGATTTGGATCAGCAATCAGCGAGGTACCTCAGTGCCCTGGTGCACATCACTCCTCCCAACAACTCTCTGCATCTATCAGCAGCATCTGCTGCTAATAAATAAGGAGAAGCCAAGCTATCAGCTCACTGCTATTTTTGGATGAGAAGCTTGTTTTGAAAGCAGAGGAAATTTCCAGCCTTCACAAAGGCCTTTCACCTTCTTTATGTGGGAAACTACCTGCTGCACATTCCCACCAGGCATGCACTCACATACAGAGTCTTTAAATTACCTGAAATGCTATTAGCTTCATTTCCAAATCAGAAGCTGCCAGAGAGAGAAAAGAGGTTCTAAATTAACATTAGCCACAAGTGGGACATAAACCCCACTCAGTGCTGCCAAGCTGGTGAGAGACAGATGAGCCATCAGCTGCTGGTGCAGAAGGGCACTGAGCAGGGAAGGAAAATCCCTTTTCCCATGCCACTGGAGCTGGGGGAGTGAAGCCACACACTCTGGGATGTGGGCAACAAGAGTCTGCCCACCCCCTGCCCTGCCAGTCCTGTGGAAACCCTAAGCTCAGATAACAAGCAGCACTAAGGGTCAAAAAATCTGATATCTGCTGTCTTTATGGACAGATTTGCAAGAAAACAGGGAGCTCTCTCACCCCTGCAAGGTGCTCCACAGCCCAATGCCAAACCAGCATTCTGCTACACTCCTTGGGGTTAAAAAATAATAGTGGCACACTTCTTGGGGTCCAAAAATAATAGTGGCTGCAGACTGGAGCTGAAGGCAGGCAGAGGGATCTCTCCTGTGATGAACACAGCACCTTGCCTTGTGGTACATCTAGTTCTGACACTTTTGTCTGACTAATCCATAAAAGATATCAAGGGCCTCAAGCAAACCCACAGATCTTCAGTAATTCTCTGCCTCGCAATCGAAATCTCAGTCTGGTTATTTGAGTCTTTCACCAGCACAGGGTGTTCCCAGCAGAGCTCTGCCAGCACCTGACTCTGCCTGGGGGTCTCAGGGTATGACAGGTTTTGAAGCCTGGCTCAAGTCATGGATCGCCCTAAAACTCCTGTATTTCCCAAGTGCTAATTTTTAATTCCTTTCTCCCAACTGCCACCAGCCTGCATGAGCCAGATGTGAACAAACCCGAGGCAGGGAAGCACAGGACTGAGACACGTGAGCCAAACCAGCACAACAACTCCAGCCCAAAGGCCACTGTGGAGAAAGAACCCCAAACTAACATATTCCTTTTATTTCCACTCCAAACAAAGATGCAATTTTCCCCCTCAGTGTTATAATTTGGGGTAGGTGCTGAGGGCTGACTCAGGACTTGTGAATGCTCCAGGCTGGCAGTGCTGCAGGGATGGGGAAACCACCATGAAATGTCCTTTTCCTCAACTCTGCAGAGTATTCCAGCAACCAGAGAACTGCAGAGCAGCAAAGGACCACCCCACAGGGGTCTCCAGTGACATTTTGCTGCTCCCCCTCACCCAAACTCTCTCCCACCCACCCCAGTGTCCCCCTTTCCCTCCCTCCTGCTGCCTTTGCCGCAGGGAGCACAATCCGGAGCTGTGAATATCCACCCTAAATATCCACCCTGAATATTCACCCTATTGCAAAGCCGTGCAGGCTGTGATTAGGGACTGAAGCCTGCGTCACTGGATCTGCACATCAAAGCCCTGGCAGCCACAGCATCCGCGGGGATGGGGAGGGAAGGAGCACAGCAGAGGTGACACCGGCTCTGCTTTGGCGTAGGGGGAGCTCCCCACTGAGAATTTTGTCAGACTGTATTTAAAGATCTGGGATGCTGCAGTTCCTCCAAGCTTCCAGAATTCCTGCTCAGCACAAAACTGGCTCCAGCAGCCCTCCTCCCTCTCCCTGCTCAGTATCCAAAATGTCAGCCTGAGACTGATGTCAGGCTGAAATCTGCTGGCAGAAGTGGCTGTTTTTGCAGTTTTGTTTTTCCACTTAAGTTTGTGTTATCCACAGCAACGTGAATATTCCAATAGCTCAGATAACAGGAAGGGATGTCTCCAGTCTGTGCTGAAAGGGGACTGTCAGAAAAGAGAAGCCCAGCTCTTTCAAATGCCCTGAGATACTCAGATCTTCTCTGGTTTTCCTCAACAGCCAAGTGACTTTTCCCCTGGCCCTGCTTGCCACTCCTTTGATATGATCACCAAAATAAATAAATAACTTGGTCTTTGGGTACTAATTTCACCAGCAGACACTCTCTGAACAACCCTTGCAGTCACTTTATGCAGAAAAGGTGCTGGAGTTGTCCCTTCCCTGATCCAGCTCCCATTGCCAGAGGTGTGCAGCTGTTAGTTTCATTTTCTCCAGATCTTTCCAGCTGCTGGACTGCTCCACAATGGCCATGGCTGAGCAGGCAGCTCAATTCCAGGTGCCTCACCTCATGCTATCCAGCCAAATTAGCTTGTAGAGCCCTAACAAATTTCCACGGAGAGAAGCACAGGGCAACAGATCACTCCAAGATGTATTTAAGCTGCCCATTATTTAGACTCAGTTCTCTTGGTTATTGTTCAGAGACCCCTCCAAGGCAGCACTGAGAGCACAGTTCATCAACCAGAGCCTGAAATGATTCACCTGAGGCACCAATTCCTGGAGCCTGGCAGATTTCCAGGGCTTGAAGGCTGCCCAGCAAACCTCAGCTTCAGGAGAGAGAGGGAGGGAATGCTGGGGTGACAGAGAAGGGTAAAGTTTTAGGCTGTGACCCCTCTTTGAGCCAATACCCCAAGTGCCAAGTCTGTTATCTTCTCATTGTCAGCTCGGTTATCCAGGAGTGCCCTGAATCCCTGGGTGAAGAACCCCCTATCCAGGTATCCATGAGGAGCCCATCTTCCTTCTGTGCAAATACTGAGGTGCTGCAACTGCATGCTGAACAACCCGTCCCACCTTCCTCAGAGCCCTGCAGGACCATCTCACCACCCATCCTGCTGGATTTGGTGCCATGTGGAGCTGCAGCAGCCCTGCAGAGGTGATGGGGCTGCCCTGCCCTGCCTGAGCTGCCAGGAGCACAATTCCAGCCCCCAAATTCCACTGAAAGCCTTCCCAGGGTGTGCTGACCATTGGATTCCTTACATAAGCAAGCAGCACAGTGTGAGCTGCAGTTAATGCTGCCTAAACCAAGGGCCAGATTTCCCTTTGGGAGAATCCTCCTGCTCCAGGGACTGAGATTTGTTCTTTAATGAACACACAACTCCAGGTATTCATGTGGACACAGAATCAGGGATCAGAGGAGGGGTGTGCACATACCTTAATCAGCACTTCAGTCTGTTTTTTTAATATTTTGTAGATTTTTCCAATCCTTTTCACAGCTCCAACAAAGAATAACCCATTAGCTGAACTCAAAAATAAATCCCAACAGCTTCAAGCTATAAATAACCAAGTCAGACATGCAGGATTCTGTAAACTCCTATTTTCACCCTCCAAGAAAACAGGAAAGGCAAGGAGAAAGGGTGGAGTTACAGCCTTTTTTTTTAACAGCATATTGCTGTAACAACTGATAAGAGATCTACACAAATCCTGTGCAGGGTCAGGATCCCAAACCCCACATTGGGAAAGCCTGGAATGGTGTCTGACACAGGAAGGTTGGAACTCCAGGCTGGCAGCAGGAAAGCCACAGCACACAGATTTCATCAAGCATCTTTTCCAGGCCTGGAAGGAGCTGTGGAAGTGCAGAGTGCTGTGAGTGGAGCAATGGCAGAGAGGGGAATAAAGAGAAGAAATTCAAGGAAATCCAGCACTGCAACACTGCCATGATCACCCGGCTCCCCACTTTGCCAAACCTGCAGAAATAGGGGATTATTTCCCCACCTGAACAATTCCCTCATTCCCACCACACTGGCACGGCCCAGCAGGCAGTGACTGAAGCCAGACCACTCCAGCCCCTCAGGAAGAGGCCATGGAGTCCCTGGAGGATGTTTGGGGACCCTCCTCACAGGAAAACATCTCCATGAACGTCTCAGGTTGGAAATGGCTGTGTGTATCCTATTCCTATCTGATGGGGCAGTTTTTCCTTTCTCTCTCCCACACCAACCCTCCCTGCAGGAGATCTCTGCTGTCCATGGCCACTGAGTGTCCCTGCAGGGCTGATCCAATCCCAGCATCCCATGGGGAGCTGCTCCGCCCAGGGGAGGAGCCAAGCATTCCTGCCTGGGCACAATCTGAGCCTGGCACAGCACAGCAGCCTTTGCCTCCTGCATTGCCAGAGGAGCAGCTTTCTGCTGCCCTGCATGGCCAGAGGGAGCCCAGGCCCATCTGCAGCAGCCCTGGAGCTGCAGAGGAAAACTCCCCCCTTGTGCAGGATCCCTGCTGCAGCAGAGCCACAGCTGGCACTGCAGGAGGGCTGAGCCCCCATGGCATGGGGCTGGGACACCGCCCTGGCACACAGGGGGCAGGGACTGCTCTCACTCTGGCAGTGGGGTTTTGTATTACTGATTTTTATTTTCTTCCCTAATAAAGAATGTATCTTTATATCTTTGCCTGAGAGCCCCTTAATTTCAAAATTATAATAATTTGTAGGGAGAGGATTTACATTTTGCATTTCCGGGGAGGCTCCTGCCTTCCTGAGAAGACACCTGGCTTTTCAAACCAAGACAATGGACCCATCTGGAGGGCTGGAATTTGCTCATCCTCAGCTCCATGAGGCTGCAGGGGATGCTCACACCTCTCCTAACCAAAAAGGCTGCAGAATTCCTGGCCTGGCCCTATGCAGGTCTCCATGATCAGTATATTGTAGGATATCTTAAACACCTCAGCATCTTCCTCCCAATCCACTCCTATCCCTGTTTCTTAATTACAGCTTGCAAACCTAATTTTAAAAATTATGGTTCTCATCACATTCAGGCATAACAGTTTTTGTTTACAAATGGAGCAAAGAAATGGTATAAATTATGCTCAAGAAAACCCTTTGGCATTTTAACAGGCATTGGAAAGAACCAATTTCAGAACAGTGTCTCATAATTGGTGTCTCCATGGATACCTCTTTGTCAGCACCTCATTAGATAAGAGCTGAGATACCTAAGAGTTCTTCTCCTGCATTTCAGAAGGTACCTCAAAAACACTAATTATGCAAATCTCCATCCTCCTAACTGATGGATACTTGGAAGTTCAGCTGACAGAGTGGATCAGCTGAGTCCTGGCAGGAAAGGAAACACATTTCATTTAGACTCCTCTTCTTTATGATTGCTGAGGCTTCAACAATTACTGGGGCCACAAAACTGTGTCCCCCACGCTTCTCCTTTTCCTCTTAAAAGCAAGAAAAAAGAAAGGAGGAGACAAATGGAGATTCCAGGAGCAGCAAGAGGAACACCTGTGGTGTTTGAAGCAGGACAGCCTGTGTGGCAGACCCAGCAGGACTCCATGATTTTTGACTGAGCAGTGACTGCACTCACATTGAGTAAATCAAATATTTCTGCTTCATGTCAGCAAACACCAGTGGATTTAATTATACCAAAATTGGCTCCCTTGTGACCCATCTTTGTTATTAGTCCTTTACCTGAGGCTGTGTGAGCAGAAATATTTTGAGTTTTTCTAATGACAGTTCCTTGTGTTTCCATACTGGCATGCCAAAGAATCCCTCAGAACTGTGAAAAGCTTTATTTATTTATTTATTTATCCCTGAATTTATTTATTTATCCCTTTATTTATTTATCCCTGAACTGCAGCCACATCAGCAGTACAAGGTGCCAGCTCTAACACAACACAGTGACCTGGGCATCAGAGGAGGGAAGTTTTCCAATCAGTGATCAGAAGGCAAAAGAAAAAACTTCCTACAGCTTGTTTTAGCTTGTTTTTCATCCCTGAGACCTTCAGCACAGTTCCCCCCAGCCCAGGCAGTGCCTTTGGGACGCTGCCATGCAGACACAGGGGTGGCTCTTCACAATCACAGAAAACACAGAAGCTTTCGTGCTCTGAATGTGCTGAAAACAGATTTTTTTTTTTTTTTTTCGGACCTTGAGGCTGGAGCCACAGAGTCAGGGACCCTAAAGTAAACACTGATGTCCTGCAGCTTGGGGAATGCTCAGAGGAGGTGCAGGCACTGCTCAAACACAGGAAGGAAACACTGCAATTTTCAGAGAGCACTTGGGAGTCTCCAACACTGCTCATTCCTTAAAGGGCAGACTTATGCAAACCTTCAATTTCGAGCATTTTTTCTCCCAGAAAAAATAATTTTTTTCTGAGACCACAGCCTTGTTGTGCATGAGAAAGGGGATGCATCCACTCCTGAAAATCTTCAGCATGTAAGGAAGATTCTCTCAGAGATTGTGGGCTCCCAGCTGTGCTCCCCTCTGCCAAGAGCAGCAAACCAGGGCTCCCAGCTCAGCCAAGCACTGGACTGTGGCTCCCTGAAGGTTCAGTGGCACAATCACACTGTGGGAGCTGTTTGCAGCTGAGCAGCTCCCTCTCAGCAGGTGTGAGGGAGGTGAGTGGCTGGGGTTAACCAGAGCCAGGTTCTCCAGATTTGAATGTGACCTCAGAAATGCCAAGGCTTGAATAAAAAGGCTCATAACCTCCAGAGAGGGCAGGAGTGGAGAGCAGGTAATTCATTTCCTCCAATTCATTTCCACCATGACCTGGAGGAATCCATCAGGCTTTTCTGAGTTTCATTTGCCTCTTGAGCCTCCCAGGAAGGATGGCTCAGAGTCACTGGGGTGAAAGCTCTGTGAGAGCAGCCGTGCCAGGCCCCCTCTGTGGCTCCTTCTGGGAGGTGACATCCTTTCTGTCACAGCACTGCTTCTTATTCTCCATGAATTTCCTCAATGACTGCAGCTTTCAGAATATATTTCTTAAGACAAAGACCTGCTTGAATATTAATGCTATCAAAAAATAATGGCAGTTGAAAGGATGTCCTTGATCATGTCTAGACAGGACCAGCTATAATGGATTTCTAGGATCAGGGTAGTAGATATAAATAGATTAATATTACTCAAAGACCTGCAATGTCTCTATGCATTATCCAGAGAGGTGTGATCCTATAGCCCTTCATGAATATCCTCTGGCTTATGAAGAGTGAAGGAATTGTTCCCTGTGAAGGTGGAGAGGTGCTGGGACAGAACTCCCAGAGCAGCTGGGGCTGCCCCTGGATCCCTGAAGTGTCCCAGGCCAGGTTGGACATTGAAGCTTGGAGCACCTGGGACAGTGGGAGGTGTCCCTGCCCAGGGCACAGAGTGAAATCTTTAAGGTCCCTTCCAACCCAAACCATGCTGGGATTCTATGGAAATATCTGGGAGAAAAAACTCAGGGGGTGCTGGGAATTGCTCAGAGTCCACTCCTGCTCTGGTAAAAGCAGTGACAAACACCATGAGAACAAAAAGAACTGAAGCTCAGTAAACTTTAAAGATGAGGAAATGGCATCCAAAGAATGGAGTCAAAGAGCCCTTCCACCCTATGAGTCAGAGAGGAACCTCAGTGCTCAAGTCAAATCAGTGGCCAAGCAAACCAGATGTGAGGTCAGACCTGGGTGTGATGCCCATGGCTGTGCTACAGAACCCCCACAGGCAGCAGCAGGTGAATTCCTGACTCTGAACTCCAAAGAATTCTTCTTCCCATCATGTGACAGCCCAGCCAAGGCATGAGCTGAGCTCCTCCAGCATCTCCCCCAGTGCCAGTGCAGGCTGCTGTGCCCAGAGCCTCTGGGAATGCCCATTGTAAGTCCATGGGCAGCACAGAGCCAAAGGGATTCAGCTCCAGCTGCATCCAAACTAGTGAGGGCAGGAACAGCATCCAAACTTTGTGTGATTGCTGTTCCTTGTGCTGTCTCCCAGGCAGATTTGACTGAGGGTCTCACACAGTGTGGCTGCAATGTTGTCCCTGCAGGCCAGCCCTCCTTCCCTTGGGAAGGGAGAATGTGACCCCCATGAATGGGCCCCAAACTTTCCTCACCAGTGCTCAGAGTGACCCCTGCATCAAGCTCAGAGTGCTAACCCTCCAAATTCCTCTTTCACTGACAAAAAGCCTCCATCAGGAACTGGCAGATCTTTTTGGGAAGGTTTAGCTGGCTTTGAGCCATGGGCCAAAGCAGCACTTGCTCCCTACCAAGGCTTGAGCATCCCAAATGTTCACTGAGCAGCACCAAAACCAGGGAATGTCACCCAGACCAGGCTGCTGAGCAATAAAACCAGGGAATCTCACCCAGATCTGTCTGCACAAAACCAGAGAAACTCACCCAGGCCTGGCTGCTGAGCACCAAAACCAGGGAATGTCACCCAGACCAGGCTGCTGAGCACCAAAACCAGGGAATCTCACCCAGGCCTGGCTGCTGAGCACCAAAACCAGGGAATCTCACCCAGGCCTGGCTGCTGAGCACCAAAACCAGGGAATCTCACCCAGATCTGGCTGCTGAGCAATAAAACCAGGGAATCTCACCCAGATCTGGCTGCTGAGCACCAAAAACAGGTAATGTCACCCAGACCTGGCTGCTGAGCACCAAAACCAGTGAATCTCACCCAGATCTGTCTGCACAAAACCAGGTAATGTCACCCAGACCTGGCTGCTGAGCAGCAAAACCACTCAGGAGCCCAGGATCCCTTCCTGTGCTTCAGGAGCCCCCATTCCCACCACTCACATCCACAGGTTTGTCTCCCCTAGAGCAGCACAGAAATGCCCATCTGGACCCAAGACTGGCCAGTAAAAGCAGCAGTGTTGGTTCAAGAAGCATTCCCACTTAGCCAGCATTCAGCAACATGAAGACCACAGCTGGCAAGAAAGAGGAAAAAATGAGAAAGGAAGGAAAAAAAATTGAAAGAACGGGAGCAGGTTCATCGATGAGTTAAGGCTGTTTTAGGTATAAGCCTGGGGGAATTAGTTTAACACTCCATTTCAGCTTCTTTTTCCCATTTTCTTTTGCACCAACTTGCATCTCTCTCCTGTCAGACTTTGATGGCTTTATGTAACTGTTTAAAAATTGAACAAGCTTCTTAACTTAGGTTTAGAAGAACACACTTTTCTGCTTCTCTGTCTCGAATGCACATTAAGAATAAAGATTTCTGGAGAAAACAAGACCTTTTCCATGCTCTGACATCAGCCACTGGAGTACACAAAGCCAAGTCCTTGAGGAGTGGATATTTTGTACATTCTGTTCCAGCACAAGCCTGTGCATCTGCAGCCCCAGTGGGTTTTAAAACTGGAGAGGAAAACTCATGCCAGAGAAAATGCACAGGTTCCCCATCCTAGCAGCACCCTGCAATGGGGCAGAATCCTAGAAAGCAGGAAGGAGGGAATAAACCCAAAATCTTGGCAAGGAAGCACAGCAGCCACAGCCCTGAGTGGCACAAGGGCTTTGCCCCTTTGAGAAACTGATGCTATTGTGAGAATCATTTTTCTTTTTTTATTAATAACCTTAATACAAGTTGAAAATATTTCTGCTCTATGTGACTGATGTAAAAGCTTGAGAAGAACCTCCCTCAAGGGCCAAAAAGCAGAGGTAAATAGCCCCCACCCTTTTCTGTGTGTTTGCAGTTCCTAATTACAGTTATCTCTAAGCCAGAACTGTATTTGTTGATGCTTCAGCTTGGCAATGCTGATGGAAGAGGCTTTGAGGAAAGCCAGTAAAAATATTCAACATCAAGATTTGTAATTAAAACTCTTTTTTTTTCTCATGTTTTGTCTGTTAGAAAGTGTTTGTGTTTGCAGTGTGGGCTCTTGAGGGCAAATGCTGCTACTTGCTGTTTGCACAAGCTCAAAATTACTGAGTGGTGCCACAAGCTCTGCCCAAGCCAACACACAGCATGGACACCTCTGCAGCAAAACCATGGGCCAGGCCTGCAAAAGGCACCAGCATGGAACCAGCCCAGCTCCAGCTATGGGGACAATGGCAAAGTGCTCCTGGTTTGGGGATCTCAGTGTGGGTCAGGCTGGAGGGACCAGAGAGAGCTCTGATCCCACTCCCTGCTCCAGCAGGGCCATCCCAGAGCACAGCATTGCACTGGAATATCCCAGGGAGGGAAACTCCAGCAGGGCCATCCCAAACTCCAGCAGGGCCATCCCAGAGCACAGCACTGCACTGGAATATCCCAGGGAGGGAAACTCCAGCAGGGCCATCCCAAACTCCAGCAGGGCTATCCTAGAGCACAGCACTGCACTGGAATATCCCAGGGAGGGAAACTCCAGCAGGGCCATCCCAGAGCCTCTGGAATATCCCCATCAGGGCCATCCCAGAGCACAGCACAGCTCAGGAACGTCCCAGGGAGGGAAACTCCAGCAGGGCCATCCCAGAGCCTCTGGAATATCCCCATCAGGGCCATCCCTGAGCACAGCACTGCTCTGGAACATCCCCAGGGAGGGAAACTCTCTGTGCAATCAGGGCTCTGCACAGGGATGAATTTCTTCCTCATGTCCAGGTGGAACTCGCTGGGATCAGTCCCTGCCCATTCCTCTGGTGCCATTGCTGGGCCCTGCTCTGAGCCCTCCCTGCACACAGGGACAGACTGACAAAATCCCCTTCTCTTGCCTCTTCCCGAGGCCAGTTCTGCTCCTGGCCATCCTCTGCTCCCAGAGCATCCTGCAGCAGCCTCTTCCTGCTCCTGGAGCATTCCTGGGCTGGGTGATCCCAGCCAGCAGGGCCAGAGTTCACCTCCCAGCAGTGCCGGGCTTCCCTCAAGTCACCCAAAATTCCCCAAAACCAAAACCATCTTGTACCCAGCAACTCTCAGTGAGAGGACCTGGGATGGGTGGAGACCGTGCTGTGCTGCCCCTGCCAGAGATGGCAATGCCCAAGTGCAGCCAAAGTTGGAGTTTTCCTGTGTCCCACAGTGAGTCAGCAAAATGACATTAAAAACCAGCCCCATTTGCTGTGACCGTGCTGTTTGTGGGGCTCCAACCCAGCCCTGCCCACACCCAGCCTGCTGCAGGGTGGGCTGGCAAACACCAGAAATGAGCAGCTGAAGAGTGACAGAGTCTGTCAGACACCAGCACTGTGCTGCTTCCCCTCTGCTGCTTTCCTGCCACCTCCCACACCAAGCTCCCACATCCCCTCAAGGATGCTCGGCCCTGACAGGACCCTGCTCCCCTGGGCAAACCCCTGACAGGACCCCAGTTCCTCTGGGTTCATCCCTACCAGGACCCTGCTTCCCTGGGCTAATCTCTGACAGGACTCTGTTCCCCAGGGCTCACCCCTGCCAGGACCCTGCTTTCCTGGGCCCATCCCAACAGGACCCCCAGGGTTTACCCCTGACAGGACCCTGCTTCTCTGGGCTCATTACTAACAAGACCCTGCTTCCCTGAGCTCATTCCTGACAGGACCGTGCTCCTCAAGGCTGATCCCTGCCAGGACCCTGCTCCCCAGGACTCATCCCTGCCAGGACCCTGCTCCCCACCTGGGCACAGGCAGCTGCAAACTGGAGCAAAACGTTCCCCATTCCAGATCAGAGTTGAAAACTGCAAAATTCTGCCCCCAGCTCCCACTCCTTACCCATCCCACACATCCCCTGAGGGATCAGCACCCTGGCAGAGCTGCCCACACCTGCAGGACACTCCAGAGCCATTGGGGCAGCTCCTGTGGCACCCCAGCACTCCCTGGGCACCCCATGAGCAGCAGCCTCCAGCAGCTCTGCTCTCTGCTCCGTGCCAAGGCAGAGTTACCCAACTTCTGACCTACTTCTGCCTTGTGCTTCTCCCCTCCCCGCTCCTGCCCTCAGTCCCCAATTAAATCTGTGTGAGATTTCCTCAATTATCCCCTTCCTGCTAATAGATGTGGAAAGAGGATGCCATAACAATGTATTCCCCTGGCACTGGTTCAAAATACATCTCTGAATTAATGTTGAGGAGTGCAGGATGCAGGAGCACTTTAATTAAACAGAAGTGTATAGGAACCAGCAGCTAGGTTGAAGAAAGCTGATCTTTTGCTGCCACCACAACACTTCATGCAGTGAGAATCCTTGTGCTCCTCTTTAATTGACAGGCCAATAAATCAGCACTAATCTCCCCTCTCTATGTAGCTGTGCATGCTGATGTTCAGCTATTTTGGAATTCACTGGCACAACCTAAGCAGTAACATGCACAGGAACCCTGCATGGAAAACACTCCAGGCAAACCTTGAAACCTGTAACAAAACTTGGAGGGGGACCTGAGCAATAAAAACCTGTGTTTGGGAATTGTGGCAGGTGTAAAGCTGTATATACACCTTTGGAAAGAGGAGGAGCAGGAACAGAGAATCCCAGCTGAAGCCATTCAGATGTTCTGATAGGCATTTACAGTTCTGAATGAATACAGAGATAATTTGAACACCATTTCTAATTGAGACAAAAACTGTGTGTGAAGAATAGGGAATGAGCCTGGGAATCACTCTGCCCATTACAGAAGGCATCAAGCCTCTGCTCAACTTTACAGCCCCCTTCTGCCTCATCCCACAAAAGTATTGGGAGATAAGAAATTGCAAGTCTTCATAAAAAGGAGGCTTTAATCCAATGGAAGCTACATCTGCACACCTCCAGCTGCATTTTCCATAGCCAAGTTCCTGCTTTATCTCCTCTCCTGGCCCAAAACCATCTCCTAACAGCTTGATAACAAACTGCAATTAACCACATCACTGCAAAGGGAGCTGGGGGTACAGAAGGAAAACACAAGGTTATTTTAAGCCTGGTGGAGAGGAACTTGCAGCACTTTAAAGGAAGCCAGACCCCAGCCCTGCTGCAAACACCCAGAAAACTCCCAGGCAGCAAATCCCTGTACACAGCAAACAGCCACTGGGGTGATCTCGGAATTATTTAGGGCACTGCAGTGCTGGAAGAGGCTGAAATGAGAGGAGATGAAGACTCAAGCCCAGGCAGCATCTCTGCATGAGATGTGAAGCAGCCCCCAGAGCTCTCTCAGAATCCCAGGGGAACACAGCAGGGACCAGGTTTTCCCCATGCTGGAGATGCTGAACATAGGAAGGAAACATTTTTTAACTTTCTTTCAGTATTTCTTCATGCTGTGCCTGGGACCTGGATGTTAAAATTACCAACACCTCTGGGACCAGAGTGCCATCTCTCAAATCCTCAGTCCCCTTCATCTGTAAGAAGGAAATAACTCCCATCCCACTGGCATTACAAGCAGCAACACTCTGGAAAACACACTTTGCTCTAAACATGAGAGGCTCTGAACAAAAAGCTGCAGCTTCCCCTCTTGGCTCCCTCCCTGTTTGCTCTGTGTACACCAAAGGCCTTCACTTCCACCTTACTGCACATGTACTGAAGCTATTTTTGGCCAAGAGTGACGTGGCTTTGTTTGCATAACTGGGTTCCCACCTCATGATCTGCCGCTCTAATAGTTTGCAAAATAATAGCTGGAAAATGTCTGACTCCAAATAAGTGCCTGCAAAGTTCAGTTTGCCTTTATCTTAAGTCCAAAATAAAGGAAAATAAACAAAACCCAAAAAAACCACAAAAACACAAAACAGGAAACAAGCCTTCCTGCAGCATCACTTATAAAATGCTTCAGCAAGATGTAATACAAATTATTTAGTGATGACCAGCTGGGATGTGGGCATTTAATTCTGCTCCTGATTTGGAAGAGGGTAGGAAACCAGAAAAGACAAGCCCAAAGTCACACAGGAAGAAAACCATTTTACACAGTGGGGCCTTAACAATTCACGTCAACCCAAAATATCATCTGCAGGAAATGCAAACTTATCACTGATGGCTAAAAACAAAAGCACAGCTGAAAATAGCAGCATTTCAGATGAGGCAAGTACGTTGGTTGGACTATTCTCAACTGTCAGAACTGAGCTGCAATCACACATCTCTCTTGAGGAATATTTGGTATTTGTCCAGTATTAAAAATAAAATGTGAGATATCTTAGAAAAGAAAGAGATGGCTCCAATAAAGAATGGATAGAAATAAATCCTGCATACAGAAGGATCCAGCTGCTGGTTCTTCTTGTCCAAGTCCCTGCTCCTGGCAAAAGAGGGACAAAATCCATTTCTACAAGAACTTTGTCACTGCAAAACACTGTGAAGTTGGGATGAACACTGTCCTAGTCTGCAGAGCCAACTGAGCCAGGGGAATTGGCCATTTTTGTTTTAGCACAGGATGTTTTGGATGTACCAGGTTCTTCCTTCACTGCCAGAATGGTGCTGGCCAAGCAAGAACTCCACATTTGGACAGGATTATTGCTCAGGTCCACTTGGGACATCTCCCTTCACTGTCCCCCCCTCATCCCTCAGCCTCAGCCACCCTCCATCCAGCATGAACAGGGCTTGAGGCATTTCCCTTCCCACTTCCCAAACTCCCTGGCTCCAGGGAAGCCCCAGAGCAATGAAGGTGTGGAGTCCCAAGTGTGGTTATTAATTATTGTGGTGTTGTGAAGGTCTCAGGATGAGGTGATAGCTGAGAATTGACTCTAAGTTCTTAGAAGGCTGATATTTATATTATATTATATTATATTATATTATATTATATTATATTATATTATATTATATTATATTATATTATATTATATTATATTATATATCTAGTATATTATAGTATGTTATATTATAATTATATACTAAAATTACACTAAAGAAAGAGAAAGGAGACATCAGAAGGCTTGAAAAGAAAGATTAATAAAAAACTCGTGACTGACCAGTCTTGACACAGCTGGACTGGGATTGGTCATTAAGTAAAAACAATTAACATGGTGGGCTAACAATTTTTCAAATCACATTCTAGAGTAGCAAAACATGGAGAAGCTTAAGCTTCTCAGCTTTTCAGGAGAAACAATCCTGGCAAAGGGATTTGTCAGACAATATGTCAGTGACATCCAAGGTCATGGTTCATGAGGGAAGTCACAGGAGCAGCTGAGCCCCTGCAGAGCCCAGCCACAGTGAAGCGCAGGGACAGAGGCTGTGAGCTCTCCCTCCTCATTTCCAGGCAGGAATTTCTCACCTGCACAAACCCCTGAGCTGCCAGGGATGGGAGGAGAGTCCAGGAACATCTTTCTTAGCCTGCTCTGGAAGGACAGCATTGTGCTGTGCTGTATTCCAGCAGGAATCACAGCGCAAGCACCAGGCAAACACCTGACAGCGCACGGTGCAGCAGCTCTGATGGCAACAAAATGCCAAACAAATGTGCACAGAGCTCTGCTTTGGTGTCTCAGCCTTCCATGGGGTCAGTGTGGGGTGGAAGCCCCCAGTGCCAAGCCCAGGGCTGTCCTGGGGGATCCCCAGAGCTGCTGGAGCCGGCAGTGGCACACACAGCTCCTGCTCCCAAGGCAAAGGCAATCCCAGCACAGCTGCTGCCAGCACTGCCTGGGCCACTGATGCCTCAGGTTTCACCTTTTCTATTTTTCAGCTTCTGTGCTGCTTTAGTGTGTGGGTCTGGGCTTCACATTAGGGGATGGAGAGCTCTGTGCACCGAGCAGGGAGACAAAACAATTCCTGCTCTAACTAGAGACCCAAAGACAGCCAATCCAAATCTCAAGCCCAAAACCACAAACAGTAGACCAAAGAAAGAAAAACAAGAAAGATAAAACTTTATGAGCTAGAGTTGTAATTAGACAATTACCTCCAATATACTCATGGACCAAAACTCATCCATGTGAGAGACCCCGTGTTTGGTTGTCCATTTTGTGACCATTTTGGGTTCACCTGGAGTGTAGCCCTGGCTGGGCTCTTGTGCTACCCAAAGTAGATCTATTGAAGCCTCCTGATAAATCCCTACTTTATTCTTTAACTCTGTCTAGTCTCTGTTCTAGGTCAGCCCTCAGAAGCCATAACCAGTCCAGAGCAAACAACATGGCCAGGGCATCCCATGGCATCACAGCCACCAGAAGGCTCCAAACAACTCCATTTACCTTTGTCTCGTTGTTTTCCTGCTTGCTGGAGGATTTCTCCTGCCTGCAGCCTGTTCAGGTGCCTGGCAGACACCTGCAGCAAGGCAGGCCTGGCCCTGCTTGCACTGTGCTGCTCACTGCTCAACTCAGTCCCCTCCCAGCACCGTGGTGAACTGGTTTGACACAGCCACTGCCACACCTGAGCAGCTCAGACACAGCCAGTGCCCCCACAGCACAGCAAGTCCCCTCTAAAAGACAGCCAAATCCCTTCCTGACTGCAGTGGGATTCTCCAGGCAAGGTTAAACCCACCTCAAAATTTGTGTCAAAAGGTAGAGCTAAGGAGCAGCCATCATACACAGCACTGGAGTTACTCCTGCTTGTAGTGAAGTCCTTGCACAAGGAGGGGTGGAAAGGGACTCATCCCTCCTGGAGCTGCTCCCTGGGCATCCCACTCCAGCTGCAGCTTGCAGCAATTGTTCTGCTTCCCTGTCTCCCCCAGCTGACACACAGCACCACTGGGGACAGCCCTGCAGGGGACACCAGCACAAGGAGTGCCAGCAAGGTGGGACAAACACAGCACTGGCTGAGCTCAGAGATGTGCAGCAAAAACAGCTTCACCTGGGAAGCAACCTGTGCCCAAGCAGCTCCACACACTCAGAGGTTAAACCCATTGCTGAGGGCAAGAGTGCTCCAACGCCAGTGATAAAAGCCCCCAAAAGTCCCCACTGGCCACAACCTCTGTGCTGTGACCCTGCTGCTGCTGCTTCCCAGAGCTGCAATCCCTGCAGCCTTCCCTCCCCAGAGGACGTTCCCTGCAGGAGCTGCTGCACAGCCTGGCTTGGTCCTGGGTGGGAAATGGGATTTCACACTGGGAACAGCAGCACTGGGTGGGAAATGGGATTTCCCACTGGGAACAGCAGCACTGGGTGGGAAATGGGATTTCACACTGGGAACAGCAGCACTGGGTGGGAAATGGGATTTCCCACTGGGAACAGCAGCAGTGCAGCCAGCTGGTATTGCCTGTCCTTTCCAGTGCAATCCCTGAACCTAGCACAGCAGAGCTGCCATGAAATGTCTGCTCTTGTGCAGAAAAGGCTGATCTCTCAAGGTTTTTGGACAACCCTAGATATTAGAGACTGAAAGAGATTTATTAGGGGAATAATTCTGTGGATTCTGTGCAGTCCATGAGGAGATGAAGCTTTCCCTGCCCCACTGAGGAGCTCACTGCAGGCCAGGTGACTGCACTGATATAATACCCAAGTCCCCTCTGCAGCTTCTCATCCTGCTCATTTCATACTCCTCCAAGTACAAGCACAGTGTTGGGTCAATATCCCAGTTCAATTCACGTGTGAAGCCCTCCATAAATCTGCAGGACAAAACCAGCGACAAAATTAGACCCTTTATTCCTACCTTTGGTACTAGGGACAGCTTGTTACAAATCCACTTCAGCTTCTTGAATGCCAAGGGCAGAGCAAAAGTCAGAGCAGCTGCAGTTTCCCTGTGAGCCCAAATTTTCAGGTGCCAGCACCTCAGCAGTGCGTGCAGGTGCCCTGGATTGGGGGTTTATGAACACACCCCCTCCAAAGTGCATGAGCAGCTGGGGTGAACAGCAAAGGGGACAGTCCCAGATGTTCCTTCCAGGTCATCAACAGAGCCAAACCAGTGCTCTGGACACTGTGGGATCACAGAGCTGCTCACAGGAGCAGGATGGTGCTCCTGCCTCTCCAGGATCCCAAGGGAATTGCCCTGGGCCATGCCAGGCTGTGAAGCACCCAGAGCTCACCTCAGAGTCCAGAGAGCCACACACAACCACTCCCACCATCCCCTGGTGACCTTCTGGGTGTACCCACCCACCCTGCAGCTTCAGCAGCACTTCTGGGATGCATCTCAAACCAAATGCAGTAGCTCAGAAGACATTTTGGAGCTCTGACCTGTGCTTTTACCTGTCCTTCCCAAATTGAGCTCCTTTTCAGCTACACACAGGTGACACCAGGGTGGCCTGGAATCAGGAGCACAGCCAGGGCTTAGGAAGCACTACAAAAGCATTTGTTCCAATATTTACTCATGGATTTTTCATGCTACACCTAGCACAGCCTTTAGTTTATTTGGAACACAGTGCACAGGGGAAGGGCAAACCACAGAGTCTATATTGCTGCCAAGCAAAATGTCATTAAGGTTTTAGCAATGCAACACAAATTGAGTTTACATTAAAGCTTCTTTTGTATAAACCATATCCCAGAGTGAAACACGGTGACAGAGCTGAGTAATGACTTGGAGCAGAGCAATCAAGGTGGAACTACAGAGCAATAGGAAAAAGGAGCCGTTCCAAAGTGCTATTTAAAGTTAGGCTGAGAGCTCCATTTGAAGTACAGAAGTGATTATGTACAGTCACCACTGCACACAGCTAATGCCATGTAGGATGCAGTACCTACCACCTGCAGCTGCACAGAGACACCCTGAGGTTCAATGGCACTATAAAAACCATCACCAAGGAGGCTGAGATTCTTCTTAATATAGACCTATACATAACTGCTGAAGGGCTGAGCAGTCTGGAACTTCAAATCTCTCTTGTGCTGCCCAGCACATAAACCCACAACTCAAAGGTGACCATTTGCCATTTCAAACCTCTCCTTCCTGCAGGATTCAGAGTCCCTGAAGGCCCCCAGCCCGGCTCTGCACAAAACCACAGCACTGCTGAACGATTTTCTAAATCCCCAGCAGGCCTGCCTATTATTAGTATAGAGATAATACTAATATTATACTATATTATAGTATTTTATATATATATATAAATATACATATTATAGTGTATATAATATTATAGTGTATATTATAATATAGTATATATTATATTGTATTATATATATTATAATATTATACTATATATATTAGTATGTCAAAGAAGCTCCTCTCATGCAAAGTTTCCAGTCTAGCTAATTAACAGTGGCTTCCTCCAGCATAGAAATTTGGGCTTTAGTCCCTTGTACACAAGTGTGGTGGTGTTCACAGGGGTCCCAGGATGAGGGAAGGGATGAGAATCTTGACTCCAGCCTCCTTCAGAAGGCTGATTTATTATTTTATTATATACATTATATTAAAAGAAAATTATATATTAACACTATACTAAAAGAATAGAGAGAAAAGGATTTCATCAGGAGGCTAGAAAAGAAAGGAATGGAATGATAATAAAATTTTGTGACTGCTCACAGCCTCGACACAGGTGGCTGTCACTGGTCATCAAGTAAAAACAATTCCACATGCTGGGTAATAATCCTCCAAACCACATTCCAAAGCAGCAAAACATGGAGAAATTGAAACTTCCCAGCTTGTCAGGAGAAAAGATTGTGGCAAAAGGATTTTTCAGAAAATATGTGTGTGACACACAAGTACACAGGGCAGGAAGGGAGGGAAGGAGCAGAGGACAGCAATGGCTGCAGTCATCTTTAAAGGCTGCAAATTAAAGACAGAATGAACACACATGGAGAGGAGGCTTGCAGGGCATGGCAAGGTTGGAAACAGCTCTCATTTCCAGTTGCTGCTGTGTGCTTTGCACTGCCCCCCGTGCATCCCTGGGGAGGGGCCCAGGGCAGGCCCGTTCAGGCGAGAGGATGCCAATGGGCTCGGGGCTGACCTGCAGCTCACACTCAGCTCTGCCTGCCCGGCCCAGCGGCCAGACCCAGCACATCACACACAGCTCAGGTGCTGAAAAGGCTGCACTGCTGCAGCCAGGGGGGCAGGGACCCTGCCTGGGCACTCCTCATGCACACAGATGGGGCTGGACCACAGCACTGCAATACTCTGAAGCTCAATCCCTGTTTCCCCCTCAAAAGAGCAAGCCAATTTTGATTTGAGTTTTTCAGAACTTGCAAAAAATTTATAAATGGCTAAATATATTTAAAAAAAAAACTCCATAAAGACTTCAGAGCACTGCTAAGTAGAGCAGCTGAATAGGTTTATCAAGATATAAAGCAGCCCTCCCCAAAATATATGGCTCAGACATACCCTGCCAGCAGAAATACTCTGTTTAAGATGAGGGCAGAGAGATTCAATGAGGATTTGTTTCCCTGGCAGCCCTCCATACGTGCACATAAACCTCTTGTAGCACCACACTGATATTTAAACTAATTAGCACCAGGAAAGCCTCAGGACTGTGCTTTTCTCCCAGCCTGTTCCCAGGGACACAGGGGCTCCAAAATCTGGCTGTGATCACATCCCACTCACAGCCCAGGAGCCCCAGCACAGCCGCCTTCCTGCCCAAGTACACAGGAACACAGGGCAGGACACTTGGCAAAGGGAAAAAAATCCCCCCTCTGCCCAAAGTGCCCACTCAGCACTATGTGAGAGGATAAAAATAGCAGGCAGGAGAGCTGGCCCTGAATAGCAAGCAGCATTCCTACCCAAATCAACTTCCCCTTCACTCTGTTCTCCTGCAGGCTGCACGTTGCCTGAATTTCCTATTCCTCATAAACACAGCCATGGGGATTTAGCTCTGGGGAGCTGCAGACTGGCACATCCACCATCATTGCTCTGGCAACCCCCCTCCAGGCTCTGGAAAGAGCTCCTGACTTCCAGAGGAGAAGGGACAGGCTGGGGGGTGGGTTTTGTGAATATTCAACACCTCTGCACAGCAGGCCTGCCTATTATTAGTGTAGGGGATGTCAAAGAAGCTCCTCTCATGCAAAGTTTCCAGTCTAGCTAATTAACAGTGGCTTCCTCCAGCATATAAATTTGGGCTTTAGTCCCTTGTACACAAGTACACAGGGCAGGAAGGGAGGGAAGGAGCAGAGGACAGGAATGGCTGCAGTCATCTTTAAAGGCTGCAAATTAAAACTCTCAGGTAAGAGAGGGAATTAATACACAGCCTCCTGAGAGGAGGCTTCCTGTTTCAGGAAGGGCTGAATATCTCTTCTTTCAAAAAAAAAAACTGGATGTGGCACTCAGTGCCATGGTTTAGTTGAGGTGGGGTTCGGGCATGGGTTGGACTCAATGATCTTAAAGGATTTTCCAACCTGGAGGTTCTGTGATTCCTCCTGGAGCACATCCCCAGCGCACCATTTGGAAAAGGCTGGGATGATTTTGCCTGGGCAGCAAACAAGAAGCAAAGATTCCCTCACAAGGGCAGCAGAGGCAGAGATTTGGGTCAGGATGGGACTGTCACCCTCTGCCATCCAGACCATCACACATCTCCCAGCACTGCTCTGGGGCTGCAGAAGGGAACTCACTGCTGCCCTTGCTCCAAGGATCAGCCCCATCCCAGGTGGCAGAACCTGCCTGAGGGTAAATCAGAGGCAGGAGAGATGCATGGGTCCTGTCAGGGCAGCCTTTCAGGGCACTGTCATCTCTGCTGCAGCAAAGCCTGCACTTCAGGGCACCTTCAGTCTCCTGCAAGTTGGTCCTGACTGTGCCAGACAAAGGCTCTAAGGGACCTAAGTGCTAAACCAAAATGCTCTGCACATAAACTGCTTCAACACAGAGTTTTCTCCAGGCTGAACAGTGTATTTTGGAAAAAATAAAGACTGAAAACTTTTGGAAGTCTGACCTTATTTATTTCTACCTGCTTCCTAAATTAGGAGAGAAATAAAAAAAAAAAAATATTGTATGGCTCCACATGTACCACCCTCCAGTGGTTCAGTTTCTTACTCCCACCTCCAAAGTGGAACAATAACCTTATCTACTCCATAAAAAACTTCTCCAGCTTGTGCCCAGATTTCAGACACACTTTCTTGGAAGGATAAATCCCTGCTTTCTGCACTGCTCTGCCACCTCACTGGGGTCAGCTGTCAATGACAGCACCTCACCAGAGACACCCAGGCCCACAAATCTCACTCCAAATTTATACATTTGCCAGAGCAGAACTTCTTTCTGGCCAAGAGGTGATGAGCAGCCCTGTGGATCTTCATTGAGCTTGGGGCAGAGGTGACAGCTGAGTTTTCCAGCACTGCTGTTGTGAGCCACATTTGTGTATTCTGCTCCTGCAGCACCTGCACAGCACCTCTGATTTATAAACCAAAGTTTTCAGAGCTTCCTGCTTGCCATGATTTAAAAACAAGCTGAACAGACCTCCCCAAAGACATTTCTCTGCCTCAGGGGGGCACATGGCATGGCCATGTCTGAGCCAAACAGCACCCACAGATCTCTGGGGCCATGAGCTGCTCACTTCCCTTTCCAGCTCCACATCCCTCCCACCACCACCACAGGAGAAGCAGTTTCTTTGCCAACCTTTCCCAAACTTCAGCAGAGTGTTTGTTTGCTGAGGTTTCAGTTTTCCACAGCTTCTCTAAGGGCCTCTGATGCAATCTGGACTCTGTTTGCAATCTGAAACAGGCCTGGCTTTAGGATGCTCAAGGCACAGATAATTCAGGAACAATTTTGTGTCAAAACAGCACCTTGGCTTCCAGGAGGGCCTCCAAGACAGCCATGAAAGCTGTAAGGCTTCTCTTAAAGGATTAATAAAATGATTAATTAAGGTGCAATGAAGTGATTAATTAAGGACCAAATCCATCCATGCACTGGTCAGTACCAGACCCTGAACAGGGACACAGCTCATGGGTAACACACCTGAGACACTCCAAGACAGGGCTTGCACACTGCACAACAGGATACTGCACTGCTCTGCAGCCACCTGCCTTTATCCTGGCCCCAAGGACAAACAGCTTTATTGGACAGGGATCATTTCATCTTCCAGGAAAACTTTGTTCAAAGCTTTAGATGTTCAGCTTGTCTGAAAGCAGAACAGCTTTCCTGAGTTGAAAGGAGCAGTTCATGTCTCGGCAGCGAGGTAGGACCCAAAGGGAAGGAAGAGAAAAAGAAGAGATGAACTCCTTGTCTGTCTCTCCTCTGCCTTTGTACCTCAGCCCACAAAAACTCAGCAAAGAAAACAGAAGTGATGCAAGATGGAATTCCAGAAAGTCACAAGTGACAAAAAATCCAGCAGTTCATCCCTGCACGTGTTCCCTGGAAAGCAACACCCAACACAAGGAGGGTGGAGAAGTCAGCATCACTCACTGCCAACTTCCTGTGATGGAAAAGCACACACAGAGGCCAAGGACCCCTGGCAATCACATTTCAGGAAGGCAGCTCATCAAATATCAAAGGGGAAAGGAATACAAAAAGGTCTGGTAAGGAAGGACAGCAGTAGGGAGGGAAAGAGCCACAGAGACACAACAGAAGGTCAGTTCCCCTTTCCACTCCAGCAGGGAAATTCCTGGCTCCCAGTCCATCCTTTGTTCCTGTGCCCTAGAGGAACAACAAGGGCTGAACCTCTTCTGCCATAGTCAGTAGAAAACTCTGCCTGCATCACAGGGCAGGCTGGGAAATCTGCTGGGTTTGGGACAATGTGGATCTGTTGGGTACCAGTGAACCCAGACTCATGAGCACTGCAAATCCAAAACAAGACCATGAAATAACCAAAGCCTCCAGACTTCAAACACAGGGCACAGCAAAAAAAAAAAAAAAAAAAAACAAAAAAAAAACAAAAAAAAACAAAAAACAAAAAAAAAAAAAAAAAAAAAAAAAACAAAAAAAAAAAAAACACAAAACCCCTGCCCAAGCAAGGAAACAGATCAGACAAATTATACCATTTTTGCCATCTTTTCTGAATTTTTCCCAGAGAAAAACATGAACGTCCTCGGGCCCACAACAGCTTCTACTTCCCCCACCAGAAGCATCATTCACAAAAAAAGAACCAAGTGGATGGATTGTGCCTATATTTGCAAAACACTTTGGGAAAGAAGCAGTGACATGAATTTGTCACCAAGATGGTGCTGGGAGCAGCACCAAACCCAAAGGACACAGGGCTAAAAAAGGAAGGAGAAAAAATAAACCCATCAAAACCAGGGAGCACATCTGAAGGCGATGGGAAACGTCACAGTTCCCTCCACCTGCAAGGAGCACTCAGCCACAGGCACAGGAGGCCCAGTGACAGCCCAACAGCCTGTGCCACGCATTGAAGGGACACTGATTTGGGGAAAAGACAACACACCTGAGCTTTTATTGCTACAAAACAACACCAAACCAAAACCCTATCTGTGGCTGAAGGACCCAGGCACTGAGGAAGCTGTTAGTCAGGCACATTGTTCTAAACACAAAGCCCAAAGCAGGCAGGGGCACGTTGCACACAGCTCCTTACCCGACTGATCTGCAGCTTCTCAGCTCCAGGCTTGAAGAGGTTCCATCGACGGCCGCCGTTCCTGCAGTTCCCGCGCACCTTCAGGGTCTTTGAAGCCTGCTCGTTCTCAGCTGCCAGGAGAAAATCCACAGGAACAAAAAAATAAAAAAGGAATGACAAAAGATAAACGCTGTGCTTTAGCTCAGGCTGGGGGCGGAGGCTGTTCTTTTAAATGAAAGAAACAAAATTGTTTGCAAGAGACTCATTCAACCTCTCCTTTAGAAAAAGAGAGCACGGAGTATATTTAGGTGCTTTATTCAGTGCTCTTGGGATGCAAGGGAAATAGTGCAGCTTGGATACTACAAAAAGGCAGAGCCAGGAGCCACATCCCGGTGTGGGGTCAGCCCAGCTGGGTGTGGAGCCAGGACGCTCTGCCAGCAGCTGCAGGAGCAGGAGACCCTCAGCAGCCTGTCCCAGTGTGCCCAGCAGCTCCCTGGGTCCCCAGCAGCAGCACCTGCAGCAATCCCAGCTGCACACTCACCATGGTCCATAGGTGGGTGCATTTTGGACCCTTCCAGGCCTTGGAAAATAAACAGTTCCTCCAATTTACACACAAAGCAGAAATGGGTAAGGCCATAAAAGCTGCTTTTTAAGGAAACTGGGCTGGTTCTCACCCCCAGCATTTCAGACCAAGCCCTCAGTGATGCAGTTCTGCTCTAGCTTTTATATTTTTCAGATTCTCACACCAGACCCCAGACTGGCCTTGCAGATGGCACTACCCAGGCACACAGCAGCTTGTGAAAAAGAGGCAAATGAGCTCTACTTTTCCAATCAACCAAAATTTTCAGCTCCACATCCTATCTCTTTCTTTTTGGGGTGAAGCTGCCATTATGTATGAGACCAGAGTTTTCCCTCCCACATTTGGCAAGCTTAAATTTTAATCCCTTCTTCCATCAGGTTTTTTACAGCCCCTGGCCTAGAGGGAAGGAAACAGAACTGAGCACCAGTGGTGTCCCCAGAGCAGCTGCTAGCACAGGTACATGTGATCCAGGCAGTGCTCATATGTGATACATGCATCCTCACAGGTGTTTCCAGCACCTGGAGCTCCTCACCCCAGCCATGGAGCAAGGATCTACAGAAAATAGCCATAGATCTCTGGGGTCATGAGCAGCTCATTTCCCTTTCCTGCTCCACATCCTTCCCAGCTATCACCACACAAGCAGCAGCTCTGGAATTCTTCCCTAAAAGATGCACAATGCTCAATTTCTATCTCCTGACGTACCTCTCACCTGGCAGAGTTTTCAGACTGTGTCAGTCCTGAGGGGTTTGAGACCAGAATAAATGGTTCCAGGCTTTGGAAGAGAGGAGACCCCCAAACCAAACAGGTGGGGGCTCTGCCCTGCCCAGGCTGGAGCACAGCAGGGCTGGGATGCTGCTGCAGGCTGCCTGAGCAGCCATCCTGGTTTTCCTCCAGCATTGTTGGGAGAGAGATTGCACTGAGACCTATTTCCTCAATGCTGATGCAGGCAGCCTGCTGCTATTTTTAGCAGCCCACGTTTCGCTTTGGAGACTCTTGGAGAGCCAGGCTGCAGCACGGTGCCGGCTCCAGCAGGAGGAGGCGATGGATGGAGCAGCGCGCAAGCAGGAAATGTTCACTCTGAGGGGCTGTGTGACCCCCCTGGGCTGGAACCACTGCACCCCAGCAGCAGAGCCATCAATTAACAGCACAGGCAGCTAATTGGCCTTGTCCTCCCCAGCTCTTCTGAACCCTGACGTGCTGCCACCATCCATCAGCTGCCTAGATCCCCGGAGTGCTCCTGAGCGATGCCAGCACAGCCTGGCAGCGCTTCCCTGCTCACCCATCACTAAATCACAAGATCCTTCATGCCAGCAGTGGCCCTTCAGGAAATCATTTCCTTTCTCTCATTATCAATCTTTTTAATTAGGAGGTTCAGAAGATGATGTCATCTGTTCAGCCATCAGCCAATTCACGTGCCAGCATGAGACACTGCCAGCAAATACATTCCAGGGTGCTCTCTCTGGTGTCACTGAGCAGGACAAATGCAGAGAGGTCATCCCAGTCTTTGGCTCATGAGACTCTCTCCTTCATCATGAAAAGTACCCAAGCACAGGAGGAAAACACCCTTCACTTCTTGTGTTTCCACACAAACATCAGATTTGAGTTCTGATCTCAGTATCCATCACTCACCACCTCCAAACAGTGAGTACTCAGTGAGTACTCACACAGAGGATTCTTAGAGGACAGAAATTCAAGAGAAAACCACCAAATATAATCTCACACAGCAGCTGCTGAACAGCTTTTACACCTCACGTGCCTACTCCTGCTCATCCTCTCATAACCAGATTATGGGGACTGTGTTCAGAGACATCAGAGAGAGAAAACAGCCTTATTTCACAAACACACTGTACACAAGCAAATCCTATTAGCCAGCAAGAAACTCCTCAGCATGCGGCTCTCAGAGCTCCCTCACCTGGTGTCAGGGATGTAACCAGCATGGATGCAAACCACATTCCTGACTTTTCCACCCCTGCCAGCCAAGGGCTGCATGGGTGACACCCAAAAAAGCAAAGGTGGCAGAGAAGAGGCACTCACCACAGCTCTAGAGCATGGGTACCACCAAAAAGCAAAGGTGGCAGAGAAGAGGCACTCACCACAGCTCTAGAGCATGGGTGACAACAAAAAGCAAAGCTGGGAGAGGGGAGGGAATTCACCATGGCTCTAGAGCATGGGTGACACCAAAAAGCAAAGCTGGCAAAGAAGAGGCACACACCATGTCTCTGGAGCATGGGTGACACCCAAAAAGCAAAGCTGGGAGAGAAAAGGCACTCGCTCATTACAGCTCTGGAGCATGGGTGACACCAAAAAGCAAAGCTGGGAGAGGAGAGGCACTCACCACGTCTGTGGAGTATGGGTGACACCCAAAAAAGCAAACTGGCAGAGAAGAGGGACTCACCACTGCTCTGCAGCATGGGTGCCACCAAAAGCAAAGGTGGCAGAGAAGGGGCACTCTTTTTAGAAGGGGAATGTTCTTTTTAAAAACATCACGGCTCTAGAGCATGGGTGACACCGAAGAGAAGAGGAGAACACTCACCACGCCTGCGGAGCAGGTGCTGCATGCGCCCTCCCAGCTGGTCCAGCCCCATGGGGGTGCTCTGTGACAGCGGCTCCGAGCGGCAGCGCTCCACCAGCGCCTTGAAGGGCTCTGCCTGCGGGGACGGCTGAGCAGGGGGAGACGTCGGCTGCAGAGAGAAGGGGCACAGGATATTTTACCAACAGCACTCAAATCTCGGGCCAAGCAAACGCATGACATACAATAATACACAGAATTACCACGGCACTGCTACCTGCACTCTGCACCCGGTGCATTTCTGACCTGCTGGCCCTGGTGTGCAGCCCCCAGTGTGTGGGAACCCAGGACATCCCTCTGCTGCCCAGGACGGCCAGGACCCCTGCCAGGGGGCTCAGAGACCCCGGCACAGAGCCCAAAACACCTGTGGGTTTGATTATGACCCGTGGAGCAAATTACCAACCTTAGATGAAGGTCAGCCAGCCACAACAGTTTAGGTAGAATAACAGTGAAGTTATCACAGGGTGGAAAAGTAGATTTTGGGGTTTTTGGTATGGGGGCAAGATGGAGGGAACTGGTGCGTCCAGCCTTTCTCCTTCTTCTTCTTGGCCTCCATCTTCTGCTGTGATGGTGGCACTCACAGATTGGTTTAGAGTAGAAGCTCACTGTCTAACACAGGTGATGGGTATTGGAAAGTAACTGTAAACATTGTACACGTGGTTTTTAGTATAAAGACATAACACTGCCCTGGGGGCAGGCAGAGTGCCTGGAACTGTCCTGCTGGACAGACCTCAGCAGGGCAGGAGAAAATTTATTATAGATAAGATACAATAAACAACCTTGAGACCAGAAATGAAGAGCCCTGACTCCTTCTTCAACTGCTGGGCTGGGAAAAGACTTTGGAACTTTTCTCAGGGTCACTCTGAGCAGCTAAAGATTCCAACACCAGTGCAGGGGGCTCAGACCTTGTACACCTTTGAGCCCAACACTTCCAGTGGCACTGAGTGTCCCAGAACTTCTGGGAGTGACCCTGATGGAGACCCCCTTGCTGCTCTGCATTTTGGGGGTGAGGCTGCTCTCCCATTCCCAAGCCCCAGCAGGAGCAGACACAGGGAGGAATCAGCTGGTGCTGAGGACCCCGTACCAGCAAGGGCTGGCTGCTTCCAAGGAAGAGCAAAGAGCAGCCAAATGGGTTGGCAGCTCACTGAGGGCAACTGCTAACCAGACACGTCCTTGCATCTATAGCCTACGAAATATTTACTCAAATAAAATAGTTGCAATTGATTGAAGCACCCATAAAATGGTCAAATACCTCAGTTATACCTTAATGCTTGGTAACACTAGTGCAAAGAGTTGGCATTTACAGCTAAGTGGGGAAAAATGTTGGTGTTTTCCTTACTCCAACTTTTATTATTCTATTCCAGGAGGAAAAGTTCCTGAAAATGACAACTGTACCATGACATTTTGCAGAATGGAATGTTCTTTTTAAAAACATCACAATTCAAACTCCTACTTTTCATTTTATTCTCTGTGACATGTGACACCATGGAAGTCTTGCCTATATATTCTTAGAGTCAAAAAATCAGAAGAAAAAATCATTTGACAAAGGTCAAGGGAAGCAAACAGGAGGTGTTCCTCTCTAAGAGGTTTCTAGGCTCAATCACAAACACATCTGTCACACTTCCAGGAGCCTGCTAATAACTGGGGCCTGGGATGGTTTGGTGGATCCATCCTCAAGCCTCCAGCAGCTCATTTTCCAATGTGCTGTTATTTTCATTTACAGATGAAGAACAAAGCAGACAGGCTGTAATTACCCCAGAAGAAAGCTGTGGATGAATTAAGGCTCCATCTCCCAGCACCAGCATCATCTCCAGTGAGCCAGTACACCTCTCTTGGCTGGAAAGCAGCTGGGAGGAGGTAAAAGCCAAAGAAAACCTTCCATCCAGGGATTTTTTAACACAGAGTCCCTTTAGCATAAGGCCAGCAAGGCCCAGAGGTGCCCCTTCCCACCCCTACTCTGATGCCCTGGTTTCACTTTTGAGGCTGGGAATGGGATAAAGGAAAGACACAGCATGTGTTTAAAGAAAACATGTGGAAATTTGAATTATCCATGTGTTACATAGCTGGTTCTGTACACATGCAAAGCCTGTCAGCTTTGCAAACTGAACCTGCCTTTCCCTGACAATGTTAGAAACATGTTTCCCAAAAAACTCTACCCCACTATAGATAGCACTAAATATAGGCTTTAATTCAAGATTTTGCTAGCACCTCCTGGTTATTATGAATACAAGAATCTGCACAGCTTGAAGATAGGCTTTAGAGGTTTTGTCTCCTCTAAAAATAAAATGATTGTCAGACACAACCATATTAAAAGCCATAAATACCCAAAATCTTCATTCTGCAAGTAAATTGCACCTCACTGCAGACAGGGATACAGCACTCTTTTGGCAACAGCAGGATTTAGAAAGTGAAGTACTAATTCTTAATTTGGAAGAACTATAAAGTCTTTTGTTACAGCAGGCTGAGACACAACCCAGAAGCTGAATAACCAGGAGATGAAGAAAGCTCTGAAGATCAACTCTCCCCAAAACTATTTCCTGGTCAGTGCCATTCAGCAGTGGGAGGAAAGGGATAAATCCACCCAGCAATCCCATCTCTACAGCTGCTCCCACAATAAACCAATCTCAAGCTAAAAGTCACTATGGGCATCACCTGCAATTTCTCCACAAACACAGATAAAAAAGGAAATTTTGCTGGATCTTCCTCTTGTGAAAAGGCACTTGGAGCTGCACTAAAGCCAAACCCCAAAGCTGTGGGAGGATCTGAGCTCTGCCCCAGCTATCAGGCAGCAGATCTGCAAACCCATCCCCTGGCATGTGCACACTCAGGCAAATCAGCAATGCTGCACTTCCAGTCGGACCCACCGCAGCGAGAGGCTCCTGCTTTCCCACACACAGCACCTATGGAACCCCAAAAACCTCCTAAGGCCCTGATAGCACCCATATCCATGGGGCCACTTGGAGCAGCAGAACACCCTGCACCAGGGACAGCCTTTGTGGCACTGGGACAGTTTGGATCTGAGGCCAGGACTCGGAGGAACAACCTCAACACCTGCTCTGGGGAACATCTGCAGTGATGCAGGAGTTTGAGCACACAGAACCCTGAAACCAAACCCAGCACCCCCATCTTGTGGGACACACAGCTTTTGCAAGGCTGACAAGCCTGTAGAAATCTCCTTTGCACACTTCTGGCAATCCTAATTCCCCCAGAGAACAGCCTCACAAACGCAACTGGGGGCTGGTGCAGAACAGCCAGAAGCAAGCTGCAGCCTGCAAATCCCCTGGAGATAAAATTCTCAACCCCAAGGAAAAGATTTGGCTTTTGATCCATCAGAATAACCTCTTACTTCCCAAGCAAGCCAGCAGAGGGCACAGAAAGACTGCAGTGAAAGCCTCTGCTGTCACTGCGAGGGTGACACGAGCCCAGAGATGCTCCTGGTCCCGGCTCTGGGACAAGCAGGGACCTCTGCCAGAAATACACCTGACATTTATTTCTGGGTCCTAAAAACCCCAAACTAATACCTGAAATATGAATTCAGATGCCTATTTTGTAACCTCTCCTCGTGTCACCCCAAAGGAGGTATCAAATCATCCACAAACCCCGTCCATGGACACACCAGCCAGCCTAGAATCCTGATGGAAGGCTGGAATTGCAAAATATATGGTATCAAAGCTGCTTTCCATGTAAACATCATCT
Organism: Ammospiza caudacuta; assembly: GCF_027887145.1. Classification (NCBI taxonomy): domain Eukaryota; kingdom Metazoa; phylum Chordata; class Aves; order Passeriformes; family Passerellidae; genus Ammospiza; species Ammospiza caudacuta. The sequence goes on along the minus strand of NC_080606.1, from coordinate 1,866,728 downwards.
CAAGCTACTGGAAATGCTCAAAGACAACTCCTGGGGCTATGCCTGACTTCATGCAGCAGCACTTTCCCTGTTGGGATGCTGTGGTGTTGTTGGAGGAGGATAATTCACTTCAGCAGAGTTGTGGAAAATGAAACACTGTCCAAAACCCAGTGAAACCTCCATGTCATGCTTTACTCCATGTCTCATGTCTCAGAATAATGATGGTACTGTGACTCCAGAGCTGCAGCAGTGTGAATGGAGTAATGCATTTCCCACTGACCATTTGTTTTGACCTTTATTGTTCTTCCAATTCTTCAAAACATTTTATCTCCACTGTTTCACAAGTTCCCAGAACACATGAGAATTTGGGATGGGGACTGAAAGCAACTAGCAGGGATGTGCTTTGCTACTTTTCTGTATCTGCTTTTACTAAATGCTGCTGCAATGCTATTTCCTTTAAAGCACCAGGATCAAACCCTACCAAACTACTTGCCCATATCATCACTCAGCTCCTGCCCAAAGACATTAGAATTTTAAAAGGCAAGACCAGGAAAGCAAAAATCAGGGGCATTAGTTGCAGATATAACTAAACAGATTTACTTACTGACAGAACCACTGTACAGATCATCCCCTAAATCCCATCCAGCATCCCTTGTGCTACACCAGCCTCAGTTTCTCACACCATCTCCCCACAGGAGCCTCTGTGGGAACAGGCACTTTTATGCTTTTCTTGGGGTAATGTTTAAGTTGTTTGGGAAATGCTGTCTGCCCCACTCTGCTCACACACTGTAAAACTGCTGGGAACTTGTTCAGAGCAGCTGGCCTGGCCAAGCCACCCCATCCTGGCAGCACCTTCTCCTGCCTGTGGTTGAGCACTTCCCTTGAAATACAAATCCTACAGTTAATCAGAGCAGCATGGAGTGGAGGCAGCAGGGCCAGTGGCTGTCCTGAGAAACAGGTGCCAGCAGAGAGATGGACTGAGCCCTAAAACAATAAGAGGCTGGAGTGTGCTGCTACTGTCACGCTCAGGCTGAAGTTACTGCTCTCCCATGTTTATTTTTGGTAAAGAGTTTCCGAGTGCCGCTCCCTGATGGGAGATAGGCCAGCAAATCCCTGGGGTATCTCAGGTCATTTGTTGCTGGAGCTGCTGGCAGACTCTCCAGGGCTGCTCCTGCCCAGGAGATCCCTCCTGCAGCCTCCCTCTGCTCTGGGTTTGGTGCCACCACTCCATCACTGTGCACTGCCAGACCTGCAGCAGGAGCTCCTGGGGTGCAGGAGGTGTCCAGAACCCAGGGGGGGCTGTGTGCTTTCCCAGCCCCTGCCCAGGAGGCAGCCAGCCCCTCCTGCCACAGGAAGCCTCAGCAGCCCGGAGGCCGTGTGCTATCGCCACGCTTCACGGGAACTCGGGGGAGGTTTCCTGCCCAGTTATCTCAAGCACCATATTTAAATTTCTTGGTCATGTTAGTAAGCTGCAACAGCTGAGCTGGGACTTAGGGCATCTCCTGTTCACACAGCTGAGCTGGGAGAGCGCTGGGATTGTGCCCTGAGAGCTCTGGGACCAGACAGGCAGGCCCTGCTCTCCCAGCAGGGATGTGGCTGCTCCAGGAGAACAGTGCTGGTATTTCCCTCTGCTCCACTCCATCCTTTCATGCCTCTCTCATCTTTCAGCTTGGTCCCTGTGAAGGGATATCACACCACAGCTCTCCCAAGCTCCTCCTAAAAATGTTTCTTCCAGAAACCCCAAGAAGTAACCAACCACTACTCACTCCTCTGGAGTGCCCGGGATTACACAGAGAGCTTCTGTAACTCTTTGTATTACACAGAAACTGCAGAAAAACAAAACCAGGAATAACTAACAATACTGCTGCCTGTTTTAGCTGCGAGTCAGAAGTTCAGATTTTTCCCCCAGCATTTCTAATCTGCTGCCAATTTTCAAACACTTCCCCTCTTGGCTCGGAAGTTACTGCAACCCCTCTTCCAACAGGCAACAGTGTCACCACCTCTGCAATATCTCTTGTCCCTCCAAACCCAATAGGAAAAAGAGAAAGTTTCTTCACAAATCAACCTTATTTTTCTACCTGGCACCTTGAAAAAAGAAAAAGTCCTCATTCCAGCCTCAGCTAACCAGCAGGTACTCAAAAGAACCCTAAAGCTGGGCTTCACACTGGCTCCACAGGACTTCTGAAGTCTCATAGCAATAATCTGGACAAGACAGATTTGTAACACCCAATCAAAATTGAGCCTAATCAAAAATGCAATGTCCACTTACATGTTCTGAGGATCTTAAGGGCTTTGAAAGACTTGCTTGTACCAGACAGGAATGTCCTGCCATGACTGAAAGCACTAGCATTGCCTCTCATTCATCACCCACCCCATCACTCCTACAGCTATTCAAGGTAAAGAATCACACAGGTCAACACACAATTGCTGAATTCTGTTTGCCCACAGCACACTTAAAAACTCTCAGTTTGCTAAAACCCCTCTTCTTAGAAGCTTCTACTTCATATGAACCTAAATGCAGAGAGAAAAAAACTAAAGCTAGTGTCTAGGAACACATAAACTGCTACACACTCTTCAAGAGACAGTGAAACACAGGAAGGGTCTTAGGAGAAGCAGCTCTGGAGGTTTAAGAGCTCACACTCAGACTGATCTAAGAGCTGTGTCTGCTGCCACTATTCACAGAACAACCTCCTTAGCTGCAAATCCCAATGAGGGACGTACAAAAATGCTTTCAAGTGTAAATAAGCTTTTTGAGATGGAAAACAACATGATCTTACTGCAAACCTTACAAAGCTGCTCCTACCTTTCCATTTTTGAGGCGTCCAGAAGAGACAATCCTGGAGACGTGCACCTGGAAGGGCCTGCACTCCGTGCTGCAGTCAAACTCTTCCACTCTGTCCATGACCTCCACAGAGTTTTGTTCCACAAACGAAGCGGTTCCCCGCTTTTTAATGCGGCCACCAGGCTGTTCCAAACCCTGCCTTTTCACTGTGGAACACTTCAAAAAAGTCACTACAGAAAAGTCCACGTCGGCAACTGCGGAACAGCCCATGTCCGCAGCATCCAGAATATCCTCGGGAATGTCCTGAGAAGGTGGCAGGTTCCTGCCTGTGACCTGACTCTTCTCCAGAGTACTGACAGTGTCTTGGTTCTCTTCAGTCACAGCTGCCTGGGGCAGGTGGATCAGAGCCTCAGGTGCTGCAGAGAAGTCACCATCGTCAGCTGAGGAATGGTCCAAGTCCACAGCACCCAGCTCATTCACAGGAAGATCAGGAGAAGGTGGCACATCCCTGCCCACAGCCTGTGATGTCTCTGGAGTACTGCCCAGGTCCTGAATCTCCAGATCACCTCCCAACAAGTCTTGCAAAGGCAGCTCAGGGTTTCTCAAGTCCTGATTATCCAGTTCTGTCCTTGAAATTTCCTGAGCCGCAGCTGGAGATTGATCCATGTCTTTAGCAATCGCCGGGGCACAAGCCACGTCCTCAGTATCAAGTTCAGTCACTGATGTCTGTGCAAGGTGGGCCTGAGCCTCAGACACTGCAGGAAAGGCACCATCAGCAGCTGAAGAGCAGCCCAGGCCTGCAGCATCCAGATTACTGACAGGAAGATCAGGAGAAGGTGCCACGTCCCTGCCCACGACCCTCTCCAGGGTACTGCCAGTGTCCTGGAACTCCAGCTCACTTCCAGACAAAGGCAGCTCAGGATTTCTCAAGTCCTGATTATCCAGTTCTGTCTCTGAAAACTCCTGAGCTACTGTTGGAGATGAAGCCATGTCTTTAGCAACCACTGGGGCACAAGCCACATCTCCAGAATCCAATTTAGTTGGTGATGCCTGTGGAAGGTGAATCTGCACTTCAGTTTCTGCAGAAAAGTCCTCACTGGCAGCTGGAGAACAGGCCAGGTCCACAGTATCCACACTATTCACAGAAAGATCATGAGAAGGTGACAGGTCCCTGGCCATGACCTGGGTCTTCTCTGGATTAGTGCCTAAGTCCTCAATCGGTTCAGCCAGAGTCATCTGTGCAAGTGCAACCAGATCCTCAGAGGGATCTTTGCTGTTCAGCTCAGTGAAAGAGCCGTCTGCAAGCTCTGCCAGGTGGGACATGGATGGCTCTGGCCCAAAAGGAGAAGGTGAGGTTTCATTAAGCCTGTCATTGCCACTGTCCAGGCCAGAGGAACCAAGGCCTTTCAGCCCATCTGTGGTTTTGCAGTGCTGCAGGGGCTCCTTCCCCCCCAGACTCTCAAAGCTCAGGTTCTCCCAGGTGCCCGAATCCGGGGACTGCAGGCAGGCTCCCACCGTGCAGAAGGCCTTGGCGCTCTCGTTCTCGATAACCAGGCCCTCTCTGGGGGAGGCCACGTCCTGCCTGCGGCCCCGGAAACTGCGCTGAGGCCTCCTCTCATCGGGGGAGAACGCCCTGGAGGAGCCTCGCAGCCGCCGGGCCGCCTCGGCCACGCTGCTCAGGAACCTCACAACACCCCCAAAGTGAGTGGCTTTGGCAGCACCGTTTGATTTTTTTCGCTGGCTGAGATTTTCCTCACATCTTGTATCAAAGTCAAAGTAAGAAGCGGAATGATCAGTTGTGTTTTCTAAGTTCTGGAAATTGGTTTCAGCCCTTTGATCTGGGAGCTTTGAATTATCTTTGCTAGCTAATGAAATTCCTTTCAGATAGCTCCAGACATCAGAGCTCCTTCCTCTCCTGCTCTCCTGTGGGAGCACAGCACACCTCTTTTGATTGTCCCCTTCTATAACTGCAGGACTCTTAACGTGTTCAAAATTCAAAGACTCGCTCTTCCTGGCTGCTATTCTGTGGCAGTTACCATCATTATCCTCACCGTGTAATCTGCCACTGATATCCCTGAGACATTTACTTTCAGTGGCATCGAGTTCAGGAATGCTGATGTTCAGCTCTATGTCCTCAAAAGAAGAGTCCAAATCCTCGATGAACCCTGCGTAGGAATGGCGGGAGGGCCTCCGGCCATCACCCAGCTTCCTCACCCTGTAGACAGCCCTCTGCCCACTGCCAGGAGGGTCCTCCTCAGGGTCACACACGTCCTGCACTCTGGATGCTCTCAAATCCACGCTCTTGGGTGTCCTGGAGGATCTTCCCTTTTTTGACGAGCGTACCCTGTCCATGAAGGATGGCTTTTTCAATTCTGGTGCCTCAGAGGCAACTCCCAGCAGAATCATGGACTGGGGCCTGTCTTTATTTGTAGAGAGTCCTTTCCTTCGTCTGACAAAATTCCAGATCCGGCTGCCCTTGGTTGTCTTCTTATACCTGTGTGCTTCCTCCTGCTCACCGGGGACTGCGTCGCCAGAGGCACGGTGCTCAGCACCACAGGCCTCCAAGGCATCAGTGCTCCCTCCATCCATGTTTCCTTGGGAAATCCTGTGGGCACATCCATTGGGAATGCTCACAGAAGCAGTACGCTGGAGGCCCTCGAGAACTTCCATCGCCCTGGCTCATAGGCTGGTTCCAGGAGTCACGGATGCATGGTCCTCAGATTGCTTTCTTCACAAGACTTTAAGGGAAAAGAACAAAGGAATGCAATTAGAGCAGAAAACTTTTAGAAGACACATTTCATAAAGCATCACAAGTCAAACCTTATCCCAGCGGTGGTGGTGGTTTTGCTCATTGATTCCAGGGAGGCTGAAATTTTGCTTCCAAACCATATAAATTTTAAAGCTACTTAAATCTGCTTTAAATGACTGAACACTCAGTGACCACAAATAAACTTCCTGCACTAATAAAGTTACCACAAAGTATGCTCAGAATCCCATGAATCACATCTTCACTGTGCAAGTCGTGGAGACTCAAAATGCATCAGAGTTCATGGCAGAGAGGAGAGAGGAAATGCCTGCACATGCCCCTGCACATGTCACTGTCATCTCCACCATCCCCATCTGCCAGGAACTGGCACCATGCTCCCAATAGCTCCGTCTCTCCAGGCAGCCATTCAAAGAAAAGTCAGGATGAGCCTTTTCCTGGAAGCAATGCAACTCTAAAATACTGAAACATCAGAAAACTCGTGGAATATCCAAGCCAGGTTTTTCATACAGTAGTGATGGCACCAGCATGGGAATCCCTCCTGGCACTGCTCTGCTCAATGAAAGCTGCTTGGCCACCAACCAACATTACAAAAAATGTGTTCCCCTCAAGTGAGTTCCAGTGGACAGGATTAAAATCCAGTTCCCCCATCCAGAGCAGCAATGGAAATCACTCTGAAGCAGCTGTGGGAATACAGCTGAACTCCTGCTCAGCTCCTAAAGCTTCCCTTCCCCTGGAACACATCTGCCCTGTCTTGATATTACAGCTTCATGGGGCTGGCTCTGCTGGTCCTGGGTTTGCTGTCTAGAAAGCAGAACTACATGCTAGGCACTCAATGGGGTTAAATTCCCTCAACTTCCAATCCTAATCTTAGGAAGAAGAAGAAAGAAATAGTGAGCCCCCAAGATATGTGTTTGACAATGGAGAAACTCTCCACTTTCCCCCAAGCAGCAGGAGAGCCACACTAGCACTGTGAACAGGCCCCAGATCGACTAAAAACATTTAAACTTGCTATTTCTGGTAAAACTAAGGTTATTAATGGAGCAGCTACTCCCTGGGCATCCCATGACCCTTGCATTCAGTCAAATAAGTCTGTTTCTACCTTGCCACCATGTCTGCCTCCAACAAGGGACAACCCATGAAACCCCCAGGGATGGCAGAGGCACCACGGAAGCAGAGCACAGCCAAGAGAAACAACCAGCATCCCTCTTTTTTATGGACAACAGTCATCTGGCTTTCCATGAGCCCTGCCACAGCGCTTGTGCCAAGCATTTCTGGCACCAGCTGTGCTTAGGGTAGCAGAAATGAGTGCTTGCTGCTGTGGTGGGCTGCCAGATGTCCACTCACTGTGCTGCCCACCCCAGGCAAGGGGGGAATAAGAGGAAAAAGCTGATGGGCTGCTATAAAAATATAGTGACCCCTTCCCAATCCCTGGCAATTCGATTTATCACCAACCGATGCGGATAACGAGAAACAAAGATAAAGCTAACACAATGTCTTACCCCCACCCACCACGGCTCAAGTTCCCCATTTCTGAGGGGATCTACCTCCCCTCGAGGGGTGCAGAAGGATTGGGAACTGGGACAGGTATGATTGGGACATGATAGCTGTCCTTCCTTCTCACACTTATCCCAGGCTCCTGTGGGGCCTTCGCAGGCCACGGCTCCTGTCGGGGGAGCTGCTCCTGTGTGGGGCCTCCACTCGTTACAATTTCTGCCAGGAATCAGCTCCACAGGATACAATTCCTACCAGGAACATCCCTCTCCTCCTGTGTGGAGCCTCCAGAGGTCCTGTTCCTGCCATGTGGAGCCATCACAGGTCCCGCTCCCGTCAGGCGAAGCTGCTCCTGTGTGGGGCCTGCACAGGCCACAACTGCTGCCAGGGACCAACCCCTGTTCAGCCCCTCATCCTCACCATCTTCACCAGCCTCAGTGCTCCCAGAGCTGCTTCTCACCTTTCTGTATCTCCCCTCCACTCCTCTGGGCCATTTTTGCCCTTTATTAAAGGGCAAAAAAGCACCTCACTATGTGAGGCGCTGCTGGCTCTGCTCTGGGCTGTGGGGGAGACACTGGTGGCACTGCCTGTGCCCAACACACCCCACAGTGGCACACCCTAAATGGGCACTGCCAGATACACCCCACGGTGACACAGCCTAAATTTACACTGCCAAATACACCCCACAGTAACACATCCTAAATGGGCACTGCCAAATACACCCCACAGTTACATTTCCTGATTGAATACAGCCAAGTTCACCCCACAATTTCACAACCTGATAGTATAGAGTCAGATACACCCCACACTCACACAACCTAAATGTGCACTGCCAAATACATCCCAGACCTATACAATATCACTGGATACAGCCAAAAACACTCCACAGTTACACATCCTGAAGGAATACAGCCAAATACACTCCACGGTGACAGCCTAAATGAGCGCTACCAAATACATCCCACAGCTGCACAGCATCGCTGGATACAGCCAAACACACTTCACAACTGCACACCCTGAATGCCCTGTGGGGTCTATCCCACTGCCAGACCCCACAGCTCCCCAGCCCAACCACACACACCCCATGCAGTCCCCTAGCTCAGTGGGTGCCTGCAGTCACACCTGAGAATTGCCCAGTCCAAGCTGATGCTCTGTTCTAGCTGTCTCTTTACTCAGCCTCCTGTACCCACCACCATGGAGGTTTTAAGAGAGAACCTCCTTCCCCAGACACTTCTGGGCCTCAGCACCACCTGCCTCCATTTAAACCCTGCAGCAGAAATCCATGCTGGAGCTGTGCTGCCATGGGTCCCTGCAGAGACCACAGAAGCTTTTGTTCCCAAAAACCAAGGGTTGAGCAGGACAGTTCCTCCATCTGGTGCCTGAGGAGGAAACCAGCTCCTCATTTCTCAGACTGTCACTTTGGGATGTGAGTTATTCCCAGACATTCCTGCTGCAACTTAAAGACTAACACATTGGAATTGGTTGGAAGGAGTGGTGGGGGAAAAAAAAAAGAGCACTTCAGTCGTTTCAAGTCGTGCAGCCAACTGGCAGCAAAAGACAGAAATCACAAATGGCCCTGGTTTTTTGTTTGTTTTCTCTTTCCAGTTTTATGTTTTATTGTTTTTGGCTGGGTGGATCCTCCACGAGGAAAGAAGATTCAAAGGGAAGAGGCTTGCCTGTGAAGTCTTCGGAGGGATGCTAGCACAGAGGAGACAGGCTGTTCCTCATGTGGCAGGCAAAAGAGAGCCCATAACAAGGCACAGATCCTGCACAGCCTTCCCCAGAGAAGCAACAGAATCCAGAATCACAGGGCACATGGGTGGCTTTAAAATTAAATAAGGAGGGTTTGTATTATTTTTCTTAAGCAGCTTTAAAGCAGATGGAAATTAGAGCTGCCACCCTGAAGCCAGACCCGAGCACTCTAAGCAGAGAGGAGAACCACTCTGTGACCAGTGTTTGGTTCCTCCTCTACACCTCCCCTTCCACCACAGCCTCACCTGAACCTCTCCTCATCTTCAAAACCACCTTGTTGGTGTTTGAATTCCCCTAGTCACACCTGCAAGACTGCACACACTGAAACTGATGCCTTGAGAGGCTCCTGGAGCAGAGGCTGGGCAGAGTTAAAGGAATCAAGTGGGGATTTATTAAAAGGCCTTCACAGGATTCACCTTGGGCAGAACAAGAGCCCAGCCAGGGCTACACCCAAGCTGGATGAGGGCCATGAGTTCTCACACTTTTATATGTTTTGGTCCATTTCCATATTGGGATTAATTGTCCAATTCCAGCTCCCAGTGATGCAGTCCCATCCTCCCACACTGCTCTCCTCAGTTCTCTGCTGTTTGCACTTTCTGGGCCTGAAGCTGCAGTGGTGTCCTTGGTTCTGGGGCTGGAAAAGGATTGTTCTGTGTGAATGAGCTGTGAGGAGAGCTGCTAACACTTTATATGGAGTTCAGAGTTATATTCTAATGCAGTACAGAATCTGGAAAACATGAAAACTAAAACTGAAGGCATCAAAACCAGAGGCTGACCTTGGTAGCAGCCAACCCCCAGCACAGCCTCCTCAGTGCCCACAGCCCAGCACTGCCCCTGAGCCAGCTCCAGCCCCAGGACTGGCACTGCCCCACCCAGAACAAACTTCCCACCCCCGAGGCAAATTTCAGCCACCTTCCTTCAGTGTTCCCTGAGCAGGAGCCCAAATCTGCTCTGCTGCAGTGCCTGCAGCGGCTGCTGAACACAGCACCCACTGCTCTGCAAACACCTGCAGCAGCTGCCTGGGGCAACCTGTGCTTCCCCAGCCAAGCAGGGCAAAGGTGGCTTTACCAACCAAACCACAGGGCCCTGGGGGCATTTGGGCCCATCATGACAAAATACAATTTGAATATGGAGGAACGCAGCCCTGAGAGTGTCTGATGAACCACTGCTCACCTTTCTGGGGTGCAGGGGAAAGAGGTTTTGAAGAAACGCTGTGGGAACAGCTATTAGTCAGAAAACAACACCACTTGTCAACCACATGTTTATTTTTGCCCTCCTTGAGCTGCAGTTGCAGATGTCAAGTCGTAGCGAGTCACCACCCAGCAGCTGAGCTGGGACTACCATCACTTAAAGCAGGGTTTTAACCACAGAAAACACAATTACCTTCCACCTCTTCCACTGCCCACAGATTACCTGAGCCTAAGGAGTGTGGCTCAGCCAGGTCTGGAGACCAAAGGCTCGTGGGTTTGCTCTCCAAAACACACAGAATCTCACCTGTATGGGAAGGTACTTACATAAAACTCCAGCTATCAAGCAAACACTGCCAAGAGCTCCAATGTACATGAGCTGTGTCGGTCCCTGCCTTGCCCTGCTCTTCCCAAAGCAGCCCTTCATCCTGAAAATTCACTTTCCTTTTCCAGGTCACTGAGGGGGATGAATAAACTGAGATTAATAAAATCCCCAGCCATGGGCACCAGGTGTGTTACACAAACATCTGTATTTGCAGCCATGACTCCCCCTCCAAATTCTTTCCATATTTTTTGTGTTATCCCAATCTCTAAGAAAGAAATAGGTGTCTGTATCTCACTCGTGGTTGCACAACATTCCCTTGGCAACAGGCTCTTCCTGCACAATACAGGTGGGAGTAAGAGCAATTTTGCTCCTTTTCAGTGTGATTTAGCAGACAGCCAGCAGAAAAAAACAGAACAGGCCCAGGGAACACCCACTAAAGTTGACAGTTCTCATAGATTTAAAGCACACTGAATCAGGCCCATGCAATCAGGGCTGTCACAAGCCACCCCTCAGGGAGTGACACTTCCCATGGGCAATCTCCTGCTGCTGAGCTGCCCTACACAAGTTATCCACAAACAGAGCAAAACCAGGCTGTTTAACCAGGCTAAACCACAACACCAGGTCCAAAGGCAGCAGGGTAGCAAGAGCTACTAGAAAGGAAGCATCAGTGAGGAAATTAGGATTAGTCTGATCCAGGCTGAGTTTTCTCAAGAGACCCTAATGATGGAAACTGCTCATTTAACAGCACACAGTTCAGGCTGTTTGCCAGGCAGGCACCACACAATCCCTGAAATCTTCTTCAGATCTCAGCAGGTTTTGGGCAACAAGCAGAAGTAACTTTTAAGAAATATATATTTAGTGCTCTGAAGGACTAGAAGGGCACTGGAACAGGGTGCCCAGAGAAGCTGTGGCTGCCCCTGGATCCCTGGCAGTGTCCAAGGCCAAGCTGGACTGGGCTTGGAGCAGCCTGGGATAGAGGAAGGTGTCCCTGCCCATGGCACGGGTGGAACAAGATGGTTTCAAAGGTTCCCTCCAACCCAAACCATTCTGTGCTTCCAGGATCCCTTGGTGCTGTGGGATATTCCAGGTTCTAGGCAAATGGTAAATCCCTTCTATCAAGTGACCTGAAAGAACTATTTTGTCTGGGGCCCTGAGAAACAACAAACCTTTGAAGGGAACAAAGAGGAAATTGGTGGTGGGGTTGCCCTTGGGGCAGCCTAGACAGGATCACATGCCAGACACTGTGCTCTCCTCCACAAAGCACCTGGAGAGACCCAAGGTCATCCTGGAGATTTTGGAGGCAGAGAGGGTCTGAGGCTCAGTGTCCCCCATGTGCAAAGGAGAAGCTGGGGGTTCAAACCATGTCAGAACAGTTGGCAGAAATGCCGAGCTCCTCCTGGCACTGTGACAACCTGCGCTGTGCTGGATGTTCAAGGACAGGATCTGCACTCACTGTGGAGCAGTGACTCCAGACATCCCTTCAAGGCTCTCCATCCCTCTCCCCTCACCCCTCAGCATTGCTAAATTCATTTCCAAGCCCAGTGTCCCCCCCCAGAAGCACAGGGCAGGAGCGAAAGGCGCCGACAGCCTCGGCGGGCGCTGCCAGAGCTGGAATGCAGCGAGGGCCCCTGGGGACACGATCTTCCACTCGGTTCTTCCTCTGCAGGATCCAAAATAACAAACAAGAAGGAGCCTTTGGCCATTGTTTCTCGGGGAAGGGGGGTGACAGGGAGAGGGCACGTGGCGCAGCCTGCCAGAGGCATGGCTGAGCTAAGGAAGTCCTGCCCGGGCTTCGCTGTATCCGCTCCTCTCCAGGAGGGGCGGGGGGAGGCAGGAAGGAGAGAAAATAGAGAACAAATGATCATATAACCCTTGAGAGAAACCTGTCTGCTCTCCGAGAGCGTATTTAGCCCAAGCATGCAGCGCCTCTTGCTATACAAAAGAAAAAGAGGAAAGAAAACCCCGCCAGTTCTTCCGTTACCATGTTCTACCACTGAAAAAAAATGGGAGGAAACAGATGTTAAGCTCTCCAGCGTCAGGAAATTATCTCTTTCATGGGGGTACAGTTACTTCAATGTATTTAGGTCAAACAAATAGGGAGAGAATCGTGACTTCTCCCCCTTTCTGTTTATGTCTCCACAGACATTTCAGACTTGCTGGGTGCTGCATCCAAGGACCAAGGGCAGAGCTGTGTTTGCCCACAGAGCACACCCTGAGGATGCTGCCTGATGAGCAAGTCCCTGCCCACCTGGCAGATACCCACCCCATAAACCACTGCAGCCCCTACAAAAATCCAGCATCCTCTGTTTCTGGGTCAAGGAGGACGGTTTGCTGCTGGGCCCCAGCCAGGCGCGGCAGCACTGCAGCTTGATTGCTCATTTATTTCAATCGAGGTGGAAGGAGAGACCTGGGTGAAACATCTGCAAAAGGGATCTCCAGCCCATCAGCGAGCGCAGTTACGACTTTCCGGCACCGGGGTCCCCAAGGAGCGCGGGGCCCGTGCCCATAGGAAGGAACCAGAGAATTGAACCAGCATTTCACATGCTCTGCAAAATCCCTTCCACAGGAAGCTAAACCCCTCCATTAGGAGCAGGAGACAGACAGAGGAGCAGTCCGAATCCCTTCCCAGTCAGGAATGGACAGACATTATCAAAACACTGAGTTTTAGAATCACAGAATCATTAAGGTTGATAAAACCTCCAAGATCAATTCCAACCATCAATCCATCACCACCACCCACCACTAATCAATGTCAAGTGTCACATCCACACACTTAATATTTCCAGGGATGGTGACTTCACCATTTGCCAGTGGCAGAAGGGACCCTGCAGCAATGGTCTGCTCCATCACTGAGGGCAGACTAGCAGACAAGATAACCCCAGGCAAACAGGACACGCTCCCTGTGGCTGCAGCATCTGCCCCACATGGTTTGCACTAGTTTAAGCCAAAGCTTTTACAGTCCTGGATCTGCATTTGTGCTCCTGCTAATTCAATGTCCACCAGGCAGACGGATGGATGCACAGACTGAGAGCTCCAGCCCTGTATTTATAAGGACGGAACTCAAAACTTCAGGCTGAGTAAATCAGTTCACTCATGTATAATTTAAACATTACTTCCTTCCCATTTCAGGGAGCTTTAGAGTTTGTGAGATGGCCAAACACAATGAAATTAGAGCAGGAGACTCATTTTGCCTGCAGCCACGGGAGAGCAAAGAGCTGCTCCACTGCATCTGTCAGACAAACTGGGCTGGTGCTGGTGCTGCCAGGCAGGGAGCAGCTCACTGCAAACACCACAGCTCCACACTGGCGATGGGCTGGCACTGCAGGGAGCTGCCAGGCAGCTGAACAGGGCACCAGCCCTGGCCTCTGCAGCACACAGAGCACTAAAACCTTACACCAAGCCAGGATCAGCTTCACACACACTGGGAAGGAGAGAGCCAGCACCCAGCTCCTTGTGCAAAGCTGAGCAGAAGCTCCAGATAAAAACACAGAGATTAAAATCCCTGGAATACAACTGGAATGAAATAATGAACATAATAGATCAGTTCTTGCTGAAGGTGGATTTCAGACCAAGCTTCTCACAAAGCCCACACACCTCTGGCACTGCACCTGTGCTAAATGTTCCTCCAGATGCACACTGCTGATCCAGGAACTGCAGGTGTAGATTCACCCTCTGCCCACTGAGCCACAGCAGCAGCACCCTACACATCTCCCCTTTTTTGCAATTCTACAGAATTGCTCTACAGAAAATAAACCTGACGTGAGTCCTGAAGGGATCCAACAGGATCCTTCTGGTTCTGGCAGCCAGGATGGACAGGGATCCCCAGGAAAAGGAGGGAGCCTGAAGGAGGAGTCATCTGCCAGCACAACGTTGTTTTGATGCACAATAGCTGTTTCCCCAACCTCTCCAGCTATTTGGCACCAACTGTCACCATTCTAATACCAAAATATCTGCCATTACATGTAGATTATTTAAGCTGTTCAGCAGTCAGTTGAAAGTAGTTAATTATATGTGAGAACATTTAATTACTATCCAGTAGCAGCTGTAGGTACTTTAATACCATAGTGATGAGCCAAAACACAATGGAACAGGCAGATTCAGGGGTCTACACCCATCCACACCCCATTAATGTCAGCTGAACAACACTGAACCACTGGCTGCCAACCTCTGGGAAGCAACAACTTCGTGGTGCTTGTGACATTGCTCTGCCTTCCCAATTAGTCAGTTTGGTAGAGATGCCTCAGGAACTTCACAGCTGGGACATTTCTTTAAAATCCTTGCCTTCTCCACGAATCCCTAAGTAAGAAAGCACGGTCTGAACATCAGAGCAGAAATCAGTAGCCAGCGTTTAATTGTTTATATCTTGAGACAAAGATAGTGTCTGAATAATTGTCTATTGTATCCCAGAGACAGCACAGGAAAGCTCTTCCCCTCGCTGGGAGCCTGCAGGTCACACATGCTTCTGCCATAACATTTGCTATAAATAATCCTCGCTGAGCCCAGCTAGGTACAGACCAAGGCAGCACTGTGCTCCTATCGCTTTCAGCCATTACCCCTCCCCAGAGAGTGCATATCCTACCCTATTGTTCCTGCTCCAATGTTTGAAAGAATTATTTTTTCCTTGCTCCTTTTGTTTGGGGAGTTTATTTATATTTCCTCTTTGACATAGAATTACTACGAGAAGAAAGGAGTGCCACCTTCCATGGCACCCGCCGGTGCTAGCGCTGAGATGAGCAGCCGAGGGTCACATTTGGAGGACACTGCCATAGCTACAGACCTCCCAGTCTGGCATTCTGTGCTAATGTAGGTTCAGCACATTCAGATCAGGATTAGAAACAAAGAGCTGGATGCCAGCGCCAGCCCCAAATTCACAAGCAGAGACTCAGAGCACAGGCAGCAACCCGTTCTGCTCCAACATTTTCAGGGATTATTTCAGCAGGTTACTCAGCAACTCCCTGATGTGGCCCTGGTGATGTCAAAGAACACCTTACCTCTAATCCATTGTCTCATTTCCAGCCCTATTTCTACCTCCAAACAGATCCCAAGTGACCTGTTCTCTCAGGCAGCTGCATGGGTGGAATTTACCCTTGTCCTCCTTTCCCCTTTTCCTCAGAGCAGTTGAACACAACCATACAAACAGAGGGCTTGGCTCTCAGCTCCCCAGGCACCTCATTGTGGAAAACCCACCTCATCCAGCACAGCCTTTTGAGTACAAGGTGAGATATCTCCCTGCCCTGCTTTGAAATTGGTGACAAGTGTCACTTTAGAGCCCCAGGTATAAAGCGTACAAGTGTCTTTGCCCTCAACAGCAAACAATTCCTTGAAGAGTCTTCTGCACTGTTTTCCATAAAATAATCCAGTTTCTGGCTGTTGGAAGGTGTGATGTCCCGAACAGACCAGTGATACCTGCTGTGCCTCTGTCCATCACAGCACTCCAGGATATCCAGCTCAGGAAGGCCAGTGCCCACGCACTAAATTGCCTTTAGGCACATGATAAAACTGCTCTGGTATTTCTAGAAAACCACAGTGACTGCCACGTGCCTGGCCTGCTCTCAGGCTGGGGCTTTTCACCCCAGAAAGGCACTTTTAGGGGTCCAGCAGAGAACTTTTGGTAGTTTGACATCTGCCTGCACCTTACTTTCCCCTCACAAGGTTGGTGCAGAACACTCCAAAGTCACAAGGTGCCTCCTAGACAGGCTGACACTTTTCTGCTGCTTTCCTCCCTAACAGCAACAACCAAAACTCACTCTTATCTGCATCCAGAGCCCCGGCACAGCAGGCAGCAGCACACACTGAGCCCAGGCTGGCACACAGTGATGCCCTGCAGGAACTGGGGGTGGCTGGATGGGTGATGCCTTGGTGGGAATGCTGCTGTCACTGAATTATCCTCCATTTGTGCAGCTCAGCTACTCCTCATCTCCTAACCCAAGGCTTCAAATCCACAGCTGACCAAGGCCAGCCTGCCAGGATGATCCCACAGGGACACTAAAGCAGCTGAGGGGAGGGATGGGAGCACAGCCCCTGCTGGCCATGCCCATGTGCCCAGTGTGGCTATGCCCTGACAAAGGCTGGCAGCTCCCACTGCTCCAGGGCCTGCTCCAGCTAGCAATGCAAGGAGCCAACACTGCACCCAATTAGCATCACTGCTGATGAGCTTCTCCCCTCCTGCCCCTGCCCCAGGGATGGGGCTGAGCAGGTACAGGTGGCCACACAGCTCTGTTTCCCCTGCCTGCCCACCCTGCTCTCCCCAAGGCTGCTCACTCCTTTATATCAGGGATCAAAACTCAGCAGAGCAGGAGCAGCTAAAGGTTCCCTTTGTCCCAGTTTATGGACCAAACCCTGAATCTTTCTACAAGGAGCTGGGGGTTGAGTTCTGAGTATTAGGCACCTTTCTATTTCACCCTTTTCTGTAGTCTGTATATTCTGTAGTCTCTCCAATGAGTTCTTTTCAACAGGAAACAAATTTATTGCCATGTGTGGCAAAGGTCTGTACAAAAGCCACAAGCAGGGGAGGACAGGACCAGTCACCCTGAAAGTGCCCATCCCCTGTGAGGTGCAGATCCAAGGAGGAGCCCAGCACACCTGCAGCTTCAGCCAGGCTTTCAAACACAAATAGTCTGGAACACGTGCAGGCAATATCTAGTTTCTGCAGGAAATTGCACAGCGTGGATATCCAAACATTGCCACCAAGCAAAAACAACATCTTGGTTTGCCAGCTCATGTCACACAAACCTAAATTCCTTATAGGAGACACTGTTCAGCCAATGCTGAGCAGCAGTGATACTCTTCCAAAGCTCTGGAAAGCCCTGGGGCTCCACAGCAGCCAGGCATGAGGCTGCAAATCCTTAGCAAAGACAAGGATATGAGTTCTGCAAGGATGTGGACCCTGTGGAGGGGCAGTGAGCCAGGGCACCCCAGACTGCGTTTCAGCGCTGGTTTCAAGCCCTGCTCAGCTGCTGCAGGAACTCCCACGCAGGCTCCACGTGCCTGCACAGGCAGGGCAGCACCAGCCCCAGCTCCCTGCAGCTCCCCAGCCCTGCCAGCATCCCCAGAACCTGCTCAGCTCCCTGCATGCCCCTCCAGAGCTGTGCCTTCCTTGTGGCTGCAGCACCAGGGCAGAACCCCCTTGGCTTCCAGGCCATGTGCTGGATCTTTGCTACGTGCTGACACATTTCCTTCCTGTAGTAAAATCACCTCCCATCCATAGGCTACAGCACTGCCTGCTAACCCAAAGCTTCAAGGAGCCAATCCTTCCTGCCCATCCCCCTGGAGAAGCAGCAGAAGTGCATTCTGAGCTGTGGTCATACCCAGCCCTTTGGCACATGGGCTGCAGAATGCCTCAGGACATCAGGGTGAAGGCAGCAAATATTCTGACAGGTGACTGGTCCCAGTGACAGCACCTTCCCAAAACTACTGTGATTCACAGCTCCAGCTCACGTCAGCAGGGTGGAAAAAGTGACCCTTTCCTCCTTCAGAGGAAACAACAGACATGCTTCAACAAAAAAAAAAAAAAAAAAAAAAAAAAAAAAAAATTAAAGAATAAGGGCTTGTCCAGCAGAAAACCTGAGCAAAACTCAATTCCCACAGAAGCAGAGGGATCTTCCATTGACTGTAATCCCTCTTTTTCTTGTCTGTCCTTAATTCCCTCTCCCTCCTCCCCACAGGAGCAGGCAAACAAGTGCCAGCCCAGCAGTGGCACTTGCAGAACAGCTGCTGTTTCACAACTACCTGCAGCAAGAAAATCAAGAAACCTGACAGAGCGTGCCAGAAATAATCTCCCTGAAAGACAGAGCAGCTGGGAAGGGCTGCAAAGAGCCATCCCTGGCACAGGGCAGGTGGGTGCCTGTGGACACAGGGCAGGCAGTGACCCTCTGCCCCACAGCCCCCAGGGGTGACAGGACAGGTCCAGCAGGACAGGAAGGAGGCAGGAATAAAGTCCCCAGTGAAAATCAGCGAAACCCACTGAAATCTCTGTGACCCTCACATCCAAGGCATTGCCCTTGTTTCATTTGTTCCAGCCCTGGCAGAAGCCTGTGCTAAACTCCCCTCCCAAGCTGCCCCTCCACTGGGGGTACAAAAGCAGAGAAGGAGCAAAGGAAGAGAGAAATTAATCCAGCCCCTCATCTGGGAGCTGCATTATTTGGTGATTTTGAGGGCTGTCTTGTGCAGGGTCAGGAGTGATCCTTGTGGGTCCCCTCCAACTCAGGAACACAAAGTTCTGACCCCAATGCAGCTCCACAGCCACCAGACCAAACCAACTGTTATTTATCCAGCTTAAAATGAGCTGTCCCCACACCTCCACTATTAGAAATCCCAATTTAAGCCATGTGAGGCTGAACCCCAACCCTCTACCACCAGCAAAAGAGCAGATTAACAGCAGGCTCTGAAGGCTGCTTGGCTGGACTCTGCAGAAGATCCTGTCCCAGATTTTTGCTTCTCTAGAAACCCTCCTGCACACTCAGGAAATGCTCCCAGACACCCCTGATGCAGCCCCTGCCAGTGATGCCTTGTGAAGGCTGATTTAGAGCAGAGGTTGGTCAGAGCTAAAGAATAAAGCAGGGATTTATTAAAAGGATCTCCTCAATGGATCCAACTTGGGCAGCACCAGAGCCCAGCCAGGGCTGCACCCAAGACGAACCAAAATGTTCACAAAATGGTCATGGGCTCTCTCACTTTGATCAGTTCTGCTCCATTTCCATATTGCAGTTCATTGTCCAGTTCCAGCTTTAGCCCATGAAGTCCCATCCTTGTTTTTCTCTCTCAGCCCATGGTGTTTGTGCTCTTGGGCTGATATTTGGATCATTTGTCCTTGGTCCCCAGCTGGAGCAGGAATTGTTTTGTCTCCCTGCTCTGTGCACAGAGCTCACCATCCCCTAGTATGAAGCCCAGACCCGCACACTAAAGCAGCACAGAGTGTGAAAAATAGAAAAGCTAAACCCTGAGGCATCACCAGAGGGAAAGTTGTACCTTTAACACCAAAATCAGATTTCCCACTGTTACATGCCAACATGTATTTAGGTGCCTACATTGAACTCAAATTAGGGATCTCAGTATTCCTCCTTGCCATGTGTTATCCTCTTTCAGCAGAGGGGACAGAAAGAACCAGGGAAGGTCCTCCAACACCACCTAAATCCACATCTCCTTCCTGCTTCCAGCCAAAGCTGCACCTCCTTTTGTGTGTTTGAGGGAGGATGGGCAATGCTTGGGACCTTCTGAGCAGTGCCTCAAGGAGCATCCAGCAATCAATCCATGTTAAATGGAGCTGTCCTGCAGCACTCTGCAGTAAAGCTCTTCCCCAAAGAAAAAAAAATTCTTCTTTTTTTGACTGTTTTAATTAACACATGCTGTAGTTGTAAATAAAGGCGATACCCTCCAGGAATCAAAGCAAGGTGCCTGGAAAGATTACAGAGCAATTATCACACACAACATTCCAGCCTGAAATCACAGGAATGGACTCCCTGTATTTCTTACAGATCTTTTTGGTGGCATTGTCCTGATCCTTTATGGTTGCAGAACCCACTGATCAGAGGGGAGCTTTGAGGAGTACAAACATGCCAGCCTGGATCATAAAACTTCCAAATAACCTGCTGCTTCCTCCTGTGCTCTGGACAAGGGCAAACCCTTCAGAGCAAAGAGGCATGAACTTCATTAAGGAGCAATTATGGAATAATCTGTGTCTTGGAGAAAACTGCTTCTAGCTGTGTCAAACACAAGCTGGGTTAGATAATTTATTTACTTCCATTTTATACAAATATTTCTACCTAATGCAACTCATTATCTTTACAAAAGTTTATTTAAATAGTTGGCTTTAATTATTATGTCAAGAAGTCACGGAGACCAGAGAGAGGCCACAGAGGAGTTCCTGCCCTTGGAGCATTTCTCCAAGGCATGCTGCTGCATCCCAGAGCAAGAAAATATCAACTCCAAAAGAGTCAGAAGCAAAGATTTGGCTCTGGCTGCAGCAGACCCCTTCTGCAGCATCCCTGTTTGCAAGCACCAACTCATTTACACAGTTCCCAGCCTCAGACCTGGCCAGAGGCTCCTGGACAGCTCAGCTGAAGAGTTCAGCTCTGGCAGAATCCTCATGGCTCAATGTTTGCATTCACAAGGGGCTTTGTGGCCCCCATTTCCCTCACCCTGCACACCTGAGGTGCTGGCACAGCCCTGCCACCCTGTAGCACCTCACCCCATGACTAACTGCCTTTTTTCCTGTTTTTCCCTCCTCCAGCAGCCTCTCTCTCTCAGGAACAGGAGTGCAGCCTGCTCAGCCCCGATTGTTCAGCGGCAGCTAGAGCCCTCCCAGCTCTGTTTGCCACTGGGAAACCTGGAATTATTCCTTTATCTTGGGTCAGCACAGCTGATCCAGCACTGCCTGGCACAGGCCCACGCTGCAGCCCTCCAAACCTTCCAGAGGAAGGTGTTCCTGCCCAGCCAGGGCCTGGAACAAGATGTTCTTTAAGGTCCCTTCCAACCCAAACCATTCAAGGATTCTGTATTTCTAGTGGCTCTGCTTTATATTCAGTTTGTTCACCCAAAACAAATTAAAAGCCAAGAAGAAGGGGGTTTAAGATCCACCCCCATTCCCACTGGAACATTTAAGATCTTAGAAATCTGCCTTTGCAGGAATGGAAACAAAATGGTGTCACAAGAGGAACCATCAGCTGAAGGCACCAGGGCTGAGACCTGGGATGGTCCCACAGCTCCAGTCCAGATCCAAACACAGCCTCACATTGTCTCAGCTCTCACTTTAACACAAGCCTTGTCTCCAAGGTCTTTGTCCTTCATTAACCACCTCCAAGGGCAACTGAAGAGATAATTCATAGGAAAAATCACCCAAAATGAACCAGATCCATCTGGCTGTGGAGAGACCCTACACAGACTATACTGTGACATTCCTTAGATCTTTTAACTAAATCTAGCTCTGAAATTTATCTGAAGGACTGAGGAAAAGTCACCCTGGAAACTGCTGCTCAAAGCTCCCAGCTCAGAGCAGCAGAGCCCCTGGGAGAAACCAGGTCCTTGTAAAAGGTTCTTATCACTTCTCTAAAACTGGAGCAGCAATAACAGGAAGAAATTGTTTTGGCAGGACTTACACCACATAAAGTCAACTCATCAGCCAGTGGTGTGTGAAATCTCCCTGGAAAACACAGAGGGAGAGAAAGAGCACAGGGTGCAGAGAGCATCCCCCAGGCTCAGCTGGGCTCCCAGACACCCATCCCAGCCATGCTGAGCATTCCCACACCAAGGGGTCTCACCCACAGCATGGGGCAGCACCGACTCTGCTGGCACCACCCAGACCATGGGGCAACACTGATACTGCTGCCATCACCCTCACCACGGCGTTGTGCTCGCCCTGATGCCACCACCTACACCATGGGGTCACCCACACTCTGCTGCCATCACCCACACCATGGGGCACCCTCACCCTGCTGCCATCACCCACACCATGGGGACATGCTCACCGTGGTGCCACCACTCACACTATGGGCAACATCCTCACCCTGCTGCCACCACACACACCATGGAGTCACCCTCACCATGGGGCCACACTGACCCTGCTGCCATCTCCCATGCCATGGTGCCATGCTCACCCTGCTGCCATCACCCATACCATGGTGCCATGCTCACCCTGCTGCCATCACCCACACCATGCAGCACAGGGCACTCTGTGGAATGCCAGGACATCACCCTGAGCCCTGCTGCTTGTCCCAGCTTTCCCCGTTATCCCTCAGTGGATGCTCCCAGTGTGACAGCAGAGGGACACGGGGTGTGCTGCTCTCCTGCTCTCACAGCTGCCAGAGCCTTTCCATCTCCAGTACCCAGGCTGCAAACCCAGTTTAGGACATGCTCTGCGCCCAGGAACATTGTCCCTACAGTGCAAGGGAGGGATGGGAAGGTGGTAACAGCCCCTGGGGTTGCCTGATGTGGTTTCACCCTTCCAGTGCAAACCCAACGCCTCTCACTGCTCAAAGATGTGGGGAATGCTCTCCTCCTCCTCCTCCCACTCTCAGCTGCAGAGCCAAGCTCAGACAGGACCCTGGTGCCAACCCCTGCCCCAGCCTGCTCAAAGGAGGCCAGAGGGTGCTGTGGTGGAGCCCAGCTGCCCAGCCAAAGCTCCTCTCTGGAGTTCTGCAGCCACCACGGGCCAGCAGGACGTGTGACCTCCCCCTGCAGTGACACAGCTCCCGGGCTGGGGACGGGCACTCACACAGTGCTGTTGTTCCCTCACACAATGGGCACTCCTCCCAGCCACGAGTGACACGGGGCAGCTTTCAACTGATTAATGGTTCTCTCAAACAAGCCCTGAGTGTGCAGGAGGCCCTGGCAGACAATGCCAGCCCAGTGGCAGCAGGACGGCATCAGCTGGTGCCCTGTGCCAGCGCGAGAGCAGCAGCAGCAGATGAGCTACGGGCACTGCCAGCGTGGCTGGTGCAGCTGAGGGACACAGGACAGACAGCTGCTGCCAGGCTCCCGGTCCCTCTGCCAGGCACGTGGCAGCACGGGCACGGCACTGAGGCTGCTTGGGTCCCTTTGTGTGCCAGCCCAGCCACCCTGCTCCACAAAGCCAGCACAGCCTCCCTGCACAGCCTGCAGGGCTCTGCTGGGGCAGGAGAAGCTCAGGAAAAAGCCCTGGGAAAGTTCCAAGCTGAATTCTGCCCTGGTGTGCAGCAATGTCATGCATCAGTTTCTCTGGGTCTGGATTGAAGGCACTTGAGCAGGTAGCTCACGTTCAGACTCAGATATTTTTTATGAGGAAAACAGCCTCACAACCATGAGTTCAGCAGCTTTTCATTAGAAGGCACAAAATAGCTAACTATCTCTTGTTACAAGGTCTTTTAAGACTAAACTATCCAATTAAGAACTGACACCTGGATTATTTCCCCTTTTAACCCAATAACTGATCCCTGGAAGCCCACAATGGGACTTTCCTGCCCAATTACAAAATGCCACCCAAACCCATTAAAAAGGAGGAAGAAGAAGCATGAAGAAGAAACCCATGACAACACCCTGTGCCCTCCATCTTGCTTCTATTCACAACACACTAAAAATCCCAAATCCTAAATTTCTCACTAAGTGACACACCTACACTGCTCTCTATAATCTATTTCACACTTTAGCGGATTCTAGTCTATCTTGAAGTCTGGGAAACTTTCTCCATGAATGAGGGTCAGAGTCAGTGCTGCCCTGGGGGTCAGGGCACCCCAGAGCAGATACAGAAATAGTCCCTGTGGTGCCCTGGATTGCACAGTCACACGTGCAGCTTTGCTCTTTACACCCGCCCTGGTTTGGTGCCTTCCCCCTTTGGGATGGCAGCCAAAAGGGAATGAAAAACCCGAGGAGGGTGAGCAGCCAACAACAAAGCTTTGGGATCCTCCTGCTCCTGCCGGCAGCCAAAACATCCCAGGCAGCCTGAGAGGAGCTGTGGCTCACACGGGTGAGTGAGGAGCAGCCTGTGCAGAGCCCAGCCTGGGAAAGGCAGCAATCAAAGCCAACCATCTAAGCCACAGGATTAGTGCAGGGGGAAAGGCAAAGTGAAAGCACACACAGGCAGAGCAGCTCACTCCAACACCCCATAAGAACTGAGGCACAGCCAGGTGAACAGGCCCTGGTCATGCCACGAGGCTGTGGCAGGTGAGAACAGAGCTGCCACATGCTCTGCCTGCCTGCACACACCCTGAGAGCCAGGCCACATGTGCTGCCATCTCCAGCAGTGCTCAGTGGGTTCTGTACCCCACAAACCCTGATTCTGCACCCCTCAGGGTGCACCTGCTCCACCCCCCTGGCTACCCAAGGTGCCCACCACACACCAGCCACAGACAGGAGCGGGCTGAGCAGCAAAACACTGCCAACTGCAACAAAGGACTGTGCCCTGCTCAATCCTCACTCCAAGTTTTCCTTAACCCCGAGGTTTCCCATGGAAAACCAGAGGGGCGGGTTTGGTCAGAAACGCAGGGATCTGGGCTAAGCATTAACCCTGCACAAACCCAGCTTGGAGCTTTGTGCTCCTCCTGCAGCCCTGGCTACCCCACCACATCCTTTCAGCACAGTGAGACACTGGAGGATGTGAGCAAGCCCGAATCCTGCCCTTGCCCCAAACAATAGGCTCTGCAATAATGGTGCAACCAGAATTTCCTGCACGGCGGCGCGCGCCAGCTCCGGGGAGAAAACACCCTGGGAAAGCTCTGCCACGGGAACACAGCACCAGGGCAGCTCCTCTGGGCTCCTGTCCCTGCTGGGATGCTCCTCTGGCAACAGGGAAAGCACCACACTGAGCCCAGGCTGGGAAGAAGGGAAAAAACCACACCGGTGGCTTGGAACAGGAGCCATCCAGGCTGGGGATAATCCATTACTGCAGCAGCCTCTTGCAACATCTGGACCTGGCTTTTCTCTCACAGATGTTTCATATCCTGCAGTGCTTGGGAAAGCAGCACAGAGCAGGCTGGAGCTTGGGAGGCTCATGGAAATCTCTCCATCTCTCCTGGAAAGATGGCACAGGTGCAGCAAGGACAGAGCTGCTGATGGCATCGGGCACCAGAGGCTGCAAAATGCTCCAGTGTTGGAGCTTCTGTCTGGAACAAGGATCAGCACAGCCCCAAACCCTGAGAAAAGCCAAGGACAAGCTCCTATAGCTAAGCAGGAATGGAGGATGATCCCAGGCTGGAGCAGGGGAGGAGTGCAAGGAGTGCCCTGAGAAGGAAGAAGGGGCAGAGCTGAGGTGTGATGGATGAATTGATCACAGCCACCACTCTCCATCACCCTGCACCACCAAGGAAGAGAAAGGGAAGAAACTGGGAGAGAAGTCAAGCCTGGGAAGGAGGGAGGAGTAGCATGAAGGTGTTTTTAAGATTTGGTTTTATTTCTGCACACCTTCCCCATCAGCCCAGGAAGCCCATTACTCTGGATGTGCAGAGAGGTCAGCATTTACTGCAGGAGGAAAAAGCTCAGGAAATGGGTGATGGCACCTGAGCCTGGCTTAGCAGGATCCTGAACGACTGGGGATGCTCCAGCACCTCCATGAGACCTCCTGGAATGAACACAAGTGCCCAAACCCACTCCCTTCCCGCTGGATTTAGCACACAAACTGTAAGCCAGCAGCTGGCACATCAAAGAGGGAACCAGGGAAACAGAAACAAGGTTTTCACCCCATTTCTTCCATCAGCTCCCCTAATTTTGCCTCTGCCTTGTTTTCCTCAGGCCTGAAGAGAGGACAAGGATCCCACCCATGCAGCAGCTCCCACCAGCCCAGGCTGTGGGCACGAGGGCAGGGCTGACCCCTGGAGCCCTTAAAATCCCCCTGCACCTGCAGCAGGTAAATGCTGAAGGGCAGAGAAAGCCAAGCCTTGATGCCAGGATTAAGGAGGGCTCTGGGTTTGGGATGGGGACAGAAGAGGTGAGGACAGGGCTGGTGAGGCCCCAAATCCAACACACACTCCTTGCAAAAAACCAACCCCAGAGCCCAGCACAGCTCCTGGTGTGCCCCAGAGAAGGACTGGCTTTACTGGGCAGGACTGGGCAGGATGAGCAGCTCAGCACCACCTTCCAACAGAGTGAAAGAGCTGTGCGCTCCACACCCTCCTTCCAGAGAGGAACAGCAAAGAAACCTCATGCAAGAACACCAGAGCTCTCAGAGCTCAACCTACAGCAAGAAACAATTACTGGGAGATAACTGGAAAAACACTTTTAAAGAGTTTCCTCAGAGAAAAAAAAATCCAAGGCTACTCCACAATTTCTTATTTTACCAACTACTGGGAGCCAGCAGGCTGCAGTGGGACTGGGAGCCGGCCTCCTTGCACTCAGCCCTAAATGACCCAAAATTCATTTGTTAGAGTTTATTTGCACAAGAATTTCCCCCAAAACTCCGCGGTTCCCAGACAAGCATCGCTGCCTAATCCTCCAGCCGGGCTCATCCTGCTCATCTCCCCACCACAAAAATCCTTTGTGATGTTTGCAAAATGCCCCCTTCTGGCAAATTCCAACTCAGGTTTTCAGGTCAGACCGTGCAGATGAAGAAAACTCCAATAAATCTGTCATTTAACGGAAAATTAATACAGTGTCCTAATGTCAGCACCAAGCCAGGAATAACCTCCTTCCCACAGCTATTGCGGGCTGGCTGCAAGAAGGCCAAATGCAACAAACTTTTCATAAAAAACACCCCACAAAAAGCCAAGCTGGTGATGTTCATGCCCTGAAACAAGGCTGGCAGGGGGCCACAGGCAGCACACGTGGTGACATCCCTGGCTCCTGGTGCCAGCAGGAACCTGGCCCATGGAGGGGTGGGGATGAAGCAGCTCCCACCCATCCTGAGGCAGAGGAATTTTATTAAATCAGCTCATACGCAAAAATTGGGGAAGTCTTTGGGATCACCAGACACAAATACAGCAGCAGGAATACAGGCAGAAGTAACTGCTCCAAGTGTCACTGGGCTCCAGTAATTAACTGTGGGGTTTTCAGCTCCCCAGCTCAGATCTGGGATGTCCCAGACTATTGCTGAGGCTTACTAAAGTAAATCGAAAAGCAAACCCATTCTTGAACTTCACCTGGAAGTTCCAGAGGAGCCTGCAAGCTGGAGAGAACAAAACCCCACTGAGCAGGATGGCTGAGAGCAATCGGCACTCAGGAAACGGAGCAGTAACAGCAGGCAGGAACCTCTGGAGCTTGGGAACCAGGATGGTAAGAAATAACCTTTAAAACAGGCGTGGGATGAACCAAAAATGGAGCAAAGGACTGAAATCAACTCGTTGCACCTGTGGCTTTCAGTTCATCTTTCCAAAGCAGACCATTCTGTTTTACTTCCAGCTGTACTTCATCAGGAGGGTCCCCCAAGGAGGGGATGCATTTTCCCTCCCCATGTGATGATGCACCTGCCTCTCCTTCCTTCCCACCAGCAGCTTCTTCCCTTGGACCATCCCTTTGCACCTGTGCCAGTGATGGCACCACCCAGAGCTCCTGGAGTCCCACCTGGACAAGCTCCTGAGCTCTGGGACAGCTCCTGGGGCAGCAGGAGAGCAAGGCAGAGAGGCCACTGTCACCTCTGAAAGACAGAGCCCTCCCTGAGGCCACAGTGGGCACCTCAGTGTCACATAGGGGGACTCAGGGGACTTTGAGTCTGTAACTTCCCTGGATTCCAAGGAGGAGTGGCAGCACAGTGTTCCCTCTCCACCCAACACTAACACCCGGCCAGCCTTCCAGCAATGCACAAAAATCAGATTAATTCTAGGAAAACGAGACGGCAAAGCAGAAATTCAGCACTCCCAGTCCCTGACGGGTCAATGAGGCACCAAAAGCCACTGGAATGAGCCGTCCTGCCAGCACTGGAGCAGGGCACCCAAACCCTCTGGGCAGGAGCTCCAGCAAAGCATCCACCTGCTCCAGCATTTACTGTAACAGACCTAAATTTGGCAATTTTACTTTCCACAAAGCCAATCAGAGACGATACCGGGCAGGGAGTGAGCAGCATTCCATAAATACTTGATTTGAACAGTTCCAGCAGTTTGGACCCGGCAGGGCGAGGGTTTAATCGGCTGTAAGGATCCAGCCCGTGGGCTCGGGGCTGTCCCGGCACCGCAGCCCGGTCCTGCTGCCGGGATCTGTCGTCACTCGGGCAGGATTCGTGCCTTGTTTTATAACAAAACCCGAGGGAGGAGCAGGGAGGTGATATCAGCCATTAATCCCCGCGTTTTGAAATCCCTCATCTAATAAATGTTCAGGTGTAAAACCAACGCATCAAGGTGGAGGTGGGAACAGGGACCCTCCAGCCAGGCTCTGTGAACACCCGAGTGAGACTTTCTCTCCGTCAGCTTCCCCAAAACCACTAAAACCACTAACTGAACGCTCCCAAGCACAGAACTCTCACCAGAGCCCACAGAAATGTTCCCCTGGGCTCAAACGCGCCCTGAATCACCGTGGGCGAGCAGTGACCCCGTTCTCGGGAGCTCACACGGGTGTAAACCCGGCTCAAACCGCTCAATTCCCACACACGCGGCGGAAAATAAACCCAGAGCCGGGCACGGCAGGAACTGCCCCGCTCAGCTTCGGGCTGGTGCTTCCTCAGCAGCTCCAACACAGCCAAAAACCCCAACAAAGAAAAGATTCCCACGTGATGTTCTATCAAAAAGGGAGGTTTTGCGAAACTAATCCGAACTTCGCGGCTTTGTGACCGCTCTGGTGAACAGGAGGGTTTGTCCGGCAGGTACCTGCGCGGGGGTGACACGGATTTATGGGGTCAGAGAAGTGATGCGAGGCTTCACTCTCATTGAAGCCGCGGCCCCGGGAGCAGCCCCAGCCCGGGCCGGGGCTCGGGGGTCCCGGTGCCAGCCCCGCTCTTACCTCGCTCACCGCATGGCCTCGGCGCCGCACGCTCACGCGGTCCCGGCGATCAGGGCAAAACTCTGCGCTGGCGTCGGAAAGTTGAAATGTTTTTTTAAAACAAAAATCTTAAAAAATAAAAAAAAAGTTTTAAACCACCAAAAAGAATAACAAAATAAAGAATTTAAAAGCGCCCGAAGGTGCGAGCTCCTGAGAGGGAGTTGAAAAGCACGAGCAGAGAGCAGCCCCGCTCCGGGAGCCGCTCCCGCCGCCCTCCCGGCTGCGCCGGGCGCTCCCCGCCGGCCCCGGCCCGGGAGCCCCGGCAGGGCCGGCGGAGCGCTCAGGGGGCGGCGGCGCGGCCCCCCCCGAGCCGGGCTCGGGCCGTCCCCGGCGCCCGCCCGCGGGCAGCGGGGTTCGGGGGGCGGCCGCCGGGGCCCGCCGCGGGCCGCGCTGCTCCGCGCATCCCCCGCAGCCCCGTCCCGTCGGGGCCCGCCCGGCGCCGCCGCCGCTGCGCGCACACGGCACCGACGGCGAGCGAGGCGAGACGAGGCGAAGCGGCCGCTCCGTGCGGTGCCGGCCGCGCTGCGAGGCGCGGGGACCGCTGCGGGATCTCTGAGGGATCGCCGAGTGCCCGCCCGCCGGGCCCGGCCCCCCCGCCCGCCCGGCGCCGCCCCGGCCCGGCCGCGCTGTCCCGCCGGAGCTGCTCGGGGCTGGGGGCGATGCCCGCACGCAGCTCTCGGGGGTCGCTGTCCCCGCTGTGTCCCCGCGGTGTCCCTGTCGTGTCCCCGCCCCGCTCCGGCGAGCAGAACAATCGGAGGAAGCGCGGCCGCGGCCCCGGCCCGGCCCACGCAGCCCCGGCACCCCCGGCCCCGCAGGCCGAGCTCCAGGCCGGGCTCTGAGGGGCCCGCGCTCTGTCCCCCACAAGGGCCCGGGGCTGGAGCCGCATCATCCCCAATGTCCCTTCCACAGTGACGAGAGGACACCTTGCTCTGGCACACTCAGAGCACCCAACACCAGCTCTTCCATCGCTACTGAGCCACCCTCATGGCGGGAATTAAATTTACCTCGATTTTATCCAGGGTTCTGGTTCCCAAATGGAGTTACTCTAACTCCGTTATCTTCTTTCAAGCTTCTCTGTTCCCTCTCTCAGGGAGGGAGATTCCTTCTTTCACCTGCTTCTACCCCTGCGTAAAAGGAGAGGAGACCTTCTGCCTAGCCACAAACCCACCTGGGCAAGCCCAGCTCATTTGGGCCTGACCAGGTGCTTCAGATCACTGCTTGGAACCAGAAACACCTGGACAACATCACCAGCCCGTTCCTCACAGAACCATGGAGTCATGAAGGCTGGAAAAGCCATCTCGACCATCAAGTGCGACATTCCCCCAGCACTGTCAAGGCCACCACTGACCCGTGTCCCCAAATGCCACATCCACACAATTTTTGAATACTGAAAGCTTAAAATGAGAGTTTTCCCACCCTAACCATGCATCCTCCTCTCCATAAATCCCTGCAAACCCAGGCCTGCTCTCCACCCATGTTCCCACATGGATGAATAGGAGATCACACAAATAAAAGAATTGCTTTGAAGAAACTGCCTTTATAATATTAAAAATAGTACAGGGAAATGAAATAATTATTTGAAGGCTTAGTGGATTTAATTGCTGCTTTTCCATCACATGTAATTGGTGTTTTAAGTGATGTTAAGAGTGTTTCCCGTGGAGAGGCAGGTGTGTGCCACAGAACGAGGCTGTTGTTAATAGGATAACCACAATTAAGTGTAATTGGGAGCGTCATATCAATCACTCCTTGCAGCAGCACGCATGCAGAGTTTTTCCCATGCTTTTCCCATGCTTTCAATGATGCATCAAAACCAAAGAAAATACTTGAAATTCACCAGGGGTAGCAAGAAACTCCTTAACTTTCTGTGCCATTGGCCCATTGATGGGGAGTTAATCTGAGGGGCAAAATTCCATCCCAGTTCCTGCCAGGACCCAACATCTGATGGAGCAGTGCTGTGGCAGGGCAGTGTTTGAGGCTGAGCTGTGTCCCAAGGAGAGGGGACTGACACAGGGGTCACATCCAGTCCCCTGCCCACCCCACAAACACCTGGCACCACAGGGAGCACTCACAGAGCTGCTGTCCTGGGCATCAGACACCTGGGGCTGGGGAAATGGGGCTCTGCTCCAAACTGGGCTTAATATTCCCACCAGAAACATCATTAAGTGCTGTCATCTCCTGTTTTCCTCCTCAGGGGAAGCAGCTAAAAGTTCCCTTTTCCAGGAAAGCTGAGAATCCAAGGGGTCACACAGCTGCCTAAGCCAGGCTTGAAGAAAACCTTAAAAAAATGTTGTTTTGGTTTTTTTTTTTAATTAAGAAAAAGAAAAATTACAATTAGCACAAAATCCAGGGGCAGCAACACTGACGTGCCCAAATGGCTGAGGGTAACACCTCACAACCCCCAGCCCTTTTTTTCCCCCTAAACCCCAGCTTTGATGATGTATCAAAGGTGAAATTTTAAACATGACCCAGCCCTCGGGGTGGCCTCCCCAGTCACTGTCCCTGCCTCCCTCCTCACCTCTCCCCCAGCAGACATTTTGCTTCCAGAGCCATCCAAGGACATAACCCCCCCCAGGGCCATCCAAACATGGCTCCTGAAATATCTCTGAAGTACAAAAAACACAAAACAAGAGTGATAAAGAATTAGCAGCCTCTTGGAAAACCCAAACAACGTTTCTGCGGTGATGGAGGAGTCAGAAAATGTGATTAAAGTGATTAAGTCACCCCCAGCACTCCCTGCTGGGGTGCCTGGCAGGAGCTCAGCCCTACAAAGCTGCAGCTGCCTTGGCCAGGAGACCTCAGCCTTCTGCAGGGGCTCAGATTCACACCTGGGTGGGGTCAGGAGTGGGTCACAAACACCAGGTTGATAAAAATGGGTCTTGATAAGCTTGTCCTGGTGGGTACCACAGTGTCACTCCATCCCATAAGCTGCAGTCCCTGCCACTCTTAACTGGCTCTCACACCTCTCCATGGATGATGTGTGCCCTGAAATCCATGAAAACACAAGCTCAGGGACTCCTTAATCCTCATTTTTAATTCAGACGAGGTGCTGCAGCTCCTTTCCCTGCCCAGAAGGCCTCAGCACTTCCATACTCCCAATATATTCCTCAGCTTTCACCTTCATTAGGTCCCAGCACTTCCTTGTCTCCTTTCCTTTTCTATTACATTCAGTTCAAATGTTTCAGCTGATGAGGACACCTGGGCCCAGCACCAGCCTGGTGCCCACCTGGGAGCTCAGATTTGATGCCCAGCACCACCCACCTCAGCTGGGCATCAAATCCGAGCTCCCAGGTAGGCACAGGCTGAGTTTTGCTGGGATACCATGCTCTGATCCAGGCAGGGAATCACCTCCTAAACCCAGGCAATTTCCCACCCTGCTGTGGTTCTGTGCTCCCCCTGGCTCTCAGGATGTACAAATGCCTGTACCTGGGCAGGGGATGTTTTAAATATGCCCTTAAATTCAGGTGCTCGTGGTGAGTGAGCTCAAAGGAGGCAGGCATGGGGTGGCTTAGCCCAACACCCAGCTTCAGAGCTCCCAATTAATTCATTAATTGGCCCTGGGCTGGGTGTGGTGGCCCTGTTAAGCTCAGGGACAGCTTTAGGCACCAGGGGTGTGATGCCAGGTGAGGGGCAGTGGGTTGCACACACACCCCAGGGCCCAGCACAGATTTAATCCACGTTCTAGATAAAGCTCAGCCCTTTGGCTCCAGCCCCATGGGGCGGGGGTGCAGTGGGAGGTGCCCCCAGCCCGGGCAGGGGATGGTGCCCTCACCCAGCATTGGCACCATCACCCAGGGCTTGGTTTCCCAAAGATGAGATGAGATATGGCAAGGCAGGCCCAGCCACAGCAGGAGATAGAGACGGGTTTTTCCTCCCTTTAACGTTTTAGTGGCTGCAGGATGGGGCAGAGAAAGGCTCAGCTCATTACCAAACCCTGCTCATTAATGGGTGCTGTAATGAGGGCTCATTGTGCTCCTGCATCCAGCCTGGCTTAATCCAGTGGTGACTCCTGGCCTTGCCCTGGGCTTTGCTTCTTCCTCCTCTGCAAGGGGAATTGTTTAGGGAGGGGAAGAGCCTGGGAATACATCCCTGGACCAGCAGGAGCTGCTCAGCATCGCCCACACCGCAAACCACAGCAGGAAATCAGCGAGGGAAACCTGGAGGAAAGGGAGAGCCCTCGAGGTGAGAGCTGAGCAAGGGGCACATCCCTGGAGCTGCTCTGCTTCCAGGAGATCCTCCCTGCTGCAACACCTGCCTGGTTCTCCATAACTCAGCAGAGACTTTGCAGGATGTGTTTCTTGGTGTCCCTGTTTCTCATGCCTGGCTTTGCAGGACTGATGTGCTGCTCCATCTGTGGAAGTTTCTTCATGTGTGCACCCACTGCAGGGGTCTCCTTCCATCCCAGAGCGTGTCCTGGGCTCCAGCTCCATCCTCTGGCTCTGCTCCATTCAGGAACACGCTGAGGAGGATCCTGTCCTAACGAGAAACCAACAGCAGAGGAGCAAACATCAAACAGCGTCAGGAGTTTGCACATCCCCAAATCCACCCCACGCCCAGGAGAGGCTGAGCTGGGCTCTGCCACACCACAGGATTTATGGGAGAAACTGCTCCTTGCTGAGGTGATGCCTCGAGGTGTGATTGGGGTCAGAGCTGGAGTTACAGCCCCAAGCTCATGGGACAGCATCCCCGGGAACAGCGGCATCCCCCAGGGCCAGCATCCCCCGGTGTCTTGGTTTGGGAAGCCAGGAGTCTGCTAAGGAAGGCAGGAGCCTCCCCTGAAATGGAGAATGTAAACCCTCCCCACCCCTCTGAATTGCTATAAATTTTAAATTAAGGGGCTCTCAGGCAAAAAATATTGGAGCAGCAATAACAGTTCTTTAATAGGGAAGAAAAAAAATAAAAGGATAAAATAAATAATGCAGTACACTAGAACAACACTGGCAGAGTCAGAACCCAGCCTGACACCCTGTGGGTCAGGGTGGTGGTGGCAGTCCCATTGGAATTGTGGCTCAGCAGTGTCAGGGGTGGTTCTGCTGGAGCAGGATCCTGTAGAGAAGGATGGATTCTTCCTCTGAAGATCCAGTGGAAGGAGAGGCAGCTGCTGTTCCTCTGGGGAATCCAGTGGAGAAGCCGTGCTGGTGTCTCAAAACCTCTGGATTATATCTGGGTAGGAATGCTTGGCTCCTCTCTCTGGGCTCACATCTCCCAGTGGGATGCTGTAGTTCTTATCAGCCATGCAGGGACATTCAATAGCTGTTATCAGCAATGTCCCCTCCCAAGGAGGTGTGAATGTGGTCACTCAAAGAGACAGATAAGGCAAACTGCCCACTTGACAAAAGATAATCTGCCATACAGATGGAAGTAGAATACATCTTGCATTGCAATCTGGAACACCCAGGAAACCATCCCCGGGGACAGCAGCATATCCCGGGACACCATTACCGGGATAGGAGCATTCCCGGGACATCCTGCAGCCGGAGGAGGGCAGGAATAACCCGAGATGTGGGAGGGTTCTGGGGGTTTATCCCGGGCGGAGCAGGCCCAGCCCGTGCCGGTGGAGCAGGAAGGGACTTGCCGGCGTGGGAAGGGCGGCAGGGCTGAGTCACGGAGCACGGCCCGGCCCCGCACAGCCTGATCTCCTCCTCCAGCTCCACATCCCGCACAGCACCGGCCCCAAATCCACCAGGAAAGGCGCCGTTTCCTCCTTCACCCCAAGGAACAGCCCTCTCCCTGTTTCTAAGCAGCTCCAACCCACCTAAACTCCTTTTCCCTCCTGTATCTCAGAATCCCCGTTCAACGCTGCTTCCCCAGCTGGGCTCTCTCAGAAGCAGCGCCCAGACCCTGAGCCCAGGCACAGCCCGGGCTGGATGGGAGTGACAGGGAGCAACAGGCCAGCCCCGAGCAGCAAGTGGGAAAACAAGGAAACATTTCCATGTATTTACTTAATTTCCTCCCTCTCCTCCGGCCTGGCAGCCTCACAGGGGGTTATAAATAGCACAGAGTGGATGAGAGCTGGGGCTGCAGGAGCCCAGGGCCTGCCCTGACACCCCTCTGTGCCCAGGAGGGGATGGCCGTGGTGGGATCCAGTCCCTGAACTCACAGCACATCACTCTGTGTGAGATCCACTCTGAACCACATCCCTGCAGCTGCCCTGCAAACACCCCTCAGGAGAACAGCCCTGAGGGAAGGACAGGGACAGCCAGGCTCTCCCTGCTCCCCCAGCCTGGGGTTCTAGGAATGGCACTTTTAACATCAAACCTCCTGCAATCCCACTGATTTCTCTCTGGGGAGGAGGAAGCTGTGTTCTCCTGTGTTTGCAAAGCAAATGGTGCTGGCACCCAGCAGGGCAGCGGGGGGGCAGAGAGGGGGCAGCCAGAGTCACCCCACCGTGACATGAGGGGACACAAATCCCCATTTCCCCACCTCGAGGGAACCCAAATCCCCATTTCCGCACCTGGAGGGGACCCAAATCCCCATTTCCGCACCTGGACGGACCCAAATCCCCATTTCCCCACCTCGAGGGGACCCAAACCCCCATTTCCCCACCTGGACAGACCCACATTCCATTTCCCCACCTCGAGGGGACCCCATGCCCCATTTCCCCACCTTGAGGGGACCCAAAGTCCCATTCCCCAGCTCGGTGTCCCTCTTTGCTGCCCTCCCTGTGAGGACACGTTTCTCCAGGGTCACCCTCCTGCCACCGCTCACCCCAAAGCCTGCAGGCACAGGGGATGCGTTTGTGGGACACCCCCCTGGGCTGGGCTGGGATCAGAGCTGGATCGGGGGGGATCCCGAGCATGAGCCCCCGGGCTCTGCCCAGCCCCGCTCCCCCGAGCCGGGGGTGCCAAAGCATCGCCCCAGCCCTGCCCGGGCCAGTCCCGGCGCGCTCGCTGCGATGGGCACGGCCTCCAAAGGCAGAGCCGCCAGAGCCCCGGGCACATTTCTGCAGCCTGAATCACACTGTGCCTCTGCAGCAGCGCCCGGACCGGGCAGAGCCCCCGGGACAGCTCCAGGGAGGCTGCACAGAGGGGGCAAACACACTGGAGTGCTGGCAAAGAGCCCTTTCATCTCCAGATCCCCCAGAAATATCCCCCAAGGATCCATCTCCTCCATGGGCTTGGCAGTGGTGCAGCTCCAGCAGGGAAAAGAGGGTCCCTGAAAAATATTGCAGCTGGTTTTAAACATGAAAGAAATAATTTTATTTATCTAGCCTATTCTGAAATGGAGGTTCACCTACTGCTGCCCTGGAGATGGTGCTGGAGGTAAAACCCACAATGCAGAAAACACCTAATTTGAAATAAAAGCCTTCAGAGCAATGAGGAGTCTCCCACCCACCTTGAAAAGCACCCTGAGCTGGCAGAATCCCTCTGCAAATCCTGCACCTCGTGTCTGGGGAGGTCCCTGCCCTGCCGCTTCCAGCCTTGGCTCTCCCCTGAGCAAACTCTCAAACACCACAGCAGCAGCACGACCACTCCCAGCCAGACCTTGAAGGGTTTCCTGGAGTCCTGGAGTCCTACAGCTCCTCCTGCAATGGGAAATGGAGCCACAATCCCCAGGAAAGCCTTGTGGAGGGAGGGAATTGCTGAGCTGCTCCAGGAGCATCCAGGGTGGCTGCAGGTGATGGATGGAGCTCCCTCACCCAGCAGGATGGTCATCCCATCCCATCCCATGCCATCCCATCCCATGCCATCCCATCCCATCCCATGCCATCCCATGCCATGCCATGCCATGCCATGCCATGCCATGCCATGCCATGCCATGCCATCCCATCCCATCCCATCCCATCCCATCCCATCCCATGCCATCCCATCCCATCCCATGCCATGCCATGCCATGCCATCCCATCCCATCCCATGCCATGCCATGCCATGCCATCCCATCCCATCCCATCCCATCCCATCCCATCCCATCCCATCCCATCCCCACCCCTGTGACAGTGTTCACAGGGGTCTGAGGATGAGGGAAAAGATGAGGATCTGACTCCATGTTTCAGAAGGCTGATTTGTTATTTTATGATATATTATATTAAAACTATACTAAAAGAATAGAAGAAAGGATTTCATCAGAAGGCTGGCTAAGCATAGAAAAAGAAAGAATGATAACAAAAGCTTGTGTCTGGGACAGAGGGTCTGAGCCAGCTGGGCTGTGATTGGCCATTAATTACAAGCATCCAACATGAGACCAATCCCAGATGCACCTGTTGCATTCCACAGCAGCAGATAACCATTGTTTACATTTTGTTCCTGAGGCCTCCCAGCTTCTCAGGAGGAAAAATCCTAAGGAAAGGATTTTTCAGAAAAGATGTCTGGGACACATCCCCATCCCATCCTATACACAGAATTCACAGAATCACAGAATCACAGAATCACTGGGTTGGAATAGACGTCCAAGATCACTGAGTCCATCCCAGCCCCAACCCCTCACCCAACCCCCGGCACCCAGTGCCACATCCAGGCCTTGTTAAACACACCCAGGGATGGGGACTGCACCACCTCCCTGGGCAGCCATTCCACAACTTTATCACCTTTCTGTAAAAACCTTTTCCTGCTATCCAGCCTGTATTTCCCTTGGCACAGCTCGGGGCTGTGTGCTCTGGCTGTGTCAGTTCCTGCAGACAGAGCCCAGCCCCAGCTGAGCACAGGCACCTTTCAGGAGCTGTGCAGAGCGATGGGGGCACCCCTGAGTCTCCTTTTCTGCAGGCTGAGCACCCCCAGCTCCCTCAGGGGCTCCTCTCAGGAACCATTCCCATCCCTCCAGGTCCCTCTCATCCCACCCCCCCAGTGTGGAGCTGTGGTGGGTGACACTCCCCTGAGGCACAAATAACACCCCTGGGAACCTTGGCTTCACAATTCCCTGCTGTGGTGTCATGTCCATAAATCAGCCCAGTCTCTGGTCACAGCCTGTGTTCTGTGTTCACTGCAGCTCTCCTGCTCACTGAGTGTCACTGTCGTGTATTCTGAAAAATCCTCTTGCCCAGGATTTCTCTCCTGGGAAGCTGAGAAGCCTCAGAGAAAAAGGAAAACAATATTATCTCATTTGCTTCTCCTTTGTTTTGCTGCTTTGGAATGTGGTTTGGAGATTGTTTGCCCAGAGGTGACTGTTCATTGGTTTCATGTGAACTGTTTTTACTTATTGGCCAATTACAGCCCAGCTGTGTCAGAGCTCTGGAGAAACAAGTTTTCATTATTATCTTTTAGCCTTCTGTAAGTATCCATTTTCTATTCTTTAGTATAGTTTAGTATAGTATTCTTTTATATAATATAAATCATAAAAGAATAAATAAATAATAAATAATAAATAAATCAATAGTTTTCTAAGAACATGGAGTCAAATCCATCACTTCCTCCCTACGACAGAGGACCCCAAAAACACCGCAACAGAGTTCAGTGTCCCCCTAAAATGATCAGAAAATGGTAGGGCAGTTTTTGTTCAGTGGAGATCCCAGAAAATGGTGGGGCAGTTTCTGTTCAGTGGCAAAGCAGAGTTGAACCTCCCCCTGGATGAACCAGCGTTCCAGGTCTGTTCCAGGTCTCACTGCCTCCCCTTCCCCCAGGGCACAGCTGTCTCAGCAGCCTCAGAACTCCCAAAACAAGGAGCTGAGGCTGCTGGGTGAAAGCAAAAAATATTCCCAGGGCAGCCAGGGGTGTAAGAGGATTCAGGAGGAGGAGGATGGGCGAGGCAGAGGGGCTCACAGTGAGGCGTGCCAGTAAAACACCCGGGGCACCCTGCCCTGATCCCAAACCCATCCCTGCTCCAGGGAAGGGCCCTGCAGAGCTGCAGCTTGCTCCAGCCTTCAGAAACGCCTGAGCTGATGCTGCTTTGGGTCAGAACTGGGGGATTTTCTCAAATGGAGCTCAGCAAAGTGCAACAGCCCCATGCCAGAGCTGGGCCAGGTGGGAGCCCAGGGAAGCCGAGCTGTGCCATCCTCCCCAGGGCACCTGAGCAGGGAAACACTCACAAAACCAACACCCCACGAGGCAGGAGACACATTTGGGATGTGGAACAGGAGCAGCAGAGCCCAGCTTTGCTCCAGGCACTCCAACATTGGCACTGCCAGCTCCAAGTGTCACCTTGATGAAAATCTACAGGCACACACTGGGAGTTTTCTGTTTTAGACTGGCTCTTGGGGCTGTTCTGGAGAAACAGCAACAGAGAGCAGCACTCCTCCTTCCCTGGACCTGGCTCACTTCCAGATTTCACTTTTTCCCCTTGGTTTCACACCAAGAGGCACCTTATTATCATAAACAAATAGTTTATCCAAAAGGAGATGGGAGATAACAGCACATCCTTGGCACATGGAATAACTTCCCTGGCTTGCACAAAAGCTCAGGGAAAGCTGCAGCGGAGTGTGGGGGGAGGAATCAGATCAAACAGCTCAGATCAAACAGAACAAACCTCCAGATCAAAGCTAGAACAGCCTCACACGTCACTGTCCCACAGCAGAGACCCGGAGCAGCAGGAGGAGGAGGAGGAGGAGGAAGGTCCTCAGACGTGCTGGAAACACGTGTGGGAGCTACCACAGGAGTTGTGCCCCAATGTCACCTGGGTTTGTGGGAGGAAGCAGCCACTCTTCCCAGCACTGAGCCCTCAGCATGGACACCCAGTGGGGTTGGTCCCAATGGGATCTGTCCCAGGGGATCTGTCCCACTGGATCTGTCCCAGCAGGATCTGTCCCACTGGATCTGTCCCAGCAGGATCTGTCCCAGCAGGATCTGTCCCAATGGGATCTGTCCCAATGGGATCTGTCCCAGCAGGGTCTGTTCCAGTGGATCTGTCCCAATGGGATCTGTCCCAATGGGATCTGTCCCAGTGGATCTGTCCCAGTGAGATCTGTCCCAGCAGGGTCTGTCCCAGTGGATCTGTCCCAGCAGGGTCTGTCCCAATGGGATCAATCCCAATGGGATCTGTCCCAGCTCCCAGAGGGGCTGCAGGGGCTCCCAGCACAGCTCCAGAGGGAGCAGCTCCCAAAGCCCCTCTGTGGTGGGTGGGGTATTCCCAAGGAAAAAACAAAAAATCAGAGCAGAGCCAAACTTGTGGAAAGGGACTGAAGGAGAAATCCCACAGGGAGCAGAGGGGAACAGGGAAAGGGTGGTGGGAAATCCCTGCCCACCTTTGGGAGGTGCCGGGTAATGCCCAGGAATGTTCCCAAAGGATGGGGAACAGGAGGGAGCCCCTCCTCAGCCAGGAGCCAGGACTGGGGAAGGGTTGGGGCATCCCTGGCACCCTCCTGCCCTTGTGACATCCCTGCTCCAGCCTGGCCTGGCCCCAGGACACCCTCAGGGGCTTTTGGGGACATCCGAGGGCAGCAGGGGTGACACCAGGGGACACCAAGGGCAGCAGGGGTGACACCAGGGGACACCAAGGGCAGCAGGGGTGGCACCAAGGGACACCAAGGGCAGCAGGGGTGGCACCCCCAGCACGGGCCCCACTGAGCAGGACAAGGGAGGTGGCCCAGGCCCAGCAGGGCACGGCAGTGAGGATGGGCAGGTTCACAGCAGGCTGGGAATGAACCTGGGCTGGGAATGAGCTCAGGCTCGGGGGTCTGGAGCCCCGGGAGGGCCGGGCCGGGCTGGGCTGGGCTGGGCTGGGCTGGGCTGGGCTGGGCTCCTCCTCCTGGGTGAGGCTGCTCAGGGCCGCCCGTGCCCCAGGGCTGCTCTGCTGGCTCCAAAGGCATCCTGGGGAAGGAGGAAGAGAGAGATGTCCCAAAGAAAGGATTAACTGATGGAAGCTGGGGCTCAGGGAGAGCCTGGCCACTCCTGGGGTCACTGTGGCTCTCAGCAGCCCTCACAGGGGTCCAAGCCCTTTCCAGGGCTGACCCTGCAGGGAAGTCCCTCTGTTTATCCTGTAGGAATTCTTTCCTCTAGTCCTGTTTTTCAGACTCAGCCCTGATCACTTTTTAATCAGATTTGAGTCTCCTTTGCCTTTGGCATTCCTTAATCTCGGAGATGCTTCCCATAAATCACTGCCAGGGCTCCCACAGGAGGCTCCAGGTCCCATCCAGACAATCCCGACCTTCACACCAGCGACTTTCCCAGCCCAGGGAGATTTCCATCACTGCTTCCTGCTCTGGAACCGGTGCTTGAAACCCCAAATCCCTCTGCAGCTCTCCTGGAGCCCCTGCAGGCTCTCTGAGCTCTCCCTGGAGCTTCTCCTGTCCAGGTGAGCACCCCCAGCTCTCCCAGCCCGGCTCCAGAGGGGCTCCATGGCCTCCTCCAGCAGATCCTTGGGGAACTCAGCCCCTCATTTATTGGCGTGGGGTTTTGGGGGGTGAAATTTCTGCTTGGAACCATCCCTCATTAACCACGGGCAGTGCTCGGAGATCAAATCCCGGTTCTGCTTTCCCAGCCCCTCGGAGCTCCCTCTCACCCGCGCCGAGCCCGCCCCGCCTCGGGCACTCCGTGTCCCAGCCCGCCCTCCTTCGGAAAACAGGAATTTCTATTTTACTGCAGCGAACACACAGAGAGAGCCTGGCACGGGCAGCTCTGTCCTGTCCCATCCCGGCTCTGTCCTGTCCCCATCCCGGCTCTGTCCTGTCCCCATCCCGGCTCTGTCCTGTCCCATCCCGGCTCTGTCCTGTCCCATCCCGGCTCTGTCCCGCTCCCATCCCGGCTCTGTCCCGCTCCCATCCCGGCTCTGTCCCGCTCCCATCCCGGCTCTGTCCTGTCCCATCCCGGCTCTGTCCCGCTCCCATCCCGGCTCTGTCCTGTCCCATCCCGGCTCTGTCCCGGGGCTGTCCCGGGGATCCCAGACTTCCCTTCCCTGCCTTGGGCTTTGCACGGTCCCAGCTCCGGACGGGGCTGGCAGGAGTGGGGGGACAGGAGTGTGCCCTTTGTTGATAAAACTGTCCTTTGTCCCCTCAAAAAGGAAATAAGCCCACAAGTTTCTCTCCTCCAT
This sequence comes from Ammospiza caudacuta, assembly GCF_027887145.1. Taxonomy (NCBI): domain Eukaryota; kingdom Metazoa; phylum Chordata; class Aves; order Passeriformes; family Passerellidae; genus Ammospiza; species Ammospiza caudacuta. The sequence goes on along the minus strand of NC_080606.1, from coordinate 1,825,188 downwards.
TAGGTGAAAAAGCCACTCCTAGGCCTGGGGGACTTCACCTCAAACTTAAGGATGGCCAATTGGACAGAATCCAAAAAGTCCCGCCTGGGCAATTCACTAGAAAAAGAAGTGAACAAAGAAACTGATGGCTTTTGTGGGGTGTTCTACCAGGAGCAAGAACTTCTGGCATCTAGCTCGGTTTTTTCCTGTTTGTTATTTTGCCTTTTATTAAATCTTTTTGTTTCCAACACTGTCACAGAAGCCATCCTGCTGATTGTTATGCCTCTAAGGGTAGCTGAGCTATCTTGGGTGTGTTATAGCCCTGCAAGATCTTATGAGACCTGGCTGGAAGAGGCTCCTGTAACAGAGGGGGGCTCAGTGGGGCTGTGGTGCCCACCCTGGGGCTTTGGGATGACATTGCCCCATCCCAGCATGAGCTGCCACAGCTCTGCATCAGAACCCAACCTTCAGCAGGCTCCAGAGGAGATGAAACCACAATAAACATAAAACCATCCCAAAGAGCACAAACCAGCTGTGCTGGGGGACAGCAGTGGGGACAGCAGTGTGGGTGTGGCACAGCACAGGGGTGCAGCTCTGCCCCATTGTGCCCTCCCTGGGGCACACACGCTGGGCTCAGGGTGCCCCTGGAGCCTGGCACCTGCAGTGCTGGCTGTGCCTGCCTGGCTCCCAGACCCTGGGCAGTCACAAAGATTTGGCACCCAGGGTCCCCTCATGGTATGGGACCCCACAAACCCCCAGCACCTGCAGTGCCCTCACACCCAGGTGCCAATTCAGGTGGCACCAAAGCCACCAAACCCCTTCAGGGTCACAGAATGACTGATTTGGGTTGGGAGGACCTCAAAGCCCACCCAGTGCCACCCCTGCCATGGAGGGACACCTCCCACTGTCCCAGGCTGCTCCAGCCTGGCCTTGGGCACTGCCAGGGATCCAGGGGCAGCCACAGCTGCTCTGGGCACCTGTGCCAGGGCCTGCCCACCCTCCCAGGGAACAATTCCTTCCCAATATCCCATCCATCCCTGCCCTCTGGCAGCTCCAGTCCTCCCAGTGTGTCCCCAGGGTGCCACAGACCCCTCACCCTGGGTGTGACTCGGAGCTGTTGATGCTGAAGGCTCGGGGCACTGAGGGAATGTGAAGCTCTGTATCATCTCCAAGTTTTCCCCTGTCATGTCCCCAAAAATGCTCCAGGGCCTCGGGCTGCCCCAGGGGAATTTTGGGGAGACCCAGCTCAGCATTGGACATAATAATAGAACAAAGGGGAGCAGTTTTAAACTAAAAGAGGAGAGATTTAGATGGGATATTGGGTGGGAATTATTCCCTGTGAGGGTGGGCAGGCCCTGGCACAGGTGCCCAGAGCAGCTGGGGCTGCCCCTGGATCCCTGGCAGTGCCCAAGGCCAGGCTGGACCCTGGGGCTGGAGCAGCCTGGGATGGTGGGAGGTGTCCCTGCCCTTGGAAGGGCTTTCAGGTCTCTCTCATCCGAGCCCTTCTGAGATCCTGGATCCCATGAGCTGCAATGTGGGAGCTCTCCCTTAGAGGTCAGCCCAGCACCAAACCTGGCTCCAATTCCCGGCATGGAGGCGATCCCTGCCCAGAGCCGGGATTTGGTCACCAGGGCCCTCCGGGGTGGGCAGGGCACGGTCCCCAGCGCCTGCAGGAATATCCCCAAGGATATTGTTGGGGAAGATGAAACAGGAAAGCCTTATAAATATGATTGTCTGGCAAAAGATTTTGAGAATATGGAAGCTATTAGCGAGATTGAAATGAAGCAAGCTTTGAGATCCCTCAGTTACTGAACAACTGGAAAACAATGGTGAGGCCAGACTGAAGGTGATCCCCTTTTGATGGAACAACACCTTCTGCTTGCAGACAGGGCCAAGGGGCAGAGCAGACCCTACAGCTTGGCAGAAGGGGCCCAAAGAGGAGTTTTTAGAGTTTAAAATGTAACCCAGCATGGTGATGTAGTGATTCTTACAGGCTGCATGTAAATGCTATAGGATTTGTATAGGGTACTAGATGGGTTAGTGAGAATCAGAATATTCAACACAGAAGAAGATTTATTGTATTGTAATGAGAACCTCACGCTCTTACCCCGTTTATTCTTTTACCCTTTTTACTCTCCCCCCATCTCATCGTCTCTCCCCCTCTCTTCTCTCTTTGCTGCTCCAGCTGTGTTTGGCAGCTCCCAGCAGGGCCCTGCACCCAGGCCCTCTGCAATAAACCACAAGTTCCAGACCTGGCTGCAGAGATCTCTCGTCTCCATCCGTCCCAACCGTGCTGCCCCCCAACACTCCTACAGATATTCCCAGGAGCTGAGCTCTCCCAGCTCCTCTCCTGCTCCTTTGCATGCGTGGAACAGAGAGCTCTGAGCTCTGTGTCTGCCCCACCGGGGATCCCCTGCCTGGGGAAGTCCTGGCCAGCTCCAGATTTTGGGGAGCAGGATGACCTGGTCCTGCTGCTGTGACATTTTCCATGCCCACAACAGCCAGGACAACCCCTCAGAGCTTTTCCTTAAGGCTCAATTCTTCCTTCCCTCCTCCCTTCTGACAGACAAATAAAACTCAGCAAAGAGACACCCTCCCAAAAAACAAAATAAAAACCCCAAAAAAACCCTTCACTGACAACTCCTGCATCCGAAAGAAAATTACTCTTCTTCCCTTGTTGTTTGTCTTTTTCTTTCCCAAATCCCCCCAGCATTAAACAGATTTCAGCATTGTTCTAAAAATAGAGGGATTACAAATAATCCCCCATCATGGAGTGACTGTGGGGATGTGGCACTGGGGGCTGGACCTTGGGGCTGAGCTGGGGGGACCCAGGAACCCCAAAAACGGTGAGGAGGGGACATTGCTGTGTCCCCAGGACAGGTGTCCCTGACAAGGTGTCCCAGGGCTGTGCTGAGCCAGTGGGAGGCACCAGATGGGAACTGAGCCCAGAAAATGGGGATGGGATGGGATGGGATGGGATGGGGATGGGGATGGGGATGGGATGGGGATGGGGATGGGATGGGATGGGATGGGGATGGGAACTGGGATGGGGATGGGATGGGGATTGGCATGGGATGGGATGGGATGGGATGGGATGGGATTGGAATGGGGATGGGATGGGGATGTGATGAACAAGCTCCACTCGGTCCATGGAAATAGGGAAGGAACTAAAGCAGTTGTCCCAGGTGTGACAGGTGACACAAAGGTCACCAGGCCCTGGCAGCCTCTGGGCACAGGAGCCTGAGGACCCTGGCAGTGCCACAAACCCCTGGTGTTCCCTCAGAGAGCACAGCTGTTGTGTCACAGAGTTGTTGTGTCAGAGTTGTTGTGTCGGTGCTTTTCAAATCACTTTGGAGAAAAAAAGAGGGGGAAAAAAAAGGAACACTTCAAAGTGTGAGATGCATTCCTGTGATGACAAGCGGCTTCCAGGAGGTTTTGTCTGCAGGAATTTGTTTGCAGCAAACGAGTCAATTTGTGTTTACAAGGAGGCAATTAGAGCTGAGGGTTTGAAGCGTTCCCAGCGGGATGGGCCATCCCAGGAGCTGATCCCGCTGTCCTCATCATCATCAGCGCTCCTCTGCCACGGGCTGGGGGAGGAGAAACAACCCAGGGATAGATGGAATCCATCTCCTGCATCCCCTGCATGCATCCCTGCCTGAGCTGGGGGTGCAGCCAAGGGGGGGATATTCCCCTGGCACCAGGGAAAACAGGGCACAAACCAGGACCCCCTGGATAAGCCCAGCCCTGGCAGGGAATCCCAGCTTTGCCATCACCTCGGGGAAAATGCCCCTGCAGCTGCTGCAGGCTCAGAGCTCAGAGCGGGATGTGCAAAGGGAACCCCGGGGCTGTGGGGAATGTTCTCAGCCAGGAAGGCTTTGGGGTGCAGGGAGGGTGCCTGGAATGACACCCAGCGGGCTGCAGGGAGGCTGGATGGGAGCACAGCTCCAGAGGGGGACTTTGAACCCTGAATTTTGAGCTCCTGACCCAGGAACCCCCAGGCACACCACGCTCACCCCTGCCCAGCCTTTCCACAGTTTTTGTGGCTCCTCTGGCAGAGTTCTCCAGCCCAGGCAGTGCTGACCCAGCCCCACGTGCCATTTTCCCGGATTGCCTTCCAGGCTCTTCCCACGTTTAAAAGGAAGGAGAATCAGCAGAGCTCCTTCATCTCCTGCCCTCTGTCCCTGCCTGGGCAGCTTTTCCCTCCCTAAATTCAGCCAGGGGTTTGCAGGAGCTCCATCCCCACAGGAGCTGCTGCCCCTGTCCCTCGCTGTCCCCAGAGGCTCCCGTGGGAGGGACCTTGGGGACACAGCAGGGATGGCGCTGCCCAGGGACCCTGCCCTGCCCTGCTGGGGTGAAAGCCACCAGAGCTGTGACAAACACGAGTGGCACAGTCGGGGCTGCTCCTGGGCCACACCAACCTCATTTAACCCCAAAGGAGAAGCCAAACCCAGAGCTCTGGGAGCTGCTGGAGGCTTTTCCAGCGGGATGAGGGGGGTTATTCCCAGCTGAAATGCAGCAGAAAACAATACAGTGAAATAAACATTAAAATTTACTTAAAAGCATACATATTGAACTATTTAAATATTTTAAAGTATATATATATATAAAAACATGTAGTTTTATATAATTATATATATTATATATTTATTATGTATAAATAAATATTATATATTAGAAATAGTATTATTTATAAATATTATATGTATACTATTGTATATTATTATAAATATATATTAAATATCAATATACTGTGATTATATATTTATCTTAAATATGACTATATTATAAATATTGTTTATAGTATTTCTATTAAATATTATAAACAATATTTATAATATAGATAATATTTATAATATAATTTATATATTTATTTAGAAATATTATAGATAGATATATATTGATTATATTATATATTTATTATATTATATATAGCATTGGTTATATTATGTATTTAATGAATAATATGGAGAATATGAATAATGATGGAGAATTTCCAGGGCTCATTTGATGAGGGTTTGAGGAGCTTTACCCTGTTCCAAAGGATCTCTGTTGCCTTCTCCCATGGAAAATTCAACCTCACTGGCAGATAACCAACAGACAAAGAGGAAGGGGAAGAAAAACATTAAATCAAGGATAAAATAAGCACAAAAACACCAAAGCACCAGTGAAATCCAATGTTCTCTAAAAATCTGCGGTTTATTCATTAGAATTCAGTGAAAGGAACATTCATTTTTAAAACACAATCAATACATTAAAAACTTGAAAGGACTAGTAGCATTGAGACCGGGGAGGAAACAAAAAACCCAAATTCAGCCAGGTTGGTCACCTGGGAGGAGCTGCCAGCCGGGCAGCAGGGAGGGGCAGCTGAGGACAAGGGCTAATTCATTATTCCCTTACAGCTGAGAGGCTTCTTGGGATCTGAATTTCTCACTTCACCCAAATGGAGCTTTGGGGTGGCTCAGGGTGGGTGAGAAGAGCAGGAGGCCCCAGCTGGAGAGGAGGGAGCCCAGAATTCCAGGCCAGAGGGAATGTGGAAAGTGGGTCTGAGTGCCCCAGGAATGTTCAATGAGAAACCTTCCCACCCATCCCTGTGGGGAATGGGGCAAACCCAAACCAGAGAAACTTTTAAAAGCACCATCAGGTGTGAAGTTATTAATTAGAAGATTAAAAAAAATCTCTGCAGAGCCAAATCAGTGACAACTCCCACCTCTGCTGGGGGGAAAAAGAGGGGAAAATCTGCTTTGGGCTGGATTTGAGCATTCCAGAAGCTCTGCTCTCCTCTGATGCTGAAGTTGAAGGCAGTGTCATTGCAGGGAGATGTTTGGTGAGGCAGAGCACAGGCTGGAGCTCCCTGGAGAGGGAGGGAGGGGAAGGTGGGGAGCCCTGCTAATCCCAGGATTATTTAAGGAGCAATCCTCAGGCACCAGGGTGAAATCCCAGCCTGGCCAGGGGAGAGGAAACCTGTCCAAGAGCACTTCCATGCACCAACAGCATCTCCTGCACAAGGATTGAAAAGCCCAAATTTGAGATAAAATAACATCAGCAGACAGCAGGAAAAGCCTCAGCTGGAACCTGTGGGCATTTTATAACATTTGGAGGGAGAAATTACCAAAATCCAGAGATTCAGATTAAAAACAACACTGGAAAGCAAAGAAGGGACAGCTGAGTGTGACAGAGGAGGGTTAAGGACATCTCAAGTGTGTGCAAAGTGTGTTTGTGAGGCCTGGGGGCACATTCCCAGGGAGCAGGTGGGATCTGGGCACAGCAGCAGCAGGAATGGCCTTTTATCCACGGGAAAAGCAAACCACAGCACTTGGAAAGACAAAGACACACGAGTAAAAGAACAGTCTGTAAAATTTCCCCATGATTATAAAATGCAAAACTATACAAAAATAGAGAAAATTGACCGTTTTCTTATGTGTATAAAAACAAACAAACAAAAGAAAACCCCCAAGTCCCCAGAATGCAACACAACCTCTGGGCAGTGCTTCCATCCCAGCTCCACAGCCCCAGTCCCTCACTTCCCTGCAAGGAACAGGTGAATTCCTCACGTTTTTTCCTAAATATCCTGGCAGGACCTTCTCTGCTCCTGACTTTGTGACTGGTTTCTGCTTGGGAAGCCCTTTTGCATCAGAAGCCTCAGTGGCCACCCCAGCTGGGAGCTCCTGGGGTAAGGCAGTGTTGGGCTGACCCAGCTCCAGCCCAGCTTTGTTCCCATCGATGCCAAGTGGGGATTTTTGGGAAGAGTGGCTCAGCAGGCAGTGAAATCCAATCCCTACTGCAGTCATCATTGCCAGGCTGAATTACTGCACTAGAAATTCCAATTTCTTTGGGTTAATGGGGCAGAATCTGCCAATAATCCAGCAAATTAGTGACTAAACTGCATTAGGAAAACTCATTTGAATTCCAGAGATATTTGCCTCATTGAATTCCCATCGAATTAAGAGGAGAAACCTTTGGTATCAAGTCAGATGGCCAAGCCTTGGCTGCGAAGCTCCCCAGGATCCCAGAACACCCTGGAACATTCATGTAGCACCCAGACATTGCCAGCCCCCCAGGGACACCCTGGAACATTCATGTAGCACCCAGACATTGCCAGCCCCCCAGGGACACCCTGGAACATTCATGTAGCACCCAGACATTGCCAGCCCCCAGCAGGACTTTGGCTGAACAAAGCTCCAGAGCCTGGAACCCCCCCAGATGCCTTTGGTGAGATGCTGAAAGGAAATAAAGCAGGGATTGACCCCAGGCAGGGTGTGAGGGGGTGACAGTGGCCCTGTGGTGTCCCCAGCAGGGTGTGCCCGTGGTTTGGGGTGGGATGGGCACAGAGCTGGCCCTGCCCTTGCTCCAGGGAGGGATATCCCACGTTCATTAGCAGCTGTGCTAACGAGGGGAGACACCCCCACAGCGAGGACACTTTCACCATTGTCCCCCAGGGGTGGCAGTGGCACCAACACCCAGGTGTGTCCCAGGAAACCCTCCCTGGTGTCCCAGAGGGGTGAGGGAACAGAACCATGGCCCAGCAGCTGCCAGGAAAACATGGAAAAATCCAGGTGCGAGCCCCTGGATGCACGGGTGGATCTGCTCTGCCTCAGCAGGACAAGCACAGCACACACAGAGGCTGAACCCAGCCCTGCCCTGCCCTCCCTGCTCCTTCCCACACACCCAAGGGCAGGGCAGAGGAATCTTTTCTCAAAAGGAATATCAAAACCTCATTTTGCTTGGCGGGGAAAAAACCCATCAAACCCAAAGCAGCTCCTTGTGCTTTGGGGGATGGCAGCTGATGGAGCCACATCCATGTGGAGCAGGAGCAGCACGAGGGTGACCCAGCAGGGCAGCACTCAGCAGGAAAATGGAGTCTGGCCCAAGCAGAGCCATCCCTCACTCCACACACGTGGTAAAACTCCAGCGTTCCCACTTTGGGATTATTTATTTTGAATGCTACAAACTCTGCTGCAAAGAAAAATAGAGAAAGGGCAATGAGGTGGGGAAAATAAAAATCACTGGTAATGGAATTGAATCAGAACACAGAGCTTGGACAGGACAGGGAAGCAGCTTTGTGTCATGGATTGGGTTTGGGATCACAGAGGGGACCAGGAGCCTGGAACAGATGCCACAGGAGCTCACAGCACAGTCTGTCCCTCCTCCACATTCCCTCAAAGAGGCAAAAAATCCCAACCCTCCAGCAGCTTCCAGGCTTTTTGTTCCCTCCAGACAGGAGAGAAGCCCAATGCAGCTGTGGCCCATCCCAAATTCCAAGGAACACAAAACTTCCCTCCTGTGGGTTTATGCAAAGAAAACAATCTTAAAATAATAAAATAAAATTAAAAAGCCACAAAGCTTCCTTTTGAGAAAGTAACATCATCTGCCACTTCACAGCTACAGGCATGATGCAAATGTAGCTTATTTCAAAGGCCTCAGCCCTGTCCCCATGGCCCTGGAGAGGCCAGGAGCCCAGGACAAGGCCCAGGAAAGGATTCCACCAGGAATTCTGCACCGTCAGGACAGACCACAACAAAGAAGGGACCAACACTTTGTTCTTCAAAGGGACACCATGGACAGCACATCTTTCTGAGCAAATTGAAACTAGACCTGGAGAATGTTATCAGCACACACACAAAAGCTCCTGCTTTCCTTTGGGGCAAGGATAAATCAAATAAATAAAAACATTGCTGCAAAGTTCCCCTTTCCAGCTGCCTTGCCCCATCCTCACTCTGGAACAAGCAGCACGTTCCTCCCTGTTCCCCACACTGAGCCTGGGCTGGAAGACATTCAAAGTGAGTGTGAACCAAAACATTTCACCCACATGAGGAAAACAGCCCCATTTCCCTCAAAACTCTGCCCAAGGCCTGTTTCCCCAGCCCTGCACAAACCCCAACCTGCCACACCAGCAGCAGGTCCATCCCCAGCTCCTGCCAGGGGCTGCTGCTGCTGCACTTGGTGCTGGAGAGGGCTGGAAAACCACAAAGTGCCTCAGTGGTGATGCAGGAATCCTGGAGGCAGCTCCAAGCTGCTTCCAGAGCATCCACAGGGGCAAGGCCACGGATGTTTGCAGGAGAGGAGCATCAGCCCAGCTCAACTCAAGTCCTCCCCAAACTGCTCCCAGTTTTTTCCCTCCCTTTGCACCCCTTCACTCCTGCCCAGAGCGGCCTCAGCGGGGTGAGTGACACGGTGACATTCCTGCAGCCTTTTGGCTTGGTGACAGTGACATTCTTGCACACACTCAGCCTGGGTGACACGGTGACATTGCTGCAGACACTCAGCTGGGTGACAGGGTGATGTTCCTGCAGCTACTCAGCCTGGGTGACACTGCACACGGTGCCCCGGCAGGGGCCATGCCCCGGGGTGGCCCTGCCCTTGAGGGGCTCGGTGCAGCGCTCCGGGCTCTCCGTGTCCCCGCTGCCATTCCCGGGATGCTGTGGCACGCCCTGGGCAATGCCCACAGGTTTGCCCCTGGCACGGTGCTCCGGGGAGCAGGCAAAGCCAAAGCTCGGGGGCAGCTCTGCCTCTCCCAGGGGTAGCAGGCGGGACAGCTTGGGGACATCGCCGGGGTAGCGGAAGGACCCGGCGGCCTCCCGGGCCCTCCTGGGCTCGGCCTGCAGGGGGAGGTTGGAGGGCCGGAGCGGGAGCCGGCTCAGCTCCGCCTCCTGCGGCCGCCGCTCCGGAGCCTCCCCGACGGCACCGCACTGGGACAGAGGCAGGAACGGGGACACGGTGTCCGGCGGCTCCGAGGGCTCCCACACGCTCTCCACAGCGCCAGCCGGGGCCAAGTCCCAGAGCTCCATCCCGCCGGGAGCCGCCTCGGGGCCGCGCTGGAGGTGCCGCAGGCCCGGCCAGCTCAGGCCACCCTCGGGAGCCAGCAGCTCGCCCTCCTCCTTGCTCCTGCTCCTCCTGGCTCCGGCAGAGTCCTTCCTGGCCCAGAGCCGGCAGGGCTGGGGGGCGCTGCGGGCCCCGGGCGGCTCGGCCAGCTCGAACTCCAGGCTCTCGGTGTCCAGCGAGCGGCTCCGCCGGTCCACGGAGAGCGGCGCGGGCATGGAGGGGCTGAGGCCGTGCAGGCGCAGGTGGCGGGGCAGGCTGGCCACGCCCCAGTTGCAGCTCTGGAAGGAGCCCGGGGAGAAGGCCAGGGACATTCTCTCGTCACATTCAGCCAAGGACTCTTTCTGTCCGTAGCCATCGTCAAAGGCCTCGGCGATGTCCTCGCCCGCCGTCAGCTCCGGGTGCTGCTCACACTCCCCTTCCCCGTCCTGCTCCACGTCCACCACGTCGAAGGTGACCATGGTGGGGAGGGCAGGGAGGTTCTGGGTGAAGGATGAGCTGGAGGCCGAGCTCCCCAGGCTCTCAGAGAGGCTGGAGAAGAGGGTCCCGCTGCTGGCAAACTCCACCAGAGCCTGGGAGAAGTTCACAGCGTGCTCGGGCTCGCTGCCCACCTGGGGCTCACCAGGACCGGGCTCTGCTCCACCACCGTGCTCCTGCTCGGGCAGCCTGAACGCAGGGAACATCCCTGCCTTGCTGCCATGGATGGGGTCCCCAAACATCCCACAGTCCGGGTCTGCATCGAACCCCGGGTTGTTCTTTGTGAGCTGAATAAGGCAACTTCCAGGGGCTTTTTGGCTGTTGTAACAGTTTTCCAGACACCGAGTCCCTGGAAAATCCCTCCACTCTGCATTTTCAGCCCTAGCCACTGCAACCCCACCATTGACAGCCCGGCCTGGGGTGTGTGAGGCCACCTGCTCACTCCCAAGGCCACTCTGGCTCTTGCCAGTGGAGCTGGCTGCTCTGGTTTTACATTCAATGCACTGCTTCTCCCGGGGACACTTCTCCTTGCTGGAGACATCCAGGCGTTTCAGGACCGGCTCCCTCTGCAGCTCCCAGTACAGCAGCTCCTTCTGAATGGCTGCAAGCCCCTCCTCTTCACTTTCCATCAGCCCTCTTTTCTGATCCATCATCTGCTGGATCAGGCTCTTCTCTGCAGGGAGGCAGAAGTCCATGAAGTAGCTGAAGATGCCCTGGCGTGGGACTTTGCCCTCGAACAGGGATTCCTCCCCGTGACAGGGGCTCATCAGGGTGTCAAACTCATAAAGTGCATCGCCACTGTAGCTGTCCCGGGGCAGCCGGTCCTTCTTGAGCTCCTCTCCAGCCTCATCCTCTGGCCCTGGCGTGGTGGAGTCGTAATACCCCTCATCACTGTTTGGGGCAGACTCCTGCTGGTCGCTCTGGGGCGTCAGGAGGTCAACGCCATCCATGGCATCCCCCACGTAGGGGTTGGCATCGGCCTCGTGAGAGGCGTGCGTCTCCAGGCTGCTGCTGGACACCTGGGCCCCGTGGCTCCTGTCCCCCGGCACGCCGCCGTCCCACACCTGCTGCAGGTACTCCTCAGCCTCCTCAGGGATGGCCATCTCCTCGCCACCGCCCTGGTAGGTGACGAGGCAGGAGCTGCGCTTGGCGGCGTCGCGGCTGCGCTCCACAGAGATGCTGCTCTCGGCGATGTCGGGCTCGGCGATGTCGTCCCCGCAGCCCGTCAGCGAGTCAAAGCTCTTCAGGGAGGTGACGTCCCCCAGCATGAGGCTCAGCAGGTCCCCGGAGTGCAGGCAGGGAGGCTCGCTGTCCATGAAGTCAGGGTGGAAGGCCAGCAGCAAACTCTCACGGTCAAACTCAGCGCAGGCAGCAGCCTCGGGCTCTGATTTTGTATCCGGAACGTCCCCGTTCCCTGGCACGGCCACCGTGTCACCCTCGGGGGTGCCTCCATCAGCTGCGGGGCCCGTGGGCTCGGTGGCCTCCCCACAGCTGGAGTCGCCCCCCGAGTCCCCTGGGCCGGCCGTGGCCTCAGGGCCCGGCCCTGCTCCCCTGCTCTCCACGGCCCCTCGGCTCTCTGCTCCCATCCCAGGGGCATTCCCGGCCTCCTCGGTGTCCCCGTTCCACTCGGGGAGCTCCGCCTTCTCACTCTCGGCTGCCTTGCTCTTCCGGTGCCGCCGGATGCTGTTAAAAAACCCTTTCAGCCCTTTCTTGGGTCTGGGGCACGAGGATTTCTCCCCGTTGGGCTTTTTGTCACAGCCCTCGATGCTGCCGGGGGGAGAGCCGTCCTGCTGGCCCGCCTCCGCCCTGCCGCCGCTGTCCGGGGCCAGCTGGGCGCTGCGGGAGCCGGGCAGGGGCCCGGGCTGCCCGTCCCTGCCGCCCTCCGCGGGGCTGCCCGGCCGCGCCGCACCGCCCTTGTCACAGGCGGCGCCGCTCAGCCCGTCGTGGGTCTTGCACTTGCTGAGCCCCTTCTTGCCGCGGCCGCCGAAGAAGCTGGGCAGGGTGCAGATGCTGCGCTTGCCCCCGAACAGCTTGAAGGCCGTTTTCCTCAGCTTGCCGGGGGGCGGCTGCTGCGGCTCGGCCGCCAGCACGGAGCCGTCGGCGCTGTCGGGAGGGCCGTCCCCGCCCTCCTGCCGCCGCCGGTCCGCTCCGTCCCGCTCCTCCGGGCTGCCCGTTTCCATGGCAGCGGGCGGGCCTGGCTCTAGCTGCAAGCGGCGGCGCGGGGAGCGCGGAGCTCGGGGCGCAGGGATGGACACATCACCGCCGACCTGAGGCACAGGAGAGGGCACACGTGAGGGAGGACAGGCAGCGGAAGGGGCAGAGCTGAAGGCACCGGGGTCTCCATCGCCGGCTGGAGGAGCCTCCAAGCTTTGCCTCCACTTCCAAAATCCAGGCACCAAAATGTCGCCTAAATGTAGCAGCTCACCAGAGCAGGAAAACCACACATTCCCCCTTGGGTAAATCCCTGGGGACACGCAGGTCTGACCCCTGCACCTCCTCGCTCCAAGCCCTGCAGCTTCCCAGATTTTCTGTCTCCAGGGTGATCAGGTTTGGCCACCTTAAAGTGAGAGCAAGCAGCTTCCAAACCCTCTCCCAGCTCTGCCAGGCCTCATGCCAGGCTCCAAAGAGCATCCTGAGGGAGGCCAAACCAGGACACAGCCCCCCCTACGCACGTGTCCGGGGAAAAATCACTCTGGTTACTACCCTGGCTTTTTTTAATAGAAGATTTCAGTTGTTTTTAAAATAATCTGTGCAGCCAGAGAGAATCGCCTTAAAAACACCCACTGTGAACCCCCTGATCAGATTATCCCAGAAGCAGAGAGGTAGGTTTGAAATCTGACCCTGGACTGCTGTTAGGAACAGCAGAAATAAAACAATTATAATCATGTTTCTTTTACAGAGGTGAGGGTGGAGAAATTAAATGCAATAAAATCCTAATGTGCTCCCAAGCTGTAAGTGCCCCAGGCTGAGCTCTGACTGACAGGAGGCCAAGCAAACCTTCCCAAGATGTTTAGCCAGAGATCCCAAATTAAAAATACGTCCAAACGATGCTCCTGGACCCCACACCAAACCTGCAATTCCAGGTGATTTTTATTCCTAGGTTATTCTGCCTCTATATTGATCTGGCATCGGCTGGAACTGGACGGGCTTTCAGGTCCCTCCCAACCCAGCCCATTCCGAGGTTCTGGAATTCTGGGATTGCTGATAACCCCTCACGTTCACCTGTCCCGCTGGAAGCAGCAGCTGGGGCGTAGCCGGCTGGCACAGCCGCCTCCCCAGCGGCAAACTGGGCTTGTCCAGCTCCACCAGAGCCCACCACGAGTCCCAGGAGCCTCCAAAGCCTCTGGAGAGAGCTGGAGAGGGGGGCCTGGGAGAAATGCTCGCACCTGGCCGGGAGCGGGGCTGCTGGAAAAGGGGGGAAATGAGCCTAAAGCTGCACCTGGACAGGGGCGGCTGGAGAACAGCCGGGGAAGGGCACGAGACAGAGCCAGCATTACAAAAATTCCTTTTGGGAATCGTTCCTCTCCAGCTCCACGTCAGCACCGCGGCACGGCTGCGGAGGGGAGGCTGGGGTAGGATAAAAAATGAAATAAATAAAAATGAAAGAAAGGCTAATAAAGGGCACCGAGGGCAAAGAGCCACCACCAAGAGAACGTGGAAAATAAGGTTTAAAAGCCAACAAAAAGCAGCACGGTAACAATGAAATGCAGCGATTCACCCGCAGAGGGGACCCTCGGGACCCCCGGCCCGCCCAGCCCCGCACGGGGCCGCTCCCCCAGGCCGGCCCTCCCCGCTCCCACCGCCGCGCTCCCAAACTTTCGGGAGGATCCGTGAAACCGCGAGGGGCGGGGGGGGGAAGGGGGGGGTCGGTCCGGGCCCGGGGAGCGGCGGCGCTGGGAGCGCGGCCCCGGGCCCGGCCCGTGCCCAGCACTTACCACGGGCGGGCGGCGGCGGCACCGCGGCACCCCCGGGACCGCGGCCCCGGCCCAGCCCTCAGGCCGCGCGAGGGGCGCGGGGCCGCGGGTCCGCCCGGCGCGGCCGGCAGGGGCGGCGCCGCGTGACGACCGGGGCGGGGCCTCCTGATGGGGGGCGGAGGGGGCGGGGCCTGGCGGGCGGGGCGCGGTGATTGACGGGGCGCGGCGGCGGGGGGCGGGGCCTGTGCGCGAGGGAGGGCGCGGTCTCCGCATTGGGCCCAATGGAACGGGGCGGGGTCACGGTGACGGGGCGGGGCCGCTGGGCGCGGTCCCCACGGTGTCCCCACGGTGTCCCCCCATGACCGTCCCACGGTGTCACCCCCGGTGGCCCGGGGCGGCCACAGCCGGGGGCGTCCCGGTGGCGGGGTGGGCGTGGCCTCAGGGCTGGTCCCCGTGCTGGGGGCGCGGCCTCGTTAGCGGGAATGATTGACAAGGGGGCGTGGTCTGTGAACGGGGCGTGGCCTTAGGGCGACACCCGCGGACCACGCTGGGTCACGGACACGGAGGGATGTCCTGTTCTGTCCTGGAGCGTGACACTGTGGGGTAAGGGATGGACACTGTGTGACACCGGGGGGTGAAGGATGTGACAGTGTGTGTGACACCGGGATGACACGGCGTGTGTGCCGTGGGACACCTCCCTGGATGTGCTGTGTACCCCACAGGCGTGTCACCCGTGCCACGGCACTGCCAGCCCCCCACTGCTGCACACCCACAGTCCCACGGGCACTGAGCAGCCCGGCAGGGAAGAGCCCTCCCCATTTTTGGGACTCCCAAACCCCATTTTTGGGACCCCCAACTCCCAAAAGCCCCTCGGATCTCCACGTGAGGATGACAGCAAGGATGCCACGAGTGGGAATCACAGCAGGGCATGGCAATGTCCCCACAGGACAGCCTCTCCCAGCTCCGGGTGTGCTCCTGCAGGTGGCTGGGAGGGGACAGAAGTGGCAGCAGCAGTGTCATCATTCCCTATGGAGCCTTGTCCAGGCTGCTTCCAAGCCCTAATGCTCCCCTTGGGAGAGGCCCAGAGCCTAATTAATAGATGCTGATTAATTGATCCCCCAGCCCCTGACACAGGCCCATAAATCCTGCGGGGACGTGCCTGTGTTAGGCCCAGAGCCACCCTTGGAGCTTTGAGGCCTGGGAGCACTTCCCTTTGGGATGGCACAGGGCAGGAGGGAATGAAGGGAATGAAGCATGGGACACTTCTGCTGCTTCCCAAAAGCCTGCAGAACATCCAGAGCACACGGCTGTGTGGGGACTGAGCTGCCAGGGAGCAGCAAGATTGATCCATCAGCTCCCATCACGCTGTGGGAAGAGCCAGGAGGGCACCTCCAGCCCCACTGGTGAGGGCAATCCCCGTGCCCAGGGCAGGAGGGATGGAGGGACACAACGGCAGTGCTGGGATGGCCCCCTCCAGCCTGGCATTCCCTGTGTGCAGCCATTCCCTGATTCCTGCCCAGCCATCCTGGCAGGGCTGCCCAGCGTGGGGAGCTTCACCAGACAGGGCACAGCAGCTTCATACCAAGAACAGAACACTTTAATCCAAACCCCAGCCCTGCCCAACCACGGGAGACCCTCAGCCCCAACAGGAAGCACTTTTGGGCTGAGAAGATGATGTTTAGGGTCAAATCTGGGACTCTCCCAGCCTCTCCTGTGCTGCCAGCTGGGAGTGCTGGGCTCTGCCCCTGCTGGGGTGGGCACACACGGCCAGGGCCAGCCCAAATCCTGCCCCTCCCAACTGGTGGAGGCACTTGGGAACTTCTCTGGGAATCCTGGAATCAGGAGGGACATCAAAGCCCACCCAGTGCCACCCCAGCCATGGCAGGGACACCTCCCACTGTCCCAGGCTGCTCCAAGCCCCAGTGTCCAGCCTGGCCTTGGGCACTGCCAGGGATCCAGGGGCAGCCACCTGTGCCAGGGCCTGCCCACCCTGCCAGGGAACAATTCTCATCCTCACAGCCAAGAATTCCTCCACACTCTTTCCCAGCCCCTTCTCCAACCAAAATCAGCTAAAGGTGTAAAATCACTCAGTACAGACAGTCTGAAACAAACCTAGAGGAACAGAGATCCTGCTCTATCCTTGCTCTGCAGCAAACCAGAGCTGAGACCTCCTGTTCTCTCTCCTCCTTCTCTTCCCTTCCCACCTCTCCACATGGGCACAGCCTTCTGGGGACACCTGGCAGCAAAAATGAACCTGTGACCCCAAATTCCCAGAGGTTCCACAGATCTCAGGGATTCACTACCAGGGTGGAGCAGGTTTTCACTGGGGTGCTCAGTGATGTCCCTGGGCAGGCTGGCATCACGGCTGGTGCTGCAGGTACTTGGCCAGGGCTGTGGGGATCTCCAGCTCTCCGAGGGCGGCCGAGCGGCCAGGCTGCTTCAGGAGGCGCCTCATGGCCAGCCGGGACTGGGACAGCAGGGATTTGGGATGAGCTGTGGAAGGAAAATCACATGGTCACCTTCAGAACACACAGCCCTGCTGCCCTCCAACCCAGCATTGCCCTAAGGAAAGGGACATGGGCTGAGCAAACCAACAGCATTGGGACAAAATTATCTTTGGGTCCCTTCCAACCCAAACCATTCCATAATTCTATAAAAATTCCATGATCCTATGAAAACTCAACCTCTGATTAACAGATCCCACAGATCAACCTCTGTGCTGGGGCTATGGACTCCGGCACAAGCTCCCACAGAAGATGGGCATAGAGAAGAAATCTCCCATACCCACATGGAAATAGGTGCAAGATTTGAAACTTGGGCAGTACAGGAGAGCCCAAGCTAAGCAGCAGAAAGGAGAGCAAGGGTGAAAAGCAGGAGGTAACCCCACAAGTGAGGGGAAACCCAGGCTGTGGGAATCATGGAACCACAGGAGGGCTTAGGTTGGGAACTTAAGCTCATCTCATTCCATGGGCAGGGACACCTTCCCCTATCCCAGGTTGATTCAGCCCCACTTCACACTCCACTGCACAAACCTGCCCTGACTGGCCTGGCTCCAAACAGGGAATTGGGCTGGAGGCCTCCATGTATCCCTTCCAAACCACAGAGCCCATGGATGATTTGGTTTTGAAGGACCTCATAGATCATTGACTTCCCATCCCCAAATCTGGAACTCCGAACCCCTTTGGGTTCACTCAGTGAATTCCCTGGATCCAGGGGCAGCCCCACACCCGAACAGCGCAGTGACGCCGCGAGGGGACCGAGGCTGAAGGAACCCCGGGTGTGGCTGTCGGGAAGGGGGAATCGGAGCCGAGCTGTGTCCATCCCAGCCCCGGGCACCGACTGCGGTACCTCTGGCGTGCAGCAGCAGCTCCAGCCCCTCGCTGCGCGGGCCGGGCCGGTCGCTGTGAGGCACGCCGGGCAGGTACACGTTGGCCCCGAAGTCGATGAGCAGGCGGATGAAGTCGGGGCGGCAGCCATGCCTCAGGCACGTCTCCAGCAGCGTCTTGGGCTCGCGGATCTGCGCCAGCACGGCCGGCTCGGTGCAGTTGTAGTCGGGGTCGGCGCCGTGCAGCAGCAGCAGGCGGAAGCACTCCAGGTGCCCGTAGGCGGCCGCCAGATAGAGCGGGCCCGAGCAGGCCGCGGTGTTGGCCGCCCACTCGGGCAGGCGGGCCCGCGCGTTGGGCTCGGCGCCGTGCTCCAGCAGCAGCCGCACGATGCCCGCCCGGCCGTCGCGGGCCGCCAGCAGCAGCGGCGAGCAGTTGTTGTAGGCGCTGCCCGCGGGGCTGGCGCCCGCCTCCAGCAGCAGCCGCACGCACTCGCCGTGCCCGTTGCTGACCGCCACGAAGAGCGGGGTCTGCGCCTTCACGTCCAGGCTGTCCACGAGCGCTCCGTGCTGCAGCAGCAGCCGCAGGCTCCGCTCGCTGCCCCGAGCCGCCGCCAGGCGCAGCGGGGTGCTGGGCACGCCCCAGCCGCTCCGCCGGTTGATCAGCCTCCGGTACCGGTCCTGCGACAGGAGCCGGGCCAGCGCCTCGTGGTCATCCTGGCACACCGCCCGGCTCAGCTCCTCGCTCTCCCCGCTGGCCTCCTCGTCATCCCCGGGCTGCAGCAGCGAGAACATCTTGTTGATGTCCATCAGGGTCATCTTGTCGGGGCTGGGCTCCATGTGCCGCTCTCATGGTAAAGGATGAAGCCAAAGATCTACGGGATGGCAGAATCGGCATCAAACCCGGGTTAGAACCAGTCCCTGACACCCACAGCTGCATTTTAGTGCAAGTTTGTACTCAACAAAAGGAAGATTCACAAAAAAAATTGACAAAATTGGATGAGGATGCTGCTGATGTGCCCTGGCACCACATGAGGAAATCCACATGGGTGAAAGGCTGAGGGAACAACGGAGCTCAGTGCTGTTGTGGGTATGTGGGTCAGGATCCCATAAAATCATGGAATGGTTTGGGTGGGAAGAACCTTAAAGCCCACCCAGTGCCATGGCAGGGACACCTTCTACTGTCCCAGGCTGCTCCAGCCCCAGTGTCCAGCCTGGCCTTGGGCACTGCCAGGGATCCAGGGGCAGCCACAGCTGCTCTGGGCACCTGTGCCAGGGCCTGCCCACCCTCACAGGGAACAATTCCCAATTCCCAATATCCCATCCAGCCCTGCCCTATGGCAGTGGGAGCCATTCCCTGTGTCCTGTGTCCCCAATCCTGAGGGATGAGGTGAACGTGAAGCAGTCAGTTTGATTAGGGATCAAACATCTCCCAGCATCTCCCTTCCCAAACAATGCCAGCGTTACAATCCCACTGTTTTCCTCCCTCCTCCTGCTGGAGCCCCCTGATCACGGCTGCAGAAGGGTCTGGGATGTTTCTGCTCAGGGATTTGGGGAGGAAGGGTGGAAGTGCTCAGCTGATCACACCAGTGGCACTGAACCCTGGGGCTTCCCTGGGCTCTGCACCCGGGATGTGGCCTCAGGACAGTGGGGACAGGGATGGGATGTCCCACAGGGATGGGATGTCCCACAGGGATGGGATGTCCCGGCTGGCACCTGGGCAGCTGGAAACACTCGGGGTGGGCACAGGAATGTCTCATAGCCCGGGACAGCTCGGGCTCCCTTGGAAGAGGCAGAGCCGGGGCTGGGCTGGCCTGGGAGAGGCCAAGGAGCTGCATGGGGCAATTAATTAGTAAAGGAGGCGTAACAAACAGTTAATTATCTGATAATCAGAAGGAGCAATTAGCCCCGTTGTCCAGGGCAGTCATGGGGACCCGTCCCACATCACCCATGGGGACACAGCCACCAGCTCAGGGGGACCCCAGCCAGGCCACCAGCACAGCTGGGGACACTGGGACAAGTCTGATGGCACCAAAGCTCTGCCGGGCTGCCACCCATTAGCCCAATTTATACACAAATGTGGGAAATTCCAACACTGCTGCTCCTCATTGGACACACCAGGGATGAGCTCTGGAGCTTTGGGATCACCCACCCTCATGGAGAATGGGCTGGGGGTTCCTGCGGGTTTGAGTCAAAAAGACAGTAGAGTTCCCAGTTAGAGCCCCCAGGGAAATGGTGTGGGAAAGGAAAAGAGCAGCTGTGACATCTCCTGAACAAACAGACAGCATCTCCAAAGGGAGGCTCCTTGGGCTGAGGGAGGCTCCTCAACCAGGAGAGCCCAAACCAGGGTTCATAGAATCACAAAACGGTGAAAGTTCTTTTGAATAGAACTTTAAAAAATGGTTTGGTTTTGAAAAAAAGTTAAAAGTTCGTCTCATCCCACCCCTGCCATGGCAGGGACACCTCCCACCGTCCCAGGCTGCTCCAGCCCCAGTGTCCAGCCTGGCCTTGGGCACTGCCAGGGATCCAGGGGCAGCCCCAGCTGCTCTGGGCACCCTGTGCCAGGGCCTGCCCACCCTCACAGTTCTGTCACCCCCTGAGCACCTGCGGACCCCAAAGTGAGGTTGTGACAGAGCACACAGGGCCCACATTTGTCCCTCTGTGTCCCAGTGCCCCCTGACCCCAGCAGGTCCCGGTGCCACCTTACCTGGGTGTGGGGGATGCTCAGAGCCCCCGGGGCCAGGGGGGTCCCATGGGGGTCCTGCCGTGGTTTGAGCCCCTCAGGGCAGAGCAGGAGAGGCTCTGGCAGGGCCGGGGCTGTGCACTCACTCACAGCTGAAATGCCACGGCAGCACCGGCCCGGGGCACTGAGGCTAATTTTAGCCCCTCTGGGGTTTTATCTTACCACTTCCATTCTTGGAAAGCTCCCCCTGGGTAAATATAGAGAGGGCAGCGGGGTGGGGGGAGGCTGGGACAGGTGCTGGAGGCTGCTCGACCCCTCTGAGCACACCCAAAGCTTTTTCTCTGCTGTTTCCCTGCAGGAATCGCAGGGAATGGGGAGGTTTGGGGTCCCTGCCAGGGCAGCACCAGCCTCTACCTCACCTTGGCTGCTGCCAGGCACTCAAATTCCCTCTCAACCCCCTTCCAGCCCTCCCTTCCCCTCTTCAGAGTGATACAAATGGCCATTTGCAACCTCCAAAATGATTTATTAGACACCAGGATGACAAAAGGTACTGAAGATGGTCCAGATTTCCCACCTGAGCTGCATCTGCCAGAAGGAACCACAGCCAGGGTTCCTGAGGCTGCACAGGACCCAGGAAGGCAGGAAAAACCTCCCAGGGCAAACAAAGGGAGTGGGGAGCAGCACTGGGGCTCTTATCAAAAGCTGTCAGCTGGGAATTGCAATCCTATTTTATCCAGCTCCCTTTAAACCCTCCCCAAACTCCTCAGCACTGGAGCAGGAATGGGCTGGGGGTTTGGGGCAGCCTTATCATGGCAGGAGATAAGAGAGAGACCCAAATTACCCAGCAGGAAAATCCCCACTGTGCAAGGAGTGAAATCAGGGTGCTCTGTGAAGTGTGTGATCTGTGCCACCACCACATTCCTGCTTTGGAGCCTGGAATGCAGGAAAATGGTCAACATTGGTTTGGTTTGGGCTTTTGGTTTTCTTCTGCAAATTCACTCAAAAACAGATTATTTCTTCACAAAGGTCAATTCCCCAAAGCCAGCACAGGAATGGGATTATGGAGTGGGATGTGGATGAACCCTGGAGCAGGAGAGGGAGGTCTGGGGTGGTTTTTCCTGAGTGTCAGGAAGATGCAACCACAACAGGGATGCTGCAGCCACAAAAGCCAAGCCTGGCTGGAAACCCCTTCCACAAACCACAGAAATCAAAGCAGCCATTAAAAAGACACTGTTTTAAAGGGGAAAAAAAGGGAGTGCAGACAACAGAAGTGCTAGAAAATGTGAAATGTAGGAAACTTAAAGATGAAAGGAAAATCCTTGAAAGGCAAATTAATGATAAACCTCTTGTTCTTTTGTTGTCGCTGCTGCTGTTTAGTTGTTAACCAAGAGAGATCTTAGGAACAAGGAGCAGATTAAACCCACTTCTAATGAGGCAAACCCCCCCAGCCCAGCTGGAATCCCACCCAGCCAGGAGCAGGAACATTTCCATCCATCCCAGGGGATGTTTCAGCAGCAGGGGCAGCCCCAGCCTGCAGGAGCCCAGGCAGGGGTGACACTCCAGCCTGAGCCATTGGGGATGAGCTTCCCATGCTCCAGTCTCCAGGGAAGGACAAGGAGCTGGGAAAAGCTTCCTGAGCTGGCCTCTGCTCCTCAAGCTTGATCAGCTCCCTGGTAATTGGGGAAGAATTGGAGGGCAGAAGGGTACTGAGTGCCAGTCATGGGTTTTTGGGAAGGTAAATCCTGTCCAGAGTTGCTCCCATTAAAGAGATTATCGTTATTAACGCAGCTGAAGAGAGCTAATGAGCTTGTGGATTTAGCAGGGCTCAGCAGTTACAAGTTTAGAGCTAAACAGTCCCAAATAAATGATTTTGCAGGGATTAGGGATTTACTAACAGTGCTCAAGGTTGGGAGAGCAGAGCTGGGGATGGGGCTGCTGTGTCTCCTGCCTCTGGGCTGGGAGTCACTGCCAGAGCACAGCTCTGGAATCTGGGATCTCCCTCTGTGCCCTCAGCTCTGCTCCACATCCCAAACCTCAGCCCTGGGCTTCTCCCAGCTGGGAGTGGCCCCAGCAGCACCTGGAATAATAATTCCTATCCAGGAATCACCCAGGTGTTACCCAGGAATTACCCATATATTTATTGTCCAGGAATCACCCAGGTGTCTGTTATCCAGGAATTACCCAGGGATAATACCTTGGCTGCTGCCAGGCACTCAAATTCCCTCTTAACCCCCCTCCAGCCCTCCCTCCCCCTCTTCAGAGCGATACAAATGGCCATTTGCAACCTCCAAAATGATTTATTAGACACCAGGATGACAAAAGGTACTGAAGATGTATTACCAGGGATTACCCAGGAGTTACCCAGGTGTTTGTTATCCAGGAGTTACCCAGGTGTTTGTTATCCAGGAATTACCCAGGTGTTTGTTATCCAGGAATTACCCAGGTGTTACCCAGGAATTACCCAAGTGTTTGTTACCCAGGTGCTACCCAGGTATTTGTTATCCAGGAATCATCCAGGAATTACCCAGGAGTTTCCCAGGAATTACCCAGCAGTCTGTTATCCAGAAATTACCCAGGTGTTTTCCAGGAATCACCCAGGAATTACCCAGGTATTTGTTATCCAGGAATTACCCAGGTGTTTGTTATCCAGGTGTTACCCAGGTATTTATTATCCAGCAGTTACCCAGGTGTTATCCAGGAGTTATCCAGGTGTTTGTTACCCAGGAATCACCCAGGAATTTCCCAGGTATTTGTTATCCAGGAATTACCCAGGTGTTACCCAGGAATTACCCAGGTGTTTGTTATCCAGGAGTTACCCAGGAATTACCCAGATGTTTCTTATCCAGGTGTTATCCAGGTGTTACCCAGGAATTACCCAGATGTTTGTTATCCAGGTGTTATCCAGGTGTTACCCAGGAATTACCCAGGTGTTTGTTACCCAGGAATTACCCAGATGTTTGTTATCCAGGTGTTACTCAGGTGTTTTCCAGGAATTACCCAGGAGTTATGCAGGAATCACCCAGGAGAGGGCAGGGACAGCAGCCCAGCATCCCCTGCCTGCACTGCACATCCCTGCCAGGGCCCTGCTGGTGGAAATTCCTGATTTATTTGGTGCATCCACACACAAAATACAGAGTTAGAAAGGAATGGTGAATCCAGCCATGCTGCTGCTCCTCCATGAGTCATTTCTTGAGGAATTCTGGCAGCCCCAGGGGTTCATCTCTTTCCTTCCACTGCACCTTCCCTTTTGGAAAACAGGATAAAAGGATGGTTTGGGTGGAGAGGAACCTTAAAATCCATCCCATTCCAGCCCTGCCATGGCAGGGACACCTCCCACTGTCCCAGGGTGTCCCAGTGTCCAGCCTGGCCTTGGGCACTGCCAGGGATCCAGGGGCAGCCACAGCTGCCCAGCCCAGAGCCCCCTGCTCCATCCATGGGAGGTTTTGATTATTTATAGGTTTTTATTGATTCATTTTTATTGATTCCCATTCACACTGGATCCCTTCCCTCTCTCCCACAGCTCCAAGACCTGTTGTTGAAAGAGAGGTTTGTATTCCCCTCTCATACCCTCCACAGAAAAGGAAAATAAAATTCCAGGAGAACACTGGAATCCATGAGCTGTTTGCAGCCCAAAGCAGCTCCAATTATCACACCTTTTGTCCAAATTTTGCCCAAATTAAATTGCAGCTTTAGCAATTCTAGCCAGTATTAATGCTAATAATCCAATTAAATGCAAAGTGAGTCTAATTAAGGTAAATGAAGGATTTCACTGGCAGCATTAAGAACATTTAAAATTAGCAAGAAGTGAAAAAGCCTGAGAAACACCCAGGGACTGAGTGTACTCCAGTGCCAGGCCCTTAAAACATAGAAAATTCCCATTTTTAAGGTGTAAATTATTCATCAGGAGCTGGCTGATGGGTCTGGAGTCTGTTCCAGGGCTCCCAGGGAAGTTTTGTACCTGGAATCTCCCTCTTGAGCATCTTTTCATCTCAGCTGAATTTGTCTGCACTCAAATCTCTAACACCTCACTACCCATGACTAAAAAGAATGGGATAAAAGAGGATTTTTCCAGCAGCTGGGCTGTGGGTTCCTCACTCTGAAGCCATCAGAAAACATCTCTTCACTGGCCCATGAACTGGGAGTCAGCTCCTTCCAGCAGCTCTGGCTGCTCCTCAGAAAGCTGGGGAAGTCAGCCTGGACACACCTGTGGCCAGGGGAGTGAGGGACAGAGCTCTCCAGGAGCAAGGGAACACTGAGGAGACACTTGGGTTTAACATAGAAAGGAAAATTTAAATTTAAAAAAAGACCCAGAATAGCACAATTTGCAGAAGACGCCAAGATTTGTACAGTGCCATTGGTTATTTTCCCTTTTCCCCATTAGTTATGTTCCTTTTTGGGTTGTTTTTAACACCCTGCACTCCCCAAACTAGGGGGATCACCCCATTTCTGTTCTGTAGAGGGGATGTAGCTCCACACTCACTTGATTAATTAACATCCTTTAAGTGACTACCCCTTTCCAAGGTGGGGTTCTGAGTTAGCACCCAATAACCAGAGCAGCCACTTCCTTTAAAAAGGCCAAGTGTTTATTTTTGTAGGGAATAAAAATACCTGCAATCCAAGAGAGACTCCATGGGACAAACAGAAAAGACACAATTCTCCTCTAGACAAGATCAGCTTCAAGCAGTGCAGGAACTGAAATGCCCCACAGAGACCCATTTGGGGCTCATTCCCCCCACAAATGTCCCCCAGCAGTGACACAGACACAAACAGCCACAGGGACACTCCCAGCCAGCACCAGACACAGTTTTAGGGACATTCCTACAAGGATCAGGTTGGGGATGCCAAGGAAAATCCAGCCAGAGGATCCAGTGCTGAGTTACTCCAGTAGTTTCTGCTACAATAAATAGATGGAAATACAGAAATGATATAAAAACAAGCCCTTGATCCTGCCCTGCTCCTGCAGCTCCCAGGGGGTCACATTAATTAAAGTCATTAGCAAACCTGCCCTAATGAATGGCCCACCTGGCTGCCTGGTGCCAAGCACAGCCTTTATCACCCCCTGCTTCCTTAGCTAATTAATCAAGTGCTGGGTGATAATTAAACACAAATAGGACATGCACAGCAGGTTCCTCCCCCAGGGAATGGCTGGGTGTGCATGAGGGAAGGATGGAAACCAGAACAGCTGGGAGAGGTCCCTATAAAAACAAGCCCAGCCCAGAGCAGAGGGGTGAGAGGAGAGGAGAACCCTTCTGGAATGTTCCTGGTCACTCCTGGGTACCCAGCACTGCATCCTGCCAGCAAATTCCTCTGAGTGCCCAAGGCCAGGAGCTGAAGGAGCCTCAACAGGAGCTCTTCCCTTTCCAAGGCTGTTCCTGGGGCTGCCTCAGCTTTGGGGGCACCTCTGAGGGCTCTCTGCTCCCAGAGGTGATGGAAACAACACCCCAGGGCTGCTCCACACCAACATTCCCACCTGGAGATCCTGTGGGGCTCTGGGCACCTTCAGCTCCTGCCAAATCCCACTCTGCAGGGCTGGGGAAACTCCTGAAGGTCCCCAGCTCCCTCCAAGCCCAGCCAGGATGGCTCTGGATCAGAGCAGGTGGATTTTTACTCCAAGGAATTCACTTGGAAAGGCAATCACTAAGCACAAGAACAGACCTAAAAGCTTTTACAAACTGCTTTTCCTCACCCCTAAAGAGGCCATGGAGAACTAAAACTATGGACAACCCAATCATTCCCCCTTTTTCCCTGCAGAGCAAACAGCACCAATTGGATTTTCTCTCCCACAGGTGACAACAGCAAAAGAAAACCCCAATTTAAGAATCCACAGAACAAAGTTCACATTGAAGACGTTTCAAATGAAGCTCCACGAGTCCCTCTTGTGCTTCAGAGTAGGAGTTTTAACACAGAGCATGACAGGCCACTACAAGGTTACACCTGGTTGTAGCACAGGAGACACTGGGAAAAGGCAGGAAGGCATGGAATGTCCTGGAGAAACCATGGAATGTCCTGGAGAAACCATGGAAGGTCCTGGTGAGGCCATGGAATGTCCTGGAGAAACCATGGAATGTCTTGGTGAGGCCATGGAATGTCCTGGTGAGGCAGGAGCAGCTCCAGAAAAGGGAGAGTTTTCCACAAACTGCAGCAAATCTGATCCCTCTTCCCTCCCAGTTCTCCCAGTGTCAGGAATCCAAATGGAAAGAACTGCACAGCTCCAAATCAAAGCAGGATTTCTGCTCTCACAAAGCACAGCTGCTCCCTAGGAATCAATCAGTGAAAGGAACTTTCCCCAGCAGCAGCAGCAGATTCCCAACAGCAGTAACAGCTCCTCCACTGCTCCCACACTTCCAGGGAGCAGAGGATGCTCCAGGATGCTCCAGGGGCAGGGAACACACATTTCCTGGGCAGCAGATCCCAGCTGAGCTCAGGACACTGCAGAGCTCTGAGCAGCTGCTCACTTCTGCTCTTCAAACAGCCCAGAGCTGCCACCAAACCCAAAAAGCTTCTCCTTCATTGGTTTTCAAACCATGGGCTTGTGGAAAAAGAGGAAACCCTGGAATCTTTTCCAGCCCCTAAATTCTAGCTCCAGCATGAAAGGCTTTTAATACACTGCAGCCTCTGCCTCACACTCCACACATGAAATCCAAGAGGTTTGAAAGACATAAATTTTTGGGTTTGGCTCTGTTGTGCCAAACCCAAAAATTAAAAGCAACAGATTACTCCAAGCTTACAACACTGAGTAACCTGGTGGTGGTTGTACCCACTTGTAGTAACACTGGAGTTTTGTGGAGACAACTTTTTTAGGAACAAGGAAAGATTATTAAACTCCTACAATGGCAATTCCAAAGGCAAAGCACCATACAAACATTTCCAGGAGCTTTCTGCAAGATGGATTTGTACAGTAATTAACCAATGGCACCTTTAAGTCCTTCAGTAGTCAATCAAAACCCTCTCCAGTTTTAGATCTCTAATGAAAATGAGAGAATTTATTAAAGATATTCAAAGAACTGATGATCCATAGAATAACTGGTCCTAATTAGTGCCTGTCTTGGCTTATGCCCCATTTTCTCTCAGATTTGGGGATGGATGTTGCCCATTGCCCCTGGAAAGAAAAGACAGGGCTGATCCATCACTCACACCTGGGTATTTCCAGTGTTCCATTTTTAATCAATCACTCTTGCAGCTCCCACTTCTTCTTTAACAACTTTATTTAAGTGTGACAAACCCTCAATACTAAAAATCTTCCTCTTTGCCATTCCAGGCAGTGGCAAAACTCTGTGCTCTCTTTTTCCCCAGATCTTTCATGTGCTTTATAAAATGGGTATTTTCTTACCCAGAACAGCCACTCAGGGAGGTTTGGGCTGGGTTTTGGACACTGGATCCACCCAGTGATTTCACCAAGGGTTAAAAGCGCACGAGCAGAGTTATTGCGCTTTCTGCTGTTACAATGGAATGTTTCTGCTTTCACTGGAGATTGGGAAGGCTCAAATATTTTCACTTGGCTTCCAAACTTTTTATAAAAGAGCAAATCTGATTTGAAAACTTAATGGCAGCACCTAACTGAAACAACAGCTTGAGAAGAGGAAAGAGCAGCATCCTGAACAGAGCTGCACAGGGGGATTCAGTGCAATCCAGCACAGAACAAGGACAGTGGCACAGCTTTCCTGGGGAGGGGAACCCTCCAGGCTCCCAAGGCCTCACCACCATCTCAGAAATGTCCTCAGGCCTTGACCTTGATAAGCAGCAGCACCCTGAGCTTATCAGGAACACTGGCTGCTCCCAGGGCTGGAGTACAAACTCCTGGGTTTAGCCACCAGCCCTGCAATCTGATTTTTCTTGCCTGAATAACAAGGCAAGTGGAACATTTTTGTTACTGACCTTTCAAAGGAAGGTATTGACCCAAATTGCAGCCAGGCTGGGAAGTGACTCTGATAAAAGCAGCTCTCTATAAACAGGGAACTGAATTGTCCCCAGGGATACACCTGGACCTGGTCCTTGGGGCTGTGCCAGAGCCAAAGCACTGGCAATGCTGCTCTCCTGGACTATGGAGTACTTTGGATTTGTGAGTTCAGCCTCTAAGGGAGCTCCTGTTGTGCTTACAGGGAATTCCACATAAACCCCTTGTTCAATTCCTTACCTGCTGATTCACTGCTGTTGAGTTCAAGTGCTGCTAGTGATTCTCTGATTCCAGGAAACCTTTAGGCCTGAACTGCTGATAATTCCAGGGCTCAGTCTGGGAGGATGCTCCACTCTGAACCCTGTGACTCAACAGGAGAATCTCCCTCATTTTATTTCATTCCATTTCATCCTGACCCTTTTCCATCCCCAGCCTCCATGCTGGTTGATTGTAGTTTTAGATTGCCTGATTTTCTATTTTAGTTTTTTCTCTGTGTGCTTTAACCATTTAATAAGTTACAGAGTGAAACTTGCTAATGAATTTGGTCACACTTTTTTATATCAAACCTGCTTTTGCTGATGCCTCTCCCAAGGATTCTTTGGGTGACCTTCAAGCACTCATTTGTGACCCCCAATCCCTGGGAGAGAAGTCCTTGCTTCTGTTTCTTCCCAAGTTCACTGCCATGAGAGATACTGTTCATGAGACAGACAAAACATCCCTAAAGTTGCTGGAATCTGAACATTCCCTAGAATCACTCAGCAAGTGATTTTATCATTTCAGGCCCCATTTCAATACCAGAACACAGCCCCATCTGTAACTGCTGTCTCATCAATGATTCCACCTTGGAACAGAGTTACTCTCTTGCTTCAGTTTAACCAAGATCATAAAATAAGAGAGAAAAATTCCACATAAATGTTCTGCTGCCTTTCCTCATTTCCAATCCTCCCTCTTATCACAAATCCATGTGTTATGGGCTGGCCCTGCACTCCCATCAATAAAGGAGCTCCATAAAAGCTGCTGAACTCAGAAGAACAGCAAAAACCCCGGAGAAACTGCAGCAGAAGAAAACCTCTCACAAACACTGACTACAGACAGGACCAAGAGCACACTGCAAACTCCAGCACCAAACCTGCAGTGGCCTGGCTGGACATGGACACAGTCTCAGAGAAGGCACAGGGGGTTTGGTTTTGTGTAACAAATATGCATAGGAAACAAAACATGAATCAGCTCTGCTACAAGGCAAGGGTCCATGCAGAGATTCATTCACAGCTAAGAAAGGTTGGGGGGTTTTATCATTTGAAGACAGACTGAAATTTTTTCTTGTTTTAAGATGACCTTGGACCACCACTGAGAACAGAGGGATTTGCATCCTTCCTCCTGCAGTTACTGCCCAGCTCCTCATGGAATTGGCAAGATTTCTTCCAGCCTCAAACAGCAGAGCTCATAGGCAGCCCTAACCCTCAGAAAAGCCAAGTTCCCAGGGATGCCAGGCAGGCTCCTGGCAGCTCTGCATCACCTGAGCTGCAGGAGGTGTCCCCCAGCAGCTGCTCCCCAGCCCTGCACACCCCTACTCACACTCAGCTGCAAATGGGGGCTGCAGCAGCTCCCCAGAGCTTCTCCCAGCAGCTCCCAGAGCTCATTCCTGGTGCTGAGCCTGCCCATCCTCCCTGCAGGCTCCGGGATCCTGGGGCTGGGCTGGGCTCTCCTTGTGCTTCTGCTGCCCCAGGGAGGGGCCATTGCTCAGCACAGGGGCTGCTCCCTCTGCACAGTCCTGAGGAGGAGTTGGGGCTTTGGCAGCAGCAGCTCCTGCCTTGGGTGAGGTGCAGCCTTTGCTGGCCAAGGGGCTGTCCAGGATAGGGAGTTTCTGCACAAATAAAAAGGCACAAAAACAAATAATTAATACCTAGATGCCAGAGAGGGACAAAAACCAGGTGTCAATATAACAACAGCCCTGTGGCAGTGCCTCTTTTCCAGGTCTGAAGTAGCTGGACACAAATCCTCAAATGCCTGACACAAACATCAGGATCTGTGTCCAGATATTCCTGCCATGTCTTACACAAACATCAGTGTTTAACCAATAAAGCTGAATAAAGCTGAACATTTCAGTATTCACATCACCCCAGCAAAGGGCACTGATGTTCTTCTCACTGGTGTATTTTAAAAACTGTATTTTGATTTGTTTGGGGGTGTTTTGGGGATTTTATCACACAGAGGTTTTCACTGAACCCTCATTTCCACCCAGCTGGGGTTTGATTCCTCTGCCATTTCCACTGGCCTGGTGTCAGCATCTCCTGCCCTCAGCCCAAGGATTCTGCAGTGCCCTGGAGAACAGGCAGAGAACAAAGCTCCAGGAGCCTGAAACAGCACAAGCATCACTCATTGTCATGGAGCTCTCAATAACAGACAAGGCACAGGGAGTACCCATGTTGGGAGCCAAGTAAGGAAGGCATTACTCTGAAATGATCTGACTTGGATCCTGGCCCCACAACAGTGCATGGCAAAAAAACCCACAACAAAACGACTCCACTCACATTTTTAAACTAAAATTTTAACAGGATTCTTTTTCCTAGCAGAGATATGAAGAGATGTCTTTGGTTACATTATTTTAAGACCTGTTTAATAAATTTGCATGAATTTGCAGTATATTTATCTGATTTGATTTTATGTGATGGGAAATGAGGAAATAAATGCCAATATTTAAATATTTACATTTAATCTACAAGTCTAATTTCATACAATATATATATGTTTATAATATATAGCATATTTAATGGCCAAGACTTATATATTTATATTGCATTATTACAGTATATATATATTTATACAATATCTTTATATATTTCTAGCATATATGTATAATTGATATATTTAATGGCCAATATTTATAAATTTATATTATATATTATACATACATGCAAAAATTTTTAGCATAGATTTATATTATATATTTCTATCATATATGTATAATGTATAATTTATATATCTGATGGCAAATACTTATATATTTATATTTATATGTATAATTTTATAATAGATATTTATATTATATATGTATAATACATATTTATATAATACATGTGTAATTTATACATTTAATGGCCAGTATTTATATATTTGTATATTTGTATATTTATATAATATGCTTTATACAATACATTCATAATATATAATATAAATATATAATTAAAATATATTTATATATAATACATGTACAATTTAGCTATTTAATGGCCAATATTTATATATTTATGTTATATATATCGTTTTACACAGTATATTTATTTAATATACTTTCATTCTATAGTTATATTATATATATATTATAATACATGTACAATTTAGCTATTTAATGGCCAACATTTATATATTTATATTATATATAGTTTTATACAGTATATTTATTTAATATACTTTCATTCAATATTTACATTATATATATTTATGTATAATATATATTTATATATTACATGTACAATTTATTTAATGGCTAATGTTTCTATATTTATATTATATATAGTTTTATACAGTATATTTATTTAATATACTTTCATTCTATGGTTATATTATATATAAAATGTATTTATATAATACATGTACAATTTATCTATTTAATGGCCAATATTTACATATTTATATTATATATAGTTTTATACTGTATATTTAATATACTTTCATTCTATAGTTATATTATATATATATTATAATACATGTACAATTTATCTATTTAATGGCCAATATTTGTCTATTTATATTACATAAAATATGTATATGTATAATTTTATACCGTATATTTAATATATTTTCATTACATATGTATATGATATATATTCATATATCATATATATAATATATTTATATAATACATGTACAATTTATCTATTTAATGGCCAATGTTTCTATATTTATATTATATATATTTTTATACAGTATATTTATTTAATATACTTTCACTCTATTTTTATATTATATATATTCATGTATAATATGTATTTATATATTACATGTACAATTCCTATATTTAATGGCCAATATTTATATATTTATGTTATATATATTGTTTTATACAGTATATTTATTTAATATACTTTCATTCTATAGTTATATTATATATAAAATGTATTTATATAATACATGTACAATTTATCTATTTAATGGCCAATGTTTCTATATTTATATTATATATAGTTTTATACAGTATATTTATTTAATATACTTTCACTCTATTTTTATATTATATATATTTATGTATAATATATATTTATATATTACATGTACAATTTTGCTATTTAATGGCCAATATTTCTACATTTATGTTATATATATCGTTTTATACAGTATATTTATTTAATATACTTTCATTCTATAGTTATATTATATATATATTATAATACATGTACCATTTAGCTATTTAATGGCCAAAATTTGTCTATTTATATTACATAAAATATGTATATGTATAATTTTATACCGAATATTTAATATATTTTCATTACATATGTATATGATATATATTCATATATCATATATATAATATATTTATATAATACATGTACAATTTATCTGTTTAATGGCCAACATTTATATATTTATATTATAGTTTTATACAGTATATTTATTTAATATACTTTCATTCAATATTTACATTATATATATTTATGTATAATATATATATTATAATACATGTACAATTTAGCTATTTAATGGCCAATATTTGTCTATTTATATTACATAAAATATGTATATGTATAATTTTATACCGTATATTTATTTAATATATTTTCATTACATATGTATATGATATATATTCATATATCATATATATAATATATTTATATAATACATGTACCATATTTATATAATACATGTACAATTTATCTATTTAATGGCCAATATTTCTACATTAATATTATATATACTTTTATCCAGTATATTTATTTAATATACTTCCGCTCTATATTTATATTACATATATTTATGTATAATATATCTTTATATATTACATGTACAATTTCTCTAATGAACGGCCCATATTTCTATATTTCCATTACAATATTTCCATGCTAAGGCCAACACCACTCCCAGTTCACCCTTTCAGCGCCGGCTGTGCCCCCTTGGCTCACGCTCTCCAGCTGCGCCGCGCTCTCCTCCAGGCTGACGCTGTGCCTCAGGCAGCTCAGCAGCTGCTCCAGCACGCTCTGCTTGGGCTGCATGCCCTTGTCAAAGCGGTTGTACATCCCACACCAGAACCTAAAACCAGCCAGAAACAGCACTTAGGGGCTCAGCTGGGCATCGCTGCCAACAAACAGATGCTGGGTATTATTTATAACAAATCAAGATTAGGAATTCATTTGAAAACCTGCCACGGCATTGGATTATTAAATTCGGTAGCAATGGGCAACTTTTCTTCAAGTTAAAAAATCTGGCAGTAAATATTAGAATAGGATGAAAATGCTTTTATTTTAATAGCAGATTTATTGGAAGCTTGGGCATCTTATCTTCCACTCCCTAGTTTGCCCTGATGCCTCAGGGTTTAGCTTTTCTATTTTTCACATTCTGTGCTGCTTTGGTGTGAGGGTCTGGGCTTCATATTAAGGGATGGTGAGCTCTGTGCACAGAGCAGGGAGCATTCCTGCATTCCTGCTCCAGCTGGGGACCAAGGACAAATGATCCAAATCTCAGCCCAAGAGCACAAACACCCTGGGCTGAGAGAGAAAAACAAGCAGGATGGGACTGCATGGGCTAAAGCTGGAATGGGACAGTGAACTGCAATATGGAAATGGAGCAGAACTGATCACAGTGAGAGACCCTGTGACCAGTTGTGCATTTTGTGACCATTTTGGTTCATCTTGGGTGCAGCCCTGGCTGGGCTCTTGTGCTGCCCAAGGTGGATCCATTGAGGCCTTTTAATAAATCCCTGCTTTATTCTGTGCTCTGTGTAGTCTCTGTTCTAGGCCAGCCTTCACAAGGCATCAGCCCAACCTCCCAACTTTCATTTGCACACGCAGCACTTAAAATCTCATTTTCATCTCCCTCTCTCTCAGCAGGGCCCAGGAGTGAGGCAGAAACAAAGCCTGGGGAAAATCCTGAACTGGGCACCAAAATTCTTGCTTGAAAGACTTCCTTAATATACATTAAAAAGGAGGAAAAGAGGAACTGTTTCACACTTCAGTGTGACAGAGCAAGCAGTCAGGGGGTGCATGTGGTTCTGTCTGAAGTTCTGCTTTTCTTTGCCTTTCCCCACCCTCTTTTCTCAACACCAAATTACAAGTATTATTTTAAATTACAGCATCTGGATTTATTTTACCTTTGCACTGCTCCTCTTAGCTTATGCCTGAGGAATGGAGGGGAAAGGTAAAACAAACCAAGCTAATCAGGGCAAATTTATTTGATTTACCATGACTTCTTAATGAAAGAAATGTCCCCCTCCTTCCCCTTCTTAGCTCAGCCACTTACTGGAAACTGAAAGGTAGAGTGTTTGGTTGAAGCTCTTTGTAAGCTGTAAATCCTCTGTACAAAGGATTTCTCAACTCCTGCTTCCTCTGCAAGAGGAAAGGCCACAGGGAATGGGTCTTCTCAAAGATTCTGGCAAGTACAAAGAACATCTGATCACTAAAAAAAGCAGCAAGTGGATTAATAATTGCAACTGTTGGGAGCAGAATTAGATTAAGGGAGCTAAGAATTGTTTTTATGCTGGATCTGATTGATTTCATAAACACAGGATATTAAAATGGACACTCAGGGATATCTGCAAGTTTTTGTTGTGCTCCAAAGCAAAACACCTTTTTAGGGATATAATTTTTTTTTTTTTCTCCCATAGGTTAAGGGTAACACTGCCTTGATAAATGGTTATGATCCACAATCTCCAATCCATAAAGCACACCCCTCTGCAGCCATTCCAGGGGATGTGTGGCCTCCAGGAGCCCCCAGCTCACCTGAGCTCCTCCCTGTCCCTGTGGCAGGTGCCCAGGAAGTTGCCAAACTGGCAGGAATAGACGTGGTCATGGATCTCCAGCAGGAAGCGCTCGCTGAACTCGAAGGAGCAGGGGAACTGCTGCATCAGCTGCCACACACACTCCACAAACTGTGTGAACACAGGGGACACCTCCTTGGGGTCCCCATCCAGGTGGCCACACCTACAGAGGTGCAAAAAGCAGAATAAATCTTCTGTCACCCACCACAAAACATCCCCTTGCCATCCTTCTGTCATCCATCCAAATCAACCCCTTTTCTTCCAGGTCAGGTTTATGTTTTGATCTTGGGAAAGTGGCTGGGATGCTCTCCCAGGGATTTACCAGGAGCATTACCAGGTCTGGCTGGAGCACTATGGAGGGGACAGAGTGGGGTGACTGTCCCTAGAAATGCTCAACAGATGTGTGGATGTGGCATGTGGGGACGAGGGTTAGTGCTGGTGCTGGGTGCTGGCTGAACTTCATGATCTTGGAAGTCTTTTCCAGCCTGCATGGTCCTGTGATTCCATGATTAGCACTCCTCAAATAACAGAATTTTGCAGGCAGGAAAACACCCAGAATTCAATCCATGATTTTGTAAAGCAATAAAAACACAGTGATGAAATAACTTAGCAGTTATTATAACTTAG
Organism: Ammospiza caudacuta; assembly: GCF_027887145.1. Classification (NCBI taxonomy): domain Eukaryota; kingdom Metazoa; phylum Chordata; class Aves; order Passeriformes; family Passerellidae; genus Ammospiza; species Ammospiza caudacuta. Next base: position 1,789,506 of record NC_080606.1, on the reverse strand, counting down.
CCTTAGCAGACCCTGGCTCTGTGTCACCATTCCAATGTTTTCCCAACATTTTCTCCTTTCAATTTCAATTTTTCATGGGATCCCCTAAACCTGCAGACAGTTTTGGTTTCACTCCCCCATCCCAGAGGAATGTGCCCCTCTCACCTGTGTGAGAACTTGTGGCCCATTGCAATCCACTCCTTTTCTATCAGGACCTGCAGGTTCAAAGCAGGGATTAAGAAAAGAGCATTAATTTGGTTAAAAAAGCAAAATGAAACCTTTGATGTTAAAGCCTAAAAAGCTGACAACCTGCTGACCCTATTGCTATGAATATATCCCCAGAAATCAATGGGAACAGCAATTGTGATTTATAGATTATCCAGTTACCAAGGCAATGGCCCTGCTGGAATCAGAACTCATTTCAAAACTATCATTTTGAGGGAGTTTCTAAGTTGTTAAAATCATAATATATAAATATATTGAGCTCAAAGAATTAACAGCTTAATATTACACTGTGCTATTTAATTTAGAAAAGAGTGTTGTAATATTCAGCAAAATAAATCAGCAAGTGGAGTTCAACAAATGTTTAACAGACAAAAAGAAATACATGAAATACAGCTGTGTAATGAGGAGTTCAGGATGAAATCAGAACAACTATGTGGCATTTTTTAAATAGATGCCTGTAGTTCTAGAAAATAATAACTGTTATTATCTGTTTTCCTTAAAATAAGATAAAAGAATCTGTTTTCCTTACAGATGTCTCACAAGGAACCACCTGACTAAAGCTGCATCCATCATTACTTTGCTGGATCATATTTAAAGATAATTCCTGCTATCATGATCCAGATTAAGAGGAGGAAGGGAGAAACTCACAACAGAGTTCTTAGAAAACTTCATTTAAATTGCTTTTTGAATTTTTCCATTCCTTGCACTGCTGATGAATTAATTCAGGAATAAGCCCATGTCAGGGGACTTATGCCCACAAACCATGAGGACAGACAGGGATGTGTCTGTGTCACTGCTCAGCTCCTGAGTGAAATCCTGCTCTCAGTTCATGCAGGATTGTTCAGGGACAAAACCCAGGCAGATGTTTCATGTGCTGATGGAATTTAACTGTTAAAAGACTGCAGTATAATCCAGAAATAAAAATAGAAACAATAAAACCAGCCTGGAGTGCAAAGAAACAGTCCTGGCACTGGAAAAGGCAAAATCTGCATTGTTCTGATTTCAGGGATTCCTTCAAGGAGCTCTCCTGAGACAGAGCAGCTCCTCAGGTATTTAACCAGAGATGAATGGAAAGAAACATCACAGACTGCCCTGAATTCAGGCAGGGATGGCTGTAAATTAAGAAAAAGCCTGCACTAGAAGCAAACAGCCAAAAGAAAACTAAATGGCTTTAAAAAAGGTGTGAAATGATGGAGATGTGACTGATGGACAGGGCTGAGTTCACCCAATTTCAAATCCCAGCAGATAAGAGACCTGCAGGACAAACTCCTTCAGCACTTTTTGGTGGATTGCTGCCAGAGCTGCATCCTTTGCTGAGATGTCTCATTAGTGGCTCCCATGTAGACATTGCAGGAAACAAGGATTTGGGAATTGTCAATCAGCTGCTGCCGTGCTGCTCACAGCAATTCCAGCTCATTACAGAACCAAAGCTGCTTCATGTAGGTCACCCATACTTGTCCCAGGAAATGGCCCGAGCCCTTCCCCAGGGCCTGCTGGCTCTGGAACTGCAGCATGTCCTTACCATGAAGCCTTTGAAGGTCCTGTAGAAGGGGTCCAGCAGGAGGCTGGCCAGGGAGCAGACCTGGGCCGTGCGGTCCCAGCCGTCGGAGCAGTGCACCAGCACGCTGGCCCTCTCCTCCCTCACAGCCTGCAGGGACACAGCACAGGGCTCAGGGAAAGGCTGTTCCCCACCTGCACCACCCCAAGTCCCGGGGCAATGGGGGCCATCTCTCCTCTGGCCTGTGGAAATGCACCTGTCCATCAAGAGAAGCCCCACCTACAGCCAAGTGCTGCAGCAGGCTGGTAAAAAACAGCCCCTGTTGTCACAGACACATTTTATGAAAAATCCTTTCTTTAGGATTTTTCATCCTGAGAAGCTGGGAGGCCTCAGGAACAAAATGTAAACAATGATTATCTGCTGCTGTGAAATGCAACAGGTGCATCTGGGATTGGTCTCATGTGGGTGTTTCTGATTAATGGCCAATCACAGTCAGCTGGCTCAGACTCTGTCCCAGACACAAACCTTTGTTATTCATCGCTTGTTATTCTATTCTTAGCCAGCCTTCTGATGAAATCCTTTCTTCTATTCTTTTAGTATAGTTTTACTATAATATATATAATAAAATAATAAATCAGCCTTCTGAAATATGGAGTCAGATCCTTGTCTCTTCCCTCATCCTCAAACCCCTGCGAACACTGACACACCCTGTGATCTCTGGAAGGCCAAGGATTCCCAGGCTCTTCCCTCTGAGGAAAAAATTTGGTGGACAAGTAAAAAACAGTTGGACACCCAGGGATTAGAACTTCAAGTTAAATTAGAAGAGTTGATGCCAGCTTCCCCCTATCCCATCACCTTCTGCCACTTAGGGCAGGAGAAAAACAAAAGTTTCTTGCTGCTGATGTGGGCAAATTGTGAGATAACCAACATTTACTACTCACTCCTCTCACCACATACTTCCTGCACACCCTGTACTACTCCTGAGTGATTTCCTTCCTTCTGCCTGACCTGCAAAGCCACCAGCTCTGCAGAAATGAGGACTGTGTTGAACAATCAAAATTAGTGTCCACATCAAACCAGGAGAAAACAAATCAGTCAAAACAATCCCTCAATTCAAGCAGAGCAGTGGGTGTATAATGAGCACAGGGTTAGTTGTTTGCACTGCTATATATAAAGGTCTATAAAGGTAATTTATTCACATTTTGTGATCTTATGTTTCACGTGAGAGCTAAGAAAGTCCTGACACATGGCACAGGACCTGTATTTGCCCAGCAGCTGCACAACCCAACATTTTTGGAGAGATTAAACCAACCTGAACAACACCTTCTCCTCAGAGCCACCTTCCCAGCCCTGCAGCAGTGCCCAGCAGAGCAGGAGGCATTCTGGTGAGCAGCTTTACCTTGGCCAGGAAGACACCTGCATCCATGACAGCCTTGATGTGCCGTAACCAGCCCGAGTTCTCCAGCCCCGTCAGGAAATCGCTCATGGAGGGAGACTTCATCTCACACACTGGGAGCACACACAGAGTCAGAACAGCATCCCCTGCACTCCTCACCATGCCCCTGAATATTTAAAGTGCTTGCAACAATATCCTGTCTAAAGGACACACTAACTGTTGTGTATCTAAAATTCATAACAAAAAAATCGCTGGTTTTGTGAGAACCGGCGATTCTCACAAATTTGAGGCTCTGCAAATCTCCTCCTGCTCTTTGTTTAAAGGGTAACTCATTATTTATTCAGCTGTGGTTTTTCCAGCAAAGAGCTGTTGCTTCACTCTACATCACCATCACATCTACCACCACTCACTGACTTGCCAAAGATTTGAAGTTATTTCTCTCTAATTTAGAGGCAGAAATAACAAATCTAACCTTGAAGGCAACTCAGCTGCTCTAATGAAACCCAGCAGAAAAAACACTTGGAGTAATAAAGTTCAGAACACTCCACAAGCCCCAGTGAATGAGATTTTATCACTGCTGGAGAAGAACATGGGAGCAAACAAGTTTTTATTCTGCCTCTTCTCCCAGCACACAATAAATCTGTCAGGAAGAGGCAACTGAGGACTCAGAGTTGTGATCAGGCCACTCTTCTGGGGGGGGAACAGCCCCATTTGTGTTCAAGGTCACCATGGATCCTGCAGGGCCACCTGGGAACACCAATTACCCAACTATTTTGGAAAAAAGATGAGCATTATGGTGCTTACTAAAATATTAAACTCCTATTTTGGAGGATTGGAATTGCACAATTGTCCAAAATTCTATCAATGAAACTCTGGGCCTCATTACCCTCTCAATTCCCAATCTCAGGTGACTCTTTTGCTGTGCTTTGCATTCCTCCCTATGATCACAATGAGCTTAATTACTCTGCATTTTCATATATTTATATATTAAAACATTAATTTAATACATTTTAAAGGAGTTTGGTTAAAAGGAATCAGAAATAAATGAAAAGTCAGAATGAAGTATGTATGAGACTCAAGTCTTTGGAAGATCATGCATCTCAACTCAGAAATACTGTCAATAATCCAAATATAGCAAACCCCAAAAAGCATTTCTGAACAACCTCTGTTGGTTTTCCTTCAATAAGTCATGAAGCAGCAATGAGACTGGCTTAGCTGTAAAATGTAATATTTCTCTAACCTTTTTCTATTAATTTAGCACATTCATCAAGGAATGCTTTTAGTGTAAGTTGCTATTTTTGAACCACTATAAAACCAAGTACAAAGAAAATGTCAAGCAGGAAAGCATTTTAACAGCATTAACACTTTCAGCCACCTGAATGCAGCAAACAAAACAAGATGCTGACTTTGCTTCCATCAGAACAGGTTTGTGCACAGAATATTTGGATGTTTGGCAGGAAGTTCTGTCCAGAGGGGTAAGAAAGACAAAGCCCTCCAGGGCTGTACCCACCTTCCAGCAGTTTCTGCAGGCTGCTCCTCATCACATGGATGTTCTCTATGCCAATGAATTTAAAACGAATGTTTTCATAATTATCTTCATTCTCATAGCCCTTCCCAGCAGCTCTGTTGGCCATGGCATTCAACTGGCAAATTCAAGGAGCAGAAAAGAAAGAAAATCACAACAAAATTCAGAGAGGCTGTTTTGCAAGTTCTTTTTCTTTTTTTTTTAATTTTTTTTTTTTGTTTAAATCTCCCAGAAAAGTTCTGGACAAAGCTGTTACTCAGCTGTACTTCCCCAACTCCCAGACAGTTCTTTCAGCTGTTTCATTAAAATTACTGCAGTTCATTAGTCAGAGGCTCATTAAAGCCCTGCTTAGGGTAGTATAAACACCCAGTTTCTGCTATCAGAGACACTAAACCTGCCCTGAGTTTATCTAGGGAAATTCAGAGACAGGCACAGGAAAGCAGAACTTGGAAAGCAATTTTTAACATTTTTACAAACATGGTATAGAAATAGCAAGGGAATTCCCAATTTTCAGACATACATGCACAGAGAAAATGAAACCACCTGAGGGAAACACAGAAACACTGAAGTTGAGCAGAAAGAACAGAGCAACTGCAAGACAGAAGCAGAAAGGAAATCAGTTGCTTTAACATTCCCCAAAGCAGCTCAAGAGCTACCAGGACATCTCTGGTGGGGACACAAAACAGAGCAGCTCAACCCCTCCTTATCAATTTGGGCAGCTTTTGGGAGAGAAGAGTCAGATGTGGTGCAGCCACCTTTAGAACTGTGAAATAACCCCAGTGCCTCAGTTCTGCCAGAGTGGGACAGGATGGCTTACAAGAAGTGCCACCAATTATAAATTCTCCCCTTGTCACCAAATGCTTTAGCACAAATTGCCACCAGGGATGGATTTCAGTGGCACATCCCTGCCACTGGCAGCTGTCTGTCCCAGAAGAAATGCACATATCATGGCAGAACAGGGATCTCCAGGGAATGTCACACTAAAAACCAAAATACACACTGGAGCAAGGCGGGAAACACTCCTTGTTTCCCCAAAAATACACTTTTTTTCTTGCCCTTGCCACAGTTTAACTAATCTTGTAGTTTATATGAAATAACTGCAAGATCTGAACAGTGAAGCAGGTTCTCAGAAAGCTCCATTTTCAAATAATCGAAATCTTTGCATTTAAATAACTGTAAGCTATGAAACCCTTGTGTTCTAATTGGCTTCTAACAACACTTCTAATCCATATGTTTACAGGAGAATCATTGCAATTGGTTTCTAAACTCAGTTTCTCAAGATGACAGTCATTAAAATTTTCATTTTGCAAGTATTTCCTTTCAAATAAACCCTCAGCTCTCAAGCTCTAGCCCCAAATCGTGGGGCTGGGTTGTATTAAGCTCCATCGTGAGTCTTATTTTTAAAAGGAAAGAAAAGGGGAGGGATTGCTTTTCACAGCTGCACTTCCTCCCAGATCTGCCAGTAAAAGCACTTCAGCCTTGTGGAACTGAATCCTGAGGCTTCTCTCCAACTCCACTTCCAGTTCTCTCCTTTATCCTTTAGGACTCTGCAGGAGAATGCTTCACTGTCCCAGCCAGGTTCACAACTGCCAGCTCCATCAGGTCATCCTGAACACAAACCTGTCAGGAGCCAGGACATTGCTGTGGCTGCCCTGGAGGATTCCAGATCCTGGCAGGGGCTCAGAGACCTTGGCACAGAGTCAAAGACACCTGTACCTTCGATTTTAGCCCATTACCAACTTTGTGCGAAGAGTTACAAGCCACAAGAGTTTGAGTAGAATGATGGTGAATTTATCACAGAGGGAAAATGTAGAATTTTGGGGTTTTTAGAATGGGGGTTCAGGAAGCAAGATGGAAGAATCTGGGTGTGTCCAGTCTGTCTCCTTCTTCTTCTTGGCCTCCATCTTCTGCTGGGATGGTGGCACTTTTGGATTGGTTTAGAGTAGAGACAGACTGTCTAACACAGGTGATAGGTATTGGGAAATTATTGTAAATAATGTTCAGGTAGTTTTTAGGACAAAAAAATAACACCACCCCCAAGGGCAGTCAGTGTCCCTCAACCCAACCTGCCAGACAGACCTCAGAGGATCAGACAGACAATGAATTAGATAAGAGAAAATAAACAGCCTTGGGAACAAGACCCAAGGAATCCTGTCTTCTTCTTCAGTCTCAGGGCTGGGAAAAAGAGACTTTCTAACACCTTGGGGTCATCTCAACACAAGAGACCTCGTCAAACCTCAAACCCAGGATACTCCCAGAGGCAAAAATCCTCAGGATCAACTTCACATTCCATTTGTACACTCTGGACCAGGAGCCCAATCCCACATTCCTCTGCAGGACTGACTGATCCAGAATGGTGACAGAATGACTGGAAACAGCACTGCACGTTCACACAAGAGATTCAAAAGCAGCCCAGAGCCCGTGGAGGTACCTTTGGCCTCGTGTCTACAACATACATGAAGGGGCAGCCGGGGTTGGCCTCTCGGATGGCCTGGAGCATCTGCTCGTCCTCCAGGCAGCGCGCGCTGAACCCGGCCAGGGGCTGGCTGCAGCGGCACAGGGCAGCCTGCAACACACACAGACAGACACACAGACACAGGGTCAGCCTGCTGCCAGTGCCCTGCTCCTGCCCCAGTGCCCCTGGGCTCAGCTTCAGCCTCTGCTCCTGCCCCAGTGCCCCTGGGCTCAGCTTCAGCCTCTGCTCCTGCCCCAGTGCCCCTGGGCTCAGCTTCAGCCTCCCCTCCTGCCCCTGGGCTCAGCTTCAGCCTCCCCTCCTGCCCCTGGGCTCAGCTTCAGCCTCCCCTCCTGCCCCTGGGCTCACAGCTTCAACCTCTCCTCCTGCCCCACAGCCCTCAGAGTCGCGGGACACACACTGGGAGATTCCACAAAGTGACAAATTCAGGGAACTTGCAGTAGTGAGGGTGAGGAGGTTCCACCTGCTCTGCCTGATGGTCACCACCCCAAATGTCAGCAGTTCATGGAATCCCAGAATGATTGGGTGGAAAGGACCTTCAAAATATCTCATTCTGCCCCCTGCCATGGGCAAGGACACCTTCCACTATCCCCAGGTGCTCCAGCCTGGCCTTGGGCACTGCCAGGGATCCAGGGGCAGCCACAGCTGCTCTGGGCACCCTGTGCCAGACCTGCCCACCCTCCCAGGGAACAATTCCTTCCCAATATCCCATCTGACCCTGCCCTCTGGCAATTTAAAACCATTCCCACTTGCCCTGTCACTAGGTTCCCATATAAAAGTCCCTCTCCCTCCTTTCCATGAGCCTCCTGAAAGTACTGGAAGGCAGCAATTTCTCATGTTTTCCATTTGGTTTCTATTCCAAACCATTCTTTGAAGTTTTTGTTATCAGTTGCTGTTGGACATTCAGAGCAGCACAGGGTGTATTTTAAGGAAATTTCATTAGTTTCCAGCACAGCTCCAGGCAGTGCCCAGGTCAAGGCACGCTTCCTCAGGAAAACAACAATTTGGCTGTGACTGAATTTTCCTAAGATCAGCATCTAAAACACTGCTGAGGCAGCAAAGTTACAAATTTACATTCTGGTCTTCAGTGGAAAAAAATAAAAATGAAACCTTCACTTATTCTGAACTAGTGGGGATTTATTTCAGGGTGGTTCCTCCTCTTCAATACTAAGAAAATCCAGCAGAGTCAACATAAAACTTGGTATATTATTCAATATAACTAAAGAGGAGATTAAAAAACCCCACATCAGAAGGAATTGCTGAAAGCTGATTAAGAAAAAATTCCCAACAGGAAGCCTGGAAAGTCTGTGCTTTTGGCAGAGCTCTGGATGCATTCCAAGTGTTTGCCTTCAGCTCATTCTGTGACTCAGAATGAAAGCCATTAAGAGAAGCACAGTTCTCAAAGGCCTCAAATCTAATAATTATCTTATTCTTTCCTTCCATTAGAAGGGAAGTGGACAAAAAGGAGAGCCCTCACTCCCCCCAGGCAGCAGGCAGTGAAGCACTAACATTGTTTTCCTTGTACAAGTAAGAAAGCACCGGAATCCGCCCTCGGCTCCTGAACCTTGAACTTCCCATCACCACGGCCTTGGTGGCAGCTCGAGGCACCACGATCTCAGGAGGGTAGGTGCTGCAAACCTGAGGGAGAACAGAGCAAAAAAAAAACACATATTGCTCCTGAGCACTTCAAAATTCATGAAAAATTCATCTTTAGCTTATTAGGTGACGAGGTGTTCAGGAAAACAATGCAGGAAACAATCAACGCTGCAGCTGAACCTAAAAACTGGACACAAAGCAGCTTCAAATAAGTTCTTTAAATGCAGAAATGTCATGGAAGTTTCTAAATTAGATTTACAGAATGGGTTGGGTTGGAAGGGACATTAAAGCCATCCCACACCCTGCCATGGACAGCTTCCACTGTGCTCCAAGCCCCATCCAGCCTGGCCTTGGACACTGCCAGAGATCCAGGGGCAGCCACAGCTGCTCTGGGAATTCTATTCCAGAGCCTGCCCACCCTCACAGGCAAGAACTCCTTTCCATTCTTTTTCTAAAAAAGAAATTAACACTATTTAAAAAGTTCTCTCTAAATGTTATGTAACTTGGAAGTCACTTCCAACACTCAGGTGGAATCCCCAGAGAGCAGCTTCATCCTTTCTCCTCAAACAAGCACAGTCTGTGCAGCATGGACTTCAAAGATAAGCTGCTCTCCAAGCCTGGCTTTAAATCAGGCTTGACAACTCCAAAACACAGGCTGGAAACTGTGAGGAAACTCTAAAGCACCTGAGAGTTCCACTGCAGCAAGCAAAGCCTCTGGGTGATTGCTGATTTGAGAGGCCACAGCAGTTCTGGAAAAAGCACCTCTCACATCAGAGCTCAATTCAGGCACCACAGGCACAGGCAGGTAAAACTGGCAGCCACCTCTGACAGCACAGGCTTGTATTTCTTCAATCCAGAGCTTAAAGTAAAGAAAGTTACCAGGGAAGGAGATTCAGGGTTATGAATATGTTGGTGTCTCCCTTGAAGTTGCTTGCCTTGCTTTTCAACAGCCAGGTCTGACTGCACAGAGCCCCAGAGGAAATAAAAAGGGAAATAATGTGGAGCAGGATTTTGAACAAGCTTGCTGACAAATGCTTTTGTTTCATGTTGTTTAGATCCAAGTTGGCCTTTCAGGGAAAATAACAGCAGCAGGCAGCTCAGACTGAAATGACAGAGGGCCCTTAGGTAGTAGATCCAACTGAGAAAGCAAAAAAGGCTCTGTTTTCCACTGCTGTCTTCCCTTCCTCCCTTCCCTAGTCCCTCTCCACTCTGCCTCATTTCCCACCAATCCCAACTGCTGCCATTTCCTTCTCTCCTCCACATCTGTCACCAGCCAGGTGGGACAGGCTTGGAAATACCAAAAGCAGCTCAGAGTACTTGAGGCTTTGCCTAACAGATGGGCTGACATTTCTGCAGAAAAACAAGGCTCTGCTCCCTTGTCAGGGGGATCAAACACAACAAGGTGACTCTCCCGGAGCATCAGCTGCAACTCCCCATCAAGATGATGTGCTTGAGAGAGCTCCTTCCTTCCCAGAGGCAGTGCAGGTCTGTCATTAATAACAACAAGGAGCTAGAGCAGGAATGGCTCCTTGGGCAGGAATTACCTCATAGTCCTTGTTAATATCTGTGATCTCCCAGCAGTCGTTGGGGATCCCCATGCGCTGATAATCCAGTTTCAGATCTATCAGCTTCCAGCCCATCTCCCGGCTCTCTTTGGACATTTTGGGGTTGTAAGAGAAAGCATAAAGTTCTTCAGGTTTCACTGGGAAGGGGAAAGAAAAAAATCAACAAGTTAGAGATGCAAAGATATCCAGGGAGGCCAAAACTTCTGGAAATCAACGACTGAGTGCTACAGAGGAGCATTGAAAGTATTTAAGACTTCTCAAATTTTATAGATTTTTGGTTTGGGATAGTACCAAGTGCTGAAAGTCATCCTGAAATCCTCAGGAATTTCCAATACTCAGTTCCCCAATGCAGGGAGATACATTAATTCTAACAAAGTGTTTTAGCCCAAGGTGGAAGAAGTAATTTTTCCTAAACTAATGATTTCCTCCTGAATTCACTGCAGTAAGCATGTTAGATGGGATTTATATCATCACCATTAAAACCTGGACTAAAAGATCTGTTTTCTGTGGAGAGTTCATACAACAGCCCCTGCACACCTGTAAGATCATTGCTCAGCAACAAATTCAGAGACTGGAAGACATGAGGGGTGTCTGGAATATTGCTGTCTGCCAAACAAAGGCTTCAGGCTGGCTCTGACAAGTGCCCATTTACCATCCCAACCTCCTTCCCTCTCCTCATAAAATGCAAATCCAACCAATAACTCATCCAGGTGATTCCCAAGGCAGCTCCAGAGACAGAGGGAAACCTGTCAGAGGCTGATAAAGCAGCTGGGTACCGAGCAGGTAACCCAGAGCTGTCCATCACATGTGTGCAAATAACCAGCAATGATGTGCTCTGCCAAAAAATCCATGAAGGGAGCACACTCAGACATCTTAAAACAAGAAAAATGTGCTGTTAAGAAACAAGAAGCAGAAGAAAAGAAAGAGCTACAGCATTTACACAGTGAAGTAGAGACCAAAGGAAACTGGTGTGAGCCCCTGCAGTGACACCTCCCACACATCAGGCACTACCCAGACCTCTAATTTTCAAACCTCAAAAACCAGTGACAGCTTTTAAATATAACACCACAAACCTGCCAGCTACAGCATCAGAGGCAGAACTTCAGAACTAAAATAACTCCAAAGAGCACAAGGGTGGTGCTGGGAGTAGACACAACCCTTAATATCAAATTAAAGAACATCTAAACTGGGCAAAGCCCATTTCTCCTACAGGATATTCAGCCCAGCCCTGGTGCCATTAATTCCCCTCCCTCAGCCTGGTGACACCATCACAAATTGCAACTACAAATGACATCCTTGTAATAACACAACTCCAAAATGGGTTCCAGCATCCCAAAAGCAGAGGGTGCCAGAGGCAGAAGCCAGGTAGGAGCTCAGTGGAATGCTGTCCTGCAAGAAAAGCCTGAAGATTCATCCATGCTGGAATAAAAAGCTGGATCCAGAAGAGAGCACAGGGGTTTGAGGGTGTCTGGGTCACACTGCAAGAGTGACTCCAAGTCAGGGCAGGGTGAAGCAGAGGCTTTTCTGAGCAAACACTGCAGAGCAGCCTAACCACACTGCTGAAACACAGCCAAGATGCCAAACTGTGGGATTTGGGAATTCTGTGAATGCCTGGATCAGCTGCAAAGGGCAGAACTGCACACAGCCAACAGCTGGGTGACACAAGGGACTGGCAGTGCCCAGGTCAGGGATATGAACTTTGCACAGTTCTCCAGAAGTTCCTCATGGGAGACCACATCACTCCCACTGCCAGAGAGTGACAAAATCACAGAGTTGCAACAGCCCATCCAGTGCCACCCCTGCAGGGACACCTTCCACTGTCCCAGGCTGTCCAAGCCCCAATGTCCAGCCTGGCCTTGGGCACTGCCAGGGATCCAGGGGCAGCCCCAGCTGCTCAGGGCACCTGTGCCAGGGCCTGCCCACCCCCAGAGGGAAGGATTCCTGCCCAACCCCCCAGCCAACCCTGCTGTGTCAGTGTGAATCCATCCCCCCTTGTCCTGTCACTCCAGGCTCCTGTAAACAATCTCTCTCCATCCTCCTTGGCTCCCAAGACTGTGTTTGGTTTGGAAGCAATGTCTGCTCCACAGAGCTCAGCCCCTGAGCCCTGCCACTGTCCCTGGATGCCGATTCTGACCCCACTCCTCCCTCCCAAAGCAGCAGAGCTTTCCCAGGGCTCAGCTTGGAGCATTGCAGACATTCCCAGCACACATTCCCAAGCTCCCAAGCCCTGCACCTGGCTGGGAGAGCTTGAGCAGGGAGGTGAACACGTCGTGGCAGTCCCTCTCCTGCCCAATGACAAAGTGAGCCACGTGGAAGTTCTTGCAGTGGATGAGCAGGGGGTACCCAGCCGTGGTCAGGGGCAGCTTCTCCACGCTGGAGATGTGGTGGTGCAGGATCTGCAGAAAAGGGAATAAACATCATTTGTCACTGATAAAGCTGTGAGCAGTGCAAGCAGATAGAAAACCTCTGCAATACAATCAGCTGTTTGTGCTTCCTGCAGCTAAGGAGCAGCAGGAAATGGGTTTATTTGTGACATCAAACCTAAACTGCACCCAAAACCCAGGGAACTAAAGCAGGACTGAAAAACCACAGAGTTACATAAATTGCTTTCAGAGACAGATGTGCAGCTCAGTTTACCTGATGCACTTTGCTTTGCTTTCACTTCCACTTGAAATACATTCTGTCATTCCCATTTCACCTCAGAATTAACAAAACAGGCTCATTTCAGGCTAAGTCTGCACTTCTAAAAGCTGTAAATTCACGTTTAGTGGTCTTGTATATTGTGTTTTAAACAGGAAATTACAGAAGTTTTCTACATTCCTTGAACTGACACTAATTCCTTAAGTGAACTTTATCAAGTCACGTCACCATTGTGCTCATTTCCTTCCAAACCAGCTGTTCTGGGAAGCATTTGGGATCAAAATGCTCTAAAAGACCGCTATGGCTCTGGAATTCCCAAACTTGCTCATTCTGGAAATGAGCGCATTAAATTCCAGGACAAAGGGGAATGGCTGCCACTGCCAGGGGGCAGGGATGGATGGGATGTTGGGAATTAGGAACTGTTCCCCGGGAGGGTGGGGAGGTGCCCAGAGCAGCTGGGGCTGCCCCTGGATCCCTGGAAGTTCCAAGGCCAGGCTGGACGTTGGGGCTTGGAGCAGCCTGGGATGGTGGGAGGTGTCCCTGCAGGGGGGAAAAGGGACAATCCTTCAATTCTCTCCCCACCAATCCACCCTGTGACCTGAAGCAGCTTTCCCAGGTGTGTTTGCAGGCCAGCATACCCATGTTTCCTTCCTGACTTCAGCAGAGGTATCCACGTAGATGAGGTGTGTGGCTGTCAGGTACAGGGTCCCGCTCGCTGCCTTCCTGCTGGCGTAGCGATCCAGCAGCTTCACGTTTTCCACCTGCAGCAGGAGCACAGCGTGACAACAACACAGAATCCAGGACTGCTGAGGCTGGAAAAGCCCTCTGGGATCATGGAGCTCAGCCTGTGCCCAATTCCCACCTTGTCACCCAGCACACATCCACTTTTTCCTCAGACACCCCAGGGACTGGGACTCCAAACCTCTCTGGCAGCCCCTTCCAAGGGGAAATTCCTCCAAGTCCAGCTCTGATGGAAGCACTGCCTGAACACCCATTGAGCTCCATTCTTTCAACTTCTAATACACAGCTCATGAAGCAAGACAGAAAAACACAAGGTCTTAAGTCCCCCCTGCAACACCAAGCCAGCCTTGCACCATAAACTCAAATTATTTCTCCATGAATTAAAGCCATGAAGGTTAAGCAAACAGCCGTGGTTCAACACCAGCAAACCCTAACAAGATTACTGGATTTGTAGCCAAGATGATCCCAGTTTGTTACTGCGTGAGGCTGCAGAAATAACAAGCCAAAGAACTGCAAAGGGAAGACTTGCCTGTGCTCAGGGTGATCAACATGTTGCTCTGAAAGGAACAGCCCTCTCCAGTCTGACTTCCCACTGCTCGTTCCCTGTTAGTAGCTACTTCTTGTAACTCACTTCCTGGCCTCCAAGTGTATTTCATAAACCACACCAAGCTAATTAATAAAAAACAGCTTTAAAGAACTCGGCACAGACATAATAAAATATGTTACAGCACTGGATTGATTTTCTCCTGGCCTATTTGCCGCCTAATGAACGTAGATGGAATTTTTCTTTCGCCATTAAGCAGAAATAATAGGAAAAAATAATTGGATGGACAATGAAAACAAATGTTTTAGTAGTAAATGATAGCTCAGTTCTGGGTATTGAATGTGCAAGCTTCCATATGTCTCAAGTGCAAATGGAAAATCTCAGCAAATAAATTGGAGAGCTGAGGCCTGGGCTCGGTGTCCTATTAGAAGGTTTATTTTTCAGCAGATATAACTATCAAATACAATATTGCCCTTTTCAGGGCAGTACAGACATGCAGCACCAGCAGAGCACCTCAGAGCAGGGGGTGAGGAGCATCCCCAAACTAACGTCCTACAGAATAAAACGAGTAACAATAACCTTAATTGCAGTGAAGGAGAAAATTAAATTATTAACTGCTGCTTGAATAAATGCAATTCCTTTTAGCACAGCATTCCCGGAGCTCATGTTTGACTTAATTCAATGGAAGGAAAAAAAAAAAAAAAAAGAAAAGCACCCTTTGGTTCCCTCCTTGGGACTGGGAGGAATCTCCGCGCTTTGACAGAAAGGAAACATTCCCGAATCACCCCCAAACCACCGCAACCAAAGGGGGGCTCTGCCCAGCACTGCAACCCCCTCCCCACAGAGCGCCGGAGCCACCAACACGGGGGACCGCGGCTGTGCCCCCCCACCCGCAGCCCCGAGGGCCGTTCCGCGGCGGGGGGATGAAGGGAGCGGAGGCAGCGGCGGCGGGGAGCGGGCCGGGGCCGCGGGCGGAGGGCGGCGGGGTTACCTTGGGGGTGCTGATGTGCTCCATGGCCGCCCGGCCCCGCCGTGAGGGGCCGCCCCGCCGCCATCAGGGCGCGCGCGCCCCGCCCCGCCCGGCCCCGCCCGCCTCGCGAGAGCCGCGCGCCAGCGCCGCCATCGCGGCTGAGGGCAGCGCTGAGGGCAGAGCCCGCCCGGGGCCGCCGCGGCGTGCTTGGGGAGCGGGGAATGGGCTCGGGGAGCGGGGGATGGACCTGGAGAGCGGGGAGTGGGCCCAGAGAGCACGGGATGCGCCCCGACCTGCTGCCCCGAGTCCTCGGGACGCGGCCGGAGCCCTTAGGATGTGCCCGGAGCCCGGGATGTGCCTGGAACCCAGGATATGCCCAGAGCTCTTACGATGTGCCCAGATCCCCCACGATATGCCTGGAGCTCCCGAGCTGTGCCCGGAGCCCTCGGGATGTGCTTGGAATTCCCGGGATGTGCCCGGAGCTCCCGGGACGTGCCCGGAGCCCTCAGGATTGTGCCCGGAACTCCCAGGATGTGCCCGGAGCCCCCGGGATGTCCCTGGAACTCCCGGGCTGTGCCCAGAGTCCCCAGGATGTGCCTGGAACTCCCGGCATGTGCCCGGAGCCCTCGGCATGTGTCCGGAACTCCCAGAATTTCCCCGGAGCCCCCGGGATGTGTCTGGAACTCCCGAGCTGTGCCCAGAGCCCCCGGGATATGCCTGGAACTCGGGATGTGCCCGGAGCCCCCGGGACCCTCCTCATCCTCCCCTCCATCCTGCTGCAGTCCCACTCTCTCCCCGTGTCTTTTCCCCTCCCAGCACCGGCGATCGCGCAGCTCTCAGGGAATATTTCAGGAAAAAACACCTTTTTCCCCCCCTCAAAGCACGCGGCCATCAGCTGTGCCGTCTGGGTGAGCAGCAGGCTGACAGCTTCCTCCCCTGGAGAAAGGGGTTGGAGGCACATTTGTCACTTTAACACTTGTCACACTTCCCACAGCCAGTGACACCTGTTGGTCCTGTTTGCCGTGTGTTTGAAATTCCAAGCACGGCGCTGTGTCCCGTGGGTGCCCAGCCCGAGGAACTGCTGGAATTGCTGTTCACTGCTGGTGTCTCACAGCCCCGAGGGCAGCAGCTCCCAGGCGTTTGTTCCAAGCCAAACCTTGAATTGCCGAAAAATTCCCTTCAGGAGCCTCAGAATGTACTGGTTTTAAATGTTAGTGACTTTGTAGCGAACCTGAAAATTTACAGGTTTTAATTATTGGTGATCTTGTATCGAGCATGAGAATTGACAGCTTTTAATTACAGCAAAATCAGAATCCCAGACTGGTTTGGGTTGGAAGGGACATTAAAGCTCATCCAGTTCCAATCCCTGCCATGGGCTGGGACACCTTCCATGGGTGTTATTCCATACTGTATAATTTCTACCGCTCGTACAAACCCACACAGCCTGAGATCAAGGCAAGAAGAAACACACGGGCTGTAATTCCCTGTCATTCTCGGTGCGGAGCAGCACAGACTCCTCCTCTGCAATTAGTGGGGGCAGCGCTCGTTAATTAAGGCTTTGTGTTTGTGCTCCACGTGATCCAAAGTCGTTTTTCCTCCCGGTAGCTTCTCCTGGGGTTTGCAGAAGGATGAGCGTGGTTTTTAAAGTTAATAATAAACGGGGTGGGCATCACTTAGGGGACTTTGCAGCACTGCACAAAATGTACCTGTGGAATAGCAATGCAGCTTCCTCCTCTTCCCTAAGCAAAGTGCAAAAACAAGACAAAAATAAAAAATGAGGGAAGAATTAAGGATGTGGAGATGAGGAGAGCTGAAGGAACAGCTGCATTGCTCAGCCAGGCACTGCCACCCTCACAGCTTCTCCCCAAACTTGTGCCACGGGGATCAGTTTGAGTGGGAATCTCAGGGAATAAGGAGAGCTGACTTCTTCCAGAGAGCTTTTCCCAAGTCACAGATGGGTTGTGCCCATCTTCTGTCTGAAATCTGCATTTATGGAGCCTGAGAAGATGAGGCAAAGATATCAGAAGAAAATAAACAGAGAACTAGGCCACGGTGTGAAGCTTAGAAAATGCACTTTGGGTACATCTGAAGAAGCTGAATGCATAAAAACTCACCCAGATCAGAGATGAATTGGACTTAAAGGGGCAATTCTACCTCTCCTCCAGGGGGAAATTTTGGGAAGGTTTGGGAAGGTTTGGGATGGGATGGGAAGGGAAGGAAAGGGAAAGGGAAAGGGAAAGGGAAAGGGAAAGGGAAAGGGAAAGGAAGACTGGCACAATGCTGGACATGTCCTGTCCAAGGCCACCACGGCAATGTCCCATCCTTGACTGAACTGCTGAGTACTGCCCACAGCATCTTCAGGATACCCATTTTTTAATGTCATTTGAAGTCACATTTATTCCAGAATTTCCCCTGTGCTACAGGAATCTGTAACTCTTTTGGTCTTGCTCTGAGTTCCCTACATTGGCATTGATTCTGCAATTCACTCTCACCCTGCTGGACAGGCTTTGTGCTGTGAAAATTTAGAAAAGTGATTTTCTAAATTTATTTTGCAATTTGCAGATCAGTTTGAAGTTCCTCAGTTTACAGGAACAAGCAAGCTAAATTGTAGGTCTGGTCTGTTCCCCACCAAGCAATTCCTGTAATTTCATTTTTATTACTCACTCCCCACTTAGGAAGTGTTTAACAGGCAGATAAAATCTAACACAATAAATCCCTATCAACAAAACAGCGAAATCTTGTGTGATGCAGATGAAAATGACATTCTGGGGGGAGATGTTTGAGAAAAGAACAACTTCTTGTGCTATTTTTACTGCGAGAAGGTGGGAGGGGGCATTACCAGACACCCCCACTGAGTGGCAGAGGGGCTGTTGCAAAGCCTTGTGTACAAGTGTCATCAAGAGAATGCTGCCAAAAATACCCTGAGAGGATGAGTTTAGATACAATTCCACCCCCAGCACCTGCCCAAACACTGGGTGCTATAATTTGGGAGGCAGAGAGCCCAAGGAATGTGCAGAGGGTGCCAAGGGCAGCTGAAACACCGCAGGAATTCAGCCTTTGGAGTTTGTTTTCCTCACTTGAGGGATAGTCAAGAAAGAGCTCTCTCAAAAAGAGTCTCAGGGAGAACAGATCCTGCCTATGTTTTAGAATTTTGACTGTCACAAATAGGTTGTGAAGTATCTTCCCAGAGAGGAGAAACACACAAGGAGCTTAATCCAGGGAATGTGAGGCTGCTGAGAGGAACAAAGCAGAGCTGGGCAGGGGCTCCTGTGGACTTCAACCCTTGGGACTCTCCTTATCCCCAGGGGATTTTTAAGTGAGTTTTGCTCTCCTGAGCTGGTGTCAGGGTCCTTGTAGGAATTACACATCTCTGTGTAAACTGGGATAGGGAAGGTGTCCCTGCCAAGGAGGGGCTGGATGAGCTTTGAGGTCTCTCCCAGCCCAAACCAGTCTGGGATTCTGGGATTATAATTACAGCCTATGCTGACAGACCTGAAATGGTGCAACTGAAGGTTTTGAAAGTACCTCATGGAAAATAATCTCTGCTGTTCCTTCCACCTTTTCCTGCTGCCATCCCTGGACAGTGATGATGTTAGTGCCACCACTCTGGGGCAGTGCAGTGGTTCTGGGGTTGTATTTCCATGCCATGGGATATCCAGGGACCTGCTGGACTGAACACAATCAGCTCATCCCTTGTGCTGCTGAAGGAGTCCCACAGGTGCTGCCTCTGAGCTGCTCCTGCTGCAGTAACACCAAATCCCAGCCCTGCTCTTCCTTCCAGAGGTTTTCCAGCAGGCAGGGGCTGTGATTGCAGCAGCCTTGGCACTCAGCATGCAGGGCCCATCCCTCTCCTCCCCTCAATTCCCTACAATCAGGTGGAGCAATCAGGTGTCCTGGGGATTTTTAGCCTCCCTGGTTGTGTTGCTGTGCCTTGGATTAATGACCTGCTCCCCACGCTGTGCTGGGGCTCTGGGACAGCCCCCACCCTGCTCCCAGGCAGGAGATGGCATTAATTAAAGCATCACTTGCCGAGATGGAAAATCACTGAGGGGCTCTGAGGGAAGCAAAGGTTAGGTAGAGTTGGGGTTTTTTTCCCTTCACAGTTGCTGTGGCTGGATGGCTTTAATGGAAAGAAGCTAAAATGTCATCTTAGTGGGTGTGATGGAATCACCTGACACTTGTGTCCTCTTCCAGCAGAGTCCAGGAAGGGAAGTAAAGAACACAGAGTTTCACTGTCACTCTTGGGGCTGAACTGGATGTATGAACAAACAGCCCACACAAGGAACTTCCTTCTCTGTTCCAGTGAGCAGCCAGGAGCAGGTTGTGATGATTCTCAGTTTCAAAATTATTCTACAAGAATCTTCTTGTTTATTGTCTTGCAATTTGAGCTGCACTTCTTATTTTCAACAGTCTAATAATTCAGGGGCATGGTTTGCCCTCCTGAGTGGGAACAGCCTCCTGAGCATCCCAAGACACACTCAGAGAAATTCTCCTTGCTCTGAAGCTGAGCAAACAGCCATCAGCCTGCCTTTCTCAAGGAGACAGCTTCCTGAGAACTCCCTGGCATGAGCATCCACAGGCTGGGAGCGGGAGGAGGGCTGGGCAAGGCCAGAGCAGATGTGTTTACAGCTCCAGACAAATCTCAGGCAGTGCAGCGTGTCTGTCACTGCTGCACAGCACAGCCCATCATTCTCCACCCTCCTGGATCCCCCAGGACAGAGCTGCTCTCCTCACCCCGCTGCCAGGTGCCAAAGTTGTCTCCTGGAACTCTTCTGTACCAGCTCCCATTGCACACTGGGCTCCCAGCTGGATTTAAGCCCTGCATGGATGGATGAGCCAATGACAGAGCTGGGAATTACTGTCTTCCCCTTGGCACTGTGCTGAATTTGGTGCCTTCTGTCAGCCACTGACACCTCAAAAAACCCCAGATCTTGTTGAACCAGCTCTAGAGCAGAGCAGGTGCCCTGTGAGGGTCTGATCTTCCTCCAGTGCAAGACCTGATCTACAAACTCAAGTGATTTATTCCCGAGACTGAATGGAATTTCCTCTGCAATCCAAACATGTTCCAGGGTCTTAAACTCTTTGTTCCAGCACACAAAGCTCTGACCCAGTCAAGCTTGTTAGCAGTGGCAAATTTATTCCTAACTGCTTTTCTTTGATGCAATGGAGTTGTTCTGAGGCATCAATCCCTGGTGACAATGGGTGGATTATCTGTCTCCCAGCAGGACACCGAAACCTATCCCAGGGAATTGGGATGTGGGCTCGGGAGAGCTGTGGAAAACATGCCAAGAACTGCATCATCCAGGAAGGAGAGCAGCCGTGGCACTGGAATGCAACATGGTGTGAGGATGTTCATGGCATCTGCAGAGCTGAGCTGGTGTTTGGCAAGTGCCAGAGAGGGGTAGAATTCAGGATTGGAGCCAGACTCCAGTTTTACTTGGCTGCAGACAGAGTCTCCTCTGGGCTTTTCCCCTGTCATCCTTAGGAAATTGTTTTTCCCTTTGTAATGAAGCTCAGATTTCAGGATCTCTGCATGTCTCTGTGTGCAGGATATTTCAGTGAGAAAATTGGCTCGACCTTTTCCTCAGGCCCAGCTTTCATTCCTAGGTAAACAGAGGGGCTTTGGGGCAGAGCTTCTTGTTAGACAGCAAATTAAGGAGAGGTGTCCCTGGGGCTTGCAGTGGGAAAAATACTTGAGGATTCAGGATGCTGTTCTCTCCAAGTGCCTCCTTCTCCATCTTGTGCCAATCTGTGAGTCTGACTCTCTTGTTTAATTACAGTTCTAATCATCTTACTCATGCCTCATTTCTCACTGTAAATAAAAGGAATTATAGGCTGCATTTCCCTTTTTTCTTCCAAGTGGCTGAGTAAATGTGCCCCTTTTTGAGAAGTGACCGATGATTTTATTGTGAAATTGTGCTCAGCCAGTACACATGGCTGGGCTGAGTCAGCCCAGGGGCAGGGGAGCACCAGGGGGACAGAGGGACAAGTGCAGGGTGTGTCACCAGCATCGTGGGGAGGACTCAGGCTCTGGGTGAGAAAGGACAGCGAGGTGACTTTGTCCTTAGGCAGGAAAACCAAACACACTCTGCTGAAATTTGTGGCTTTATCCACAGGTACAAAGGCAGATTCAAGGGAAGGCAAACTGAACGTGGGTGTTTCTCCTAATCAGCCCACTCACCCCTGATCCCAAGGGTTTCCCTGATCTTTCCAGAGTCAGCTGCCCTGTTCCAGAGGGGCAGAGTGCTTTCTTAGGTTCCATTTCCCATCTGGAATACCATCCCAGAACTTCCATGCTACCTCTGCTCACTGCTGACAGGGTCAATTAATGGAAGTATGATAATTACCTCCATTAAAGGCTGGGAAATGCAGGAGGAAGGAAAGTTGCCACAAGATGAGCTGTGCTTCTGTGCCTCACAGCCCTAAAGCTGACATCCCCTTCAGGAAACCCATTATTGCCTTGAGTGTGAACAATTCCTCACCCTCCTTGTGCTCTCCTATTACACCTTTCTTTTCTAACATGCACATTTGTGGGTTATATTGATTGCTTTTGGCCGTGAGACTCAAACCAGAGCAGTTTTAAAGACAGAGAAGAAGAACATCAAGCCTTAAACAGGCAGCCCAGCCATCCATCAGTGTGTCCTAGAGCCAGTTTAATGTGCCCCAGTGGGAGCTGCCACCCCCTCTCCAAGGCCATCAGCTGGGACAGCAGTGGCTTCACCAAGAACCAAGATTTGATTGCAATTTGGGAGTCAATAAACAAAAAAAGCCTGGCTGGGGAGCTCATGCTAAGCAGTGATTTCTGTCAGTCCCTGTGTGACTCAAACCCCATCCATCACCCCCAGAGCAGGAGCACAGCACCCCGAGGGGCAGGGAGGATGTTCTGCCACATCCCCTTGGTTTGAAGCTATTTATTTTTTTATTATTTATGAGGATTTTATGAGGATTTTTCTTTCTGGAACCAACTCTCCTGTGCCATGGCCAAGGAAATCTGTGTACAGAGCACCAGCTCCCTGATCCTGGGGCAGCCACATCTCCAGAGGCTGCTGGAGCTGTTGGGGAGGGCATGAGGTGGGGTCAGTCCTTTGTCCCTGTAACAAGTGACAGCACAAGGGGAAACACCCTCAGGTTGCAACAGGGCAGGGTTAGATGGGTCACTGGGGGAAATTCCTTCCTGGAAAGGGCTGCCCTGGGCAGTGTTGGAGTGCCCATCCCTGGAGGATTTAAAAGCTGTGTGGATGTGGCACTGGGGGACCTGGCAGTGCTGGGGGATGTTGGACTTGATGTTCTCAGAGAGCTTTTCCAACCTGAACAATTCTGTGCCTCTCTAAGTTCAGTTCCAGCTCCTGAGTTAAGGAGCAGCTGGCAGAGCCCAGGTTTGCCACAGCTGCTGGGGGTGCCAGGAATGCCACGAGTGGTCCCAGAGCGTGCTCAGGGTTCTCTGTGCCAGGGCAGGGCAGGGACTGCCCACACGGCTCTGCAGACTCACCCAGTGCCAGGGCTCCCAGTGCCTGAGCCAGCATCACCAGCCCTTCCTGGCATCACCCTCCTATGGGGACAGTGCCACTCACTCCAGTGACACTTGTGCAGCTGGGAAATGCCAGCCAGATGAGACTCAGGCTCATTCCTGTATCACATCTGCCTCCCCCCAGCACATGAAGGCTGCCTCATTAGTCCTGCAGTCCTGCCTGTCCCTGTCCCTGTCCCTGTCCCTGTCCCCCAGCCTCTCACTGCTGCAGGTGATTCCTGCCTGACATTGCAGCAGAGCTCAGGGATTGGTTACAGCACCAAAGGGGAGCTCTGTAAAATAAATGGGGAAGTTAAATCCCATCCCAGAGCTCCAGGTCCATTATGTATAAATCCCCATCCCAGCACAGACAGACTCACCCCATGGATATTTCTCCATGCTCAGCCCTTTGATTAGAATTAAAGATTTCCAGACCAAACACCACCCTTCATTTCAAATGTTCAGCCTTGCCACTGCCAGGGGATGTTTCAATGGGAACAGGATCTGAAAATGAGGGAATTTCACTTCTGGGTTTGCAGCTGAAATTCCTGTCACCCACAGGTTGGTATCAGGCAAGGCCAAACAAACTCCAGCCTGGTGGTTTCTCACCTTGATCTTTCTAGAGGGCTGGTAGGAGAAAAAGGAGTAAATTTGCCATTGTTGGGACAGGTAAAAATACATGAACAGAGAAGAACGAATTATTTTTATCTTCTCTGTCAAAGAAATGAGAGATTTTAGGCCAAACCTTCAGCTGATCATTTATCAAGTTGAAAAGTTTTATTTCACGTGAGGAACTGCCCTTTCAATTTTCCCTTTACTTGGGGAAAGCAAAGGGGTTTGTTCTGGGCTTGGCAGTGCTGGGGGAACAGACTCCATGGTCTGGGAGGGCTTTTCCAGCCCTGTGGTTCTGGGAAAGCCTTCCAAAGGTCTTGGTGGTGGTTTAGAATGCAGAGAGGTGAGAACACCTGGGGGTGGATCCAGATGGAGAATGGGGCTGGACCTGGCTGTTCCCCTGGAAAACCTTGGTGCCAGTGCTGGGGCTTTGTGTCCAGCCCTCCTGAGCTCTGCCAAGGCTCAACACCTCCCCTTCCAGGAAGGGAGCTGAAAATAAAAGCCGATTTTCTCATCTCTGTGTATTCCCCCGTGCTCAGGAGCGCTGGGAGCTCTGAAATCCGTGTTTCCCAGTGCCTGGCACCCTCTGGTGTCAGAGGGCTCTCAGGGAGCATTTCATTGCTCAGGCAGCAGGGCAGAGCTGGGCTCTTGGAGAGGAGTTTCTTTTAGCACTGAAGGCACTGCCTGAACCTGTCCTGGAGCCCTTGGAATTGTGGTGGGTCTTGGCAAGATCCTGGGACCAGCAAGGGCTGATCTCTGCTGGGAGCATGGCAGAGCCTCCCTGCACTGGTGAAATCAGAGGCAAATCCCAGTGAAAGAGGAGGGTCACAAATTAAAGATCCCAGATCTTCACCTCCCTTTGGCTCTGCTTATTGAAGCTCATCCGTGTTAGTTTTAGCAGATTTAAAGTTTTGGTGATTTAATGATCAATGTAACAACAGGAGCCTGTGAAAAAAACTGAACTGGTGCTGGCTAAAAGTGGGCATTCCATCAGGGAACACTTCAATTCCTGGAATGTTCCCTGACACAATTCAGGGATCTGAGCTAACCCCTTAGGTGGCAGGAGAGAGAAAGGCCACAGCCCTGAACGTGGCAGAGACCTCAAAGCCACATTTTAAACCCTCTCCTCCCTTTCTGATTATTCTGCATTCTTATCAGAGACCAGTGGAGGGCTTTGAGCAGGGGAATAAAGAAACACATGAGAACTGCTCAATGACTTCTTCTTTGGGGATTCATTCAGTCCTTATCTCTGAGCCAGCTGGGGAGAATAAAACACTTTTCTTGGCTTTAGATGAAAATTAAAACATCACTTATAGTAGTAATCATCAAGCTGAAAGAGGCTCAGAGGCTGAGGTTTGGCTCTGATTGAGTATCCTTAAATACCAGTGCTCTGAGCCTCTTGGTTAACAGGACAGGAAGGACAATTCAGTTTTGTAACATTTTCTGTTGTTCCCTGGGCATAGGGATACAATGAAATGTGGCCATTTTCCTTCCTTTTCTACTCAAAATCAATCAGATTTTATTTTAATGGCCATGGAGCAAAAATTAAAATACAGTAAAAACACCAAGTGAACGGAACTTTTCTGAATTTTTTAAATATTTGTGGGCACAGTCTGGTGAACTGTTGGCCCTAAATATTTGCCTTCGCCTAAATTCCAGGTGCTCAGTTGTACTGGACATGCCACAGTTTGTGGTTCAGGGACTTCCCAGCTGCTTTTCCTTCCTGAGCTCACTGTTTTGTGTTCACATAGATCTTGCCAGGACATTTGAGATCTCCAGATCCAAATTCATCCCTGGTGAAACTTTGAGGGAAAAGGAGAGAGGGGCACCAGGAAAAGATTTGATCCCTGTGCTATCCCAGGTTTTGTAGCCCATTGAGTCCTGCTTTTATTCCAGCCTGGGTGATGGGGCTGGAGTGTGAAACAACATCCACATTCCCAGGGTTTGCCCAGACTTTGTTTTGGGAGAATTCAGGACAAGCAGCCTGGAGGGAGGGCTCTGCAGCCTCCTCAAGCCCAGTTTCAAGATTTCGTCCCCACAGGCCATTGCACACTGAGTGTTTTATTCAGAATTGCTCTTTGCTGCTTTGTGTATTCTCTGTGTCTGTCCTGCAGCTCTGGGCTCCCAAATCTCCATTTGGGCACCACCTCATTCCTTGTCTAAAAAAAAAAAAAAAGCCATTTAGCAAAGCTTCTCCATTATCCCATCTTCTTTTCTTAACATAACTGTGAAGGATGTGTTCCTGCATGAAATTAGCTGGTAATTTTCTTGTCTTGATTTTCAGTGTTTCAAGTGTTCTTGGGAGCAGCCCTGCCAGACTTCCAGCATATTGTTATGGTTATCACCTTGATAAATATAACCCAGTTCTGTCTGCTCCAACCTCTCTCTGACTCTTCCCTGCTGACATTTTCCTCTCAATAAGTTTCTTTTCTTTATTTCCAGCATCTCCACAGCTTTTTCCTCAACCAGTTTCCAAAACCTTCATGATTGCTCTTTACCTTTTGCTCTGAGGTTGCTCATTGCAGTTCCCTGCCAGCCCACAGAAAGCCTCCAGCTTGTTAAAGCTTCAGTGAAATTGGGTTTTTGTGCACTTTCCACTGCCCTAATTGAGAAAAGGTGCCCAGCTCCTCCTCCAGAGCATCTCTGCTGTGCTGGCAGCTGCATCTCACCCTGAGCTCATCCCCAGCCCCTCTGCTCCATCACGAGCTCCTCAGGAAATCATTCCTGGGTTATTTTCCAGCACCTTGCCCAGCTCTCCTGTCTGGCAGGGAATGCACAGCCAGAAATACAAATTAATTTGCTCTTCCCCAGCCTGCCAGCTGTGCTCTGGAGAGCCCCAGTGGTGCAGAGAGCACAGCTGGAGCTGTCAGGGTCCCCTCAGAGCTGCAAAGCCAAGCTGTGGCAGCAGTGTTCAACTCTCAGCTCAGCAATCCTGCTGCAGGAAAATTCAGCAGAAAATCATCAGAGCCCAGGGGTCAGAGACTCTAAGACAGAGTAAAAATTCTCCAGAATAGAAATAAATTTTTAAGTAAAAATTACTTTAAGTAAAATGTACATCTTTAAGTCTGTGTAGCCTGACTGCAAAGCCTAAGCTCAAAAGAAACTGCTTCAATGAAAGACAGAGATAAAGAAGACACAAAGTGATAGAGACAGAGAAACTGCTATAAGAGCAAATCAACCTAACCTAAGAATTCTTTCTGATAAAGAAAAACTAGCAGCAAATGTTACAAGAAATTCGTAAAAATAAACATGTATGAACCTATTGTGAAACTGTATGCATATGTATCTGAGGAAAAGATTAAAAAAGTTCCCAGAAGTACACATGTCATTTTAAAAGAACAATTCCCACATGTGTCCAGTGCTGTAATAAACATACCAGCTTTACAACTTTCACAAAAATGGTAGAGTTTTGATTATCTCCGCAAAACAACTTGGCCAGTTCAGAGCTGGAGATTTTAAGAGCAGGTTTTCCTGGGAGATTTGCAGCATTTCAGGCTTCTAATCCTTTCAGTTCTGGAGGAGCTGCATCTCAGAAAAGGAAACTTACAGCTGCCTAACCTGAGAAATCTGCAGCCCTGTTTAAGATCCAAAGATGTTGAGGCAGCAGAGATTTGGTTCAGCTCTTCCTGGGTTTGATTTTTGGTTCCACCTGCAATGTTCAGCACCACCTGGGCCAGAGCTTTCCATGGATGTTACCAAAATCCTCTGAAAACACAGGAAAAGATGAGCTTCCCTAACTTTCTAGTCTCTTTTTTATTGACTGCAAGTCAGGCATTACTTTATTCTTGGCTAGGATTTGTGTGTGGCTGACAAAGTCCCAGCCTCCTCAGAGACCCTGATGCAAAACTTTTTTATTTATTTCTACATTTCTAACAAAGAAATGAATGTTCATTGGTTCTAAGTCACATAATTCTCTTCATTAATCAGTATTATTAATAACTAACCCTTTGTTGGTTATTGATTTTTTTTCTCTCTTCAAGCTAGGGTGGGCCACATTCTTTAGTCCTTCTGTCATTTTTAGCTCAGACAAGGAATTTCCAACTTTCCAGGCCTTAATTTCTTGTATCTTCTGGTTATTCAAACATCCTTGGAGGGTCATAAATTAAAGATCCCAGATGTCCAACCTTCACCCCCCTTTGGCCCTGCTTATTGAAGCTCATCAGTGTTACATTTAGCAGATTAAAAGTTTTGGTGATTTAATGATCAATGTAACAACAAAAGGCTGTGAAAAAAATGAACTGATGCTTGCTAAAAGTGGGCATGGCTTACCATTAATTAAAACAATTCATTAAAGATTAGTTAATTTCCAGCACAGACAGAGCTCACCTGGTTCTTGCACAGAGTTCCAGCAGCTCCTGCTGCCTCCCAAAGAAGCCACCAGGACTCTGCTCTGGAAAATCAGGCTTATTTTGTCTGAGCAATGATTCAATTTTCACAGGAACACCCAGAGGGGTAAAATCCATGGATCTGAGCACGGGAACATCTAATGGGGTTAAATCCATGGGTTTGGGCACAGGAACACCCAGAGGGGTCAAATCCATGAATGTGAGCACAGCAACACCCAGAGGGGTCAAATCCATGGGTTTGGGCACAGGAACATCCAGAGGGGTTAAATCCATGGATGTGAGCACAGAAACATCTGATAAGGTTAAATCAATGGATGTGAGCACAGAAACATCTGATAAGGTTAAATCAAAGGATGTGAGCACAGGAACATCTGGAAGGGTTAAATCCATGGATTTGGACACAGGAACATCTAATGGGGTTAAATCCATGGATCTGAACACAGGAACATCTGATAGGGTTAAATCCATGGATTTGATCACAGGAACACCCAGAGGGGTCAAATCCATGGATCTGGGCACAGGAACATCTGATGGGGTTAAATCCATGGATTTGGACACAGGAACATCTAATGGGGTTAAATCCATGGAATTGAGCACAGGAACCCCTGGAAAGGTTAAATCCATGGATGTGAGCACAGGAACACCCAGAGGGGTTAAATCCATGGATTTGAGCCACCTCTGTCCCCTCTCTTTGCTGAGGATGAGCTCCCACCTCCAGCTCATTTGTTTCCCTGCTCAGCCAGGTCTGATTCTCCACCTTTGAGCCTCTCTCCACTCAATAATTCCCTGGAAAATCCTGATTCCATTCCCTGCTTCTGCAGGGAAGGCAGAGCAGCTGCACATCAGGAAGTTTCCAGTTTGTGCCTGGAGAATAACAGGAATTTTTAATCACCTTCCTGCCTACATCAAATTGACAGGAGGGGAATGAGCATTTCCCTAAATAAGAGAAACAAGCCTCACATGGAAAAAAGGCTTCTCTCCAAGGGCTATTTCCATGGCAACGTGTAAATGCCAAGCTCCAGCTGTTTTGGCTGCAGGAGTACTGGCAAAGGTACCAAGGTTGCTGTTAATTATGAAACCATCACTGTCTTCTCACGCAAATCAGGCTGGATTTGGTTTAAAACCTCCCCAAAGCTGGCAGGGGACAAGCTTGCAAAATTCCACCCTGGCAGCTGCAAGCTAAGAAAGCTGAGAGTGACAGAACAGCAGGAATTGGGGGGAAAATTGGGAAAATTCTTCCTGGTTTCACCTGGTAGTTCACAACCATCATCCCTATATCCATGCAGCCCTTTTGATCCTGGCAGAACCTGGAGGGAGCCCCAAGTCATGTAAGAATACGTGATTTTATACACAATTCTGTGTGATATTATACAATTATACATCTGCCCCTTCAGTGGTTTGATGGACATTTCAGCACACAACAGTCCATGGCAAAATAAAGGTGAAATATTTTGAAATGAGGAAAAAATGCTCCCTGAAGCACACAGAGAAACCTCTCACAAAGCTACCCAAACACACTCTGACCCTGAACAGGAACTCTCCATTCAGTTTCCAGGATTTTATCCCTGCAAAATGAGGCAGGGTAATCCCTTGGAGGGAAAATAATCCACATTGTTGTGCATGCAGAGAGAGGTGATCAGCCAGGGCAGGCAAGAAGTGTTAATGGAATTCACCTCCAAGAATCTCCTGCATTTGAATTTCTGCCTTGGCAGGAGGCTTTGAACTCCTTTAACCTGGAAAATGGGAGGAAATAATTGCATCCAGTTATCTTCACCGAGGTCCATTTTCTTCTGAGCACTTGGAGGAGCCTGGCTGAGGCTGCTTTTCCCACAGCAACAAATAATGAAAGCTGGGCTTTGGTCTGGCCTGAGAGAATGTGGGAATGAACCAGGATTTACCTGAAGGCAAAAGGAGCTTTGGACTTGCAGCATCACCTCAGTGATTTGGTAGCTCATCTCTCACCCCTGGCTGCCTGGAAACGCTTCAGGATTTCCTGAATCCTTCCCAGGGATTTGCAGGATTAGTCCCACACGGGCAGCCAACCTTAGAGCAGGGCAAAGGCACATCCCAAAGTGTCCCTGCTTCCAAACATTGAACATCCCTGAATCCAAGGATCTGCCAAAAAGCCAATTAAAAATGATGCACAAGAGGTGATGAGCAATTGATGTCTTAAGCAGGTTAAATTACCACTCAGTTGAACCTACAGCACAGTTAATAAACCAGAAATGCACAAGCTGTTTTCAAATATTAAAACAAAAGCCATCAGAAAGGAGATAATTTGGTGCAAATCTTTTTAAAAGTTGACATCACTGGACAGCTTCCCTTAACAATCAATAGCAACACTCCTAAAAAAATTCCATTCCTGTGGGCCCAGCTTTTGTGTACATTCAATGTTTGAGGTCTTCAAGGAGGCCTCCAGACATGGGCCCTGGGAATCCAGCAGCACTTGGACATGGCAGAGGGCTCTGAAAGACCCAATTTTGGGTTTAATTTTAGTTCAGAGCTGAAAAGGTCACTGGTGTAGAAAGGTAGAGAAATTATAAAGAAAAGCCTTATAAAATCGATGGCTGGCATTCTGAAGCTGGCACTTTGTGAGCTCCCATGTGGAAGCAATCCTGGTGTGAGCAGTTTGTTAGCATAACAATCTGTTCCTGGGTAAAAAACAACTTACACCTGTACAAAGTGGTTTTACACCGTGACATAGAGAAATGAAAACTGTCTCTCACTAACAACTTTTCCTGCACATCCACCCCAGGGTTGGAGTGACCAATCAATACAGAATTACAACGTGTTAATAACCAATAAAGTGATTGGCAAGAAAGCTCCTGACCAGCTGGAGGTCTGTAGAAGTGGATAAAAAGGAATTGTGTGGATAAAGAAGGGGCTTTTCCACCATGGAGAAAATGGAGTCTGTGTGATTTATTCCCATAGGTCACCACCATTCCTGTGCTGCCAGGGGGTCTTTGGAATATTTTCAGGTTTTCCTGTGTAGATGAAACTTCTGGAGATCTTAAACCAGACATTTTATTCCCTGACCCACAGAGTTTAACTCACGGATTGCACCTTGTGTGGACAAAGCAGAAATGTCAAAGACCTTTTCAGACTTTCAGCCTCCAGTTCTTCAAATATAGAGACAGAAACCAAACCAACTTAAAGTTTTCAAGATTATTTTTTCCTGCCTTTTCAGATGAAAATCCTTATATTTATGCCATAGATTATCCATGTTAACCAGGTAAAAATCACCTTGAGTCAGTTTGAATCAGTTACACCTCAGAGCCCACCAGGAGCTGATTATCCATCCCTGTGTTTTATTCCTGCTCTAGAAATTTGATTTCTAGAGAGGCAAGATGGAGGAATCTGAGTGTGTCCTGTCCTTCTTATCCTTCTTCTTGGCCTCCATCTCCTGCTGTGATGGTGACACTTTTGGATTGGTTTAGAGTAGAGACAGACTGTCTAACATAGGTGGTAGGTATTGGAAAATTATTGTAAATAAAGTACAGGTAGTTCTTAGTATAAAAAGCCAACACCACCCCAAGGGCAGGGGCTGTGCCACAACCCGACCTGCTGGACAGAGCTCAGAGGGTCAGAGAAAGAATGAAACAGATAAGAGAGAACAAACAACCTTGAAAACAGAGCTGAGGAATCTCGATTTCTTCTTCAGTCGCGGGGCTGGGAAAAAGAGATTTTTTAATACCTCGGGAGCCATTTCAACCACAGAAACCAGAGAACAAAAGTCCAACCAGTTCAGTGCCACTTCCAGCAGGACTGGGAGTGGGAATGCAGGAGGGAAATGAGGAACGTGGAGCGGGAGGAGCTGCGAGTGGGTTTCAATCAGCGGCTCCTTTTTTGTTGTTGCAAAGAGGGGATTGGGGCAGGTCCCAGGGCAGGGCATAAAACCTCCTGTCCCTGAGCTTTGGCTCCCAAAATCACCGGGAAAATCCAAAGGGCAGCCGGCGGTGGCCCCCATGGCTGTGCCCTGGCGCTGCTGCTGGCCCTGGGCTGTGCCTGGGCAGGGAGCTCTGCCACGGCTGGGCTGGGGCACTGCCCATGCTAGAGACACCTGTGCCAGGTAAGGGCCTCCAGCCCTGGGCACTGCCAGCTGTGCTCCCGTGTCACAGACACATTTTATAAAAAGCCTTTCTTTAGGATTTTTCCTCCTGAGAAGCTGAGAGGCCTCAGGAACAAAATGTAAACAATGGTTATCTGCTGCTGTGGAATGCAACAGTGCATCTGTGATTGGCTCATGTGGGTGTTTTCTAATTAATGGCCAATCACAGTCAGCTGGCTCGGACAGAGAGCTGAGCCACAAACCTTTGTTATCATTCTTTCTTTTTTTCTTCTTAGCCAGCCTTCTGATGATTTCCTTTCTTCTATTCTTTTAGTATAGTTTTAATATAATATATATGACAAAATAATAAATCAGCCTTCTGAAACATGGAGTCAGATCCTCATCTCTTCCCTCACCCTCAAACCCCTGTGAACACGGTCGCACTCCTGGGCATCCCTCCCCTGTGGCACTGCCACCTCCCACCCTGTCCCACCTGACACAGCCTTTGTTCATGGCCAGAGCTGCTCTGTTCCAGTCTCTGGGAGCAGGGAATAACCTGGGGGGCTCCACTCAGTTTTCTGTCAGTTCTCCTCCTGG
Organism: Ammospiza caudacuta; assembly: GCF_027887145.1. Taxonomy (NCBI): domain Eukaryota; kingdom Metazoa; phylum Chordata; class Aves; order Passeriformes; family Passerellidae; genus Ammospiza; species Ammospiza caudacuta. The sequence continues at coordinate 1,757,244 of NC_080606.1, read as the reverse complement.
AGAAGCCTCGGAGGTGGCCCCAAAGCCAGCTGGGAGTGGCTGTCCCTGGTGAGCACTGGGTGTCCCTGGGTGTCACTGCCCTGCCAACACCTCTGGGCTGAGCTCCAGCTCTGCCCTGCAGCCCCCAAAGCCCGAGCTAGAGGGAAGCCAGCACCAGTTCCAGCCCTAACTGCAAATCTGGGTCAGCAGTCTGAATTTCTAACTGGTGCACAATTAAAGTGTGGCAGCGAGGGCTGGAGTGACCAATCAATACAGAATAACAACCTGTTAATAAGCAAAAAAGTAATTGCCTGCTCTGAGCTCCTGTACTTCAGTTTTTTCAAGGTGCTGCAGCAATTGCCAGCTTTTAACCTCCTTGCTGCAGCAAGAGAAGAGCTGAGAGTAAAACCACCCTAGAGAAGGAGTATGCTAAGGGATGGGGGTGGAACCTGGAACCCCACGAGGATGGGAATAGAATCTGGAGTCTGAACAGGAATAGAACCTGGAACCCCAGGGGGATGGGAATAGAGCCTGGAATGTGAATGGGAATAGAACTTGGAATGGGAATGGGAATAGAACCTGGAAGTCCATGGGGATGGGAGTAAAACCTGGAATCTGAATTGGCAAAGAATCTAGAACCTTATGGGGATGGGGCTAGAATCTAGAACCCCCTGGGGATGGGAATAGAACCTAGAATCTGAATGGGAATAGAACCTGGAATGTGAATGGGAATAAAACCTGGAACACCCCCATGGGGATAGGAATAGAATCTGGAATCTGAACAGGAATAGAACCTGGAATCTGAATGGGTATGGGAAGAGAACCTGAACTCCACAGGGATGGGAATAGAACCTGAAATCTGAATGGATATGGGAATAGAACCTGAAACTCCCCCATGGGGATGGGAATAGAACCTGGAATGTGGATGGGCATGGGGATAGAACCTGGAACTCCACAGGGATGGGAACAGAAGCCAAACCCCACAGGAATGCCTGGCTGCTGTCCCTGTGCCCTGCAGTGCCCGGGTTCCTGCCCTCCCTCCCGCAAAGCTCTGTGTTTGTGATGTTTGCTGGCAGTGCCTGCATTGGAATTTGCTGCTGCAAATGCCTCAGATCTGCCTGAGGGGCAGCCAGGTGGACTCAGGGCTGGCCAGATGTGGCTGCTGGAAGCTGATGTGCCCTGTGCCCTGCCCAGCTCCGTGGCAGTGCCCCCAGAGCAGCAGCCCCTGTGTGTCCCTGTCCCCTCCTGTCCCAGGGCTGGCTCCAGACCCTCGGTTCCTCCCCACCTGCTCTGCAGAGCCCTCACACCCCTCCCGTGGTCACCACAGGGTCCCAATGACCACTCTGCCCTTGGGGCCCCTCTTTTCCCCAAAACCCATGGACACAGGGCCTGCACTGTCCCCATCGGGGTGACACTGGCTGACCCTGTACTGTCCCAGCTGTTCATGTCTGAGGGTGCTTCACTCAGCTAGATCCCACCTCATCATTCTAAGGAGTTCTCTGGGACTGAAACAAAAATTTTCAATCTTGAGCAATTTTGTGCCTTGATTTTGGCTTTTTACAGCTCTGAAGGTGCCATTTTAGAACTTACTGTATCTTCTTGGGCTTTTAAACTTGGATTAGGAGAGCCCACATTGTCAACGAGTGGCTCAAGGGTTGGTGTCATCAGCAGAATTTTGGGTTCTTTGATTGCAGGGCAATTTTACAGCACCTGACCTGCTGGAACTGGGTGGGCTCCATCTCTCTGTTAAGGGTAGAAGAATTTTAGCTCATGAACTGGCAGAACTTGTTAAGAGGGCTTTAAACTAGGTTTGAAGGGGAAGGGGATGCAGCTGGGCTGGCTGGAAGCAGGCCCAAGGGGGGTAAGGATGAGTTAGGGGTGAAATCAGCAGCCCAGCTGAGTTCATGTACACCAGTGTGTCACCAACATCTTTTCATAAAAATCCTTTCTTTAGGGTTTTTCCTTCTGGGAAGCTGAGGCTTTAGAAAAAGAATGTAACCAATGGTTATCTGCTGCTGTGGAATGCAACAGGTGCACCTGGGATTGGGCCATGTTAGATGTGTACAATTAAGGGCCAATCAAAGACCGAGCTCTCTCTGGGACAGAATCAGAGAGCTCCTTTGTTTAGAATTCCTTTTCTATTCTTAGCTTAGTACGGTTCTGAGAACTTTTCTCTCTATTCCTTTTAGTATAGTCTTAATGTAATATATATAATAAAATAATAAATCAGCCTTCTGAACATGAAGTCAACATTCTCGTCTCTCTCTTCACCCTGGAAGACCCTTGCAAGCCCAGTAACACCAGTGCATGCAGCATGGGTAACAAACAAGAAGAGCTGGAGGCCACGGTCCAACAGCAGAGCTGTGATGTAATTGCCATCAGGGAAACGTGGTGGGATGGCTCACATGGCTGGGGCACTGCACGGGATGGCTACAGGCTCTTCAGGAGAGACAGGAAAGGGAGAAGAGGTGGAGGTGTGCTCCTTTATATTAGGGAGGCTTTGGATGCCATGGGTATTGAAATTAATGATGATGAAGTTGAATTCCTTTGGGTGAGAATTAGGGGGAAGGCAAACAAGGCTGACATCCTGCTGGGAGTCTGTTATCACTCACCAACCAGGAAGAGGATGTGGAGAACTCATTCTATAAACAGCTAGAGAATGTTTCAGGACCATCAGCCCTTGTTCTTGTAGGTGACTTTAACCTGACAGATATTGACTGGGAACTCAATACAGCAGAAAAAAAGGCAGTCCAGGAAGTTTTTAGAGTTTGTGGAGGACAACTTTTTGTCACAGCTCGTGGGTGAGCCCACGGGGGAGGAACTAGGTTAGATCTGTTGTTTGCAAGTAGAGATGGGCTGGGGGGAGAAGTGGGTGTTGGAGGCTGCTTGGGGCACAGTGATCATGAAATTATAGAATTCTCAATATTTGGTGAAATGAGGAGGAACATCAATAAGACTTTTACACTGGACTTCTGGAGGGCAGACTTTGGCCTATTCAGGAGACTTATTCAGAGAGTTCCTTGGGAAGCAGCCCTTAAAAACAAAGGAGATCAGGAAGGGTGGGTGTGCTTCAAAGCAGAGATCCTGAGGGCACAGGATCACACTGTCCCTGTGTGCTGAAAGATGAGTTCATGAGGCAAACACCCAGCCTGGATGGGCAAGGAGGTTTTGAAGGAACTTAGGAATAAAAAGAGGATGTATCATCTTTTGAAGGAGGGTCAGGTCTCTCAGGAAATATTTAAGGGTGTTGCTAGGGCATGTAGGGGAAAAATTAGGCCAAAGCTCAGTTCACACTTAATTTGGCAACTTTTGTAAAGGATAATAGAAAATGGTTTTACAAATACATTAATAGGAAAAGGAAGGGAAAGACCAACCTTTGTTCTCTATTGGATGCTGGAGAGAACTTAGTAACTGCAGATGAGGAGAACTCTTATTCCTACTCCCATACCTTTGCCTGAGAGCCCCTTCATTTCAAAATTATAATAATTCAGAGGAGGGGGTTTACATTTCCCATTTCAGGGGAGGCTCCTGCCCTCCTCAGCAAACACCTGGCTTTTCAAACCAGGACACGACACTGAGCTGGGAGCTATGTCCATCTGTTGAAGGTAGGAGGGCTCTGCAGGGAGACCTGGAATGGTTGGATGGATGGGCAAAGTCCAATAAGATGATGTTTAATAAGTCCAAGTTCTCAGTCCTGCATTTTGGCCACAAGAATGTGCTGTGCCCAGCTCTGGCCCCTCAGCTTGGGAAGGACCTTGGGACACTGAGCACATCCAGAGAGAGGGGCTGGGAACACAAACCCTGAGAGGAGCCCCTGAGGGAGCTGGGGGTGCTCAGCCTGCAGAAAAGGAGACTCAGGGGTGCCCCCATCGCTCTGCACAGCTCCTGAAAGGTGCCTGTGCTCAGCTGGGGCTGGGCTCTGTCTGCAGGAACTGACACAGCCAGAGCACACAGCCCCGAGCTGTGCCAAGGGAAATACAGGCTGGATAGCAGGAAAAGGTTTTTACAGAAAGGTGATAAAGTTGTGGAATGGCTGCCCAGGGAGGTGGTGCAGTCCCCATCCCTGGGTGTGTTTAACAAAGCCTGGATGTGGCACTGGGTGCCGGGGGTTGGGTGAGGGGTTGGGGCTGGGATGGACTCGATGGTCTCGAAGGTCTCTTCCAAGCTGGTCATTCTGTGATTATTTTAATATGAGATCCTGGTGCCTGCACACCTGCTCAAGGCCTGACTGACGCTGTAAAAACAAGCTCCAGCCTCCCCTGGTCCTTTCAGGCTGCCATGCCACCCTCTGGGGACATTTCAGAGATTTGGGCTCAGTTTCTGTGGCGGTCACTGCTCAGCAGCTCGGGACAGGGCAGTGCCTCTGTGGGGCTTTTAATTGTGGGGTTGTAAAGCACAGCAGGACTGGGCTTAACCCCTCACTTCCATCAGGAAATTGATGGTGAAACTGCCCTGTCCCTCATGGACTCTCAGTGCTCTGATTTCACTGAAATGTAATTCAGTACAGATGCTACACAAATATAATAAACCACAAATGTGTTGCTTCCTCTCTTCCAGTGGCTTGGTGGTGTTTTTTTTTCCTTTTTTCCCATAACTGGACACTGCAAATGCCTGAAGAATTAAAGGGTGAGGGAAGAACAAAGTGAGATTCCAGGCAGTTTTCCTGAGGAGCAGCTCCTGGCTGCAGCCAGGCCCTTCCCAGTGGGATGCTGATGGGAAGGAGTTGTCAAAATCCACAAGTCACTGCTGGAGTGTTTTAGCAGCTCCTGCCAGCTGGGAATCCTCAGGGATTGGCTTGTTAAAAGGACTCCACAGGTGTCACCAGCAGGAGCAGAGCCCTTACAAATCTTATCTCTATAGAAGGAAATGCTGGAGCTTTCCCCCTCCTAGTGCTGCCTATCCAACAGCAGATTGGAAAAATCAAAAGTTTGGAAATGTCTCCTGTAATTCTCTGGCATTCACAGACTCTGGATAAACAAAAGTGACCTTACACTGATTTATTTTACTTCAGAGTGTTGCATCAGAGTTGTGGTGAGCACCAAGTCCCACAGTTACACTCCTATTATATCCAAGTGGCCTCATTTGTAGGGAAAAAGTCGTAATTTGATCATTCCTGGCTCTTTCAGGGGGGTGAATCCGGAGTTTCACAGAATCCAGCTGGCCCTACAGAAGGTGGCAGTGAGGGCTGGGGCTGTGGAGAGCAGCAGGATGAGATCAGAGCTGCTCTGCTGCCTGCAGGAGATGGCTCAGCACCTCCTGACACCCCTCTGGGGCTGGAAATCCCCTGGGAGCTGAGCCCTGGCTGCCACAGGAGCTGCTGGGAATGAGCTCAGATACCCAGACACTGCATGGGAATGTCCCTGAGCTGCTGAGGACACCAGAGTGCCACGGAGAGGGTGCTGGGAGGGCTTAAAGGAGACAGAAATCCCTGCCAGAGGAACCCCAGAGTTGGGAAAGGCAGGATGCCCTGATCAATGAGACAATTATTGCAATCAATTATTCAGAGATAAACACAACTACTCAAGTTGCAATCACAAAAGAATTCAGGAGCAAAGACGCCCATCCAGCAACCCTGAAGTTTGCCTGAGTGATAACAACAGAACAGGAAATCACATTTACATCAGTATTGGAATTAAATAAACGCATCAGTGCCACAAGCACTACAAATAAAAGCAAGATTCCACAGGTAGGGAAAGTGTTTGTGTCTCCTGGGTTATAAATGATATTTTTCTTTGTCATTGGTGTTCCTGCTTCTTCTGCTGAATAAATAATCCCACCTGATTTCCCTGCTCCACATGATCTGTGCAGGCAAATAATATTTTCTTTTCTCTTCCCCTCGCCTAGGAGGAAATCTTTCCTTTCTATTAGGAGATGGCTGCATGGGAATATTGGCCAATGATGCATGAAATGAGGGGAACAGTGAGAGAGGCTGTCTGTAGGTAACTGAGATAGAGATTTATCTAAAATAACTGGATTTTGTTAGATGTTATTTCTGTGGGTTTAGCCCCTCAGTGAGTGGCATTTCACAAACCAGAGGGAACAACATTGTTCTCACCTGATTTTGTGTGTGCTTCAGTTCTTTCTGCTGGAGAGACCCAAACTGTTCCTGTGTGCCACAAATCCTGGGGTGACACAACCTCAGGGAAATGTGTTCCCCATTTCTTGGGAAAGGATCCCCATTTTGGGAAGAAGGAGCCTCTTTTTGCCTCGGGAGGATCTGACTCACTGTCTGGGTTTGAAAAGCCAGGTGTCTGCTAAAGAAGACAGGAGCCTGCATTGAAATGGAAAATATAAATCCTCTCCTTCCAAATAATTATATATAATATAAATATTAAATAATTATCTATATAATATAAATATTACACAATCGACAATATTATATAATATATAATTATAATTATATTGTCATGGACATATTTTCTGAAAAATACCTTTGCTAGGATTTTCCTCCTGAGAATCTGAGAGGCCTCAGAAACAAAATGTAAACAATGATTATCTGCTGCTGTGGAATGCAACAGGCGCATCTGTGATTGCTGTCATGTGAATTGTTTCTACCTGATGACCAATCCCAGTCCAGCTGTGTCAGGACTCTGGTCTGTCATGAGATTTTATTATTCATTCTTTTCTAGCCTTCTGATGTCTCCTTTCTATCTTTCTTTTAGTATAGTTTTAGTATAGCATTTTTTAAATATAATGTATATCATAAAATAATGAATCAGCCTTCTGAAACATGGAGTCAAGATTCTCATCTCTTCCCTCATTCTGGAGACCCTCAAACAGCACATTATATATATATATATATATATATAATTTGTAATTATAACATTGTAATTGTTATAATATAATTATTATATTATATAATAATTATATTATTATATGATTATATAATTATTATACTATTATAATTATAACATTATAATTATTATAATAATTATAATTTTGAAATTAAGGGGCTCTCAGGCAAAGACATGGGAATAGGAATAACAGTTATTTATAAGGAAAATTAAAATACAAGTGGAATAGTACAAAACCCCACTGCCAGAGTCAGACCATGCCCTGCCCCCTGTGTGCCAGGGCAGTGTCCCAGCCCCATGCCATGGGGGCTCAGCCCTCCTGCAGTGCCAGCTGTGGCTCTGCTGCAGCAGGGATCCTGCACAAGGGGGGAGTTTTCCTCTGCAGCTCCAGGGCTGCTGCAGATGGGCCTGGGCTCCCTCTGGCCATGCAGGGCAGCAGAAAGCTGCTCCTCTGGCAATGCAGGGGGCAAAGGCTGCTGTGCTGTGCCAGGCTCAGATTGTGCCCAGGTAGGAATGCTTGGCTCCTCCCCTGGGCGGAGCAGCTCCCCATGGGATGCTGGCATTGGATCAGCCCTGCAGGGACACTCAGTGGCCATGGACAGCAGAGATCTCCTGCAGGGAGGGTTGGTGTGGGAGAGAGAAAGGAAAAACTGCCCATGGACAGCAGGGAACTGCCCCAGCTCTGACAGATGGGACAGAACACACACCCCAATAACATCCTGTGCCCTAAGACACCTCAGTGGATGTGCTGCTGGCACTGGGAGTGCCCAGGAAGCCAAAAATGTGGTTCAGGGCTGTCCTGAGAGGGGAAAACAGACAGATGTGTTTGGGAAACATCCCAGAGGATGCTGGTACACATCTGGAGCCAGGCTGGCACAGCCCAGGGGGACAGAGCTGGGACAGAGTTGGGCTCAGGGATGGGAACTGGGAAGGCAGGAGAACCACAAAGCCTCCATGAACTCCAGCTGCACTTGGGTATCCCAGCTCCGGCTCTCCCTGGAGGCAGAACCTGGACAGATGCACTGCAGGAGCTGACTCAGACACCAAGGCAAGCTTTTACCAGAGATCTGCACCTCTTTGCTCCCTTCAGAAGGATATTTCACTATCAGGCACTTGGGGGAAGACAAACCTAAAACCAAAACTTTTCCTCCAGATTTTGTAGCATTTGTGCAGTGCCAAGACTGCTGGGGTCCTGCTCCCTTCCCATCAGGCATTGGGGAATAATTGCTACATATATTAGGCAGAAATTTAAAAATATGAGCAAAATCGACCTATCTGGAGCTCAGCTAAGCCCCAGATGACTGGCAACACCCTTCTTGTTCCAAGGGCTTGAGCTATTTCAGGCATCATCTCTTCCCACAACAAAGGAGCCTGGATGGCAGAGAGTGCAAAACCTGAAACATGAGGGCTGTTCAAAACATCTCTTAGCAACCCAGAGATACCCCAAAGTCACCGCTGCAGGAGAGCACTGGTGCCAGTGCTTGTGGGATTTCTGCTTTCCTTGGATGCTGGTGAAGAATTGATAAGCAGATGCAGGGAACTCGACAGCTTTTATCTTTTTATCTCACCCATTCTTATTCAGGTAATTGTCTAATCCTCATTTGAAGCTCCCCAAGGTCTTTGCCTCAGTAATTGAAGTTTCAGTCGTGCTCTGGGGTTTAAAGAGCAACAGAAATCCAGAGGATGTTCCTTTGTGCTGGAATCCAGGCTGTTCCAGGTGGGGGCTGTGGGGCAGCTGAGAACAGCAGAGATTTCAGCACCTGGGGCAGGGTGGGCATGCAGGGGGGGCAGAGCTCCAGAGGCCACCCCAAATCCTGATGGAATTGCCTGAAGGACACCCAGAGCTCAGCACTGCTTCCCTCCCATACACAGTGTCCCATTTCCCACAGGTCAGCAGGGAGTGCTCTGTCACAGACATCTTTTTGACTAAAGACCCTTTCCTTAGGGTTTTCCCTTCTGGGAAGCTGAGGCTTTAGAAAAAGAATGTAAACAATGGTTATCTGCTGCTGTGGAATGTAACAGGTGGATTTTTGATTGGGCCATCTTGAATGTTTATAATTAATGCCAATCAAGGACTGAGCCATCTCGGACAGAGTCTGAGAGAGCTGCTTTGTTATCATTCATTCTTATTTTTTTCTATTCTTAGCTTAGCTAGCTTCTGAGGAAACCTTTTCCTTCCATTTCTTTTTAGTATAGTTATAATGCAATATATATATATAATAAAATAATAAATCAAGCCTTCTGAACATGGAGTCAACATTCTCGTGTCTTCCTTCACCTGAAAACCCCTGTGACCACAGTCACAGTGCTCCTCACTCTTCACTGTTGTGTGCAGAAAATGGCTTTGGGTTTTCCTGGGGTAAGGGAGGGAGGGAGGTGCTCAGTGTTGCTCTCCAGAGGTTCATTCCAGATGTGGGGCAGTCACTGAGTGCTCAGGTGGACTCTGCTCTGACAGGCAGAGCTTCCTTCAGACCCCAAAAGGAAAGGGCAAAACACATCCCAGTGAGAAGAGAGGAAAATGGGGAAAATCTGCCAGAGCTTCTGTAAGGGGTAGTGGGGAGAGGGGGAAAACCTTGTGGTAAGAGAGGGGAATCCCATGAGAGGGGAAACCAAACCATGTGATAAAACAAACTATTCGGTGCAATATAAAGACTACTCAGTGTAAATCTCCAATGACTCAGTGTAAAACAACAACTGAACAACCATTTAGTGCCTTACAACAAGCTTCCGCCAAAGAAGGTTTTTTCTGAATGTCCTCCCCACTCAGGTGAGCAGAGATAACCAGCCAGGAAGTTTAACCAAGCCATATTTTAAAGTCAGATAATTTAAAATCCCTTGCTAAGGGCTGCTGCAAGCATTCCAGAGCTAAATGCTCTGTTGGCTTGGTTTGGAAAGCCAGGAGTCTGCTAAGGAAGGCAGGAGCCTCCCCTGAAATGGCAAATGTAAACCCTCCCCATCCCTCCAAATTGCTATAAATTTTAAATTAAGGGGCTCTCAGGGAAAAATATGGGAGCAGGAAATAACAGCTCTTTAATAGGGAAAAGTAAAAAAAAAAGGATAAAATAAACAATGCGGTACTAGAACAACACTGGCAGAGTCAGAACCCAACCTGACACCCTGTGGGTCAGGGTGTTGGTGGCAGTCCCATTGGAATTGTGGCTCAGCCCTCCTGCAGTGTCAGGGGTGGTTCTGCTGGAGCAGGATCCTGTAGAGAAGGATGGATTCTTCCTCTGAAGATCCAGTGGAAGGAGAGGCAGCTGCTGTTCCTCTGGGGAATCCAGTGGAGAAGCCGTGCTGGTGTCTCAAAACCTCTGGATTATATCTGGGTAGGAATGCTTGGCTCCTCCCTCTGGGCTCACATCTCCCAGTGGGATGCTGTAGTTCTTATCAGCCATGCAGGGACATTCAATAGCTGTTATCAGCAATGTCCCCTCCCAGGGAGGTGTGAATGTGGTCACTCAAAGAGAGAGATAAGGCAAACTGCCCACTTGACAAAAGATAACCTGCCATACAGATGGTAATAGAATACATCTTGCATTGCAATCTTCAACATCTGCATTTCCTGGCTGTCTCCACAAGGACATTCCCACCACCCCAGGGTGCTCCAGGCCCTGTCCAGCCTGGCCCCATCACCTCTGAACCAGAGAGGTGTCAAACACCCGAGCTCTGCAGAGAAGGATCCTGCAAGGAAAGGGAAGGGCTGGAAATTTGTTTACTGGATCTCAGTCTGAAGTGAGTTTTAGCTCTCTCATGAGGCTTTAGCCACATAATTGCAAATAGTTATTTTAGCTGAACTTCATAACTCTGGGTTGCAGTGATTAAACTGAAATTGCCATCCCAGACCTGCAGGAAGATGAGTCCTAATAACAACTGTTAAATCTCAATATCATATTCAGCCACCTCAGTAATCTGTTTAAAAAAGCAAACATCTGCAATCTCATTATCAAGCAGCCCAGGGGCTGAAACCTCCCAAGTGGATGTGTTGGGAAAGAGAGAAATGTTGCTTAAAAAGGAAGCTTATCTCATCAGGATGAAAAATCTCAACCAAGGAAAGCAAAATGTGCTGTAAAACTTAACCACAACTTTTTTTGCCTCTCAGTGTCTGAGAAATTAAAATTCTTCCGTCTCTGAAATTCAGGTCCAGCCCATCTTTTAGAACAATGGCTTCAGGTTTATCACAGTCAGCATGGAATTGTTTCTTTGTGACAAGCACAGCTAACACAACAAATATCCTCACATTCTTCAGGGCTGCTGGTAAATAAATAAAACTAATTCCTGCCACCAGCACAGCTCCCATTATTTCAGTGTGACAACAATGCTCTGGAGCATTCCATCCTGCACAGCCCTCATCCATCCCAGGGAGCCAGGACAAGAGAGAGGAACCAAATGTTGAGTCTGATCTTGCTGAATGGTTCTGGGTGGCTGAGCAGAACCCTGGCTGCTGCATTATGGTAAATAATCCCATAAAATAATAAAGAAACCCATAAAATAATCCAGAAACTCAGCTTCACACAGCTCACAGCACTGCTGCTGCTTCAGCTGCTCCTGGAAGACAAAGTTTCTTGGGAAGGAGGACAAAAAATATCATTACATTCATTAACTCCACCCTGTTTCTGTAAATTTGAAGGATTGCAGAGATGTGGACAGAGTTAACCAGCACTGCAAAGCACATTTTGAAGCCCTCCATTTTACATCTTCAGTTCTCTACTGTTGTACTGTGAAATCCAGAATGAGGGGGCTCTACCTCCAGGAAGAATTGAAGCCTTAAATGCACATTTGACTGAGTAAATTACCCAACAACTCCTCTGAGCATCCAGCTGGAGACAGATGAACTCAGGGAGAAGCACAGCAATAGGTTTGATGCTACAGAATTCACCTCTCCTAGTGGGAAGCAGATGCTGAAGGCTTTGGAAGCACTCTGATATCCTTGATTTCCTTCCCAGCAGAAATGCACTGGCTTTAGAAGAGGTGCTTCTAATTAAACTGTTAAATGCATGTTGTTAATGTATTGTGGTTAATAAATAAATGTGGGTTCAAGCCTCAGCATTAAAACTCGAATATTAGAAAATGTCGGTTGTGTAGATCTGGGGATTTATTTTAGCAGGCTGTAAAAGACAGATCAGACCCCATTCTGCCTTTCAAACATGGAATTTCTACCCATGGAAAAAGGATAAATGATGAAGCTGTCCTGTGAGAAGAGGAAAGCTTGAGGAACAGTGGAAATAATATTTTGTTACTGACTTTCCTTGGAATGGGCAAGTTCCCTTCATCCCCCCAGCCAATCCATAGCTGTGCAAACCAGGGCACTGAGGATGTGCTGCTATTCCAGACCTTCACTGGACATTAATCTCCTTATGCTCCTAAATCAGCTGCCTGATTTAGCCCAAGACAGCCTGACATCTCTGCTCCTCCACCAGCTCTGCCTCAGCGTCCCCCTGGGCTGATCAAACCAGGATAAAGAACATTTCACTGACCAGTGTCCAGCCCAGGGCAGCAGCTCTGTCCTTGCCTGGGGCCAGGGACAGCAAAGCAGATTCCAAATGGGAGCACCTGAAGATTTCCCTGCCGGGCTCCCACACCAGGCCATGCTGTTACACAAGATTTAAATTAAAAATCAGAAATTGTTGCAAAAATATTGGTGAAAGGGCCGGCCAGGGAGTGGTTCAATAACTTCTTAAAAACATCATATGCTCCAGCTCACCTCCACTCTGCCATAAGAACAGAAAAGCCAAGTAGGTAATTTTTTAATTACTTTTTTGCCATTAGGACAGTGTCTTTTACCCAGAAGTTGAACACAGATGGCACTCAAGACACCTGTAATTCTTTCTCTTCAGTGATAAACATGCAAAATGAATAATGAAGAGGCACCTGAAGCCATTGGAAGCCCTGTCCACAAGCAACACTTGCTGTGACTCCATAATTTTATTTTCCTTTCTAAATAAAAGATACTAAAATGGGGTTTTTTGTCCCAGTAACACTGAATATATCATTGCAACAAGAGGCCTGGGTGTGATAGTAGAACTGATAAGGTGACCTAGGCCAGGAACGAATTAGGAGGAAGTGTTTTAGATGTGGCTGAAAAGACCCCAAATGGCAGCACCAGCAGCTGTGCCTGTGGAAAACTCAACAAAGCTGAGAATGCCCAGGGAAACCAGGAAAACACAGCCAATCCCACATGGACATCACCCCCAGAGCAGCAGCTGGAACTGCACAAGGAGAAAACCTCCAGGCCATTCTGGGAGAGAATCCCAGGACTCAAAGAAATGAAGAATCTAAATTCTGGCATTATTTCCATGTGTACACCAAGTGGGAAGTGTTCACAGGGACGTGGTGAAAATACCTGGTTTGAACCAGGAAGGGAAGGTGGAATTGGTGCTGGAGGTCACTGAGGAGAGGCAGGAAATTCTGCTTTTGTCTCCAAAGCAGCCCAGGCTGGCAGCAGCTGTGCCAGCCCCTGTCACTGTGACATTTTCTGAAAAATCCCTTCACCAGGATTTCTTCTCCTGGGAAGGTGAGAAGCCTCAGCTTCTCCATGTTCTGGTGCTCTGGAATGTGGTCAGGAGATTGTTTATCCAAACATGTGAATTGTTTTTAATTAATGACCAATCACCATCAACTGTGTCAGACTCTGAGTCAGGGATTTTTATTACTCATTCTTGTTGAATCTTCTAATGTATCCTTTCTCTTTCTTTAGCATAATTTTAGTATAGCAATATAATAAATATAATATAATAAATATAATGTAATATAATATAATGTAATGTAATATAATGTACTATAATATAAATTATATTTTATTATATTATTATATATTATATATAATAATATAACAATATATATTATTATATAATATATATTATTATAACACATATTATGATGTAATGCAATGTAATAATGTAATATAATGTAATGTAATGTAATGTAATGTAATATAATATAATATAATATAATATAATATAATATAATATAATATAATATAATATAATATAATATAATATAATATAATATAATATCAGCCTTCTGAGAACATGGAGTCAAATTCTCATCTCTCACCTCATTTTTGGGACCCTCACAAACACCACAAGCCCCCACGAGCCAGCCTTGGAGCAGCAGTGGGACAGGACTGAATTTCAGTGGATGGATGAGCCTGGAGGGTTTTCCAGCCAGGATTATTCTGTGGCTGGGACTCAGGTGTGACCCCAAAAACAATCCTGGTGAACAGCAGCATCTCCAGAGCCCCCACGGGACTGGCACCTCAGCCACAGCCAGCACTCCATGGAGCTGCCCTCAGCTGACCCAGCCAGACACAGAGATTTTGTCAATATTCCCTTTATTTAGGGAGAGGAGGGAATAAAGCTGAAACAAGAGCCTGGCTTTTAAGTAATAATAAAATTCCTGCAGCTGCTGGGATTCTCCCAGCTGAGATCAAGTTTGGACTCCTGAGTTTTTAGACAGCAGCCTGGTGTGTGATGCTCTCTGCTGTTGCCAGGGCCCACAGTGACAAGTCCTGCTGTAAGGACAAGCAATTTAATTTTATTTTATTATTTATTATTGGGGTAGAATGCACTGAAGCACCAGAACTGCTGCTGTTCCATGCTGATGGTGGCACAGCCTCACTGGCCCATCCTGCTCTGTCAGCCTGGGGTCTCAGTTATGGTTTTGGTATTTCACTCTCTGCTCTGACTGGGATTTGTTCTTGGCTGTGTTCTGTTCTTCAGGTTAATCCCTTGCTGGAGGCACTCAGGCTGCTTGTCACAGAGCTCTCAAACAGAAGAGCTCTTCACAAATCCTGTGTGTCTGGGGCTGTGCAGGATGGGAACATGTTCAGGAGCTGTGAACCTTCCAGAACATTTGAGCACAAACTCCTGGCAGAACAGAAATACATCTTCACACTTCATGTTTTAATGAAAACAATCAGCACATCCCAGTGTGTTTTCTCCATTTATGCATTTTCATTCAAAATGCATCTTCATACATTCTTTATAAGTACTTTACTTCAAATATTTAATGAACATCACAGAAAATGCAGCATAGAATCAATTTGGCTTTTCTTTAATAAACTATTTTCCCAAGGCACTACACATATGGCTACACCTTTACACATAAATAAGTGTGCAGAGGATCAGAGTCTGGATTATTATTATTCATAACTAAGAGAGGACTGTGACTGTGTTTTGCTTTTCAAAATTCAGGAATAATCCAGCAGAGGGTTTTGAGTTATCACAGGAGTCAGCAGGTGTTGTGTGAATGAGGAATTGGAGAGCTCAAGGCCTCAGAGCTGTGAGCACTCCTTGGTTTGAAGAATTTAGAAAGGTAAATAGGTGCAAGAAATAATAATGGGAAATTCCATTTAATGCAGGACAAAGGCAGGGGATGTAGAATTACTCTTCCTGAAGGGAGTAAAGCTTGGCAAGGAGCTCAAACCAGGCAAAACCTTCAGAAAACTTTCCCCAGCTGAATCCATCCATGGATTGTACAAATCACAGAGGGGGAAAAGTGAAGATCCCTCATCCCATTCTAATCCAGCTGTGGAGAATGAAATTTTTATAAGTTAAAAAGGAAAATAAAATAATTAAAGCTGCAAGTTTTGATAGCTCTGCAGCTCAGGTGTAATTTTGGACAAAAATTACAGTTTGGTTAACTGAACCAAAACATTCAGTTTTTGGTTCAGGTAACCAAAACTGAATGTTACTTAAATGAAGTTTCACCCATCAGGTCATTAAGACCAGTCCATTTGTTTCCCTTGTTTTTCATTATCTTCTGTGGAGTCATTCTGCTTTTCTACTGGTGTAAACACATCCCATCCCATGCTGTTTAATTTCCTTAAAAATTTTATTTGCCCATTTCTGGTTTCAAGAGGACTTTAACTTGCAGGTGTTTAAATCAGCAAGGAAACAAAAAGATCATCTTAGAAGGAATTGGAGTCAACTCAAACTATATTTTAATTTTATGACTGTTCATTTTCTTACATTGGCAATTCCCAGTCAACAACTCAGGTGAGAGAACATGACATTTTTAACCACTGAAATCCCATAATTTTGAAGTAACTGTGGGCTTCTGGTTGTTATTGCTTAAGATTCAACCGAGGCTGCATCAGAAATGAGCCTGTGAGGAAACCAGGCCTATTATCCCTGCTAGCTGGGGCAATGGCAACCATCATGAAAGGAAAATTACTGCCATTAAATCAAGAAACTAATTAGAATCAGATCATCAAGCTCCTTTTTACTGGAGCCTTGGTCTCCTGGCACGGGATAGGTGATTTACCTCAGAGCACACACCAGGGCTGAGCTGAGCTGTTGGTTTAGTGCTTTTCTGATACTTCCAGAAATTCAATAAACAGCTCAAGAAGGCTCAGTGGCACTTGTGGATGTGGATGTGGGCTGGCAGCTCTCAGGGAGGAAGGCTGGGAAGGCAGAGCTCAGGAAATCTGGCTCAGGATGGAGTCAGAGGGAATCAGCCTCTGCTCCCCCTGCATGGCCTGAGCAGAGCAGGAGCCTTCAGGTGAACTCTCAGACACAAATCCTGGCCTTGATTGCTTCCCTGTCCCAGCAGAGACCAGTGAGATACCAGTGAGATATCAGATGGAAGGACCATGAGCACAGCTGTGCTCAAGCATCTCAGACACACAGGAGGGATCTCTGTGGTCCCCACCAGGAGACCTGGGCTGGCTCTGACAGCGTTGTGTGAAAAACACATTCACTCTCCTGGGAAAATGTAAAAAGTTTAATAAAGAACCATAGGAGACAAGGACCACAGAGCAAAGGTTATTGTGGGATCAGCCAAGAGCACACCTGCTAGTTTGGGAACACCCTTTATATCCCATTTCTATTGCATCAGCCTGTTACATATTCATAAACAATTATGGTAAACTTTCTTCCCAAACTAGCTTACATGTTCCAAGAATTGTTTAGCATGGCTCCTCCTTGATTCCACCCTTTTAGAGCATGCAGATTCCTTGCTTGTGGTTTTAATTCATTCTTATCATCTCCTGTTTTTGGGCCACACTGCCTTCAGGCACTGAGTGCTGATAATTGGAATATCTGCAGCAGGGTCCTCATCCTGTGTTCACTGGATGTTATCCCATCCCAGCAGCATTTTAACACAGGCACACTGATATCAGCTATTTCACTAAGCTTAATTAACAACAGAAATAAAAACTTTATTATAAAGTTACTTGAACACCACACATATAAAATCCATTTTAATATTTGCAAAAAGCCAATATTTTAATATGTATCTATAACATTTGGGAAGCTCTGCACCCTGAAATCCCCTTCATCCCCACACCTGGGAATCTCCTGGGCATGGCAGTGTCTCACCTGCCTGCCCAACTCCCCACCAGCTTCCTCCCACCAACCTTCTCCTGCTGTGGTGCCTCAGCCTCTCAAATGGAGCACAATTATTTCACAAATATCCACCAGTGAGCTCAGGAAACTTGGGGGGAAAGCACAGGACTTGTGAGGGTCTCATACTGAGGATGAGAAAGGTGATTCACTCCCAATGATACCACAAGCAATTAGACAATTAGCAAAGGTTAATAATGAATAACAAGCATCTGTCACAGCCCCAATGAGAATCCAGGCTGCCACTCTGCCCTTACAGGAGCCATTTACTCTTTATGCCTTTGATGTCCCAGCACTCACCCGTATTTTCCCTGTCTTTGGAGAGTAATCAGTGTTTTAAATGTTCTTCAAAATTATATGAGTCAGTACAAATTGTCTTCCCATTTGTACTCTTAATTGGGTTTTAAGGCCATTTTAGGCATCTGCATGCTCCCAAGTCTAACAGGAACTCTTAAAAGCCTGAAATAATTTGGGATTATTGACACCTGAGGGTCATTCTATTAATAGGAGTTGAAGTTACCAGTTTTACAGTTGTTTTGTGTATAACCAAAGGGAAGGACAGGTTTACTCAGTAGCTGCAGCATTACTCAGCACAGAGACCTGAGGAATGTTCCAGAAAGCAGCCAGGAATTTGCCTGGTTCACAAATAAAATCACTATTTAAGATTATAGGGGCTACATTTATTGAGGGCATCTGCATCAGATTAGGACACTGAAGTCCTCAAATATCTACACAAAAAAGTGGCACAAACTGGTTGCCAAACTTCAAATTAATGTTTGTTTTCTGAGTTATCAAACAGTCCCAGAAAATGAAGGGAGAAGTTCTTTCCCAAAAAAATATAATCACTGAAAACAAGTCACCTCCTTCCCAGAGGGGAAATGCTCAGAGCAGCATTGATGTTCCTGCCCCCAGGACCATGAGACTCCTCAGAAATGAGCAATCTTCTTAAGCTCAGGAGAGATTAGAAAAGTCCTCTGAACTACAAAATCAGTCCAGGCTCTCCAGTAGAAACAGTATTCCACCAGCAAAGGACTGGAAAGGAAAACAGAAAATCCCTTGCTGCTATGACCCACAGGAGGTGTAGGGCACTTCAGTGCTTCAAGAAATTGAAATGAATAAGGAATGAATAAATTCTGTGTTTTTAGGCTAAGCACACAGTCAGTATGAAAAGCTGCCATTTCTAAATTAAAGCATTTGCTGAACTGGCAAAGTAACTCATTGGTTTGAATCCAATCCTGAAAGATTGCCAAAAGAGTCAACCTGTTACCAAAGCAAACTGATCAATAAGTCCAGTATTGATCTGCCAGGAGCAGGGGATGCCTTTGGTGATCCCTTTGGAACCCCTTCCCACTGCCATGCACTGGAATTCAGCAGGATGGGCCACAGGGAAATCACTGGGCAAAAATAATAAAAGGAGAGAAGAAAATGAAGGAACCTCAAGCCTTCACTAGACAGGTTTCTGATTCTCCTCTTTCCTACAAATTAATGTCATGTTCAGGCTGTAATATTCCTTGGAAAAACAAGGAAAAACCACTGCTCTCCAACATCCAGCTATTTTAATCACCTACAATAACTCTGTAAAATAATTCTTGATGCAAACCTGCAGACAAACAACCAAACTGAGCTAGAAACCAACCCCTCTGGGTGTCCCTGGCACAGCAGGACCTGGGCTTTTCCCAGATTCACACCTTGCTGGGGTGAAGCAGCACTGAGTTATTCACACACAAAAAATTTGAGGCCGCTGGGGAAGATGGGAATTAGAAATTCAGTGTCCACTGAGGAGCTGGATGTTTCCATACCCATGGATATCCATCCCTGTGAATGGAGATTTGATAATGCTGCCTCATGAACTTTATTGCATTTTCAGATGTTTTCCCATCGGGTTATTGAAATTCTGTGAGAAGAGAGGACTCAGGAGGAAATCTGCAGGCACAAAGGAGGAAGATAAAATTTGCTGTTTCCCACCTCCTTAGGACAGGGTGAGGAAGGATATTTCTCCAGTTTAAAGCACAAGGAAAATCAGGAAGGCAGGGATGGCCTTGCTGATGGAGTGTTGCTTCCAACACCAATCCCAAAGCACAATTAACAACAGCTGCCTGAAATATGGATTTTCTGTTTTTCCCCTGTCTGAAACTCAGTGGACACGTTCACCATCTCATTGCTATGCAGAGCTCTGATGTGCCAGGGACACCTGCCAGTCTCCAGCAAAGATCAATCCATTTTCTAATTAGGGATGGGAGTTAATGGCAGCTGAAATGACCATTTAAAATACAGCAGGCCCTAAACAATGACTTCTCAGGGTGCTGCCTGCCCCAGAGCCTTTCCTTTGTAATCTTCTCAGCCTCTGCACTCTCCTGGATGATTTATGGTGTCTGGGGGCTCCCTGGCAGCACTTTCTGTGCTGATAAAGAGGAGAACCTTGACTGTATCTTAAATTGTCAACAAATGCTTTCAAATTTCCTAACAGTTCTTGCATTTGTCCTTCATATTTCCAGAGTTAAAAAAATGTTCCAGCCTGGATCTGCCCTTTCCTACAGAGTAATGCCCACGAGCATCTCATTATTGAGCCCCATGAACTTTCCCCACAATCAAAATGTGCTTAATTCCACTGGCCTCACCCCATAATTCCCAACTGGATACCCAACCCTGTGGTGCCAGCCCAATTAATTCTGCTAGCATCATTAATTATTGGAGAAACACACCTGGCAAGAGTGAGTTTCACAGGCTAAAAGGGATATTACAACTTTAATAGAAGGAGACATCAAAAAGCATTTTGCCCACAGCAAGGAATTCAACAATTGTGTTTAAATTTAATATAACAAGTAATAAAGAGTTGAGCTGGAGTCAAAGTCTGTCACTGGCTCTCCCACAATATTATTTATGGCTCTATATAGGCCCAGCTCCATGACTTCAGCAGGCAGAAACCTTAATACCTTGTGACACAACTGAGCTGAGCCATCTAATATCACCCACAAATCCCTGAAAAACAAACACTCCTTCAAATAATTATGCTGTTCCAACATCATAACTTCCCAGGCAGTGATGAAATGTCCTGGTTTAGGGAAGACCACTGAAAAGCCTTGTCTGTATCCTGGGCTTCAAATCAAAAACCTTTAATATTAGGATCACACTCTGCACTGAATAAATGTCAGAGAAATAAACTTGACGGAACAATATATTTTTCATGCCCTAAAATGAATTTTAAAAAGGACCTAGAACAGGAAACTACAAAGTCTTTAACCTCCAAGGGGAAAAAAATCAAATACCACCCAGGTCACTAATAATCTAATGTCAACTGTTTCCATAAAAAATGGGCAATGATAAATAATCAAAGCATTTAGTGGGAGCTGTGGGGATCTGGGTTATTCTCAGTTATTCTGGGTTATTCTCTGTGCATGATGATTAGATTTTTAAAGAAAAGGAAATGTTTCTCCCAGCCCTGTTTCCCTGTGGTTTTTAACTCAGACCATGAAATCTCTCTTTATCTTCTAGATCCTTCCAGCTCCTCACCTCCCTCAGCCTGGCTGCCACATTATCTTCTTGAGAATGAAAACACCTCAGAGCAGCCAGTGCAAGGTGAACTTTGGGCTGGAGAGGTTTAGGACACAAGGCAGGTCTGGCTGATCCAAACTGTACAGAATTCCAGAATTCCAGATTCCTGTCTCCACAAGCTCCTGGCATTGAGCTGGCTCCTGCACTGCCCTTCCACTCACACACCCCTCTGATCACTGCTTTCCTTTGGATGGGCGGAAAAGGTACAAGAAATGTTTATCCCACATCAATTATTTTAATTTCTTGCAGCAAACTACAAGAAAAGGGCGAGCCCCAAGCAGCTCACTCAGCAAAGAAGTGAATGTTACACCCTGAACAATGTGCAGAGCTGTTTATTCCACCACTGCATCAATGCATTTATTACACTCCTGCATCCATCTCATGCTGCCCATTCCTTCTTACATGAAATGTAGAGACCAGCACAGAGTTCTCTGTTCCAAGAGACACAAGATCACTTTTGCTGCGCTTCAAATGTGAGAGAAGACAAAATCTCTTGTCCTTTGGCCAGGCAGTCCAAACTCAGCATAAGGATAAAACCCCAGTGACAGCAAACACACTGTGCCATCCCAGGAGTGGAGAATCAGCTTTTCTTGACAAAAAAAAAGACTTCAATGAAAAAAAAACCTAAAAACAAACAAAAAATCCCCAAAAAACTCAAACAAGAACCAAAAATCTGCAAAAAATCCCAATAAAAACAAACAAAAAAAAAACCCCCAAAACAAAAAACAAACACCCCAAAACAAAACAAAACAGAAAGTGGTATTAGCTAACCTGAAATAGCGATTTTAAAGCAAGATCCCAGAATAGAGACGAGTTGCTTTCATCATGATATAACCTATAGAAATTGTACCTGAAAACGGAAAGATTTCATGCCCTGGAATACTTTTTGCATCTCATTTCCATGAAGTGTCACATCCAAGGCCATCTGCCTTCATCTTCTTGGGTGTAATACACTGTCCTAAAGTTAAAAAAAAAAAAAAAAAAAAAAAAATTTAAAAATCCCCTAGTGTTTCTCTAGGCTTTTGCGTCCTTGTGGCAGAACTGTAGCTGGCCGTGAGGTGTTTTTACCACAAGCCGCTGCCACAGCTCCGGGCACCTCTTTATCGCTTTTTGTGCAATGTGGGGATCCTGTGGGGATTAAACACACCCAGGGGGGAATAAATACACCCAGGGGGGATCAAACACACCCAGGGGAGGGATAAACACACCCAGGGGGGAATAAAGACCCAGCTCAGCTCCTCCAGCCCTGCTCCCTCACCCTTTGCAAGCCGCCGGACTCGCTCCAGCTCCTCAGAGCCCTCTCCAAATCCGGGGGGAATCGCTGTGGGGCTCAGCTGGGACGGGATGTGCACAACCCCAACCCCACAAACCCGGCACCATTCAACCCCAACTCCATACATCCGGCACCATTCGACACCGACCCCGCAAGCCCGGCACTATTCAACACCGACCCCACAAGCCCGGCAGGATCTCGGGGCCGGATTTTCCGCCTCAACCGCGGCTGGCCCGGGCTCCACTCCCCGCCCCGCTCCGCCCTCAGCTCCCGGGGCCGCCCCTTCCCGCCCGGGGGAGCGGGGACGGGGTAAGGAGCGACGTTCTGAGGGCCACAGGGGGAAAAAGCCGCGCTTAGAGCCCGTCCAAGAGGGCTGAGAGCAGCGAGGGAAGGGCAGAGCAGCTCCCGGAGCCCGTGAGGGGCGGGCACGGCCCTGGCTGGGGGAGCTGCCGGGCACGGAGCAGCTGCAGCGCTGGAGCCGGGCTGGGAGAGCTGAGGGAGAGAATCCAGGGAGAGCTCAGAGCCCTGCCCGGGCCTGAAGGGGCTCCAGAAGAGCTGCAGAGGGGCTGGGGACAAGGATGGAGGGACAGGACGCAGGGAATGGCTCCCACTGCCAGAGGGCAGGGATGGATGGGATATTGGGAATTAGGAATTATTCCCTGGCAGGGTGGGCAGGCCCTGGCACAGGGTGCCCAGAGCAGCTGTGGCTGCCCCTGGATCCCTGGCAGTGCCCAAGGCCAGGCTGGACATTGGGGCTGGAGCAGCCTGGGATGGTGGAAGGTTTTTTCCCACTATCTCATTTAACCATCCTCTTTCCATTTCAGCTCATTCCCCCTTGTTTTGACGCTGCCTGGTGTTGTAAATAGTCTTACCTTTTCTTTCCTGTAAGTTCCTTTAAGATACTAGAAAGGGGAAAATTTGATTATTTTTTTAATGAAAAATTTAATCCAAGCATTACTGTAATCCACTACAGATTTGCAAAGAATGCCGCTCAGATTTCACAGCTATTGTTCAGTGCTAGTTGGTTCTGTACATTTCCCCTGTGGATCTGAGCGTGTGCTGCTCTAATCCATGCTTTGGCTTGGTCACGACTGAGTTGTGATTTTACCCACCTGTTGTGGTGGTTAAATCTGGTGTGATGTGGCTGTAACATCCCAAAGTACCTCCCATGTTGCGGTGAGTAATCCTGTGAAACTGACCTTGTTTTTGTTTTTACTTGCAGTGCTGTCCCATGGCAGCTGCCCCAGCAGAGAGCTCCAGGAGCCATGGGAAGGGGCTGGAGCGGAGCCAAAGTCACAGCAGCTCTGCCTTGGACTATTCAGGAGACACCTTTGAGTCCTTCAGCGAGGAGGAGGAGAGTGAAGCACCTGGATCCTGGTGTTCCACAGAGGATGTGGAGGGGGCAGCTGTGTCAGAGGCTTTGGGAAGCTCAGCATCACTGGCAGGGCAAAGTGCTGCAGGTATGCAGAGCTCTCCCTGCTTGAGGCCTGCCTTCCACAGCTCCTATCAGTGCACTGGGGACTCAGATCAGTGAAAATAAACATGTGAAAACTGCATGCAGTGTCCTTGCTGTGCAGAGTGCCCACCAGATCCATGCTTCAGACAGCTCCATGGGAAGGACTTGGCCATAGAAATCCTTCCTTAGTAACCTTGTGATGCTGAAATTCTGTTGGCACCTTAAAAAACAGTTCTCCAAGCTACTTTTTACCATGAATGAAAAGTAGCTGGGCCATAAAACAATTTTTCCATGGGATAGTTCCATGATTTAAAATACTGAAGAGGGCTGGGTAGGACCTCAAAGCTGCAGCAGAGGAAGGATAAAGCAGGAGCTGAAATCTGTGGCCTCATCTGTGTATTGCTGTGGCTCAGGGTTTCTCCTCCCTAGCAGGGAGAACTGGCACATTCAAGTGGAGGATTATTTGCCACCCACTTTGCTTTCCTCACAATGTGTGTTCAAAGTTGCCTTTTTTCCTTGCAGAGGAGGAGTCTGAAGCAGTGGATCCTGCAGCTGTGGAAAGAGCTGCCATAGGAAAATGGATTGATGCCCTGGGAAAGTGGATTGATCTGAAAAATAAAGACACTGGGATTAGGCCAGACAAATCTGCCATCACAACTCCTGCTGGTGAGTTGGGTAACTTCAGCAGAGCCTGTAATTGTTTCTTTTGGAAGGAGATGTAAACTTGACTTAAATTTTATACACAGGCGATTAAATCAAGCCAGCTAATTAGCCTGGCTTAATTAGCCAAGTAATTAAGTGCAAAGTTTCTCTTTTATGCTTTCTTGGAGTGCAGCTTGTCTCCCATATCACACATGGCTTTGATGCTCCCCCCATGTAGTGACATTATCCTGGTGAGGCATTACCACAAAATTCAAAAATGTCCCCATGTTTGACATTTAATTGTTTAATTTAATTCAGTTTTTTTTCTCTCCAGCTGTAGAGGAAATTTGGGCATTTTCCCCTCCGAAATAAACATGACTTCAGAATTTATTGTGTGACACAGGTTTTCCCCCTTGTTAACCAACAGTATTGATAATTGAATTATTTGTTTGCCCTGTTCTAGTTCCTTTCCCAAGCTGAGGGAGGCAGTAGGGCTCCAATTTTGGCAGGAACAATGGAGCAGCTTTACCCAAATAACGATGGAGTGCAGGGAGGAGGAGAAGGGAAAGGAGGAAGGAAGGATCCATTTCCATGTACCAGTTATGCAAGGAACTGTGAGAGCAGATGGTGGGATGCAAGCCCTGCTAAAGTCTGTCAAAAAGTGGGTCAGAGATGCTATTTTTAATTAAGAAAAAAGAGCAAAAAAGCTGTAACTGAGCAAAAAATAATGGGAGCAGACGGGGAACCTTCCTCAATCTCCATGTTGATGGGAGGTGAGCACACTTGGAGTTTTGTAGGTCACTGTGGGACAGGGATCCTCCTGCCTGGGCCCTTCATGGTGTGGGATTTGTGCTCCAGCATCCTCAGAGCACCCATCTGCCCTAAGGAAGCAGCACCTGCCAGGCTGGTGAGAGCAGAGCTCCTTCCCCAGTGTCAGTGCTGGGGCTCCTGGCTCATCTCCTGCATTGCTCTGCAGTCAGGGCAGTGTGGAGCAGCTCATCCTGGGCTGCTCCTACAGGAGAATCTTCCCAAAATACACCAGAGCCCTGTGACTGATTCCTGGAGACAGACAACGGGACCTGGTGGGCTCAGAGGCACTGAGGGGAGGATGAGCCACAGCTGAAGGTTGGGATGATTTCCCTTGGAAGTTGCACTCACTCAGAGGATTTTATTCATAGAATCCCTGGCAGATCCCTGCAGTTCCTCACCAGGGAACTTGTGCCTTTGGCTGGTGGGTGCTGAGGGCAGGGGGAGTCAGGGAGAGCACTGAGGCTGGAGCAGCAAATCCTGCTCCATGATCTTGAGGTGAAGGATGCAGAGCTGGCTTGTCCTTGCTGCTCCTGTCACTTGTCCCTGTGGCAGCCTCAGGTACTTTGGTGCTTCCAATGATCCATATGAGCAGCACAAAATATGGTTTCTGCTTTTCTTTGATGCAAGCACAGTACCCAGCCAGGCTATCCCCAAATCAATCATAATCAGCTATCCCCAAATCAATCATAATATTCTGCATTTTTTAATTGCAGAATATTACCACAAAATAGCCACAGCAATTCTTCTGATATCTGTAAATGCTTCTCTTGGACTTAATCCTTCAGCACATGGTAGCCCCCAACTCTTGTATTGTTTTAGCAGCTTGGAGATGTTTTTTTAGTGCAGCAGATGAGCTCACCTGGAAGTGGATTGCTGCACAGTGAGTCCCCTCAGAACACTCAGCTCAGTGAATCACTGAGCACACAGGGTGCTCTGAATTGGGGTTTGTTTTGTTGCCTCAAGACTTTCCTTCTCATCTTACTGCTAATAGGGTTAGATGTGATGGGGGAGCAAAAGGTTCTGCTTTGCCTGTAGGAACACTCTGGAATGTCATTTTTATTTTTCATGGTTTTCTTTGTGGGCTGAAAGAAGGAAAACATGCTGGCCTCAGGTGAAGTGAGGAATTTTCATCAGAGTTCTTTGTCCCTGCACCCCAGTGTGGAAGCACGAGCTGTTATTAGGCAAATGCATCACAAAATGAGTGTAAATCCTCAGTTCCACAGAGATTGCTCCATGTTAGTCATCTTTAAAATGTACTCAGGAAAAGGCAATTCTTCAGCTTGGCTGTGTCTGAGAATTCAGGTGGGGCTCTGTAACGCCCTGGCTGGTGCTGTGCTCACCAGCTGCCTCTCCATCAAATGCTTTGCCTGTTTATTTTTCTGCCCTGCTCCTATAATTGTTCCCTGGAGGGTGGGGATGCCCTGGCACAGTTGCCCAGAGGAGCTGGAGCTGCCCCATCCCTGGCAGTGCCCAAGGCTGGGTTGGATGGAGCTTGGAGCACCTGGGACAGTGGGATGTGTCCCAGTGTGGCACTGGATGGGCTTTAAGGTCCTTCCAACCCAGGTTGCTGTGTGACTCTGGGATGATTCACTGTGCTGGAGGAGTTTTACTCATTTGAAATTCCTGTTTGTGATGAACAGCCTGACATTTCAACCTGTTTCTCTGCCCTGTGGTACCTGCAGGGGTCTTTCTTGTGTTCTTTGCAGGTCAGGCTGTCAGCATGTTCATCTGAACTGTAAAATCAATCTAGGGCATTATGAAGATGCAATCTGGAGCTGCAGAGGTAAAACCTTACTGCAGAGCAGTTATTGATTATTGCTTTTCACAGTTATCTCTTTTTACCTTCTTTAAAATAGAGTACTGGTAAGGAATAAAAACAACAAAATGCCTGCCAATTTCCCTGTTAAATCAAAGTTAAACATCAAAGGAAAAGGAAACTCATAAATATTTTCTTCTTTTCCTCCCTCCTGGTGGATTTCAAATGTTTCACTTAAGGCTGGAGTTAAAACCTACGTAGGTCACTGAAAAAACCTACAAAAGCTACACAGGTCACTGAGTTCCCTCAGCAGGGTTTGGGGTGCAGACATGAGGGTTAGCTGGTCTCTCCTGGGCTGCTTCCTGCACTCTGTGGAGCTTTTCTGCCTAAACATTCCACGCTTTGTGACCTTCCTGGGTGAGATGGGGCTGGGGTTGAGCTGTGCTGCTGTCACTTGGGCTGCTTTTGTCCCCTACTCTGCCTTACTGAGAGGAAACACTGGATTTGGAGTAACAAACATGAGAAAATGTGCTTGTGGAGCAGCCATGGGCACTGGCAGGGATTCTGTGCACTGCAGAAGGAACATTGCAGCAGGTCTGGATCACACATGGAAAACAGGGAATCTACATGGAATAAACCCAACCCAAAGCAGGAGCTGAGATCCCCTGGGCAGGTGAACCTCCCACGCCTGGGGGAGATCTGAGTGTGCAAATACTTCAGTTAAAAGACAAACTTTCCTCATCTTTTTTTGGGTTTCTTTCAGAAAAATTCTAGTCCTTGATCCCTAATTTAAATTCTTTCTGAACATCCTGTTAAGCGTGAGTTAATGTGGAGGAATAACTCCAGCACCGAGTCGTGCAGTGAGGTTTAAAAATTGCTGTGTTTGCCAGTGTTTCTTCTGAAGTCTGGAAGTGCAGATGAGCAGATGGGTGGGTGTGTGGCAGCACAGGATTTATGCATTATTAGAAACCAATTCTTAATAAAATTGCACTTGTGGATGTCAGAAGAACCTTAAGTGAGTTATTCAGGCTGGTATTAAACTGTCACTAAATGCTCAGTGGACCTGATGTGTTTTACTTCTCCCTCTGAGTACTCAAATGCTTTTGTTCTAGGTTTTTTCCCCCCTCACAATGGTAACTTTTTAATCTTTTTATTCATTCTGTGTTCAGCATAAATGAACCTGCTTTATTAGTGAGATTAAACCCAGAAGTGGCACATGATTTCCACTTTTTTACACAATTCTTGTAAGGAAAATCACCTGATGACTGAAATGGAGGTTTCCACTCAGATATTTCTGATGCTCCCTCAGAATTTTTTTTAATTAAATTTCCATTTAAGATGTTGCTGATTCTTGTTTATGTGTCTATAAATTGTCTTTCCTTTTAATCATTTTGATACATCATCATAGGATTTCCACTTTTTTACACAATTCTTGTAAGGAAAATCACCTGATGACTGAAATGGAGGTTTCCACTCAGATATTTCTGATGCTCCCTCAGAATTTTTTTTAAATTAAATTTCATTTTAAGGTGTTGCTAATTCTCAGTTATATGTCTATAAATTGTCTTTCCTTTTAATAATTTTGAAACATCATCTTAGGGGGAGTAAATTGCTCTGTGGTGCTCAATTCTGAACTTAAACATATTTTCCATGTTGTCCATGAAGCCTGTTTTAGTTTTAATTATGGATTCCCTTATCCTTTAGAAACACTGGATTTCTGAGGAGATGCTCAGTTTCTTTGCAGAATTCCACAACTGTGTCCTGTGCACTCAGGACTAAATAAATCCCAGGGAAGTTTGGGGGAAGTTTTATATTCCAGTTTTTCAGTCTTTTGAGGATTTGTGTTGTGGCACTGGAATGCCAAGTCTGGAAATTGAATTTAATCCTGAAAAGAGAAAATGTGGAGGGGTTGTTCAAATGATAGAACCCAAGCTCCCAGCAGGAATTTGGGTGTGAATCCTTGGGGTTAAACACTTTGGAGTCACCACCTGCCTGATTTTGGGGGAAATCTGCCCATGGAAACCTGGAGAGCCCATCCTGAGCTGCTGGCCATGAAATACTGCCCTGCTTGTGCTCTGAGCCTCTGGAAAATCTCCCCAAAAGCCCTGAATGAAGTTGTAAATCCATCCTAACCCGCCCAGCTGAAGTCTAATCTCTGTTTTATTTATTTTTATGTGCCACTGGGAAGGATAAGGGAAGATGAAAGAGGGAATGATGTTTTTGAAATAAGATCTTCTAAAGAATTTAGGAAATGATTGTTGAAGCTTTAGATAAGAAGTGTTTTCTAATTGCATTTCCTCCAAAAAAAAATTGCCTTTCTGTAGTTTGTGGAATTTATTGGAGGTGTTTCCAGAGTGCCTTCAGTGGACACTGCCTCTAATTTTTCTTACAAATTGCTCCTTAGAGTTATTGATGAGATCTCTCTTGATATATTAATTCATTTGGGTTTAGCAAGTTGCAGTTTCAGGTGGTGAGGTGCTAAATCTGTATTATTGACAGCCAGTTTATTTAATGTCATAGTGTTTAACTGCTTGCTTTGCTAATCTGTTTATCCTGTGCCATTAACCTTTTGTCTTTTTATTTCCTCCCATCTTTGGAGCTTCCTTTAGAGCCATTTATTGTGCAGGTTCCTACAGCTCCCATCCACATTTGTGTTTAAATTCTGATTTTGGAGCCTCTTTTAGGGTGTTTTATTATGCAAGTTCCTGTAGCTCCCATCCCCATTTGTGTTTAAATTCTGATTTTTGAGTCACTTATTGTTACTGGTTACTGCAACTGCCATCCCCATTTGTGTAAATTCTGATTTTAGAGCAAATTATTGTAAAAGCTCCTACAGCTCCCATCCAGATTTGTGTTTAAAATTCTGATTTTAGAGCCAATTATTGTGCAGGTCCCTACAGCTTCAATCAACATCTGTGTTTAAATTCTGATTTTGGAGCCTGTTTTAGGGCCATTTATTGTGCAAGTTCGTACAGCTCCCATCCACATTTCTGTTTAAATTCTGATTTTAGAACCATTTTTTGTGCAGATTCCTATAGCTGCCATCCCATTTGTGTTTAAATTCTGATTTTGGAGCCATTTATTGTGCAGGTTCCTAGAGCTCCCATCCACATTTATGTTTAAATTCTGATCTTGGAGCCTGTTTTAGGGCCAGTTATTATGCAAGTTCCTACAGCTCCCTTCCACAATTGTGTTTAAATTCTGATTTTGGAGCCATTTATTATGCAAGTTCTTAGAGCTGCCATCCACATTGTGTTTAAATTCTGATTTTGGAGCCTGTTTTAGAGTTATTTATTGTGCAAATTCCTACACCTCCAATGCACATTTGTGTTTAAAATTCTGATTTTAGAGCCAATTACTGTGCAAGTTCCTACAGCTCCCATCCACATTTGTGTTTAAATTCTGGTTTTGGAGTCATTTATTGTGCAAGTTCCTACAGCTCCCATCCATATCTGTGTTTAAATTCTGATTTTGGAGCCTGTTTTAGGCTCCAAATTTATTGTTCAGGTTCCTGCAGTTGCCATCCCATTTGAGTTTAAATTCTGATTTTGGAGCCTGTTTTAGAGCCTTTCATTATGCAAGTTCCTACAGCTCCCATCCCACCCAGATTTGTGTTTAAATTCTGATTTTGGAGCCATTTATTGTTCAGGTTCCTGCAGCTCCCAACCCCATTTGTGTTTACATTTTGATTTTAGAATTTTAGAGCCATTTATTTTGCTGGTTCCTGCAGCTGCCATCCCCAATTGTGTAAATTCTGATTTTAGAGCCAATTAGGTTCCTGCAGCTCCCGTCCAGATTTGTGATTAAATTCTGATTTTGGAGCCTATTTTAGGGCCTTTTATTGTGCAGGTTCCTACACCTCTCATGCACATTTGTGTTTAAAATTCTGATTTTAGAGCCAATTATTGTGCAAATTCCTACACCTCTCATGCACATTTGTGTTTAAAATTCTGATTTTAGAGCCATTTATTGTTCAAGTTCCTACAGCTCCCATCCCATCCAGATTTGTGTTTAAATTCTGATTTTTGAGCCATTTATTGTGCAGGTTCCTATAGCTCTCATCTCCATTTGTGTAAATTCTGATTTTGGAGCCATTTATTGTGCAAATTCTTACAGCTCCCATCCCCATTTGTGTTTAAATTCTGATTTTGGAGCCTGTTTTAAAGCCATTTATTATGCAGGTTCATACAGCTCCCATGCACATTTGTGTTTAGAATTCTGATTTTAGGGCCATTTATTGTACAGGTTCCTACAGATTCCCTCCCATTTGTGTTTAAATTCTGATTTTGGAGTCTGTTTAGGGCCTTTAATTATGCAAGTTCCTATAGCTCCCATCTACATTTGTGTTTAAAATTCTGATTTTGGAGCCAATTATTGTGCAGGTTCCTAGAGCTCCCATCCACATTTGTGCTTTAATTCTGATTTTGGAACCTCTTTTAGAGCCATTTGTTGTGCAAGTTCGTACAGCTCCCAACTCCATTTGTGTTTAAATTCTGATTTTAGAGCCAACTATTTTGCAGGTTCCTACAGCTGCTGTCCCATTTGTGTTTAAATTCTGATTTTAGAGCCATTTGTTGTGCAGGTTTCTGCAGCTCCCATCCACACTTGTGTTTAAATTCAGATTTTTAAGCCATTTATTGTGCAAGTTCCTACAGCTCCCAACCCCATTTGTGTTTAAATTCTGATTTTGGAGCCTGTTTTAGGGCCATTTATTGTGCAGGTTCCAACAGCTCCTATCCACATTTATGTTTAAATTCTGATTTTGGAGCCTTTTTTAGGGCCTTTTATTGTGCAGGTTGCTACAGCTCCCATCCACATTTGTGTTTAAATTCTGATTTTAGAATTTTAGAGCCATTTATTGTGCAAGTTCGTATAGCTCCCATCCACATTTGTGTTTAAATTCTGATTTTAGAACCATTTATTGTGCAGGTTCCTACAGCTGCCATCCCGTTTGTGTTTAAATTCTGATTTTGGAGCCTGTTTTAGAGACAGTTATTGTGCAGGTTCCTGCAGCTGCCATCCATATTTATGTTTAAATTCTGATTTTGGAGCCATTTATTGTGCAGGTTCCTACAGATTCTATCCCCACTTGTGTAAATTATTATTTTAGAGCCATTTACCGTGCAGATTGCCACAGCTGCCACCCCGTTTGTGTTTAGCCGTGCTCTGCGTTGCTGCAGGCAGGGTTTGGCTCTCCTTTGTGGGATCTCAGCACCTCAGGACTGATGTGCAGAGTGGCCGAGACCACCCTTGGGGGGCTCGGGAGTCCTGGAATATTGCCAGAAGTGTCGGTGGCTGGACTTTGATCCTGCACGGGAGACGACACCTGTATGAGGATGGGAGGATTTCACTGGGATAAATGGTGAAGGGATAAGTTAATTAGAGTGTGAAACACAGGGTTTAGAATTTCTGTACAGGGGGGTCTGGAGAAGTAAGATGGAGGAATTGGGGCGTGTCCTGTTCTTCTTCTTCTTCTTCTTGGCCTCCATCTTCTGTGGTGATGTTAGCACTTTGGGATTGGTTATTACTAAAAGTGCACTGGTCAATAAGGGTGAAAGGTATTGGGGAAAATAGGTAAATATTGTATACATAATTTTGAGTATAAAGATAGGTGACCGCCCCGGGGGCGCTCAGTGTGCTCATGGCTGGCTGCTGTGCAGACCTCTGTCGGGCCGAGAGAAAATCTTTTAGATAAAAAACTAATAAACACTGAAGACTGAGAAAAA
Source organism: Ammospiza caudacuta (assembly GCF_027887145.1). Classification (NCBI taxonomy): domain Eukaryota; kingdom Metazoa; phylum Chordata; class Aves; order Passeriformes; family Passerellidae; genus Ammospiza; species Ammospiza caudacuta. The sequence goes on along the minus strand of NC_080606.1, from coordinate 1,724,913 downwards.
ACCTGAAGCCTCTTCTCGTCCTTTGGAGCGCGGGCTGCCCAAGGCCACCCCGGGCCTTTCCAGGCCATAAAACAGCCGAGAAACCGACACTCCTTGGCCCACAGGAGCTCACACAGGTGCAGAGCAGCCATTCCTCTGTCCCTGGCACAGCCACTGATGCCTTTCCCTGTTGCTTTCAGGAGTTTCTGGGTTCTCCCAGGCAGAGCTGGGAGCTCTGAGCCGTTTCTGCAGCAGCGGGATCAGCAGCATGCAGCAGCAGCAGGCACGCAGGGGCAGGAGGCTGCACTGGGGAGCCCCAGCAAGGCAGACTGAGCCAGGACAGTCCTGTGCTGTTCCTGCCCAGCTGATGAACAGGATCCTGCTGGAAAACACCAGGGAGGCTCTGAAACAGGTACTGGGGGAGGCAAAGGGAGATTTCCCCTAAATTCTGGAGAACCACTGCAGAAAAAAGCCATAATTAGAGGATCAAGGCAGGCAGACCTTACTGATGCCAGGCTCAGGCCACTGGAAGAGGTTTTGGGTTGACAGCCCAAGATTTAATCTTCTCATTTCTCAGACATTGTCACAGACACATTAAATGAAAAATCCTTTCCTTAGGATTTTTCCTCCTGAGAAGCTGTGAGGCCTCAGGAACAAAATGCAAACAATGGTTATCTGCTGCTGTGGAATGCAACAGGTGCATCTGGGATTGGTCTCGTGTGGTGGTTTGTAATTAATGGCCAATCACTCTCTGTCCCAGCCACAAGCTTTTGTTATCATTCTTTCTTTTTCTATTCTTAGCCAGCCTTCTGATGAAATCCTTTCTTCTATTCTTTTAGTATGAATATAATATAATATAATATAATATAATATAATATAATATAATATAATATAATATAATATAATATAATATAATATAATATAATATAATATAATATAATATAATATAATATAATTATATTAGCCTTCTGAAACATGGAGTCAGATCCTCATCTCTTCCCTCACCCTCAGACCCCTGTGAACACTGTCACAATACATCACTGTACAACTGTTGGTAGCAAATAATCACCATAAACTATTGTCTGCTGATAAAATCCTAATTTGTGTGATTGAGCAAGGCTGGGGTCATAATTTATTTTGCAAGAAGCCCTGGGCCAGCTAGAGGAAAAACCTTTTTCTCTGATTGTGTTTGCTCCTATTATTTATCAAATTATTCTGCATATTATTTGTTGTGAAGTCTTTGGGACTCCAGGATTAGAAGAATTCCAAAAACAAAACCTCCCTGTGTTCCCAGCTTTCTCAGGTATTAGATAATATTGATGAAAACTGTTCCAATAAAATCTTGCTGACCTCAGCCTCTGTCTCATCTTTACCCTATGCAAATCTTTTTTTTTTGTCACCAGTCCAGTGGTTTTTTCCCACCACAGGATGGGTTTTATGTCCAGCTCCTCCCCTCAGCCCTGCATCTAAAAACAACACTTTAAAGTCAGTTCTGATGTGATAATTATTTCAGCCTTCCTGTCTTTTAAAACAATTTTGACATTTCAGCCATCTGCTTTTAAAATTTCTGTTAATGTTAATCTACCTTGCAAATTTAGTGGAATTTTTTATTTTATCTTTCTTTGTCTTCCATTGTGGGAATACATTCCCTGAGAAAAGTGACTTCATCTGCTTGGTTCTGTTGTAGTTCCCCACAACATTTTTGTCCAGAGAAATCAGGGAAGAGGAGACAGAGGCCTGGGATGGGACTTCCTTGGGCTGATTCCTCTGTCTTTGTAGCAATTGAATGTGTTTATGGAGCCAGATGGAATCTGAGTCAATTAGATCAGATAAAACCATTGATATTTCATAAAAGCACAAACCCTGGGATTTGTGTAATGCTGTTAAATAAGCTTAAGATTTCATGGTGGATAACCTGACCCAGGAATCACTGGCAGCACTGATTATCTCACAGACAGAGCTGCAGAGTCTGGGCTGGATCCTGGCTCAGAGCTGCATGTTTGAACTAATGGCTCCAGAGTTTATTTGCCTCTTAATTTATTTATAAAATATATAAATATAATTTATAATCATAACTCCTCTGGTTGCTGCTTAAAGCCTTGCACACAGTCAGCATAGGAGCAGTTATAGATGATGGAATTGTGACTCTGAATTATTTTACCACTGCCTAAAAAGCCAATTTTTGTCTTTAGTGTATTTTTTTTTATTGTTCTTAAAGTTGCCAGGCCAGACATTGCTCATGGCATCAAAGTTTCCTCCTCCAGGTGACAGAAGCTGAAATCCATGAGGTTTCAACCTGTCCTGGCTGCCAGCAGAAGGAAGCAGAGCTGGCCAAGGTTGCCTTTCTCAGGCAAAAAAAGACTCTGCTGGAAGGTGCTTTAATCCAAGAGAAATTGGAAGAACAGTTTTACTCCAGGGTAAGCAACTATTGTTGAAAAAAATTCATGCTACATTTTATAGGTGCTGTAATGAAAGAATCTGTAATTCAGATTCTCCCTGATTTATGGCATTGAGATCAGTGCAAACCAAAATAGAATTTGGGTCCATTTCATTAATAAAGTGCTTGGGACCAACATTCTCCTCAAGTCATTGGAGTTGCTGATTTGTGGAAGCTGAAGGTCATTCCCAGGCTGTCCTGGAATGGGTTTGGGTCCCTTTTGATTGTACCTCCCCAGTTTGTTTTCTGTCCAAGCTGAAATGGCAAATTAAATGATGTGATAGGGGGTGACTGCCCCTACTGGGCTTCCTTGCTCACCCTTTGGGAATCTTGCATTAGGACACTGATGGAGGCTGAGGTTTTTCTGGAATACTGGGATTTTTTCTGGGATACTCTGAGATTTCTGCTTGCAATTCCTGTCTCTGTGCCAGTGTCCCAGAGATGGAAGCTTTGTTGGTAGGAATTGCCTCTGGAGCAGCTGGGGGAGCAGTGAAATGTGCAGAATTCCCTAGGCCTCCCGTGGCTGCTCTTCAGGAGGATCCTTGCAGCCATGGTATTTTCTGAAAAATCTTTTCCTTAGGATTTTTCCCTCTGAGAAGCTGGGAGGCCTCAGGAACAAAATGTAACCAATGGTTATCTGCTGCTGTGGAATGCAACAGGTGCATCTGGGATTGGTCTCATGTGGGTGTTTCTAATTAATGGCCAATCACAGTCAGCTGGCTTGGACTGTCTGGTCAGTCACAAACCTTTGTTATCATTCCATTCTCTGCTTTCTTAGCCAGCCTTCAGATGAAATCCTTTCTTCTATTCTTTTAGTATAGTTTTCATATAATATATATGATAAAACAATAAATCAGCCTTCTGAAACATGGAGTCAGATCCTCATCTCTTCCCTCATCCTCAGACCCCTGTGAACACTGTCACAGATCCTCCTGAAGGAAGAGCTCTTCTCTCCCTCCTTGGGAGGGGGAGCCTGAAGGGAGGAGCCTTCCTGCAGCTCCCAGGTCTCTTCTCATGTTGAACAACCTGGGAGTTTGTGCTGTACCACACATTCCTTTCTTCCCTAGTGTAATTCCAGTTTTCAGCATTTTGACTCTTCCTCACTCCCTACCTAAGATCTGAGAGCTTCAGCCTCAGGTGAGGCTTCACTTTTTCCCATTTTTCCCCCATGCAAGGCCAGCTGCTTTTCCCTGTCCCTCCTCAGGGAAGAAGTCTGCTTTTTGGGCCAGAGTTTTTAATCAGAATCCTTTCAAACCCACCAGTGTGTGGATGAGTGCTGCCCCTCTGGCTGGGCTTGAGGAGCTGGGTGTGTGCTACAGGCCATGAGAAATGGCAGGGATACAGTCCTGAATAATCCCATGTTTGCTTTCTGTTTCAGGACATGCTCACACTTCTAGGAGAAGCACTCAGAAGCTTTCCCAAACCTTCAGAGGATCCCAGGGATTTGTGGCAAAGGCTGAAGGGTCAGGAATGGAAAGACTGAATGGACCATAACTCCAGTGGGTGAAGAACTGGGAGAGCCTCCTGTGGGCAGTCAGCTCCAGAATTCCAATGATTTTGGATCTGAGCTGCTGTGGCAGTGATGGATTGGGTGCAGCTTTAATATTCCTGCAGGTAGAACCAGATCTGCCTGCCTGGGGTGTGAGTCAACCTCTCCTCAATGCAAATGTTGCAGGACATTGTAATCCATCTCCATGGGTTTCTCAAATTCCAGAAGCCAGCAGTTTCCATTATTAATCTGGCGAGGCAGAAGAATTGTTTTTTGGGGGATTGCTGTGGGATTGCAGAGCAGCTCCCAGCTGCCTCCATCCATAAGGAAAATAAATGATTCTGTTTGCCAGGGCAGGGAGGTGTAATTACTGCATCTCAGCTCAGGCTTTGCCCACTGCCTCATGGTAAATTGAAAGTGAGAGCCCCAGGTGGAAGACAAAAAGCAAAGTTAACTATAAAAAGCAGTAAAATGAAATGAAGTATTTATAGAAGGGAATTAATGAGGTTGTAACAGAAATTAATCAGCAGGACTGGGGGTGCCAATGGGATGAGAAATGATAATAAATTAATCATGGAATCTATATAGGATAGAGAAAAACAAGAAACAGATGAAAACTGGGAGAGAAATTGCAAGAAAATACTTTGGAATTTGTTGTAGTTTTTCAAGCTTAGGAAGTCACTGTTGTTCAAAGACTGGATCTGGGGTTCAGTACACATCCAAATAAAATGGAATTACGGTGGGAATCTTTGGGTTAGACAGTGAAATCATCCTCACTGTGGCCTCCAAAGCCTGGTACTGCTCTCTGGGCACCTCTGCAGCCCTTTGTGACCAAAGCTGAGAGCAGGGGCTCAGCCATGGCCTGACTCTCCTCAGCCTCCCATATCCTGACTTCTCTGTATTCCCATCTCTGTGGAAACCTTGGAGGGATATCCCTATCTGTGAACCCACACTGCATTTTTGTGCCAAAGCAGATGGAATCAAATCCCCCTGTTGCATTTTCTTCCCCCATTTTGGGACCAGAGCCCTCACTGCTGCCTTAAGGGGGCTTTGTATTTCATGGGGTTGTTTCCCTCCTCTGCTCTGGATTGTTTATCAGAGTCCTTGAGAGCTGTTTAGCCTCTTGTTCTCCCTTCCCACAAACCATGGAAAACCTGGAGGGAAATGCTGGGATATAAACAGAAGTGTTAGTAAAGTTCTGCCTTCTGCTGCTTAAAAATCTGCTCAGAGTGATTTCCCTGGGAGTGGATCCTGAGTAGGTGAAGCCCAGGTGGGAGCCCAGCCCAGCCCTGAGCTCCTCAGTGCTGCTTGTCCTTGCAAACAGCTTCAATGGTCCATCAAAAATACTGCCCCAACAGCATCCCCTTTGGAATTGTCCTGCAGGGCACTTGGATAATGAATAAACTCTGCTTGTTCCTTCCTGTTGCTCTGGGATCCTTGGAAATGTTTAAACCCTTAAATCTCCTGCTTTCCAATCTCCTCCTGGGTGCCCCACCTCTGTTCCTTGTTTTGCTCTGCACTCCCTGGTTCTCTGAGCCTCTGGAAGTCTCTGCACACACTGGGAGAGGCACCCAGAATTTCAGGTGGGGCCTTGGAAGGGCTGTCAGGTTTACAGGGGGTGATCAGGAACTGAATCCTTGGAAACTGCCATTTTGTAGCACAGATTTCAGCCCTTGCAGACCCACAAAGAGTGACTGCCATGCACATGTTGATATATCTGTTTTCAGAACACTGAACCTTTCTGGAGCTACTGAAATTCCTTTGCAGCTGCTGTCAGCCTTTCTGTAAATCTGAACTGTGAGTTATCTGGGTTATGTGTCTGACAGTGTTTGTCTGTGGAGCTCACACACAGTGCCTGCACAGCTCCCGTTTGTTTGCATAAATGTTACAAACAGAACTCAGGTAACTCCTCAGCAAAATCAAAGCAGATTTTGCTGATGGCTGTTGGATGCATTTTCCTGCTGCTCACTACAGTTGTTTCATTCTTTTATCAGCAGTGACTCTGAGATCTGAGTGTTTTCTTTATGCCAATGGAATGGATGATCTGATCTCCTAAATAATTTATTTTCTAATCCTGCACTTTTTGAGGCTGGAGATCCAAAACTCTGCCATGTGGGAAAGAGGGTGGGTGACGTATCTTCCTTTTTCCCCTTCCAGGAGCTCCTCCCTCCAGCAGGAGATTTTTCTTTTGATCCAAAGAAACCTCAAAACTCTGGTCAAGGAATATTGGCTCGTCTGCTGCCTGGTTTGTGCTTGCTGGGGCATGAAAGGAGCAGGGTGGCTCAAGAGGGATTCCTTGGGAAAAGCGGCTGTGGCTGTGAAACAAATCAATCTGCCTCTTCAAAGTGCTCTGCAGCTTTGCCTTTGTGGCTTTCATGGCACCCAGAGCCTGGATGATTTCATCTTCTGGGTGATTGCTGATGTGGTGGGGTTCATTGCTCTGTGCTCACAGAGAAGGTTTCTCCCATCTCAGTTGTTTCATGCTCTGTGTGTGCTGATATCCACTTTTGGGGTGTTGGATTTTATAACTGAGCCTTTGGAGAAACTTGCATTCCTCACATTATCATTAAAATCAGTTTCCCATGGACTGCAGCACTGTAACTTTCCCTTTCATTTGCTCTAGCTTTATAAAAACCACCCTGCACTCCGGGCTCCCTCATTCCTTGTCCCCTTTCCAGCCATCTCTCCTGCTCTGGGAATTTGTATCTCTAGAAAAACTTCCAGCTCAGTCCCAGCAGCTCTGAGTGGGAATGAGGTTTTAGTGGCATTCACTCCCTGGATCTGAGCTGGCAACACAGCTGAACATTCCCAAATTACCTGTTCTGGTGGAAGGTGGCCCTGCCCTTGGCAAGGGTGGCACTGGAGGAGCTTTAAGGTCCCCTCCAACCCAAACCATCCCACAATTCTGGGATATTTAAAGTTGGATTTCCTCAGTAGAGGAAATTCTTTGTGGTCCCAGTGGTCCAGTGTAGGATCAGAGAAGAGTTTGAGTTGGAAGAGACCTTCCAAAGGCCACCTAACCCCCAAAGGCCACCTTACACCTCCCACTATTCCAGGCTGGTCTGACCTGGATTTGGACATTTTCAGGGGTCCAGGGGCAGCCACAGCTTCTCTGGGAATTTTATTACAGGGCCTGCCCATCCTCAGTGTAAAAACCTTCTTGTATCTGGTCTAAAGGAGCCCTCCTGCAGGTTAACCCACCCTCCCTTGTCCTCAGGGCCTGCTCAGAGCTGTCCCCCACCTTTCCTGTGACCCCCTTCAGGTACAGGAACGTTCCTGGAGCCTTCGCTTCTCTAGCTGAACACTCCCAAAGCTCAGCTTTTCCTCATGGGAGAGGGGCTCCAGCCCTCAGAGCACCTTTGTGGCCTCTTTCCATTAATCCTGAACATTTCCCTGAAGTTCCAGGAATATCTGCAATGCTCCAGGCTCCCCTGGGGTCCCTCAGTGCCTCCTCAGAAATTCCCCTCGCAGGGTTGGGGTGTGGTGAGACTTGGGTGGTTTTTTAATTCTATTTTTTACCACAGCTAATTTGATGAGGTTCCAAGAAAAGGAGCTGAACTCATTTATTCCTGTTGGGAACTTGACAAAAGTTCTCATCTGCTGGCACCAAGGACAAGGGCACCCAGCTCTCAGTGAACCCTGAGCTGAGAGCACTTCAAACCATCCACACATCCTCCAGCAAGGGCTGCAGTGCTCCCAGCTCTGCATTCTTCAAGCATTTTCCAATCTCCTTGCATTCCTCAAGCTGTGATTTTATTACCACTGGATGTGATTTTCAGAGAGTGACTTTTGATTGTGCCCCTGAGGGAGGCACTGGGAGTGTGCAGATCAGCCCTGCCTGCCCCAGGGCTGCTTTCCTGCCTGCTCTGCCTTCAAATGATGGCAAACCAGATATTAATCCTACCCACTGATATTAATCCTACCCACTGATATTAATCCTATCCTCAGATATTAATCCTACCCACTGATATTAATCCTATCCTCAGATATTAATCCTATCCACAGATATTAATCCTACCCACTGATATTAATCCTATCAACACCACATTTGCATTGGTTTCATGCAACTCTTTGTCCATTTCTTTTTCTCCACAACTGATTTTGAAGCTCTTTGGCAGCACTGACAGCACCAGGATGTGGATGGGAGATGAGGGGGAGTGGATTCCTTCTGTCAGGGTCCTCCATTTTCCAGATTACCCAAAGAATTGATCAGGGTACTTAAAAAAAAACAAACAAACCAAACATTTTCCAGCTTCTGGGCATGGATATTCACTGTTTATTTATTCATTTATTTATTCTGTAATAAAATAGTCCTGTTCTCACAGACTAGGCTGTATGATCCATAAATACCCTTGTAAAATAGATTTGTAGCATGTAACAGAATCCCTTAGAATATTCTGTGAAAATTCTTTTTTTGTTGTTGCTGTTGTTGATAGCACTTTCAGAACATTTACATCCTTCATCCTGACATTTTGAAATAGAACATTTTTTCCTACAGAGGTAAGTTTACAGCATCATCACAGTATTATAGCTTGTTTAAAAATACATACAGCAGAACTGGTAATTGCAAGCAAGCTGGAGACTTGAGCAGGGGGCTGGTGGCAACTTCACATGGTTCCTACTTTATAAAACAATGACATTTATTAATATTACATCCATCACTCGGTTAGAAAAGATTACTTAGATGTGCTACTCACAAGAAATCTGTCATTCCTCTGTGACATCACAGGACAGGCTATGGAAATAGAAACACTCTGTGGTATGGGTGGTTTAAAAAGGTGGTTAATTTTAAAAAAGGGGTTTAGGCTGTTTTATCCCTTAGGAATTTCAGTTCCATTAACACTGGATGTCCTTAATCCACTTGGGATGCCACAAGCAGCTCTCAGCACAGCCCTGGTGTGAAGGGAGCACTGAAATGTCACTGAAATGTCACTGAAATGTGGCCCAGGAGCAGCTCTGGGGGAGCGGCCTGGCTGGGAGCCTCTCGCTGCAGCACCCCCAGCACAGCTCAGCCCCCCTGGGTACCCCAAATCTGCCTCTTCACCTTCCAGGGGCTCTGTGAAAGACTGAGAGCAACAGAGTGAAATTTGGAATATTTGAAATACTTAAAATACTGGAAAAATGTACAGAAAATTCTGGTTAAGTTTGAAATGGAGCTAAAAACTCACCCCATTCCAGCCCTGCCATGGCAGGGACACCTCCCACTGTCCCAGGCTGCTCCAGCCTGGCCTTGGGCACTGCCAGGGATCCAGGGAAAGCCACAGCTGCTCTGGGCACCTGTGCCAGGGCCTGCCCACCCTGCCAGGCACTGCCAGTTTGCCCAGCAAGGATTAAAATGACAGAAGAGATTAAAAATACATCATTGCATTGGTTTTACTTTGCACAAATGAGACTAAATGTATAAATATATATATATATATGTATAATAAAGCTGTAGGAAATCTCCAAACTGCTAACAACTCTTAGAAATGAGATAAAACAAGGATGTGTTTGCTTGGAAATCCCAAATTTGCAGTTCTCTCATTATTTTCATTTTCGGTAATTCAAGAGTCTTTCATGGTGGATCCTGGTTTACTCTTTTTATGAAACAAGTTCAGGTGTGCTTTGGCAAATGCTCTTTTCTTGGTCTCTCTGATACTCCTCTTGTGCTTTCTGCAGTCTTCTCCCTCTGAGTTTCCACTTGTGGAAGCAGTAGGTGACGAGGGACGTCATGACCAGGGAGAAGAGGATGACCAGCACCACGATGAGGGCGATGGTGGACGAGAGGGAGCCCTGCAGCTGCTCGCTCTCCGTGTCCCCGGTGGAGTTCACAGCAGCAAAGTTCTCATACTCTGCTGGGGCCACAAGGGCAGCTCCAGGAGCCTCCCTCAGCTTGGGCCTCATTGGGACTCGGGAGTGTTCTCAGGATCCTGGAGAAGCAGGTTTAGGAGTGCCCTGTCACATCCAGGAGCCACCTCTGGGTGCTGCAGGCATGGGGGACACTCAGCAGTGGAGAGCAGGAGCTGCAGCCTCCAGCACAGGTCAGCTTTATCTCAGGTGGGTCAGTTTTATCCCAGCTTTATCCCAGGTGGGTCAGTTTTATCCCAGGTGGGTCAGCTCTATCCCAACTTTATATCCCAGCTTTCTCCCTGATTTGGGTCAAGAATGTGCTGCTTTCTTCATCAGCTCAGCCAGCTGCCAGTTTGGGAATCCTTGTTTTCTGCAAGAGATAATTGGAGAAAATCCAATCAGTTTTCTGCTGAGGCAGAGCTTGTCCTGGGGCTGAAAGCAAACCAAGTGCTGCAACAAGTGTAACTTTCTATCAGAGGAATTGTTTCAGTGGAAGATTTTTTTTCTTTCCCAAAATGTTCCCAGAAGAGAGGGAAATCAAAGGCCTGTTTTGTACGTTACCCACAGTAACAAAATCAGCTGCAAATGGGAGTTCTGACATTAATGAAGGGGTTTCATTTCCCCTCTTCTATGTATCTGCTCTTGGATTGGGCTGGAGTTTGGGGTTAAATCCTCTGGAGTTTTATAGTGGGACTGAGGAGGTTTCCTCACTGATGGCAAATCTGGGATCAGGAGAAAGGTCCTGGGTGAAAAACCACCCGGATTAGTGGAGAGGTGAGCTCCCCTACAGGCACTGAGCTGTAAACTGAATTTAAGCCCCCCTCCCTTCCACAGTTCTGCTGGAATTTCAGAGACTTTTAAATCATTTGCCTTTGATATGAGCTGTGTGTGACAAATCCTAAAAAATTCACTCATCTGAGCAGTTATGAAGCCCAAAGCTGCTCTGCCCTCCCCATCCCCTCCCTGATCCAAATCCCATTTTGGAGTTAAACCTGAGGAACGAGGCTGCTCTGCTCTGCATTCCCGTTTCCAATCGGGACAGGGGGATTTGCCTCGGGATATTTTCCTCTGAGGAGCTGTAAGCACGTTCAGGGCTATTTATTTCAAGAAACAGCTTGCTCCAAACCCCCTCCACCCTCCTCCCAAATGCTTGGAGGCCAAAATTAGGTTTCAGAGATCTTGGAGCATCATTGTTTGGAGATGCTGTGTTTGATAGGATGCAGTTCATCCTCTTTATAGAAATAAAGTTCATCCCACTCAGGCTCACAGAGAACCGAGGGTCTCTTTTCCTAATTAACAGCACGTTCTGATTAGTAATAACCACTGTTTATATAGCTCAGCATTCTGTTGGTGCTAAAAGATGTAAATAACAGTTCCTGCCAGTTTGGAACAATATGCTCACAGAGTCAGAAATGGGGATTTTCAAGGGAGTTCAGAACTCAGATTTTGCTGAGGGAGAGCTGAAGGAAAGCTCATTTCACAGGAGGGACCCAGAGGCCCATCTTTGATGAATGTCTACAAGGGGCTCTGCTGGCAAGCCATGCATCAGGAGGGGTGACAACAGAACATTGCAGTGCTCCCTGTGTGTTCAACATCTCTCTCAAGCAGAAAGGAACGGCAATAAAAGCACTTGAGGAGCTGAGAAATGCTCTCTGATTTATGGAGCAGCCAAGTTCCCACCTGGCCAGGGAAATCCAGACTGGGGAATGTCTCAGCACAGGGGGAATCTGATCTTGTCACACTTGCCTTGGCCTGGGTCTCATCTCATCTGTGCCCACAGCTCTCGGGTTCCTGGGGAGGAGAGAACAGAACACAAAGTCACCATGGGGCTGGCTCTGTGCTGCTCCAGAGGGGCAGGGTGAGTTTGTCACTGCCCCACCAGGGCAGGAGGTGACATCCAAACCAAACCAGGAAAGCTTTTAAATCCCAGATCTGCAAAGCTCTGCTTGGGCTCGGCTCCATCTGGGGAAGGAAAGGGCAATTCTGGGTAAATCCCTTGGGAACAGCCCCCGAGGGCTCTGCTGGTGCTGTGCTGTGACCTTGGAGTGACAGTGACCAAACCTGGGGCTCACAGCAGGGCCACCTCTGCCCCTGTGGGTGACAGCAGGGCCAGCACAGCCCCTGTGGGTGACACAGCAGTGCCACCTCTGCTCCCATGGGTGACACAGTAATGCCACCTCTGCTCCTGTGGGTCACAGCAGTGCCACCTCTGCTGCCTGAGGGCCAGGAATGCTCCTTGCTGCTGCTCAGGGAAGGATTGGGGACCCAGACTGGAGAGCAATGGTGACAGACCCCAAAAGTGCCATGCATGGCTGGAGGCTGGGCTGGTGTGGACACAGGCAGGAGCAGGGCCCAGGAAGAGGCTCCTCCTGTGGGCAGGGCAGGGGGGTGGCACAGGGCTGGGGGAGCTGCCCCTGGCACAGAGCAGCCTGGCAGGGCCAGCAGAGGGGCTGGGCTCCTCTCCAGAGCACAGGAACACGGTGGGGTTCAGGGGTTCAGCCCTTGGGAACCTCAGCTCAGCTACCATCCCACCCTCTGGAATCTCACTGGCACCATGGGTAGTCAAATTTCTGAAAAATCTCTTGGCCCAGAATTTGGGAAGCTGGGAGGCCTCAGAGGAAAAGGAAAACAATTCTTGTCTCATTTGCTTCTCCTGTGTTGAGCTCATGTGCAATGTGGTTGGGGATTGTTTACCCACGGGTGATTGTTCCATTGGTTTCGTGTGAGTTGTTTTCACTCTTTGGCCAATCAGGGCCAAGCTGTGTCAGGGCTCTGGAAGGAGTCACAAGTTTTCATTATTATCCTTTGAGCCTTCTGTCTGTATCCTTTCTGTATTCTTTAGTCTAGTTTAGTATAGCATTCTTTAATATAATATAGAATCATAATATAATAAATGAGCCTTCTAAGAACACAGACTCAGATTCATCATTCCTTCCTCCATCTGGGAACCCAGAAATACAAGGGGCAGCACATCCTCAGGAGGCACTTCCCATTTAAATCCCCCAAACCTCCTCCTCTCCCAGGCTTCAGCTGAATTCCAGCAGCAGAGAATAAATAAAGCTGAGATTGTTTGCTTGGCTTTGTGTGAGTCATAAGCCTTCAGTGGCTTTGGCCTGAGCACTGCAAACATTGCAATCAGGAGCTCAGGGCTGGGCACATTTAATTCCCATTAAAATATATTACAAAGATTCAAGTATTGACAAAAATAATGTTATTTTTTTAAATCTGGAAATATGTTAGAATAAACTTCTTGTGCAAGTACATTAGAATATCTGGAAGTTGAATTCATTTTTAAAGCTTTTAATGAACTAATCCTGTTTTACTCTGGGACTTACACAAGCTCAGGCTCTTGGTGTAGCACGTCCTTGCTTTGGGATGGACCTTCCTGCCCTGGCTCATGTTCCCTTGTCTTTTTTAGCAAGTTATAAAGTAAAGTACAACTCAGTACAAGATGGGGAAGACAAAATCTGCTCCTTGATTTGCAATATCCTTAGGACAGGCACTGTCTTCCCTTTGTTCTCCAAGTCTGACCTTTGAGAACCTCAGAGAGAAATAGATTTTTGAGGTTTTTTTACAGTTTTTGAGGGTGGAAAGTAAGAGAGGCTTGGAAGAGATTTGTGTGAGAGGAACAAAGGAAATGACTAAAAAAAGGCAGTGTCTCAAGATGAATTCAGGTTATTGGCATCTGTCAAATACTGAATTACTGAAAAGAGATAAGAATGTTCATCAACAGCTTTTTGATTTCCCTGGGAGTCCTCCCTTTCATTAGGGCAAACCTTGCCGCTGTTTGCCAGACATGGCAACAATGATGTTATCAGTGTTGCAGTCAAGACAGAAATGACAATTTGCACTGTGTTCCCCAAAATAAATAAATTTAAAAATCCAAATAATGTGTGGAAGAGCAGACTTAAGTTTTACTGGACACGGTTTGGGGCTTCTATGTAGTTGGAGGAGTCTGGTTTTGATTTCAGTCTGAGTGGCTGAGTTCAGTGAATGTCTGGGAATTTCAGGTTTATTGGAGGGATGAAGGGCAGGAATCCCAGTGAGATCCCAGTGAGCAGCTGCAGCTCCAAAGGGAAAAGCTGATGGCACATCCCTGACCCTGGGATAACTCAGGTTTATTGGAAGGATGAAGGGCAGGAATCCAGTGAGCTGCTGCAGCTGATGGCACATCCCTGACCCTGGGATAACTCACACCTCCTGATGGGGCTGATCAGGACATCAAACCTGGGGAAAAGGAACAGCCCTGCTCTAAAGGAACACAAAAACAGCTTCCAAAGGAGAGGTGAGTGCCCTGAAACCACAAACCCTCCTTGAGAGCTGATAGAAAAAATCTCTTTGACAGCAGGAGAGCCTTGGGTTCTGTCTTTGTTCTCACCTCCTCATCCTCCCCTCACTGTGCTCTTCCCACCGTTGAATTACTCCATTTACGTAACCCTAAATATATATTGATTTTTGAACATAGTTTCAGGCTTGCTTTCTTCCCTTTTGCCTTCAGCTTCCTTGTAAATCTCCCCCGCAGCCTTTCAAATTGCCTCTTCCATTTTAATTGCATTAGGGAAGAATGCAGCTCCTCTCTCTGCATTTGCATCTTTTTGATGTGAAAACATTGGGATGAAAGGTGTACCTCATGCTTCAACCTGGGCTGGAAAGGGCCCTTTCTCCTCCTCCCCCTGAGCTGGAGACATCAACTCCAGCACTTGTGCTCAGATAAAAGGGAGTGGGAGCAGTGGGAGGGGAACAAGGAGGAGGAAGGGATGGGAGAAGGCAGAAAACGCTTGGAAAAACACAGGGAGATGTTTCAGCCTTGCTGCATCTTCTATAAACTCATAGGAACAGCAGGCCAGGCTTTGAGAGTGTTTAAAATAGCCCCATAAATATATATGTATTTAATTTTGGATGGTTACATTCTTTTTGAAATCTGCAGGTTTCAAGTGTCCAAAGTGCTGCTGAGTTTAATTCCTGGGGGGTTCTGTGTCCTTTGGGGTGTGTGCTGCTCCCAGGCACTGCATCTGTAGGGTCACCAGGTTTGTGGGTGTTCAACACCACAGATTCCCCTGCAAAGCCCTCACATTAAACCTCTTTGTGCCTCTTTCTTCTGCAGCATTAATCTCCAAAGAGGAACCAAGATCTGGGTTCAGTTTTTCCAAGTGGTCACCCCTAGGATTATTTGCACAATTCCCTTGGGATTGCCCCAGTGCCAGAGCTGGCACCTTAGAGAAGGGCTGGAGCAGGCCAATTAACCTTTTAATTAAGTTAATTAGTAAACTCCAGCCCTGCTTTTACCCCAGTGAACCGAAATCTCTGCTCTCCTTTGCTGTTCAGGTGCTCGGCCTTTGTTATTCCTGAAGAAGAGGAAAAGGCTGGGAGGTTTGGGATCTCTCATTCCAGATCCACGAGCCAGTGGAAAGATGTGTGCCTATAAAAGGATCAGTGTCTGGTGGGATCCTCATTCTCCCTGGGCTGGGAGAACTCTGTGCACAACAAAACCAGGAAATTTCAGAGCAGAACCTGATCCCATCTTCCCTCTGTTTGGAGGATCCTGAGCAAAACCACCCCTGGAGATTTCTGGGATCCAGAGAACTCCATTTTTGGGAGCTGCTGTGGGCAGGGGCTGTGCTAGCAGGGCCATAAATGTAATTTATGGCTGTGCTCAGCAGTGCCATCAATGTAAGGTGCTGCTTTCCTGGGGTTTGTTTCACAGAGGACCCACGTGAGTAATTCTGGTTTTCATTTTAGTCCAGTAATCCTTGAAGTGGAGATTAATTAAAGCCACAGGTGTGCCTGACTTTAGGCTCTCTCTCAAGCTGATCTCCATCCCACTGATTTTACTGGTGACCTCTGATAGTTTAATGTGTTAATTTAGCCTAAGTGTGATCTGATAAACAGCAGCAGCTTTGAGGGTGTGATCACAGCCTCCTTCTCACTGCCTGCCTTGGCAAATCTCAGCTTTGCTCTGTGCAAAGTCCAAATCCCTCTGGAATGGTTCCTGTTCCAGGAGCAAACTGCACCCCAGCCATGGGCAGACTGAACATTTGATGGATTCCCTCCCTAAAGCAGGGAATTATTATTATTATTATTATTATTATTATTATTATTATTATTATTATTATTATTATTATTATTATTATTATTACTATTATTATTATTATTATTTCTCTAGGAAAGGGTTTGGTTTTTCCCCCTTTTAAGCTTGGAGAACAGTGCTGTATCCAGGTGTTTTCTTCCAAAGAGGCTTCACTCCTTTTAAAAGCTCTGCTGGGTTGTTTTTCTCCAAGCACCCCAATTCCTGCTTTTGGAGGGTGGATTTTCCTGCTCAGCTCAAGAGCACACCCTGCAAAATGGGGATTCTTTGTCCCTTTGAGATGATATTTTTTGGTTCACTCACTGCTGATTTGCTTCAGACTCATTTTTTTATACTGCTGTTCCCCTCCCAAACCAGGGGCAGCTCCATCCTGCGATGGCAGAGGCAGCCTGGGAATTTCCCCTTGGCCCATGATTTAGAATTTATTCTGTGCAAACACAAACCCTGGGGTGAGCAGTCTCCAAACCTGCACTGAGCTTAAATTGCACAGTGATATTTTGTTTCCCATTTGCTGCTTTTAAGCTCAGTTTGCCCCAAAGTTCCAGGATTTTGGAGCCAGGACAAGAAGTCCAGGTAGAGGTGGATGATTAATGGTTGAGTCAGAAGGAAAATGGAAACTAAAGCTGTTTAAAGCTGAACTCAAATGAAAACCCCAAACCCAAGAACCCCCATAAAATACAACCAGGGCCAACAAATCGCCTTTTGTTCAATTCTCATTTTGTGAGAATTCTCATTTGGTGCAGGTGAAGGAGGGATTTCATTCTGGCCTAATTGTGAAGGGATGAACAAATCAGATCTGGGTTTGCATCCCCCTCCCTATTCAATCTCTCCTTTCCCATTTTCTCCTGCCCTACCAGGAGCAAGGAAATCTATTACAGCTGGGACACTGCAGCCTTCCTCTTGGATCTAAAATCTGACTGAAACTCCTGCAGGAATAGATTTCTTTTAAAAAATATTGCAAAAGAGCCAGAGATTGTTTGAACGTTCCAGTTTTTGTCCATCTCCTTTCAAAGGGAAATTCTCCTGCTCTTGATGAACAGGCCCAGTCTGGGACTGCAATAAATTCACTGCTCAGGGAATTTCACCTTTAAATTGTGCAGGGAAAGAAGTTAAAGGGTGTGGGAGGGAGCAGGGGCTGGGAGGGGGAGTGATGAGTGTCAGTTTAGAGGCAGCTACTTTGTCTGTACATTTCTGGAATGAAATCACATTTCTTTTCCCACAGCACAGACTGGGCACAGTTTCTGTGGGATTTGGGAGCTGCAGGTGAGCAGGAGCTGCTGCCCAGCTGTGCCCAGCTGTGTGCCCAGCTGTGTGCCCAGCTGCAGCCCGGGGAGCTGAGCTGGTGAGCAAGGAATGGAGCCTGGAGCATCCCGTGCTGCCAGCACTGCCCCTCCTCTGGGCTGCCAACCCCATTCCAGCCGGGAAAAGCCCCGGTGTGGGCTCAGGAATGGTGGGGATGGCAGCACTGCCAGGCTGGGAGGGCACGGGCACCCCAGGGCACAGCTCGGGGGCGGGAGGAGGGATGGGGGGCTCAGGGATGGAGAGCAGGGCAGGGGTGCCCAGGGGTGCCCGGCACAGCTCTGGGAGCGGGGATGCAGCTCGGGCAGGAGGGGCACCCAGCCCAGAGGGGCACACCTGGGCAGGAGGAGCAGAAGGGGCACACCTGGCACACCTGGGCAGGAGGAGCAGAAGGGTGTCCTAGAGGGGCACACCTGGGCAGGAGCAGGAGGGGCAGACCTGGCACAGGAGCAGGAGCCCGGTGGGGACAGGGAGCAGCCTGGGCTGGGGGCAGCGGGTTGGCAGGGCAGCCCGGGAGCCTGCCAGGGACCGTGCCAGTCGCGGGTACCATGCCGTGCCAGTCTGGCCCCTGGCTGTCCTGGTGCCGCGCCGTGCCAGCCTCACAGCCCAGGTATCACCGTGCCGTGCCAGTCTTGCACGCAGGTACCTCAGTGCCGTGCCAAGCAGGTACCGCGCTGCCCAGTGCCGTGCCATGCCGCGCCAGCCTGCCCCAGTACCGTGCCGTGCCATTCACCGGCACACCGATCCCACGCTGCCCGGTGCTGTGCCGCGCCAACCCAGTGCCAGCCTTGCACACGGGATCACGGTGCCGTGCCAGCCGTGCCAGCCGTGTCCCCGCGGGCTGCGGGGCCGGGATGCAGCGGAGCAATCCCGGGCTGTGCCGCAGGCGCTGCCCGCGCCCCGCGATCGCCGCCGCTCCCCGGGAATCCCCGCATCCCTCCGGGCACGGCACGGGGCCGGGGCTGGGGCTGGTTGGGCATCGCCCCGCGGCCCCTGCCCTCCGTCCCTCCGTCCCTCTGTCCGTCCAGCACAAAGCAGCCGCCGCAGCCGCTCACTCACCTGCTCCGGCCGCGTCCTCCGGCTGCGGGGCTGAGCGCGGCTGCAGCCCGGGCAGGGAGCCCCGAGCTAGGCAGGATTCCCCGGTAGCGAGCAGGGAGCCCCGGATCCCCGGGAGCCCCGATCCCCCCGGTGTCCCCGAGCCGGCGCTGCCGCAGCCGCAGCGAGCCCGGAGCTCCGCACACCCCCTCGGCAGCACCATCTGAGCCCGGCCGAATTTGTCAACTTTATTTAGGGGGAAGAATGGATCACATGGGAGCCTCACCGAGCGGGGAGGAGCGTGCGGTGCGGAATCAGGTCACCGCCAGAGAGCCGAGCCAGCCACGGCCACCGGCACAGAGCCGAGACAAAGGCAGGGAGCAGCCGGGAATTCGGCGGCTTTCTCCCCTTCTCTGCCCATTGAACACGGAAATTTCCCGCTCCTTTCATCAGGTGAGCTTTCCTAATCAAGAAGGAAATAGCAATGTGAAAGGGATGTGTTCAGCTCCCGAGCGCTTTCGAGCACATCCATCCTGTCGGGCATTTCTCAGCCTTTTCTTTGCCCGTTTCTGGCTCTGTTTCTTTGCCCGTTTCTGAGCACATCCATCCTGTCGGGCATTTCTCAGCCTTTTCTTTGCCCGTTTCTGGCTCTGTTTCTTTGCCCGTTTCTGAGCACATCCATCCTGTCGGGCATTTCTCAGCCTTTTCTCTGCCCGTTTCTGGCTGCATGGATCCAGCCCCAGAGAAATGGATGCTGCACCCATTCCCGAGCCCCACATCCAACAGCCCAGGTGGAACATCCACCTCTGTCTCAAATCTGCATCTCTCTGTCTTTAATTTGCATCTCCTGCTCAGACAAAGGCTGGAGCTGCTGCTGATCCCTGCTGCCCCACGGGCTGAGGAATCCTTGGGCTCCTCCAGTCCCTTTCCTGCTATTTCTCACTAATTAATGGCCAGCAAATTTGAGCCCTGTGTGACTTTTAATACTTTAATACCATTGTTTATTCCATCAGCACACACTCCCAAAGAGCTGCCATGGGTTTGGGTTATTCAGAGGCCAGAATTCAAGTGTGGATCCCTAAATACACACGGATCTTGTGAAGGAGTGGGCCTGACTTTTATAGGTGCTAAGCAACTGTTCTGGTGCATTTCCATCTGCCTCGAAGTCACATCCCACCCTCTCCACCTTCCTCATGTCCACACTCTGAGACAGAAATGAGCTGTGCAGAGTAGGCTGGCTCCTTCCTCTGCTGCCAGCAGCTTTCTGCCCAAAGGAAACTCCATCCTGCCCCACAGAAAATCCATCCTGGAGCAGGACACCGATGGAGGGAGCTGGGAACCAGGGGAATTGCCACTGATGTGTCCTGGGAGGGTAAAAACCCAAGGGAGGGCGAATGCTGCAGCCAAAAATGGCTCGAGCAGCCATGGAACAAGTGGCAGCTGCCTACAGAGGGACTTTCCTTCCTCCAGCTTGTAGAAAATGATCCAGCCTTGGCACTTAAAGGCTGGAACAGTCAAAATGTTGATTCTTGGCAACTTCTTAATGAAGCCTCTGGATTAGAGAGGATGTAAATGAGGATGTCACACCAGGAAAACAATCCTCACATCAGAGAGCACCAAAGGCAAAGCTGAGTCCCTCGGTGGGCACTGCAGCCCTGGTTGGAGCAGAACTCCCCATTCCTTGCTTTCCTCTCCCAGAAAAGGGGGAAGCTGACCCAGGCTCTGTTTCCAGAGGCTCCAGGGAGAATTCAGGGAGGGAAAATGCTGGAGGGAGAATTCAGCCCCAGCTGGTTCTTTGGAGGGCAAATAAAGAGTGCAGGGAGCTCTCTGCAGCTTTGCTCCTGCACAGCCCCAGCCTGGGCCTGGCACAGGGAAATTGGGGTGCCTGGGCTTGGAAATGGGGATGTGAATTCTATTTAAATCTGTCAGAGCTGGGGCAGTTCTCTGCTGTCCATGGGCAGTTTTTCCTTTCTCTCTCCCACACCAACCCTCCCTGCAGGAGATCTCTGCTGTCCATGGCCACTGAGTGTCCCTGCAGGGCTGATCCAATGCCAGCATCCCATGGGGAGCTGCTCCGCCCAGGGGAGGAGCCAAGCATTCCTGCCTGGGCACAATCTGAGCCTGGCACAGCACAGCAGCCTCTGCCCCCTGCATTGCCAGAGGAGCAGCTTTCTGCTGCCCTGCATGGCCAGAGGGAGCCCAGGCCCATCTGCAGCAGCCCTGGAGCTGCAGAGGAAAACTCCCCCCTTGTGCAGGATCCCTGCTGCAGCAGAGCCACAGCTGGCACTGCAGGAGGGCTGAGCCCCCATGGCATGGGGCTGGGACACCGCCCTGGCACACAGGGGGCAGGGACTGCTCTCACTCTGGCAGTGGGGTTTTATTATTACTGATTTTTATCTTTTTTTTTCCTAATAAAGAACTGTTATTCCTACTCCCATATCTTTGCCTGAGAGCCCCTTAATTTCAAAACAATAACAATTCAAAGGGAGGGGTTTCACAGTTTACATTTCCCATTTCAAGGGAGGCTCCTGCCTTCCTCAGCACACACCTGGCTTCTCAAACAGGGAGATTTCCCTGGGGTTGGGACCTGGGGGCTGAGCTTGGTGTGCAGCTTCCTTTGGCCTGGATTTCAAGGATCCATCCCTGTGCACAGCTGTTCCAGCTGTTTGGGGTTAATTTGTGACAATCTCTCTGCATTGCCAGGCAGGAGGGGACCTGCCAAAGGCTCTCCCAGCCCTGGTCACCCTTTATTTATATCTCATCCCCAAGTTCTTCCTTCCTCGCCAACTGAAGTTTTCTGCACTTCATGAAACTTTCCTTTTATATTTTTATACCCTGCTGCTTGCTGAAGTGTCTGATGTCAAGTGAAAATCTATACATAACGTGTGTCTAAATGCATATTTATATAAATTCACCCAAATACATATGCAAAGACCTGGGAATGCAAATTCCTCCCTGTTTGCATTGGTGCAAGGGGAGTTTTTCCTCTGGTTTTATTACATTTCACCCTCCCCAACACTTTGCCAATGAGCTAAGCCCATAAGGAATGTCTGAAAAGATTCTAATATATTTTTATGCTACATTTAAGCTTTTCTTCAAATGCTTGCTCTTAATCCTCTATGACTAATCCACTCACATTCCTCACACTATCAGATCTCCACTTCCTGAATCTCCTCTATTTAAGGCTTGCCACAGGTCAGGAATTGCATCAATAATCTGCAGATTGTGGCTCTCAGGGAGTGTTGGCCAGGGACAGGGACAGGGTTGATATGGCACAGCTCTGCCTCCTCCAAAATTTAAAATTCCCAGAAAACTGGGAAAACCTTGATTTCAGTAAGAGTTGAGGATGGAATTCTGGGCTGTGAGGGTGGGGAGGCCCTGAAATGGAATTCCCAGAGGAGCTGTGGCCGCCCTGGATCCCTGGAAGTGTCCAAGGCCAGGTTAGAGCACCCTGGGACAGTGGAAGTGTCCCTGGGTACAGGTGGGTGGCCCCAGGAGAGGATTCCCAGTTGTTGGTTTCTCTGGGTCTGGATTGAAGGCACTTGAGGAGGTAGTTCATGTTCAGACTCAGGTGTTTATTATCTCTTATAGTTCATGTTCAGATTCAGGCGTTTATTATTTCTTATCAGTAAAACAGCCTCACAACCATGAGTTCAGCAGCTTTTCATTAGAAGGCACAAAATGGCCAACAATCTCTTGTCACAAGGTCTTTTAAGACTAAACTATCCAATTAAGAACTGACGCCTGGATTATTTCCCCTTTTAACCCAATAACTGATCCCTGGAAGCCCACAATGAGGACTTTCCTGCCCAATTACAAAATGCCACCCAAACCCATGGAGAAGGAGGAAGAAAAAGCATGAAGAAGAAGCCCAGGATGACACCCTGTGGCCCCCATCTTGCTTCCATCCACAACACACTAAAAATCCCAAAACCTCAATTTCACACCAAGTGATACACCTGCACTGCTCTCTATAATCTATTTCACACTTTAGTGGATTCCAGTCTATCTTGAAGTCTGGGAAACTTTCTCCATGAATGAGGGTCAGAGTCAGTGCTGCCCTGGGGGTCAGGGCACCCCAGAGCAGACACAGAAATATTCCCTGTGGTGCTCTGGGTTTTCACACCCAGGGAAATGTTGTTTTTCCATGTCCATGCTGCTGTCAAGGTGCTCTTCTCATGCAGAGATTGGAGCAGGTTCCTCACCTTTAATGGTCCCAGCTCCTCTTGGAGCAGAGAGTCAGGAATGTGGCTTTTCCTATTCCCAACTGAGCAGGGAGGCAGTAAAACCAGAATTATTCAAAGCAAAGTTTCCCATCAACACCAGACCATCAAATTCCTCCTCACTGGATGAAGTTATAAATATTGACTGCAGGGGAAGAGCAAAATTTAGAGGCAAACAGAGTGAAATGAAAGCTCATCATGCAGAAAGTTTGAGCGGGGTTGTTGTTCCCTTCCATCCTAGTGGAAGGATTGGCTTTATTAGGAGAGATAAAATTGACTTAATAAAAAAAAAAAAAAAACAGTTAAGAGCTCATAATGTAAAAGTGGCTTAGCCAGCACTGCTGATCTCTCAGTCTCACTAATTTTAATTGCATTCAGCCTGATCATGAAACGTGGAATGAGGTCTGGGATGTCTGAGGCATTGTTGGAATTCTCAGGCTGCTCCCCCACCCCTGAAACGGCTCCTGAGGAAAACTGACAGCTCCTGAATCCTTCATTCCAGAGAGGAGGCAGAAAAGGGGGTGTGAAATGTAGAAACCTGGGGCAGGAAATCAGCAATTCCTAATTAATCTGCCATTTGGGGAGAGTGAGGAGGAATCCAGAAGAGGCATTGATGATAGAAAGGATGTGAAAGGAAAGATGATATTAATGGACAGGAATGATTGAAGGAATTTAAAGGTATTACAGGTGATATGAATGGACAGGAATGCTGCTGCACAGGCCACAGAATTCCCCCATGGAATTCCTTGCTGCAGATGTGCTCTGGGGCTGGAAGCCCTGAAGGATTCCGGGGAAGGTGCCTTGTGGAGTGGGAGCACCCAGAATGTCAGCAGTGCCTCTGGTTGTGGCTGTAACTCAGCACATGCAAAGAGGAAATTCCCTCTGGGGCAGATCTCCTGCATCCCTTTGGCTCTGGGGGTGCAAAAGCAGTTTCAGAGCAGCTGGGGGTGCCCAGGGTCAGGAGCTGGGGCTGCACAAACAGCCTTGGATCCACCCAACAAACAGCCTGGGATCCACCCAACAAACAGCCCTGGATCCATCCCACAAACAGCCCTGGATCCACCCCACAAACAGCCCGGGATCCACCCAACAAACAGCCCGGGATCCATCCCACAAACAGCCTGGGATCCATCCCACAAACAGCCCGGGATCCATCCCACAAACAGCCTGGGATCCACCCAACAAACAGCCCGGGATCCATCCCACAAACAGCCTGGGATCTATCCCACAAACAGCCTTGGATCCATCCCACAAACAGCCCGGGATCCATCCCACAAACAGCCTGGGATCCACCCCACAAACAGCCTGGGATCCATCCCACAAACAGCCTGGGATCCATCCCATAAACAGCCCTGGATCCATCCCACAAACAGCCCTGGATCCATCCTTGCAGACACTTCTGCTCCCTCTCCATGAACACTCCTGGCTGCTGCAGGAGGAGGAAATTCAGCTTCACAACAGGAAGATAAATCTGGATTTCCCCTGAGGTCCTTCTGTGCACACAAATCCCCAGTGCTGGTGACTGGAGAGCTGAGTTCCCTTTCTTTGCTGGATGAAAAACCTCCTGGAAAAAGCCTGGATCAAAGGATGAATGTTCTGGAAACGTGCCAGGCCCTGTTTGCAGGGCTGGGGTGTGAAGGTCAGGGCTGCTGAGGAGGCCCCTGTGCTCTCTGAGATGACCCTGAGGAACCCCAGGACAATCCCTGCCAGCACCACCCCTGGAATTCCCTTTCAGTCCCTCTTGTCCCATGGCAGGGGGGTCTGGATGGGCTGTAAGGTCCCTTCCCACCTCACCCCACCCATTCTGGGATTCTGTGACACAAAACCCCTGTGGTTTCCACTCCCTGTGCATCCATCTCTGCTCTCATTTCAATCCTAAAGACCTTCAGCTCTCATTCCCAGTGTCCCTCACTCTGTCCTGCTGTCCCCATTCCTGCCAAGGCCAAACTGGAAATCCCAAATTCACCAACCCTTTTACAACACCCTTCCTAACAATTTATTCACCAGTCAGTCGAGATAAAAGTGGGACAATAAGTTAATCAAAAATGCATTTGTGATGTGAACCTTGGAAAAACCAGGGATAAATTAACAATGTGTGCTCAGAGCAGAACGGGAGTTTGGAGAAGTGAAGTGGGTTAAACTGAGCAGGGAGGAAATGATCTTGTTCTGCAATAAAACATTCCAGCAGGGAGGTGCTCAGCTGCTCTGAGTAACCCCTGAGGAGGGGAGGCACCAGAGATGGGCTGCACAAGGAGAGAAAACAGAGATGGAATTGCTGCTCGTTAATTTAGAACCCTCCACTGAGCCAGGCAGGGTCCTGCAGGGAAGGAGAGGAGGTGACAGGAGCTGGCACTGACAGGATGGCACTGGCCATCCCCTCCTGGGCTGGCTGACCCTGGCAATACCCCAAAATTCACCTGAGCACGTTCAGAGGGGTTCTGTGAGCTGCAGCAGTGAGTGTGAGGCACAGCAATGTTGTTTTGGAGTGGAGCTGGGTGGGTTTTCACAGCCCTGCTGCCAGGGAGAGGCAGCTGGTGTGCTAAAACAAGGGATGGACTGTGCAACCTGCAGGGTTAGGGACTGGAGGCAGGCAGTGACACAAATGTCAGCTTTCCTGGAAGGAGTGACACAAATGTCAGCTTTGCTGGCAGGAATGACACAAATGTCAGCTTTCCTGGCTGCTCACTCCTCCCACTGCTCCCCACGCTGTTTTCTGGAGCAAAGTGTAAACATTTCATGGGAGGTGTTTGGTGGCTCTGCTGGCACTCACTCTGTTGCCTCTCCATCTGATGCTCTCCCTAAATACAAATTTGGGGGCTCCAGTTGCCAGCTCTGAGCTCAGTGTGGGGTGAGGGCCAGGCTGGTGGAGCTGGGGAGCAGAACTGGGTGAACTGGGAAGCAGAACTGGGTGAACTGGGCTCTGCCCCCGTGTTTGGGCCAGGACAGAGCCCAGCTCCCACCCTGAGAGCCTTGTGGGGCTGAAAGAAGGCAAAACACCAAATTTGGGTTCATCATTAGCATGGGCAGGTGCAGGGAGCAGGGCTGGTGAATAGGAGCTTGTGGGGTTTCTTTATTGACTTTGAAACAAAGAGGTTTTAATCCATCTCCTTAGTTAAGGAAATTGTTATCTTGGAGTCCTTCTGCTCTGTTTATCCTGAGTGTAAATGAAAAGTGATTCTTTGCTCTAAATCTCCTAAATCTTGACACAAAAGCAAGAGCAATAGGTTCAACCCGCTGAGGAAGGCAGGAGGTGTAACACTGCAGCAAGGCCTGCAAATCAATGATTAATGCTTCAGGGTTTTAATTAATCTCCCTTTTAATAATGGGGGTCAGTGGTCAAGGAGCTTCTCCAGGGCCACTCCTGGCAGTGGGACACAGGCTGAGCAGGGGTGGGAAGGAGGAATGTTTTACCAGAACCCAGCAGGGTTATCTGCCTAAATCCAGGCCCGAGGCCCCTCAGCCTCCTCCCAGCCCCACCTTGTGCTGTGGGGAGGGATTTTCAGGACCAGGGGACATTTCCATCTCCTGTGAGCCACCAGGTGCTCCAGGAACAGCCAGTGATGCTGTTCTTAGTCACAAGGGGTGGCTGAAGGAGACTGCTCCTGTTCCTTTGCTCCATCCACTCTGTTCTTCCCAAAACACCATTTCCTCTGAGCTGCTCTGAAATTGGATTCCAATTGACCAACAGCTCCAGGAGTCACAGAGTCGGGGAATGGTTTGTGTTTTTTGTTGGGTTTTTTGGGGTTTTGGTTTGTTTTTTTTTTTTTTTTTTTTTTTTTTGGAAGGGACCTTAAGGCTCTTCCAACTCCACCTCTGTAATGATAATTTCAGGATTATAAAATTCACAGACTGGTTTGGACTGGGAAGGACCTCAAAGCCCACCCAGTGCCACCCCTGCCATGGCAGGGACACCTCCCACTGTCCCAGGTGCTCCAAACCTGGGACATTGCAGGGATTTGGGACATTGCAGGGATTTGGGACATTCCCACCTCTCTGGGCAGCCCTAAGGAGGCAGAACTGGAAACACAAACCCTGGGTGTTCCTGAGGGACTGATGGGGGTCCTGCACTCCTGATCCCCATGGGAATATCCATGTCCCTCCTGTGGGAGGGAGATGCAGGGGTTGCAGAAGGATTTCTGTGGTCGGTGCTCATTCCCAGTTTTCCCTCACAGCAGCTCCTGTCACCCTCACAACCACAGCCAGCACCAGGAGTTTCTGTGGGATTTTTGGGGTCCCTCGACAAAGGAAGGAAATGATGAATCTGACCCCATGTTTTTAGAAGGCTAATTTATTATGTTACTATATTATATTAAAGAATTCTATACTAACGAATAGAGAAAGGATACTTACAAAAGGCTTAACAAGATATTAACGAAAAACTCGTGACTCTCTCCAGAGCCTTGACAAGTGATTGGTTATTAGGTCAAAACAATTCACATGAAACCAATCAAACAATGACCAGTTGGTAAACAATGTCCAAACCACATTCCAGAGCAGCACAACACAGGAGAAGCAATCAGATAATTATTGTTTTCATTTCTCTCTGAGGCTTCTCGGCTTCCCACGAGAAGAAATCCTGGCGAAGGGATTTTTCAGAAAATGTGATGGTGACAAGTTTCTGCTCCTCTCTGCTTTGTTTTTGCTGTGTTTTACTCCTCCTGAAGCTGTTTGGTAACTCTGGTGCTGCTGTTTGGGGATCAAGCTTTAGTTGATTCATTTTTTCATTTCCAAGCACTTGCAGGGAATAAAAATACACTTTCTATCTGCTGGGTGTGCACGTGCCTTGGGCTGTGCATTCTCAGTTCTGGGGGGGAAATGTCACAAATGTCACTTCCCACCCACTGTCACTCTTGAGGAGCCTGTTGGTGGCTTGTGGCTCTCAGTTGTTCCCTCTCCCAGGGCTGTCCCCAGAACTCCCAGCCCCTTTCCCAGTTCTCCTGCCCCTCTTCCCACCCTGGAGCATTCTCTGGGGTTGTTGTGACCCAGCTGCAGGACGTGGCACCATTCACTCCAAGGTGGGATTTCAAATTATTTTTATTTTGCCACTCCAAACCTTTATGCAGCTGCACCTGGGCTGCAAAAATCACTGTTTTTTTACTGGTGTATTTACTTTTTTTTTACTTTTCTGCAGGTGTAGCTACTCAGGAGATCTCTGATAACTCCATTACCAGGAACAGGGAAAGCAGTGTGCTGGCCAAGCCCCTGTGTCAGCAAATCCCAGGTTTTGTGGTGTTTGCTTCCCTCCAGCACAGTTTGATTGGATTTGTCCAAACCAGCTTTCCTTCCCTTGGAGGGAGGCTGAAATAAATCCTGCCTCAGCAAACGGGGCAGGGCTGACCTCAGGAACGTCCCCTCCTGAAAAAAAAACTGGAAAATTAGTTTTACTTGAGAATTCTGCTGACTTTAATATCACTGAGCTGCACAGCTCTGCCAAAAGTGGGATTTGGTGCCAGCAAAAGGAGCCCTTGGACAGCTGGAACTGGGCTGAGATGGCCACAAAAGAGCTGCTGGCACCTCCATGGGATTGTGTGGCTGCTCCTGATCACTGTTAATGTGTAGATATCCCATTATTATTAATTATGAGTTCTACTGATAATAATAATTAAAATACATATTAATATGATAAGACTGGGATAAATCCCTTCCAAAGGCTTTCTCAGGGTGTACCCAGAGAGGGCAAATCTCCTTTTTCAGAGTATTTTTGGGATGAGAAGCCACACTGAGGAATTTCACCCCAATGCAGATCCAGCACTTTGCAGGGAAATCTCATGCAAACAAAAATTAAAGATTAAAATAAAATATTCCTGTCAAAATGGAATATTCTCAGAGGCTGTGCCAGCATTCTGCTGGAGTGGGTGGAGATTCATTAAGAGCTAAGGAGAGGGTGAGGATGTATCAGGAGCTGAGGAAGGCTCCATCCTGACAGAGCAGCACATGCACAGTTCGTGGCCAGCATCTGCTGAGCAATAAATCAGCTCCAAATTCACACCCAGGGCCCCAAACCAGCCCTGCTGAGCAGCTCGGGTGCTGCTTGTACTCTCCAGTGCAGGAGGAAGAAGCCTTGGAGCAGTTCAAAGCTCTGCTCCCTCCTGCCCCTCTCCAAATTAACTGCCTGGACACTAATTGGCATCTCCTCAGTGCCTGGAGCTGCTTCCAAACAAATGAACTCTGAAACAAGGCAGGAGCAGCCCAGGGAGAGCTGGAGACACAGCTGGGAAAACTGAGGTGCAAACAGCTCCTAATAGCTCTGAAAGAGAGAACTGGACTGTGGTGAGAGCAGCCCTGCCATACCCTGGTTATTTAGAGAGAGGGAGGTGCAGCTGCTTGGATTTCACAGGGGAAAACAGAGGGAAAGCCTGGAAGTGGTGTGGGAAGTTTAAAGAAGTTCCAGCCCAAAGCTGAGACAGAACCAGGTGTGTCCGTCTGTCCCTCCTGGGCTCACCAGGACACAGCAAAACTCATTCCTGCTGTTCCTTCCCCAGCAGGTGATGCCTTGGGAGGCTGCCTATAACAGAGTTAAAGGAATAAAGTGGGGATTTATTAAAGGAATCAAGTGGGGATTTATTAAAAGGCCTTCACAGGATCCACCTTGGGCAGAACAAGAGCCCAGCCAGGGCTACACCCAAGCTGGATGAGGGCCGTGAGTTCTCACACTTTTATCAGTTTTGGTCCATTTCCATATTGGGGTTAATTGTCCAATTCCAGCTCCAGGTGATGCAGTCCCATCCTCCCAGTTTGCTCTCCTCAGTTCTCCGCTGTTTGCACTTTCTGGGCCTGGAGCTGCAGTGGTGTCCTTGGTTCTGGGGCTGGAAAAGGATTGTTCTGTGTGACTGAGCTGTGAGGAGAGCTGCTGACACTTTATACTGAAATAGAGATTTTTGGAGTTCGCTTGAGTTAGCAATATGAATTAAGCATTTAAACTTTAGCTTGTAGAATTATGTGTTGAATTTTAACAATATTAAGTTCAGAGTTCTACACCAATGCAGGACACAATCTGGAAAACATGAAAACTAAAACTGAGGGTGACTCAGGGAGCTGGGATTTGGCTGAGGCTGGGCAGAGCCATCCCTTGGAGCTGCTCACCTGGCTGGGTGTTCCAGATTGCAAGGCAAGTTGTTTTCAATTGCCATCTCTGTGGCAGATTACCTTTGTCAAGTGGGCAGTTTGCCTTTGAGTGACCACATTCACACCTCCCTCGGGAGGGGACACCTGCTGATAACAGCTATTGAATGTCCCTGCATGGCTGATAAGAACTACAGCATCCCACTGGGAGATGGGAGCCCAGAGGGAGGAGCCAAGCATTCCTACCCAGATATAATCCAGAGGTTTTGAGACACCAGCACGGCTTCTCCACTGGATTCCCCAGAGGAACAGCAGCTGCCTCTCCTTCCACTGGATCTTCAGAGGAAGAATCCATCCTTCTCTACAGGACCTCTGCTCCAACAGAACCACCCCTGACACTGCAGGAGGGCTGAGCCACAATTCCAATGGGACTGCTGCCAACACCCTGACCCACAGGGTGTCAGGTTGGGTTCTGACTCTGTCAGTGTTGTTCTACTGTACTGCATTGTTTATTTTATCCTTTTATTTCTTTTCTCTTCCCTGTTAAAGAACTGTTATTTCCTGCTGCCATATTTTTTGCCTGAGAGCCTCTAATTTAAGATTTATAGCAATTGGGAGGGGTGGGGAGGGTTTACATTCTCCATTTCAGGGGAGGCTCCTGCCTTCCTTAGCAGACTCCTGGCTTTCCAAACCAAGACATTGGGCTAGGCTGGGTTGGGCAGTGCCCACCTGTGCTCCCCAAAGGAGGAGCCAGCCGGTGCCTCCTGTCCTGCACTCCCTGTCACACACATCCCTTTGTTCCTGGGCTCCCTTCCCCATGCCCTGGAAGCATCTCAGCAGCTGCAGTGCTCTCTCCTTCCCCTGTTCCTGCTCCTGTCTCTGCTCCCTCTAGTGTTCCCAGGCTGCCTCTTGTCATCTGAATTTTGCATTTCTCTCCCTGCATTTCACACCAGCTGGGAACACCATCAGCTTTCTGTCCCCCTTGGGAGAGGAACCAGGGCAGGGTCTGCAGCCTACACCTCCCCTCCCTGTGCCAGTACCTGAATCCAGCTCTGAATCCCTCTGACTTCCAGTTTGGATGATTTCCAAGTCCTTCACTCATTCCCAATTCAGTTGGGGGATTTCTTTTCCAACCATTGAAGTTCCTTTCTAATTCAGGGAGGTGGAGGTTTAATGGGATGTGACACCTGGATTAGAGCCACCAGATTTTGGTGTCATTCCAACAGCATCCATCACACCTGAAAGCCCTGCTTGAATTCACTTTAGACTCAGTCTAAGTTTAATTCAATCTACAAAAGCTTTTGCAGCTGTGACGTGTTGCCTGGAAATCAAAAAATGCAAAAGGGGGCTGGAGATCCATATTGGAATCATGGGATTGCTGCTGCAGAGGGAAGGGGGAGATAAAAACACCTCTCACAGAGATTGTGTCCAGAGTTCTGACTGAAATGTAACTGTTTAATGAGCTCTGAATTGTGTGTTATTTAATATAAATATTCCATTTCCATGAGAATTTCTGGAAAAGGGCTTTGGGGCCATCAAGTCCAGTGATTCACCAGCACCCACAGCACAGTGTCTCAGGTGAAAGGCTGTTATTGGGGTGTGTGTTCTGTCCCATCTGTCAGAGCTGGGGCAGTTCTCTGCTGTCCATGGGCAGTTTTTCCTTTCTCTCTCCCACACCAACCCTCCCTGCAGGAGATCTCTGCTGTCCATGGCCACTGAGTGTCCCTGCAGGGCTGATCCAATCTCAGCATCCCATGGGGAGCTGCTCCGCCCAGGGGAGGAGCCAAGCATTCCTACCTGGGCACAATCTGAGCCTGGCACAGCACAGCAGCCTTTGCCCCCTGCATTGCCAGAGGAGCAGCTTTCTGCTGCCCTGCATGGCCAGAGGGAGCCCAGGCCCATCTGCAGCAGCCCTGGAGCTGCAGAGGAAAACTCCCCCCTTGTGCAGGATCCCTGCTGCAGCAGAGCCACAGCTGGCACTGCAGGAGGGCTGAGCCCCCATGGCATGGGGCTGGGACACCGCCCTGGCACACAGGGGACAGGGACTGCTCTCACTCTGGCAGTGTTGGTTTGTATCACTGCACTTGTATTTTTATTTTTCTATAATAAATAACTGTTACTCCTATTCCCGTATCTTTGCCTGAGACCCTCTGTTGAAGATTCCAAGGCAAGATGTTTTCCATTCCCATCTGTATGGCAGATTATCTTTGTCAAGTGGGCAGTTTGCCTTATCTCTCTCTTTGAGTGACCACATTCACACCTCCCTGGGAGGGGACATTGCTGATAACAGCTATTGAATGTCCCTCCATGGCTGATAAGAACTACAGCATCCCATTGGGAGATGTGAGCCCAGAGGGAGGAGCCAAGCATTCCTACCCAGATATAATCCAGAGGTTTTGAGACACCAGCACGGCTTCTCCACTGGATTCCCCAGAGGAACAGCAGCTGCCTCTCCTTCCACTGGATCTTCAGAGGAAGAATCCATCCTTCTCTACAGGACCTCTGCTCCAACAGAACCACCCCTGACACTGCAGGAGGGCTGAGCCACAATTCCAATGGGACTGCCACCAACACCCTGACCCACAGGGTGTCAGGTTGGGTTCTGACTCTGTCAGTGTTGTTCTACTGTACTGCATTGTTTATTTTATCCTTTTATTTCTTTTCTCTTCCCTATTAAAGAACTGTTATTTCCTGCTGCCATATTTTTTGCCTGAGAGCCTCTAATTTAAGATTTATAGCAATTGGGAGGGGTGGGGAGGGTTTACATTGCTCATTTCAAGGAAGGCTCCTATCCTCCTCAGCATCTTTTCAAACCAGGACAATGGCCACCGCCAACCCTGTCCTCCAGTGCCACATCCACATTTCTGAACCCTCGTGAGCCCTGGTCCCCAGGGCCACCCAGGGACAGGATCCCTGTGATTTGCAGGGGGAGGGAAGTGGTGGCAGAGCCTCCCTCTCCCAGGAATGTATTCCACAGGCTGGGAGTGGGTGAGTGACAGCTGAAGGCTGAGCTCTGCTGAGCAGCACAGCTAATTAGCACCTAATCTAATTAGCACCTCCTCAGCTCACCCCTCCACCTAGCCCTTCCTGAGCTGCCTCTTGGGGTTTTTGGCACCCAGCCTTGGGCTGCAGCACAGCTTTGTCCTCCACAGGACCTGACAGGAAGGGAAAGGAGGATCCTGTGGGATTTGGTTCTCCAGCACATCCCTCCTGCCCTGCCCTCACCTGGTGTCCCCAAGCACAGGGAATGGAGCAGCTCATGTCATCCCCAGTTAATCCTCACGGTTTCTCTCCAGGAACGCTGGGATTGCTGCTCCCAGCTCGTTCCTTGGTGGCAGAAACTTCCTCCCACGCAGGGAAAAGGTGGGAGCCCAAGGCTTTTCCCTAAATCCCAGAATATCCCCCAGCTGGCAGCCAGGAGCTGAGGACACAGCCCTTCCCCTCCTGCCTGGCTCCTGGGCAGCTCCCTGGGGCTGCTCAGGGATTTTTAGTGCTGGGGCTCCTGCAGGAACCCAGGAAAGGTTTTGTGCTCTGTTATCCATGCAGGGAAAAGCAGAAATTCCATGAACTCTGTGGAGATTGCCCTGCAGGAGCACCCTGGGAGGGAGCTGGGGATCCACAGGGGTATTGGTTTCCAATTCATTCTATCAGAAACTCCAGCCCAATGCCAGGGACCACCCAAACCTTCCAGAAACAAACCTGGAGACATCCCAAGGCCTCCCTGTGCCCTGCTGTGTCACTCCCTGGCGTGCCTCTCTCTGCTTCCCCTCCTGTGGGCCAGAATTGTTCCAGAATGATGAACCTGCAGGGAAATGCTCCCACCTGGCAAAGGCAGGCTGTTTCCACACCACCCTCCTCTTTATTCCAGCAGGAATCTCAACATTTTGGTTTTCTGCTCCAGTCAGGGCCAGAGGAAAGTTTCGGCAGCAAAAAAAAAAAAAAAAAAAAAAAAAAAAAAAAAAAAAAAAAAAAAAAAAAAAAAAAATCCAAAGTAAAATCAGATCTTAAGCCTGGATTTAAATCAGA
Source organism: Ammospiza caudacuta (assembly GCF_027887145.1). Lineage (NCBI taxonomy): Eukaryota > Metazoa > Chordata > Aves > Passeriformes > Passerellidae > Ammospiza > Ammospiza caudacuta. The sequence goes on along the minus strand of NC_080606.1, from coordinate 1,691,449 downwards.
TGACATTAAAAGAACCAAAAAAAAAAAAAATCCAGGGAAGAATAAAAAATCCCTGATTCTCCTCCTGATCTCCCTCTGCTGCCTCCCTGTCCTCCCATCCACTCTTCCCATCACCTTCCCTTGCTCTGCTCCAATTATAGATCCCTCCAGGCAGGGACCTGCCAGTGTTTCTGTCAGGGAAGTGCCAAGCCCATCCTCGATGCTTTACAAATAATCACAGGCAACACATTTTTTGTGAAATATTGAAGCTCTTCCTGTTAAAAAAAATGAAATCTCTCTGCCATATCAGACAGGATGAAATGTCAGTGTGCCATCCTTCCTAAATTAACATCCTTCCCTCTGTCACTCCTGCTGTGGCACATGGGAGCCCGGGATCCATCTCCTCCTTCCCACAGGGAAGAATTTGGTGTTAACTCTGAGACACAAACCTGTGTAAAATTGAATGTCTGAGGTGGGTAAGGATGAGGGGAAATCATCTCAAGTCTTTAGCTGGCTTTGTTTGCTGCCCTTTAACTCTTCATTCCCTGAAATCCCTTAAAACACCTGGAGGTGTTTTGGGAGGATGGAGGATGAGGCACCCTGTTAAAGGCTGCAGAGTTCTCCTTGTTCTCCCTCACCTTTTCGTGGCCCTGAGCATGTCAGGACCCTCACAGCTCATCCCAGTGCTTGACAGCCCTTTCCATAAAGGAATTGTTCCCAATATCCAGCATGAGGACCAGAGAAATCCACTGATGGGCAGAGTGCCATGGGATTGGGAAGTGGGGCAGTTCCAGGAAGGTTCTGGCCCCTGGGATGGGGTGGCATTGGCAATATTTGGGAACAGGGATTGGGCAGGGGCTCCTGAGGTGCCCCAGCTTTCAGGTCTCACTCCAAGAACACTCTGAGTTCATTTCCAGGCTGGAAATGGTGGCAGGAATTTGCGTGGCCAACGTGGATCTCGAGGATTTGAGGTGACAGCTGGGAAAGAAATCTGCTGCTAAAGCTGCTCTGGAGCTCTTTCCCTCTCTCTGTCATCTCTCTCAGTTCATTAAGGGCCCAGCCTTCTCCTGGGCTGGAATTGAATTATTTGCTTTCACCTGCAATCTGCCTGAGGTGGAATGAGCTCCACTGGAGCTGGCAAACACAAACAAATCTCCTCCCCACAGGGATCAAGGGTTAATTATGTTTCTCTCAACCTCTTCTGACCAGAAATTTGGGATTTGTCCCCTCTGTCTGATCCCTCTTTGCTCCTTTCTTGGATTGTTTTGGGGAGCAGAAGGTTCAGGGCTGTGCCCCCAAAGCAGCTCAGGCTGTGTGAACACAGCAACTTTCTGCAAGTGAAATCTGCTTCTATTTCTGTGTTTGAAAAGGAGCTGAAATGCCAGTGGTGATGTAATGTTCATTTACATTTAGAGCCTGTTTCTATTTATTTTTGCTCCTATTAACTGCATCTTTATTCCAACAGTTGGGTTGGGGTTTTTTTAATTCACTGAGGCTCTCTTTGCCATGAACAGCTCATTTTTTACCTAAAGCCTGCCAGATTTGGTGCCTTATTCAGCCCATAAATGAAGAAGAATGACAGGTAGAAGAGGAAATGGATGTTCCTCCCCAAGGGAAGGCTCCTAAATTTGATAGGAGCTATTTCTCCAGGAATTGCTGCCTCTGATTGCCACTGGGATGGCTCTGGAACAAGCTTGGAGAGGATCATTCACCTCAGCTCTGTCCTGGATATGCAGAGCTGGGAGATGCTCCAGGGCTGAGTGTCACAGACATTTTTATAGAAAATCCTTTCCTTAGGATTTTTCCTCCTGAGAAGCTGGGAGGCCTCAGGAACAAAATGTAAACATTGATTATCTGCTGCTGTGGAATGCAACAGGTGCATCTGGGATTGGCCCATGTTGGATGTTTGTAATTAATGGCCAATCACAGTCAGCTGGGTCGGACAGAGAGCTGAGACACAAACCTTTGTTATCATTTTTTGCTATTCTATTCTTAGCTAGCCTTGTGATGAAATCCTTTCTTCTATTCTTTTAGTATAATTTTAATATAATATATACAATAAAATAATAAATCAAGCCTTCTGAAACATGGAGTCAGATCCTCGTCCCTTCCCTCATCCTCAGACCCCTGTGAGTACGGTCACAGCTGAGAGATTTCCCGTGCCACCTTCCATAAACACAAAGAGATGGATTGAAAATGCTGCAGAGCTCTGATGTGCAGCCTGGGGCTCCACTCAAGGGGTTCCTCAGCCTCAGAGCAGGAGAAAAAGGCAGAAAATCCTGGAATCGCAGGGTTTTAATGCTGGAAAAGACCTTTAAGATGATCAGTCACCACCATGGTCACACAATCCACGTCCTCAGGTGCCATGTGTTCATCCCTTGGACTGAGAGCTGGATTATTGCAGGTTTATTTTCCTCCCTGCTCTCATCTCCTTCAGTTCTGGGCTCACTTTTGTTGATTCAACCTTCTGGGGTGCCTCTAATTTCTGCTGTTCAAAGGTTTCAGGGAGCACTGCCTTCCCTAGTGCTTAATTTGTTTTCTAAAGGGATAAATGCTCCAGGGTGGCTTTTTCAGACTGGGCAGAATTGGAGCTGGCACTGGCAGCAAGAATTAAAGCACAAGAGTTCAGCTCTGCCTTCAGAGTGAGCAGGGACTGAAGGGTATTGAAGCATTTCATTGTTTCTATGGCTATAAAATCCTTGGAAAATACAACCCAGCAGCTCTCTGTGCTCTTGCTCAGCAGAACTCCACAGAAATGCCCTCAAACCCTTTATTTACAGGGTTGTTGGACAAGGAGACTGCAAAATTAAAGAGAGGCTCAGGATCCATCCTGGAGCTGCTGTGCCCTCAGCAAATCCTGTATTTCACAGCTCACCAGCCTAAAAATGCCCCAATAAACCCAGACAGAGGTGAGCTCTGACTCATTTTCCCCTCAGGTGGAAGTTTAAGATTGTCCAGGTAAGCCCAGCTCATCAGAAGCCGAGAAAATGTGCAGAGGAACATCCTGAAATCATTCTGTCCTCAAGGCTGGGCCTAACTCTGCTGCCAGGTAAAGCTGGGCTTGGTTTATCCTGAAGGACAGAGCTCAGGTCCTGGACTGAAGATCAGGAGATAGGCCAGGCTTAAATCTGGGAATTATGGCTTAAACCTGGGAATTATGTCTTAAATCTGGGATCTATGGCTTAAATATGGGAATAAATGTGGGAAGGCAGAGCTGGAGCTGCCAGGTGCTGCTGGCAGGGCTGTTCAGTTCCAGCTGTACCCAGAGTGAAAAATGAGTGGGAAATGCAGATGAACACAGGCAGGGCTGGGAGGAGAAGCTGATTTATCTCCCCCTGCTTGAGAACGGATTTATTTCCCTCTGTTTCAGAACTGATTTATTCCCCCCTGAGGTTTCAGTGGGAAAAGAGGGAGGTGAGGGAGCAGGAATGGCCCTGAGCAGGCCCAGGTCCTCTGTGGGTGCAGGAACCTCTGGCTCTGTTCTCTGGCTCCTTTTTTGCCCCACCCTGCCCTGTGGTTCATTTATTCCCTATTTTATAAATGTAATAATCTCTCTTTATCCCCACAGTGGGAGGGAACAGAAGGAATTCAGTGCTGGAACCATCTCAGAATATCTTTACCACATTCCCCTCTTTTGTCAATCGTTCTTTTTCCCCAGTTTCTCATTTCAGAGGTTTGGAACTGAAGCTATTTAGAGCCTTCCTTTTCCCTGGCTTCTCTCTAAATATATCTTAGGGCTGCCTGAAGGGTTAAGGAGACACACAGACATCCCCTTATGGGGAAAATGGGGAAGCACACCCCAGCCTCCTGCTTTTCTCTCTCCTCACAGCCACAGCCACACACATTTGGATTTTGTCGTTATTGTCTGTCATATATTCTGTCACTGTGGGGAAACAGAATGAAAACAGGCAAAAGAGAGCAAATCAATATGCTCCAAACGCATTTTTTAAAAATTAGGTTATTTAATATGGCCATGGGAGCTGGCAGTTGTAGGAGAGGAAGGTTTTCATATTATAAATGTGTAAAAAACTGGGAATCTGCTTCCCTTCACACTTCCAGCAGTTCCCTTGGACAATGAAACCTGCAGTTGTATTTATTGCATTTCCTCATTTGTGTCTCATCCAGGGATGAATTTCATCAACAACTGGAGGTTTGCTTTCCTGGCCAACACAGCTAAGGGACTGCAAAAAATATAAATATAAATATAAATATAAATATAAATATAAATATAAATATAAATATAAATATAAATATAAATATAAATATAAATATAAATATAAATATAAATATAAATATAAATATAAATATGTATGCACATATACCCATTAATATAAATAGAAATTACCTTTAAATATAAATAGAAATAATAGAAATAATTGCTCCCAGTCTGTGGGTGTCACACGAGGGACTCTCCACTCTGGGGTGCACAAGAGCTGCTGGATTTGGGGTTTCTGGGGGGGTTCCAGCAGGGTCATTCAGGTGAGTGAACTCCAGGGCAGACTGTTCCCACCCCAGTGCTCCCCTCATTCCATGGAAAGGGCAGAACTGAAGGAAGCTCTGCTGGATGCTGATTCCCACTGAACCTTCAGAGTTCTCCCCTGTGGGTATAAAATGTCAGAACCAAGGAATTCTAGCCTGGGTGGGCTTGGAAGGAGCTTAAAGCTGAGCCTGTCCCCTCCACCACCATCCCAGGCTGCTCCAAACCCCGGAGTTCCAGGAGAGTGCAGAGGTTTGGTGAATCCACCTGGGAGCAGAATGAAGGAGCAGATTCAGGTTCCAGAGCCTGAAGGGGCTCCAGGAGAGCTGGAGAGGGGCTGGATGTGGCATTCACATTCTCTGAACTTGATTCCTTCACCCAGAGCTTTTCTCCTGGGAAGCTGAGAAGCCTCAGAGAAAAGGAAAACAATTCTTATCTCATTTTCTCCTGTGTTGTGCTCCTTTGGAATGTGTTTGGAGATTGTTTACCCACAGGTGATTGTTCCATTGGATTCTGCTGTGAGTTGTTTTCACTCTATGGCCAATCAGGGCCAAGCTGTGTCAGGACTCTAGAAAGAGTCAGGAGTTTTCATTATTATCTTTTTAACATTCTGTAAGTATCCTTTCTGTATTCTTTAGTATAGTATAGTATTCTTTAACATAATATAGTGTAATAAAGCAATAAATTAGCTTGCTGAGAACATGGAGTCAGATCAATCATTCCTGCCTTTGTTGGTGGCCCTGCATTTACAATAGACTGGGGACAAGGATGGAGGGACAGGACACAGGGAATGGCTCCCACTGCCAGGGGGCAGGGATGGATGGGATATTGGGAATTGGGAATTGTTCCCTGTGAGTGTGGGGAGGGGCTGGGCTGGAACTCCCAGAGCAGCTGGGGCTGCCCCTGGATCCCTGGAAATGTCCAAGGCCAGGCTAGACAGGGCTTAGAGCAGCTTGGGATGGTGGAAAGTGTCCCTGGAAGGTTCTGGAAAGGACACTGGTGGTTTCTTTTGTTCTGGACTTGAGGCGTTTTGTGAACCAGCAAGGAAGGGTTGGACAAATTCCATTGAGCTCAGAATGAACAATAAGAGAATTCTGTAAATGGGAATTCTCTGTCCTGTGAAACACAGGGATTTCAGGGCAGTCACTCCTGCTTTCCACTCAGGAGTCAGAACTGGGCCCAAAGAGCCTGGCAGGAGCTGCTGGAGCCCTGTCCTGAGCAGGGTGGAGCTGTCAGGCTCTGCTCAGGGGGCTGCAGTCACCCCACAGAGCATTCCCTGCACTCTGTGACTCATTCCTCCAGCAAGACCCACTGAATTCATGAGCAATTCACTAAGAAAGAGCTGAATTGCTTGGCAGGATAATGGGGCAAGAAAGAATCTGGCAGGAGGATAAACCTGGCAGGAGGGTGAACCTGGCAGGTGTCGTTGACCAGAAGTGCCCCAAATATAACAAGTGAACCAAAATTCCCTCAAGAACCATGAATAATGAACTGAATGCCTCACTCCAGGCTAATCTGCTCAAGACCTGCTGCTGGTGTGTGTTTGAAAGCCCAGGCTCATCCTCCCAACACCAGAATGGTTTTAGAGCCCCGAGCTGCTGAAGAACACAGAAATAGTCTTGTTATTGGAGTTGTGCTAATTCCATCTTGTGTCATTTACCCTGCTAAATCTGGGGGAAAAAGGATTGTTAAAGGATGGGGTTGTTCTTTAGGGGGAGTGTGTTTGTGTGGGTTTATTGCTGCTGGGTTTTAAACATTACAGATGATGTTGGCAAACTCATAATAAGTGGAAAGTGGTTTTACTTCTGGTTTTACTTCTTCCCCTGCAGCTTTTGCAATTATTAAAATCCAGAGGTTACAATGTAATTTGTTAAAATCTCTTCTGAGGGATGCAGATGGAATTATTCCAAGTGACTCAGACCTGCTGAGAGTGGAGGAGCTTTTCAGAAAGGTTTGGGAGTGTCTGAGTGAATCCAGGAAGGCCCTGCTTAAATAATGAGCTGCTAATTGCAAATTTAGGGATCAGGACCAGGACTTTTGGCCATTTTCTGGAAACTGCCTCCCTCATTCATTCCTGTCTGCCATGGGAGGTGGTTTATCCAGAGGATGGATCTACAAACCCTTGGCTTTTGGGAACCTGAACCAATTTGCCAAGCCAGAAGGTGGTGCTGGGGTGAGGAGGTGAAAATCCATGGGTGTGGAAAGGTTAAAGATCAGTGGGAAGGAGCTGTGGAATTTGGGAATAACAGGAGTCCTTTAGCATCATCACACAATTCTGAAAACCCAGCCCTCCCTGTCCACCCCTAAAAACAAACCAGAGCCTTCCAAGCAGAAATGTTCCTGGAGCTGGTGTGGGAGAGGGTTTCAGGAGGGTGAGGAAACATTATGGGATGTTATAGTGAAAGCAGGGCAATGCCCACGAAGGCAGGAAATGTCAGAGAGGACTCCATAATATCAGCAGGCTAAATAATAACTTTATTATACTATATTATTCTATACTATATTACACTACATCTAAACTGAATTTGCACAAGCACCCAACTCAACTCAGCTGCCCAGAATCTCCTGACTGTCTGCTGATCCACCGTCTGCACATGTGTTTGGCCCTGACAGGCCAAGGAAACAAAACCCCATCACTGGGTGAACAATCTCCATGTTGCATTCTGCTTTGGCACAACACAGGAGCAGCCAATGAGACAAGAAGTGTTGCGATCATTCTTTTCTTTCACTGCTTCTCTCACTGCTTCTCTCAGGTTCAGGGAATGTGAATCCCACAAAGAGGGGCTTTGGGCAGGGGCCTGGTGTTACAGGCCAGGTGTGCATGTGGGCTCTAAGGAAACAGCCACATTCTTTTCCTACATTATACTATTTTATTCTATACTATATTCCATTATATTACACTACATCTAAACTGAATTTGCACAAGCACTCAACTGCCCAGAATCTCCTGACTGTCTGCTGACCCACAGTGTGCACACACTTGGCCCTGACAGGCCAAGGAAACAAAACCCCATCACTGTGGGTGAACAATCTCCATGTTGCATTCTGCTTTGGCACAACACAGGAGCAGCCAATGAGATAGGAATTGCTTTGATCATTAATTTCTATGTTTCTCTCACTGCTTCTCTCAGGTTAAGGGGATTTGAAACCCACAGAGAGGAGCTTTGGGCAGGGGCCTGGTGTGACAGGCCAGCTGTGCATGTGGGCTCTAAGGAAACAGCCACATTCTTTTCCTACATTATACTATACTATTCTATACTGTATTACACTACATCTAAACTGAAACTGCACAAGCACTCAACTCAACAAAATCTTGTGACTGCTGACCCACAGTCTCCATATGTGTTTGGCCCTGACAGGTCAAGGAAAAAAAACCCCATCACTGTGGGTAAACCATCTCCATGTTGCATTCTGATTTGGCACAACACAGGGGCAGCCAATAAGATAAGAATTGTTCTGATCATTGTTTCCTCTGCTTCTCTCAGGCTCAGGGAATGTGAATCCCACAGAGAGGGACTTTGGGCAGGGGCCTGGTGTGACAGGCCAGGTGTGCATGTGGGCTCTAAGGAAACAGCCACATTCTTTTCCTACATTATACTATATTATTCTATATTATATTACACTATATTACACCACATCTAAACTGAAACTGCACAAGCACTCAACTGCCCAGAATCTCCTGACTGTCTGCTGACCCACAGCGTGCACACACTTGGCCCTGACAGGCCAAGGAAACAAAACAACATCACTGTGGGTGAACAATCTCCATGTTGCATTCTGCTTTGGCACAACACAGGAGCAGCCAATGAGATAAGAATTGTTCTGGTCATTAATTTCTCTGCTTTTCTCACTGCTTCTCCCAGGTTCAGAGAATGAATCCCACAGGGTGATTCTCTCTAATTCCTGCTCCCTGCAGGCTCTGGACACAAGGACTCTTGCTCTGTGTGAGCACAAGGACTCCAAAATCCACAGGAGCTTCTGCTTCTCTTTGGGCAGCTCCCACAGCCCCGTGGGCCTGAATGGACATGCAGAGATCAGGGGGGGAGCACTGGGGCGTCCCCACACCCCCTGTCCCTGCAGGACCCAGCTCCTGGCCACCCCTTCACCTCCAGGGAATTTGGGAATGCCCCTAGTGAACCCCTGAATTCATGATTCCATCTCACCCAGGCTGGTTAAGATACAAATGCCCTAAATGTGATTTTAATCCTGATTTATGCAACCCATCCCATTCAGATTTGGGAGTTTGGGTGGTTTTGAGGGAGGGGAAGCACCAGAGGGGGTTTTACCTTGATCAGAGCTGTTCTCACACCCTGGGAAGGCGATCTGGACCTTCACTGGGCACAGCTGCTGACCTAACTGGCTCAGGGGATATTTTACAGGATATTTTACTCCCTGTTCCTGGCAGATTTCCCCATGGGACAGCTCCAGCACTTGAGTGAGAAACTGAATTTTCCAGTAAAATTTTAGGGATTGGTCTGAGAGTTTTGCTCCTCAGCAAAGAGGGTGCAACTTGAACCCTGTGGTTTTTAGAGATAAATGTGAATCAAATGAAGATATTTGATCTAAAGGGTGTTGGGGAACTTCCTATCCAATAATCAAAGCTTAAATGTGGAATTTACTGCTTCCAAAAAATTTTGAGTGGTCCATTAAACAGCAAGTGGTGCGCTAAAATATTTTCTTAAGGAAAGAGAAAAATAAGTAGAAAAAGGAAAAAGATGAGAGAGAAAGGGAAAGAAAATGGCAAAGAGAAAGGGAAAGAGAAAGGAAAAAAGATAAAAAGAGAAAGGAAAGAAATGGAAAAGAGAAAGGGAAATCAAAGGGAAAGAGAAAGGGAAAGAAAATGGAAAAGAGAAAGGAAAAGAAAATGGAAAAGAGAAAGGGAAAGAGATGGAAAAGAGAAAGGAAAAGAAAATGGAAAAGAGAAAGGGAAAGAGATGGAAAAGAGAAAGAGAAAGCAAAGGGAAAGAGAAAGGGAAAGATGGAAAAGAGAAAGGGAAAGAAAAAGGAAAAGAGAAAGGGAAAGCAAAGGAAAAGAGAAAGGGAAAGAGATGGAAAAGAGAAAGGGAAAGCAAAGGGAAAGAGAAAGGGAAAGAGATGGAAGAGGGAAAGGGAAAGAGATGGAAAAGAGATAGAAAATTAAATGTAAAAATAAAATTAAAAACAAAAATAAATGTAAAAACAGAAAAAGAAAGTGAAAAAGAGAAAGCAAAATAAAAACAAAGAAAAGAAAGGAGAGAAAAAAGAAAAGATGAAAAGAAAAGGACAAAGTAGTTGGTAAAAACTGATGCTGAAATTTTACAGAATCTCACAGATTATGTTTGCTCTAGAGATGGAACCAAGGATAACAAATGGAGCTAGGTGACATGAGTGGAACAGGATTTTCTGAGTGATCCCTGCTGAAGTGGATAAAATAATGGAGCACAAAGACAGTTTAGGGAACCAGAACCTCCTCCAGAAGGAGGGAAAGTCCAGGCTGAATTCCAGCCACGGGATGTTGTGGGGTGTTCCTGCCTCAGCTCCGTCCCTCTGTTCTGGGCTGTGGGATGGGACAGAGCCAGCCCCAGCACCTGGGCACTCACTGAAAAGGGATTTTTTCACTAAAACCACAAAGTGCCCCTTGTGGTGAGGTGCTGGGACACCTCGGAGCCCAGCTGTGGGCAGCAGCACAGGGCAGCTCCTGCACAGCCTCCTCCTTTGCTGCCTGCGCTCATCCCTGCTCTGGGAATCCCTCCCTGGAGCACAGACTGCCCCCAGGCCTGACCCTGGAGACAGGAACGGAAATTGTCCGGCCTTGGGTCACTGCAGTGACAGAAATGTCCCTGTCACCAATGGAAATTGTCCAGCTTTGGGTCATTGCAGTGACAGAAATGTCCCTGTCACCAGCGAGGACACACCCAGCATCACACTGCCTGTAGCACAGGGACACCTGGCTGCCACCCAGCCAATTCCTGCTCTGCCAGGAGAGATGGATGGATGGATGGATGATGGATGGATGATGGATGATGGGTGGATGGATGGATGGATGGATGGATGGATGATGGATGGATGGATGGATGGATGGATGGATGGATGGATGATGGATGGATGGATGGATGGATGGATGGATGATGGATGGATGGACGGATGATGGATGGATGGATGGTGGATGGATGGATGATGGATGGATGGATGGATGGATGGATGGATGGATGATGGATGGATGGATGGATGGATGGATGGTGGATGGATGGATGGATGGATGGATGATGGATGGATGATGGATGATGGATGGATGGATGGATGGATGGATGGATGGATGGATGGACGGATGATGGATGGATGATGGATGGATGATGGATGGATGGATGGATGGATGGATGGATGGATGGATGATGGATGGATGGATGGATGGATGGGTGGATCCAAGCACTGATCCCTGCACTGACAGCCACACCTGCAGGGTGCAGCCTGCTCCAGCATTTGGACACAGGAGGGATTTGCCTGAGCTTTCCTACCTCTCCCAATTATTCTGTTTTACACGTGCAGGGAGTTAATTTTCTCTCTGTGTCTAATTTTGTATTATAATTTTTCTATTTCTAGAAGCACACATTCTCTGGGCTGGAATTACACATTTCCCTGTCCCTGGGCCAGGCCCAGAAGCTGGGTCATTTTTTCTCAGAATCCTCTGTGGCTTTTCCCAATGCTTTTCCCTTTTCCAGGTTATTCTTTGGGATGGAATTTTGCCTTTGTGCCTCATTTCAGCCCTGCCAGGGTGCTGCTGTGCTGGAGCTGCTGGAAAAGCTGCAGCCAATGGACAGGGTCGTTTGGGCAGGGTTGAAAACTGACTGATGGCCAGCCCAGGGAGGGCTGGGAATGGTGGAAAAGGAGCCATGTCCAGCTGGGACTAGTCTTGTGTCCCCCAGGGATCAGCACTGAGCCCAGTTCTGCTCAATATCTTTACTGATGATCTGGATTAGGGGATAATTCACAGGTGGCACGGAGCTGGGTGGGATGTGGATCTGCAGGAGGGCAGGGAGGCTCTGCAGAGGGATCAGGACAGGCTGGATCTGTGGGGTGACAGCAGAACTGTGAGGGTTAACAAGGCCAAGTGCCTGGTCCTGCCCCTGGGTCCCCATAGAATGCTCCAGGCTGGGGGAAGAGGGACTGGAAAACTGGGAAAGGCCCTGGGGGTGCTGGGGACAGTGGCTGGACAGGAGCCCAGGTGTGCCCAGGTGGGCAAAGCCAAGGGCACCTTGTGCCAGCCATGGTGTGACAGCAGGGCAGTGCCCATCCCCAGAGCTGGCACTGCTGGGCACCTCCAGTGCTGGGAACAGCTCTGGGACAATCCCAGCAAGACCTGGAGGGGCTGGAGCGTGTCCCGGGAAGGGAACGGAGCTGGGAAGGGGCTGAGCCCCAGGAGGGGCTGAGGGAGCTGGAAAGGGGCTCAGCCTGGAGAAAAGGAGACAGCAGTGGCTGTCACCAGCCAGGGGGACACCATCCCTGCCCCACTGCTCTGTGAGTGTGCAGCACCTGGACAACAACAACCCCCCCATGGAATGCCCCAGCGTGGCACAGCTCTGCAGGAACCCCCAGCACCAGCGTCCCTCCCACAGGGACACACGGGAACCTTTGCTTTGTGCAATCACCTGGAAAACTCTGCCCGGCCGGGGGCTGGCACCTCCCAGCCCAAAGCACTTCCCAGGCAGGGCCGCAGGGCAGGGCTGAGGGAGCTGGGAAGGGGCTGAGGCTGGAGAGGAGCTGGGAAGGGGCTGAGCCTGGAGCAAAGGAGGCTCAGGGGGCCCTTGTGGCTCTGCACAGCTCCTGACAGGAGGGGACAGCCGGGGGGTCGGGCTGTGCTTCAGGGAACAGGGACAGGAGGAGAGGGAACGGCCTCAGGCTGGACCAGGGAAGCTCAGGGTGGAAATCAGCAGAATTTCCCCATGGGAAGGGCGGTCAGGGATTGGAACTGCCCGGTGCGGTTTGGAGTCCCCATGGCTGGAGGTGGCCAAGGAACGCCTGGCGGTGGCACTCAGGGCTGTGCGCTGGTGACAAGGTGGAGACGGGACACAGGCTGGATTTGCTAACCCAGTATTCGATAATCCCGGATTTGCTAATCCCGGATTCCATGATCCCGGAGCGCTTTTCCAGCCCCAGCGCTCCCTCAGGGACAGGACGGGACGGCCCCGCGCGCTCCCGGCGACTGAGGGGCCCCGATCGTGGCCGCCAGGGGGCGCCAGGAGCAACGCACCTCACGCACGCGCAGCGCTCGCTGCCGTGTCCGCGGCCCCGTCCGCGCTTCCTCAGACACCGCGCGGGAGGCGGAGGGGCCGCACCGCCCGACCAGGGACACCGGGAGCACTGGGGGCACCACGGGCACCGGGAGCGGCGGGAGCACCGGGACAGGCGGTGCCGAACCCCAGCAACACGGAAACGCCTGTTTAGCCGCGGCAGTGCGCAGGCGCGAGAGTAGAAGCGAATAATCGTAGCCGGCGGCGCGGCAGTGACGTCACAGGGGCTGTGAGGGGGAGCCTCGCTCCGGGAAGCGGCGCCGGAGGAACCGGGAACAGCCCCGGGAGCGGCCCTGGGCTGCGGGAGCGATTCCGGGCTCCGAGAGCGGCTCCGGGGACAGTTCTGGGCTCCGGGAGCGGCCTCGGGCTCCGGGAGCTGGCCCAGGGCGTCCCAGGGGTCACACGGTTTCTTTAGGAAGGTCAAAGGGAAGAGTCGCCGGTTGTGGGTGACAGGTCTCGGTTGAGGGACACGCCGTGGAGGAGGCTGGCGCTGTGCTGGTGCCGGGGGAGTTTTCCAGGCTGGGTCTGGTTGAGGCAGCTGCAGCCGTGTTCGTGTCCCAGAGCTGGAGGCAGCAGGAGAAGGGCAGAAACCCGGTCACAAATCCTCTGCAAAGGAAGAGTTGGAGGAAGTCAAGGAGCTGCTCCAGGCTGTGGTTTATCTATGATGAGTTCCCCAAACCCTGTTCTGCTGCTGGCTGGCAGCTGCTGGCATACCCCCCACACTTCCCAGCATGCAGAGGAGGAATCTGCAGCCCTTACCCTGAGCTGGGGTGAATTTTGTGCTGATTTACAGGCGGATGCACCCTGATGGTTAAGGCAGACCCTCTGGTTGGCATTGGATCTGACAGGCTCATTAGCAGCTCTGTACAAGCTGCACTTGCCCCGTGCAATCCTGGCAGCTTTGCAGGAGGATTCTGCAGCCTTGAAAGCAGGAGATGAGACAGGAGTGTGTGATGGTGTTCACAGGGGTCTGAGGATGAGGGAAGCAATGAGGATCTGACTCCATGTTTCAGAAGGCTGATTTATTATTTTATGATATATATTACATTAAAACTATACTAAAAGAATAGAAGAAATTATTTCATCAGAAGGCTGGCTAAGAATAGAATAGTAAAGAGTGATAACAAAGGCAGCTGTCTCAGACTCTCTGTCCAAGCTGGGGTGTGATTGGCCATTAATTAGAAACAACCACATGAGACCAATCCCAGATGCACCTGTTGCATTCCACAGCAGCAGATAACCATTGTTTACATTTTGTTCCTGAGGCCTCTCAGCTTCTCAGGAGAAAAAATCCTAAGGAAAGGATTTTTCATAAAACATGTCTGTGACAGGAGTGTTACAGGAAAGGAGGATGGTTGAGGCTGGGGACACAGCAGAGGCACACACAGCTTTCCAAGCAGAGCTGGAATAGAGGGGAATCTCTGTGTGCTGCTGGAGGCTCCCTCTGACAAGGTGTCTTGGTTTGGAAAGCCAGGAGTCTGCTAAGGAAGGCAGGAGCCTCCCCTGAAATGGAGAATGTAAACACACACCCCCTGCCAAATTGTTAAAAATTTTAAATTAAGGGGCTCTCAGGCATAGATATGGGAGCAAGAATAACAGTTCTTTAATAGGAAAGAAAATTAAAAGATAAACAATACAGTAAACTAAACCAACACTGGCAGAGTCAGAACCCAACCTGACACCCTGTGGGTCAGGGTGTTGGTGGCAGTCCCATTGGAATTGTGGCTCAGCCCTCCTGCAGTGTCAGGGGTGGTTCTGCTGGAGCAGGGATCCTGTAGAGAAGGATGGATTCTTCCTCTGAAGATCCAGTGGAAGGAGAGGCAGCTGCTGTTCCTCTGGGGAATCCCGTGGAGAAGCCGTGCTGGTGTCTCAAAACCTCTGGATTATATCTGGGTAGGAATGCTTGGCTCCTCCCTCTGGGCTCACATCTCCCAGTGGGATGCTGTAGTTCTTATCAGCCATGCAGGGACATTCAGTAGCTGTTATCAGCAGGTGTCTCCCCTGAGGGAGGAGGGGGTGTGGAAGAGATAAGGTCTCGGGGTCTCTGCTGCTCACAGTGACCCTGAGAAGAGTTCGAAAGTCTCTTTTCCCAGCCTGGCACTCAAAGAAGGAGTTAGGGCTCTTCATTTCTCGGTCTCAAGGTTGTTTATTGTATCTTATCTATAAAATTCTTTCTCCTGCCCTGCCGAGGTCCATCCAGCAGGACAGTTCCAGGCACTCTGCCTGCCCCAGGGCAGTGTTATGGCTTTATACTAAAAATTATGTGTACAATGTTTACAGTTACTTTCCAATACCCATCACCTGTGTTAGACAGTGAGCTTCTACTCTAAACCAATCTGTAAGCGCCAACATCACAGCAGAAGATGGAGGCCAAGAAGGAGAAGGAGAAAGGCTGGACATGCCTACATTCCTCCATCTTGCCCCCTGAACCCCATTCTAAAAACCTCAAAAACCTATTTTTCACCCCATGATAAATTCACTATCATTCTCTTAAACTTTCGTGGCTTGTCATTCTTCATACAAGGTTGGTAATTGTTTTTTTCCAAGGGCTAAAATCAAAGGCACAGGGGTCTGGGGCTCTGTGCCAAGGTCTCTGAGCCCCCTGAGCAGGGGTTCAAGTTCTCCAGGGCAGCCAGAGGAATTTCCTGAGTTCCAACAATAAGGAAAACTGCCCACTGAACAGAACACAAATGCCAAGATGGCAAATAGAATAAAATTTGCTTGGCAATCCAGGACACAAAGCACCTGCCTCTGATCATCCCTGCTCCCCTCCTTTCCCTGCACACTCAGAGCTCCTACAGGGCAGACAGGGACAGCTGGAAGGGGACACAAAGCTTGTGGAGCAGCAGAGCAGCTCTGTGACAGCCACCACAGTGTCCTTAGGGAGTGCCACCCTGGGGCAGTGGGAGGCGTAGAACTGGATGAGCTTTAAGGTGCTTCCAACCCAAACCAGTCTGGGATTCAGTAATTAAAGACTTTGTGCTAATTACCCACAGCAGCACTGACACAAAGACTTCTCACTCAGCCCACCTCACCTCCTTCAGAGGATTTTGCTGATTTTTGGGGCATTGGAGGGACTGAGTGCTGCACACAGGGCACTGCTGCCCTGGATTTGAATAACATTTATTGATCAGGGTGGGCCAAGGAGACAAAGGAAGGCCTGGCTGGTGACTTCTCCTGGTTCAGAATTGCCCAGAGCTCTAAAGGCACCTCATTTCTCTGGAGATGGAGAGGTGGGAGCACTGATAGCCCTTTGTGCCTGTGTGAAACACCTTCCTGCTCATTTTGTGCCTCTCTGTTCCCTAAAACCATGGAAATGTTCAGTGTGTGAAGAAAACCCTCCAGTGAATGCAGGGAGAGCCTTGGAACATTTGCTGAGCCCTGAGTACAGCTTTGATCAGAGCAGCAAACCCCAGGCTGCTTTTTGGGCACATTTTACACAAAATGTTTCAGTCTTTGGGTTTTGACAGCTCAGTTTGGGGTTTTTCTCCTTGACAGTAAGGATTCTGTGGGGTCACTGCTTTATTTCAGAGCACTCCTGAATTAAACAATACCTGCTGCTGAAGCTATTTTTGTCTTGTGGGCTGAATTTATAAATTGGGATATTTTGGGGAGTGAGCACAACTTCCTGCCTGCTTTCCTGTGCTGCTGCTAAAGATGAAGGGCATGCTGGTGCCTTTATCTTTTTATTTCTGTGCCAACAGCCCTAAATCCCAAATCCAGGGCAGTCTGTCAAGGAAGGAGCTGAGCCCCACCTCCTTCAGCTCTTTGTGGCACAAAAGCAGGAGTTTGAAATGCTCAGTGTTGGCTCCTGGAGTGAGGGGTTATCTCTGCACAGCCCCTGAGCTGCACTTTTTACAGCTTTTGGGTTGTTCAGTGAAAACCTGGCCAATAAAACTTCAAAAATTACCAAGCTGAGTGTAGAGGATCTGTGAGCAGAAGGCTCGTGCTGAACAAGGACAGCTCAGAGCAGCTGCTGGCAGCAAGTGAATGTTGTCATTGTGCAGCTCCGTTAGAAACTGAGTTCCAAAATTGGAGACAAGTTGTTCTCCTGCAAGAACATCAGGGAATTAGACAGATTTTATCAGAATATTCTGACTTTGGATCATTTTCTTCAAAAATCTGCTTTAAAAATAGAGGAGAGGTCCAGAAGGAAGGGGGGTGGGAGAGAAAAAAAAAACATTTTATTCATTTTATTCTCTTCCCCCTTCACAGCTAATCAAACTTGGAATTTTTTTCTGTTTAATTGGGATATCTGAGAATTCAGCAAGAGGAACAAAGAGGTAAAATGGCTCCAAACTCTCGTGGACCTTGGCACAGTTTTAGGGGACACAAAGTTACTGTCACAGCTTCTCCTGGGAATTGTTTTGCATGAATATAACACGAACACACCCAGAGTCAGACAAATTCTGCAATTTGGGCTTCAGGCTCTGACAAGGATATTTGAAATGTAAATAGAAAACACTTGTTACAATCCAGTGCAAGAAGGAAGGGAAATGTGTTTTCCTGACATTTCCTGGTTTTTAAAGGAGAAATCCAAACCCATTTTTATGTCCATGTTTGCTTTAAAAGCTTTAAGGAATGAGGGGGAAAAAAGCTTCAAAAAGGTTCAAAACCTGGAATCCTGTGGGACCAGCACTGTCTTTCCCACCCATTGAACAGTTCAAGGTGTGCCAGGCTGGAATTTCCTTGGAGCTGCCTGAAACTGCCCGGTGCCAAGGAAGGGACGGGGGCACGGCTCTGAGGAGGGACATGAGGGAGTGATGGCTCTGAGGGGACACACACAGTGATGGCACTGAGGGGACACACAGGGTGATGGCACTGAGGGGGTGGCTCTGAGGGGACACACACAGTGATGGCACTGAGGGGACACATGGGGTGATGTCACTGTGGGGACATGCAGGGTGATAGCTCTGAGGGTGATGGCACTGAGGGGACACACGGGGTGATGGAACTGAGGGTGATGGCACTGGGGATGGCAAGGCTCTGTGCGGACACACAGGGGGATGGCACTGAGGGGACACATGGGGTGATGGCTCAGAGGGGACACAGGGGCATGGCACTGAGGGGATGACAGGGCTCAGAGGGGACACCCAAGGGAGTGATGGCACTGAGGGGACACACAGGGTGATGGCACTGTGGGGATGTGCAGGGTGATGCCACTGAGGGGGATGGCAAGGCTCAGAGGGGACACACAGGGTGATGGTACTGATGGGGTGGCAATGAGGGGACACACAGGGTGATGGCTCTGAGGGAGTGGCACCGAGGGGACATGCAGGGTGATGGCACTGAGGGGACACACAGGGTGAAGGCACCGAGGGGACACACAGGGTGATGGCTCAGAGGGGACACACAGGGTGAAGGCACCGAGGGGACACACAGGGTGATGGCTCAGAGGGGACACACAGGGTGAAGGCACCGAGGGGACACACAGGGTGATGGCTCAGAGGGGACATGCAGGGTGATGGCACCGAGGGGACACACAGGGTGATGGCTCAGAGGGGACATGCAGGGTGATGGCTCTGAGAGGGATGACAAGGCTGCGAGGGGACACAGGGTGATGGCAGTGAGGGGACATGCAGGGTGATGAGGCTGGAAGGGGACACCCCAGGTGACTGGTGGCTCTGGGAGGGACAGTGAGGCTCAGAGGGGACACCCAAGGTGACAGGGCTCACAGGGACATGCAAGGGTTCAGGGGACACCCAAGGTGATGGCTCTCAGGGGACATCCGAGGTGACTGATGGCTCTGGGAGGGGACACTGTGAAAAACACCAATCACTTGCTTTTAAAATTTTAAAAGTTTCATAGTAATAAAATAGTTCTAAAAATAGCAATATAATTAGAGTAATAAAAATTTGGATAATTAGGATTTAGGAAAATATGAGACAATCAAAACAAAGAGTTGTGGACAGTCCAAGTACCTCTTTCTGGACAAAATAAGCCTGAAAAAGGACCCACATTAACAGAGGATTAACCCTTAAAAGCAATAACCTGTTGCATATTCCTACACCTCATACATGATGCATAAATTCCATTCAAACCCAGGATTCTGTCTGGGCAGTGTCAACTTCTTCCTCTGAATTCTGTGACTGCATCTTCAGTGCTGAGCAAGGCAGGAAGTTCGTTTCTTTTGATAAGGGAGCAATAAATTCTCTTTCTCTGAAAGATTCAGGTGTCCTGTGGCTGCTATCTCCCTGCGAGTCCTTTCTTTAAAAAAACTATCTTACACAGCACAGTTTCTATTTTAACATTATGTTATAACCTAAAACTATATTTAACACACTACTTAAGAGAATTAATACAGCATCACTTTCTAACATAACACATGTAATATTCACTTGAATATTTGCAAAAAGCCAGTCATAAAATACGCATTTTTCACAGACACCCAAGGTGATGGCTCTCAGGAGACACCCAAGGTGACTGATGGCTCTGGGAGGGGACACCCAAGGTGATGATGGCCCTGGCTCTGTGGCAGCAGCAGCTCCCAGGATCTCTGGAAGCCTGGAAACCCCAGCAGATCTCTCCAGATCTCCAAATCCACACATCTGGGGGAGCTGCCAGGAGTCCCTTCAGCAATAAACATGTATAAATCTATATGTCTGTCATATGTGGATTTCTAAATATGTATCTTCAGCACAATCCTATTTGCCTTGAGGAAGTCAGGGTGGTTTAAAACACACCGTGGGACACAAGCAGGAATTTTCTTGCTTGTGTTAGAGAAAAAAAGCCAATTAACAGCATGTTAATTAGCTGGGGCTCTGTGCTCCAATGTACTTGAAGTTTTAAATAGCTGTGAGGCTCAGTTTGCAGAGGCAAAGCGATTCCTACGGCTTCAGGAAGCTCCTGGCGCCGAGAAATTTTGCTGCAGAGGTGCAAAAATCAACTCCCGAAGGAGTTTTGAGGGAGAACGTGCGGAAAAATAAGAAAGGAGGGCAGGGTGTGTACCGATCCGGCAAGACAAAAAGCGAAACTTCCCATACCGGGAGTCGAACCCGGGCCGCCTGGGTGAAAACCAGGAATCCTAACCGCTAGACCATATGGGAGGCGCTGAAATGAACTGCACCCGTGCGCCTCAAAAAGCTACTGCCCACCCCGCTCACTGCCTTGAGAGGTTCCACCGGGCGCCGCTCTGCCGTTCCATGGGAGACACCGGGAGTCGCCGGGAATGCCCGGGACTCATCGGGACCCCCCAGTAAGCGCCCCCGCTGTGCCAGAGAGACGCTGCCCTCACCCAGCATGGCGACCGGAGCTTCGGCTACCCCGCGTCCGCATCACGTGATACCGGGGGCGCGCGCGTGCGCGCTCACGTGACCGGCGGCGGCCGCCGAGCGCTGGGTCCCGTGAGCGGGGCGGGGGGCGGGACGGGGGCGCCGCCACAGGCCCCGGCAGGGCCCCGCACCGGCACAGCCCCGGGCACCGCCTCCGGCCCGCCGAGCCCCGCACCGGGTACCGCCTCCGGCTCGCCGAGCCCCGCAGCCGGCACCGCCACGGCCCCGGGCAGGGCCCCGCACCGGCACAGCCCCGGGCACCGCCACTGCCCCGAACACCGTACCGGGCACCGCACCCCGCACCGCCACAGCCCCGGCCGCCGCCTGCGGCCCGCCGAGCCCCGCACCGGGCACCGCCACAGGCCCGGGCAGCGCCGAGCACCGCCTGCGGCCCGCCGAGCCCGACCTGCCGGGGCTCACACCGGCATCGTCCCTCAAACCGGCCCCGAGCCGCCCATCGCCGCCGGAGGTACCGAGACGCGGCCCGGCCCGGGGGGCGCGGGCATTGCGGGGAGTCCCGGGGGAATCGCGGGGATGGGGCTGTGGGGAATCCCGAGGAAACGGCAGGACGTGCCGGGAGAAGGGTCTGGGGTAATCCTGAGGAGCGAAGGGGCTGCGGGGATCCTGAGGGAGGGAAGGGGCTGCGGGGATCCTGAGGGAGGGAAGGGGCTGCGGGGATCCTGAGGGAAGGAAGGGGCTGCGGGGATCCTGAGGGAAGGAAGGGGCTGCAGGGATCCTGAGGGAGGGAAGGGGCTGCGGGGATCCTGAGGGAAGCGGCTGCGGAACGTGCCGGGAAGGGGCTGCGGAGGCGCTGCCGGCCCGGCCGCAGCCACCCCAGCCGGGCCGGGCGGTTTCGGGAGCGCCGGAGGTTTCCCGGCAGCAGCGGGAGTTCCCCATGGGCCGGAGCAGGGGGAGGGGAGCCGGGGCTGTGTCAGCGCTTTCCCAGTACCGGGGGTGGGAGCGGCACTGGCATCGGCGTTGGGATCAGCACTGGCATTGGTATTGGCTTTGGGATTGGTGTCGGTTTGGGATTGGCATCGGGATTGGCATTGGGATTGGCGAGCAGAGCATGTGTGTGTGAAAAGCAGCGATCCAAGGTGGGCTTCTCTCTGCAGGTGTGTGATGCCAAGCACAGCCATGAAGAAAAAGGTAAGGGCGGGCAGGGTGATCCTGTGTTTCCCATCCCCATCCATGAGCACTGTTTGTTGGATCCATCCCTCACCTGGGGCTCCAGTGCCTCTCAGAGTCAGCGCTGCATCCTCTGCTGGAGGTGCCAGGCGTTAAACCCGGTTTTAATCCTGGCCTGGATGGGCTGGGTTGCACCCGGCTTTAATCCTGGCCTGGATGGGCTGGGTTAAACCCGGCTTTACTCCTGGCCTGGATGGGCTGCAGAGCCTTCCCCAGCAGTTGCTGCTCCCCGAGCACTTCTGGGGCTGTTGCAAAACCCTCTGCAAAACCCTGTGCTCAGGGAGGAGGATCTGCTCGTGTCCCTCCCCTGTCCCTGCCACCCTCCCGAGGTGTCCCAGGAGCCTGAATCCCCTCGGGGCTCCAGGAGGATGAAATTTAACACGTGGGGAAGGAGCAGCAGCTCTGGGCATGGCAGGGGTGGGTGTATCCCTGCAGGAGCACGGCCAGAGCTCTTAAAGGAATATCGGGCTGCTGTTCCATGGTGAGGTGGGGTTGTGTTCCCTGCCTGGCTCTACGTGCTGCTGTCTGACCCCTTTGCAAGGCCTCTGCAGCCTAAACTTTGGGAATTGGGGCTGGTTTGGGCCGTGCCTCAGGCTGGGATCAAGTTTCTGCCTGGGATTTTGTGCTGGTGCTGTGAAATAAGAGCTTGGCCGTTCTCTGGGATCAGCTCAGGGGACAGGACAAGACAGGGCAGCATCTGGGGGCCCTCCCCAGCCCTCCTGGGTGTGGAACAGCCGGGAACCCTCCTTGTTGCCAATCCTGGAGCCTGTGGGCAGCTTCCCTGGGGAATTGTGCCTTGCTTTGTGCCCAGCTCCTGCCCTGCTGCCCAGGGTGGGGGTGGCAGCTGGGCAGCACTCCCTGGGCTGCTCTCCTGAAATCCCCCCTGGATGGCACACTGGCAGGGCTGCTGCCAGGAGCTGCATTTGGCTTTGTGACTGGAACTTGTTTAACAGCTGGGTTTTGTGAGCGGGGCTGTGTTGGCTGCCGCTGATGGGTTTGTTTTGTTTAATTTTTATTTTTAGATCACAATGTAAAGCCTTGCCTGGTGTGACTGTCTCTGGTGTGACTGTCTCCCCTCATCCCCACCCCCAGCAGCATTCCCTGCTTTTTGGCTGCCTCTCCTTTCCCCTGAGCTCTGCAGGGATGGGACATCATGGAGCCAAGGGTCTCCTCTGGAGGGGCATCACTGGAGCCATAAAGGGTTGTCTCACCCCTGCTCTGGGGATGCTGATCTGGGTTGTCTCATCTGCTTTTCCCCTTTTTCTGGTCTTCTAGCACCTGAAACTGGGAATGTCCCTGGTATTTAGGGAAAAGAAAACCAGTCATGTTGTGGGAAAAGCAACAGTCATGTTGTGGGAAAAGCAGTATTAGAAGGTTTTTAACCCCTGTCTGGTTAGCACAGAGTGTTTGGGGTGGAAAACCAGGAGCTGAGGGCTTGTTTTTGGTCTGGAGGGGCTGAGACAAAGCTGTTCCTCATCTTTAAAGTCCTTTGGTGCCACCAAAGCCACCAGATGGGAGGGGCTGGGAATGGGGAGGCAGCTCCTGCTTTTCCCAAGTCCTGTCCACGTTTTTGGAGAAAAGTGTTAAAAGTGTTCAGTCTGACCAAGGAGAGCAGTGAGGTGGGGTGACCATGGCCCAGGGACAGCAGGGAGGTGGGATGACATGGCCCAGTCACCACCCAGGAGTGTTTGGGATGTCTGTCCTGCTCCCAACGTGCTCCTCTCTGCCTCTCCTGGTGCATTCCCAGCTGGGCCGTGCCAGTGCTGCGTTCAGTGCCTTTGGCAGTGAGCTGCCAGCCCGAGGGAGCTGGGGGGCACTCGGTGCTCTGTGGGAGCTCATTTTTCCTTCTCTCCCCGTGCGCAGGTGCTGCTGATGGGTAAGAGTGGGTCTGGCAAGACCAGCATGAGATCCATTATCTTTGCCAACTACATCGCCCGGGACACGCGGCGCCTGGGGGCCACGAGTAAGGAACCGCCCCGTCCCACAGCTCCAGCCTCAGCAGAGGGCGGGGCCGCTCCTGCAGCCATCCCCGGGTCCCTTGGGTGTGTCCTGCGGCTGCCGCACCCGCTGGGAGCTTCGGGATCAGCCAGGGACAGGCAGGAAGGGGAGGGAAGGGAAAGGCAGCGCTGGGATCGGCTGGGCTGCTTGATTGTTCAACTTTTATCCTTAACTCCCTGTTTCGGGATCAGGAAGCAGCCTTTGCTGCTTTATTGTTCAACTTTTATCCTTAACTCCCTTTTTTGGGGAGCAGGAAGCAGCATTTGCTGCTTTATTATTTAAATTTGATCCTTAACTCTTTATTTTTGGGATCAGGAAGCAGCGTTGGTGCAGCTGCACCTGTCAGAGCCTCCTGTGTGTTGGTGGAATGTTCCTGCTCCTGCAGGGATTTCCAGCACAGGGATCCTGCAGTGCCCCCGTGGTTCTGGCAGGATGATGCACTGTGTTTGTTTAATGAATGCCTTTCCTTCTTCCCTTTCCAAAGCCTTTGTTGGGAAAGAGCAAGAAGTGATTCCTCTGGGAGAGGTGGATGAGTGGTTGGGATCTGGTGCTTCTCACTGGGAGGGGCCTGTGTGGATTTCATGTCAGGGATTGGTGTAAATTTCCCCTTTGCCATGAATTTGGCCTCTTCCTGAAGTTTACATTCCCTGTGTTCCTGGTTTGTTTTGTCAGGGATGGCTTCAAGCCCTGCACAGTCATTCCTACAATATCCCAGGGATCAGGGAATGTGGGAGTGAACAGGAACACTCACTGCACTTCTCAGGAGAGCAGGGAGGCCTGAGTTCCTCTGGGAAATGGGATTTTGGTGAGATTTTACAAACTGGGGCTGCTTTGTGAGGAATGCCCATCCCTGGACGTGTCCAGGGCCAGGCTGGATGGGGCTTGGAGCAGCCTGGGGTAGTGGAAGGTGGCAGGGGTTGGAATGAGGGCGTTAATCCCTTCCAGCCCAAACCATTCCATGACTGGGTGCTGATTTCCAGGGTTTCTGGCTGCCCAAGCTCTGCCCTGGCTGTGGTGCACTCAGTGAGCTCCTGCTGTCTCTTTGCAGTTGATGTGGAGCATTCCCATGTCAGATTCCTGGGAAACCTGGTGTTGAACCTGTGGGACTGTGGAGGGTAGGTATTGATTGTTCCTGTCCAGCCTTTGGGGGAGGCTCTGGGGAACCAGGGGTGGAGCAGGGTGGATTCTCCTCCCCCTGGGATGAGGTGGTGCCAAGGGAATGCTCCTTCTGCTGTCCTGAGGTGCTGGAATTGCTCACTCCAGCTCCATCCAGGTGGGATTTGTGCAGAGGCTATGCTGGAGGTGGATCCTGTGGCTCCTGGAAGCAGCTTTTGTCAAGGAATGTGTCCCCTCCTCAGCTCCATGGCCTCTGGACCACCTCAGTCATGTTCAGCCAGAGTTAAGGAGATTTAATCCTGGGATTTAAGGCTGAACTGATGCTTTGGGTCACGTTTCACCTGTCCTGCTGCTGTGGGCTTTCACAAAAGGCTCCTTAAAGCCAGCCTGGGGCCAGAAGCAGCAGCACGTGAGGGAAGCTTTGCTTTCCTGTGGCACTGGGGGGTTGGTGCTCTCCAGGAGCCTCCAGCTTCCCTGGGAATGCCAGGGCACACAGCTCCGGCCTGGCAGCTCCACACCCCAGCCTGGCCCTCCTGCCAGGAGCAGCTTCCCACAAACCCAGGAGCTGCCCTAAGGAGTGTCCTGCTCTGCCCCCCAGGCAGGACACCTTCATGGAGAACTACTTCACCAGCCAGAGGGACAACATCTTCCGCAACGTGGAGGTGCTCATCTACGTGTTCGACGTGGAGAGCAGGGAGCTGGAGAAGGACATGCACTACTACCAGTCCTGCCTGGAGGCCATCCTGCAGAACTCCCCTGATGCCAAGATCTTCTGCCTGGTGCACAAGATGGACTTGGTGCAGGAGGACCAGCGGGATCTGGTGAGGAGCTGGCATTGCCATGGAAATGCATCCCTTGTGTCACACCTCAAAGGCAGCCCCTGGGGCTGTTCCTCAAAGGCTTTCTCAGATCTCCTCAGAGCTTTTCCTGCCTTCTTTTAAAGTGTGTCATCCTAGCATCCACTGGAGAACAGCAGTGCTGGTTTTTAGGGACAGGAAAAGCCTTTCCTGCCTGGTTCCAGAGCTCCCAGCACACCTTGGCTCCTTCCAACCCGAACAATTTTGGGATTCTGCACCAAGACATCCCTGCTGCTCCCTGGGAGGGTTCCTGGCCACTCTCCCCTGCAGCGTCCCAGAGATCCATGTGAAACTCACCCCATAAATCCATAGAGCAGCCACAGCACAGGCAGGAACACTTCACTCAACCCCTCAACTCTCCTTGCCCCCCAGATTTTTAAGGAGCGTGAGGAGGACCTGAAGCGCCTCTCCCGGCCCTTGGAGTGTGTTTGTTTCAGAACTTCCATCTGGGATGAGACCCTTTACAAGGTTGGTGCAGCTTCCTCCCCACATCTGGGAGGATTCTTCCTCATCCCACTGGGAGCAGGGCAGGAGGAGGATCCCTGGAGCTGCTGTTGTGTTCAGCTCTGCAGCTGCTTCTGCAGGGTGTCAGTGAAACCCAAATTAGTCATGGGTTTATTAATTATTTTAAGAAGTCAGGAGTGTGTGGTAAATATTGTTAACTTGGCAGACAGGCATCCAAACATCCCCCTGGCTCTGGGAAGGGTGAGGTTGCCACTGCCCCACACCTGGGTCAGCAGCTGGGCAGGGAGGGGAGGCTGAGCTTGGAAAATCCGAGTGTGGATGAGCACAGATGTTGATCCCAACATCCCCCAGCCCCTCCTGGGCTTGTTCCTGGCCTGTTGGGATAAGGTGGAACTTTGTTTGGGTCAGGGATGAGCTGCCAAGTGTCCATCTGTGTGCTGACCTTGCTCAGGATTAAAAATCTCTGTGAACTTAAATGGGAGAAGGAGACAGAAGCATTCCCAGCTTAAAGCAGGGATGATTTCAGTCTGTTCAGCAGCACTGCAGTTTCTGTGCCTGCTGGAGAAGAACTGGAGCCAGGGAAGGGTCTCCTCAGGTCTGGGCTCCCTCTAGGACCTGAGCATGGAGGGTGGAGAAGCTGCTCAGCCTTGCCCAGGCTGTCAGCAGCCAGAAGTGCCAAAAATCCCTCTGGGAGCACATTTCTCACGAGGGGCTGAGGAGAGGAACTGGTGGGACCTTGGTGTGTCTCTCTGTGCAGGCCTGGTCCAGCATTGTCTATCAGCTGATCCCCAACGTGCAGCAGCTGGAGATGAACCTGAGGAACTTTGCTCAGATCATCGAGGCAGACGAGGTGCTGCTGTTTGAGAGAGCCACGTTCCTGGTGAGTTCCTGGCATGGATCCCCTGGGTGCAGCCTCCCTTTCCCTCCCTCTGCCCTGGAGCTGGGCTGGGAGAGCTGGGGGTGCTCCCCTGGACAGGAGAAGCTCCAGGGAGAGCCCAGAGCCCTGCCAGGGCCTGAAGGAGCTCCAGGAGAGCTGCAGAGGGACTGGGGACAAGGGATGGAGGGACAGGACACAGGGAATGGCTCCCACTGCCAGAGGGCAGGGATGGATGGGATATTGGGAATTGGGAATTGTTCCCTGGCAGCGTGGGGAGGGGCTGGGATGGAATTCCCAGAGCAGCTGTGGCTGCCCCTGGATCCCTGGCAGTGCCCAAGGCCAGGCTGGAGCTCCTGGGACAGTGGGAGGTGTCAGGTTGGACCTGAATGAGCTTTGAGGCCCTTCCAAGCCAAGCCATTGTGGGATCCCATGGAGGTTGGGAGGTGCCAGCCCCAGTGAGGAGTGCCCTGATCCAGGCCTTGGGACCCTCTAGCCCATGGGGCCATCCCAGAATCCCCCCTGCAGCTGAGCTGAGCTTTGGTTGGGGTTTCCTCTTGCAGGCTCTGGGAGTGTTTCATGTCCCCATTGTGGTGGGACTGCTCTGAGAATCCCCCTCTGCACAGGGCAGGAACCTTTTGGAGCTTCACAACCAAACCTTTTCACTTCCTCCTGCTGGAGCATTTGAGCTGGAACTGATTTCTTTTGGTTTTTGATGTTCTGCAAATCCAGAGCATGGGTGGGGGGCCAGCCATGGGACTGTGGTGCTTTTCCAGGTCCTTGTGCTCCCAATCCCTCTGCAAAGCTGCTGGATAAAACCACTCTTGGTGCTTGGCCATATTCCTGATTGCTGGGCTGGGCTCTTCACACTTTGCACCAAACTCTTGTTGAGCTGAAGGAAATACTTGAATTATTTGGAGTGTTTTCCTTGCTGGTGATTTGGAAATGATGGAGAGAATTTGGGAAAGGAGCCATGACTTTTTTTTCCTCCTTAAACTATCAGAAACAAACACTTGCCATGCCTGGCAAGTTCTGCTTTTTGACCTTTTGGAGATAATGAATAGTTCCACCTTGGGGTGTGTGACAGTGTGATTGTTACAAGGACATTTTTAACTGAAAGAAATTATCTTTGCTTCAAAAATTGTGTGCTTAATTTAAATGCAATGGTGACTTCTTAAAAAACTCCTCCTTTTTTTTCATATACTTAAACATTCTCAGGACTCTCTTCTCTTGATGGGAAATCTTCCTGTGAAAATCTCTTTGGGAAATCTTATTCTGAAATTGTAATTTAAATTGTAGAATTAAATTGTACAATTGTGTTTAAATTGGAGTGGAAAAACCTCGTCTGGGAAGTTTAGGAAGGAAATTGAACACTGGGACCTGCAAGTCTTGAATGTGGCTAAAACCGTGCTTGTGGCAATAATTGGGCAAGTTTAAAAAGTGATGGGCTTAAGGTGGTTAAGGGAAAAAAGAGGAAAAAACCCTAAAAAACCCTGATAAATGTGACTCCCTGAATAGAACAGTCCAGATCCCTGTGCAAGGGCTCCTGACACATCCAGAGAGAGCTGATTTTGGGATTGTGAAGAGTTCAAAGCAGCTGGCCTAAGGCTGTGGAGAGATTGCTGTCAGCTTTGCTGTGGGGATGGAGCTGTGTGGGCAGGAAATGCAGCTCTCACTCCATGTGGCTGAGCAATAAAGGGCTGGGGCCACCAGCTCGGTGGGAATGTTTATGGAGATGTTTTCAGGGGCTCCTGAAGCCCTTCAGACCCTCTGGGTGTTGCCATCCAGACTGGAGTCAGAGAGGAATGGAGAAGGAATTTCCAAGGAAGCAGCTTTGAGCTGTTTTTCTAGGGGAGGAGCAGCTTGATTTGGCTTTGGGATCACTGCCTGTGCAGGATGGGAGGGAAAATCCATCCCAGCCCATTCCTGAGGTGATGGACACATTTTTTACTCTGTTCCCACCTGTTTTGGGAGCAAGATGTAAATTGCTGCTGAGGTGAAGCCCTCAGGGGACAGTGGTGTCACCTGGCAGGTCTGTGCCACAAGAATTTATGTAAAACTCCCAAGATCAGTCAGCCAAAGGCAGAGGGGATCCCCCCTGCTCCCCAGGCATTCCCAGAGCTGCTGTGGGAGGGCTGGGCTGGAATCCTGACTGCTCTGCCCCTCTCCAGGTGATCTCCCACTACCAGTGCAAGGAGCAGCGGGACGTGCACAGGTTTGAGAAGATCAGCAACATCATCAAACAGTTCAAGCTGAGCTGCAGGTGAGCTGCTCCCATCAGCCCTGGGGACATCAGGGCTGTTCCAGCTCTCTCCAGAGAATCCCAGTTTGACTCCTCAGCAGCTGGAACACAAATAATTTAAATGTTAATTTAACTCCTCCTTTGCTCGTGGTGGGAGAGCTTTGGTGCTGTTTTGTTCCAGGTCTCCTCCTTCTGGATCAATGCAGGGGAATTCCAGGGCTGGAGTGATCAGAAGTGTTTCTCTTGGAACCTGGGAATGGCAGCTGGAGAGCTCTGCTGCAGCCCTGGCCCACTGGGCTGCCTGGGGAGGATGGGGCTTGCAGGCACTGTTTATCCCTGATTTCAGTGGAAAAATGGGAAGTTTGGCTTTGCACAGCCCTCAGGCTCCACTGCCAGGTTAATTGTGAGGGTGTGTGGAGCTGGATAGAATGGAGAAGTTTCTGGAGGGGTTTACAGATGTTCAGATGTCTCCAGATATTCCCATTTTATGCTTATTTCTGCTGCTTATCCAGAGTGTCCAGCTGGGAATGGCTGAGCCCTGGTATCCATGGGGAGCAGGCCTGGTCAGGGGGGTTGTGTCTGGAATTTCCTTCATTCAAGGCACAAGCAGCTGATACTGCCCCATTGCCTCATTTGGCCCCAAACTGAGGAATTTGCCTTTAAAACCAAGCCCAGCCAAAGCCCTGCTGTAACCACACCTTGCCAAGTGGGAATTGCAGCTCCTCCTTGTTCCCAACAGCTCAGATCAGGGATTTTGGCCATGTGGGCACAAAAGCTCTTCATTCACTCTTTATTTCCTTGTTTTTCAGTAAGCTGGCAGCTTCTTTCCAGAGCATGGAGGTCAGGAACTCCAACTTTGCTGCTTTCATTGACATCTTCACATCCAACACCTACGTGATGGTGGTCATGTCAGACCCCTCCATACGTAAGTCAGAGCCAAGAGAAACCTGCTTGGGACAAAAAAAAACCAGAAAAACCTCAAAAAAGGTGGAATTAGTCCAGTTTAAACTGTTTTTCTCTTGAAAATGAGGTTTTAATTACAGAACTGATTAAGAGAGAGAGATTGAGTGTGAGCAGGACCCTGCAGAGGTGGTGGTGGCACAGCTGAGCTGCTGCTGCTGTCACAGGGAGCCACCAAACCAGACCTGGCTGAGCAGGTCGTGCCTAAAGCCTATTTTGGGCAGCTGGGAGCTGGCAGCCCCGGTGATTTTTGAGGAGGAAGCAGAGCTGGCTCATGTTTGGGTGTTGCTGGGCTGTCTTGG
This sequence comes from Ammospiza caudacuta, assembly GCF_027887145.1. NCBI lineage: Eukaryota > Metazoa > Chordata > Aves > Passeriformes > Passerellidae > Ammospiza > Ammospiza caudacuta. The sequence continues at coordinate 1,661,453 of NC_080606.1, read as the reverse complement.
GTGGACAGGCTCTAATTTTAGCAGCCTCTATTTATCCCAAGGAGGATCTGCAGCAGTGCCAGCCCGCAGCCCCTGGGAGCAGATCCCTGTTTACACAGCTCTTGGAATTGCTGCTGGGAGCTCAGGGGCTCCAGGGACACTGCCCAGGCCTGCTGCTGTGCTTTCCCTGCCTCCTCCTTGGGGAATTAGGGACACTGGGGGATCCCTGGGCATTGCTGGGCTGGGGAGCAGCTCTGGGAGGAGCAGCTCTCCCTGGGAGAGGCTTTTCCTCATGTTCTGCTGGGATCAGCCAACAGCCCTGGCCATCCCACGTTCAATTTACCCAGACCATCCCACACTAAACTTTGCCCAGACCTTCCCACATTAAATTTTGCTCAGACCATTCCATGCTGAATTTTGTCCACACCTTCCCATGCCTTTTTCCCATCCCACATGAAATTTTGCCCAGACCTTCCCACACTAAATTTTGCCCAGACCATTCCATGCTGAATTTTGCCCAGATCTTCCCATGCTTTTTACCCATCCCACATGAAATTTTGCCCAGACCTTCCCATGCTTTTTACCCATCCCACATGAAATTTTGCCCAGACCTTCCCATGCTTTTTACCCATCCCACATGAAATTTTGTTCAGACCATTCCATGCTGAATTTTGCCCAAACCTTCCCATGCTTTTTACCAATCCCACATGAAATTTTGCCCAGACCTTCCCATATTCAATTTTGCTCAGACCCTTCCATGCTTAATTTTTATCCATCCCACATGAAATTTTGCTCAGACCATTTTCCATGCTGAATTTTGCCCAGACCTTCCCATGCTTAATTTTTACCCATGCCACATGAAGTTTTGCCCAGACCTTCCCATATTAAATTTTGCTTAGACTATGTCATGCTGAATTTTGCCCAGACCTTCCCATGCTTTTTACCAATCCCACATGAAATTTTGCCCAGACCTTCCCATGCTTGATTTTTACCCATCCCACGTGAAATTTTGCCCAGCCAATCCCAGTTCAAATTTTGCCCAGATATTCCCCCATAGAATTCTACCCAGACCATCCCACCTTAAACCTTGCCCAGCCCTTCCCACCCTAAATTTTTCCCTGCCCAAAATCCCCCTGTGGATTTTGCCTGGCTCGGGAGCAGCAGGATGCACCCAGCCCCTGCAGACAGAGCTGCTGGAGCCAGGCAGCCCTGAGGCCACGGTGACTCTCACCCTTTTTAACTTCTTTTTATCTCCCCTGTCCCTTTTCCGTCGCAGCTTCCGCGGCCACGCTGATCAACATCCGGAACGCCAGGAAACACTTTGAGAAGCTGGAGAGGGTGGATGGACCAAAGCACAGCCTGCTCATGCGCTGATCCCAGGCACCGGCGCTTTGGGGGGAGAAAAAACACACAGGGACTGCTTCTTTTTAGGAGAATCTAACACTGTCCATGTCTTTGTTGGGCTTTGAAATGAGTGTGCTGCTTGTTTTTTCTCCTCATCACGTTGGACACTAGAGCTGGGGGCTGGCCGGATCCGGCGCGGAGCTTCCCGGATTCCCTGGCACGGGAGGTGGGGAAGGAAGGAGGCAGGAGGGTGCTGTGCCCGCAGGGGGTGTGGCTGAGCCCTCCTGGACGCGAGGCTGCCTGCCGGCTGATGGGATATTTACTATTTCCTTGGATGGTTGCTAGAAAAAGTTTATAAATTTCTCCTCATCTTTGGTCATGGAAATAAATTTTTGCTACCAGGGATTTCAGATCGGAGAGCTTTGCAAAGTGGGTTTGCTTTCTCCCAAATCCCCGGGCAGCTTTGGGAGGCAGGAGCTGTAGGGGCTGGGTGGCTCCTTGTGTGGTTTTGGGGGGATTTGGCTGAAAGCCACTCAGAGTTTCACTGGGAATCACTTTGGCAGCATCTCCCTCCCTTTATTCTCTCTTGCTGCATCAAATTACTGTGTAAAAATGGGTGTGGTGCCTCCGTGCCTGGCTCTTCCCTGCATCCCTGCCCACACACCCGCTGGGAGGGGACAGATCCTCCGGGGCGAGTCCGGGAGTGGCAACGAGGAGAGAAAAGGGACGGAGAACCTGAGTCCAGGAGTGGGAACGAGGAGCTAAAAGGGTTGGAGAACCTCAGTCCAGGAGAGAAATCCATCGGTGCAAGTCCAGGAGTAGGAACGAGGAAATAAAGGGGCCGGAGAACCTGAGTCCAGGAGTGGGAATGAGGAGATAAAAGGGACGGAGAACCTGAGTCCGGGAGGGGGAAGGAGGAGATAAAAGGGCCAGAGAACCTGAGGGCTCCGCACAAGAGCTCGCAGCCCCGCTCCATCCTCCGGGAATTGCTCACCCGCGTCTCGCACCGCCCACCCGGCAGCTGCCGTGCCTCGGGCTGGGGGAGCTCCATGGGAATCGTCCCCGTGGGAGAGGAGCTGCTCCAGGGGAGCCCCTGGAGAGCTGTGAATGGCCGGCCAGGGGCAGAGGTTGTGTTTGTCGGGGTGCAGGTGTGGAATAGCTGGAGTGGGAATCGTGGAACAGCCCCGACACAGCCGCTGTTCCCCCTTGGAGCTGCCCCTGCTGGGAATGTCAGAGCTTCCCAAGAGGATGATGTGGAGCTGTGTTGGAGCCTCTGGGATATGCCATCCCACGGGGAAGGGCTTCAGGAGAGGCCGCGGTTCCAGGGGCTTTGGGCACCTGCTGGGGGCACCTGGTGGGAACGCTGCTCGTTGCCGTGGTGACAGGAGTTGGGTTTCCTTTGGGAACAAACCACAGCGCATGGGAGCGGGATGATGTCAAAGGGGAGTGGGGAGTGAGGGGCAGGTGACACAGAGCTGTGAGGGACAAATGGCCGGAGCTGTCAGGAGCCAAATCCTGGCCGGGCTGGAGCTCCTGGGACAGTGCCCCAGCGCGGTTGGAGTAAAGTTCTGCTTTTCTCCCACCCCAAATCCCTTTTCCTGAAGTGCACGGATCTGGGCGCTCTGTGGGAATGAGCCCGGTCCTTTTGCTGTGGCCGAGGTGCCACTGTGCTCATGGGGTGGCAGCCTGTGACAAACACGGGTGGCTGTGTCGCAGCACCTGCCCTGCCTGCTCCCTGGCACCGAGGCGTGTCCTTTGTCCCTTCCCAAAGCAAATCCCAGGCCTTTTTGGGAGCCTGGGGTCGGTAGCTGCTCTGGCCCCTTCCATTCTGAGCAGGGAGATTTGGGAGATCAGGCTCATCACCCTCATCCCTCTTTCTCTGGCAGCTCCTGCCCTCAGAAAAAAAAAAATATTGATGCCTGCTCCAGATGTTTCTCCCACAACCATCCCAAACCTGGATGAGGTGGCCGTGATCCAGCCTTTTCCTGCAGCACTTGACCTTGTAATGAGGAGAAACTCGATGCCATGTGTCACTGAGATCCTGAATAAATCCCCCCTTGGCCCAGTTCCTTTCCCTGGGAGCTGCTCTGGGGCCCGGGGTGAGTTCCCAGGACAGGCTGTGCTCCCTGGGGCTGCACTGGAGATAATTCCAGATTTTTTGACCATTTCTTTCTTGCCTTTGACCATGGGTGGCTCCAGTGGGGTCAGCCCCTGGCTGTTTCCCCCAGGATGAGCTGTGCAGGGTCAACAATTCCTGAGGGTCTCCCTGGGGATGGTGCCACTTGTTTTTCCTCTTTAGTGGCACAGGAGGAATTGTCCCCAGGAGCTGCTGGGGGGTGGCTGTGGTGGCCACACGCTGCTCTCCAGCTGGAACCAGCTCCTCCAGCCCATCCAGGGGTCACAGAGTCCCCAAAGTCACCCTGGGGTGAACTGTGCCCTTGTGGGCACCTCGTGAGGAGCATCCACACCATTCCTTGCCCCTCCTGCCCAAATCCATCCCTGGGGAGCGGGAGAGGGGCCTTGGGGGGAACCCCTGCCCAGCTCCCCCCTTTCTTCTGCGCTTTTTGGGAGGTCACCTGTGCCTGCTGCTGGTCCTTCAGCTCGGTGACATTGGGCTGGGGGTGCTGTGGGTGCAGGTCCCCAAAAGCTCCCCAGGGGAGGTTGGCTGAGGGAGAGTCCCCACCTGAGCCTGTCCTGGGGCCTCCCTGGTGTTTCCTGAGGAGGGGAAGGGTTTTTTTTTTTTGCCAAAACGAGGTTGGTTTGGTGCTGGTTGTGTATGGTAGAAGTGGGGGGGGGGTGACGGGGGGCCCCTCCTCACCCTGGATGAGCTCTGTGTGTGCCAAGGTCACCCCCTTGGTGGCCATGACCTGCTCCTGGAGCCACCCCTGGCAGGGACATCGTGGGTAGGGGACACCTGGCTTAGTCCCCATCTGCAGGATTTCCCATCCCTGGGGATGAGCTGGGTCAGGACTGGGGGTGAGAGTCCTGAATTTGGGGGGATTATGGGGTGATTAACCCAGCCTGGCAAACTCAGAGCAGGGTGGGGACATCTCAAGGCTGGGGACACCCAGGGCTGGGGACACAGCACTGGGAGCAGCCAGGTCCCCTTGGGATGAGGGCTGGAAAACCAGTGGGGTTCAGGGAGCGTGGGGATGGATTCCCACCGGCAGTTCCACCCCAGACACCCCCAGGAAGGGACCAGGGGACCCCCAGACCCCCCCATGGCTGCAGGCGCTGGAGAGGCTCCCCCAGCTCTGGCAGGACCCTGCCACCCTGGGAGACCAACCCGGGGTGCTGAGGGGGTGCCCCACATACCTGGGGGCTCACCTGTGCAGGCAGCGCCCCCAGGGCACCCGTGGGTGTTGAGTTTGGGGGTGCTCCAGCGCCTGTGGGTGGAGGTGCACAGAACCCCAAACCCCCAATGTGGGGGGGTCTCTGCTCCCCTTCATAAGCGCCAGGAGCTTCCCCGGGCTCAGCCCTCCAGCACCGCCCCCCCCCCCCCCGATTTTGGGGTGCACTCCGGGTGGGAGGGTGGGAACAAATTGGGGTCCACCCCCCTCCCCCAAATCCTGCGCGTTCCCATGGCAACGCCGGATGCAAGGGGAGCCGCCCATTGGCTGCCGATGATGTCATCTCAAGGGCGGGGCACCCCCACCCCAAAAAAAAGAGGGTGGGGGAGGGGAGCTCCGCCCCACGCGGCCCCTCCCCGCCCGTGGGGGCCCCACCCCGCCCCACCCGGCACCGCCCCGGGGGCAGCGGCGGCGGCGGCGGCCGGGGATGCGCTCGGAGGAGGCGCGGGGGCCGGTGCGTGGGGCCGGGGGCGCGGGGGGCGCGCGTGGGGGACTGGGGGGCCGGGGGGGGGGATGGGAGCGCGGGGTCGGGCGGGGGGAGGGGACAGGGAGGGAGGGGAGGGAGGGATGGAGGGGGAGGGCCCCGCCCCCCGCGCCCCTCAGGCCTCCCCTCCCCCCTCGCCCCTCACGCGGGGTCGCGCGTGGGGTGCCCCCCCCCCGCCCCCCGTGCTCCGCGCGCGCTTCCGGGCAGGGCGCCCCCCCGCGGCCGGGAGGTCACAGCGGCCCCGCCCTGCCCTCCCCTCCCACGCCCTTTGCTCTTAAAGGGACAGGCCCCGCTCGGGCCCCGACCCCCCCCCCGTGCCCCCCGCGCCCCTCACCCCACGGGGGTCCCCGCTCCGTGTCCCCTCCGTGCCCCCCTCCCCCCGTGTCCCCAGCGGCCGCCGGCGGAGGGTGGAGCGCGGAGGAAATTCCACGGGGGGGTGTGGCGGCGGCGGCGGGGTGTGACCCCCCCACGCCCACGGGTGGGGGACACGCAGCGGGGGGAGGGGCTGGGGACACCGAGGGGACAAAGCGGTGGGGGGGGCGTGGAAGGCGCTTTCCCACGCTCACCCCCCCGCCCAAGGTCACCCGAAATGCCTCTTTAAGCTGTTTAGGGCTAAAAACGGGGGGAGCACCAATTTTTTCCTTGGAGTGGGGGCACATAAAGTGCTGGGAGGGGTGCACAGCACCCCCAGATACGTGGGTTTGAGGGGGGGCCCCCCGAGCCCCCACCCCGCACCCCTGGCTGGCTTTGGGGTGCACCGGGCTGAGGACGGAGGAATTCAGTTCACCCAAAAAGGGGGGGAGGGTCAGCAGTGCTGGAATTTGGGGTGCAACGAGCAAGCACCCCCCGCCCACTCCGCTGCCCCATCCCGCACCCCCTACCCCCGCGGGGCTTTGGGGTGCAAGGGACCCCCAAATTTGGGTAAGGGAGGGTGCCCCAGGGGAGGACGGGGTGTCCCTTTTGCACCCCCTTCAATGAACCTGTTTGTGGGGAGCCCCCGGGTGTGAGGGGCCGGTCCTGGGGGCTCTGGGGGGACACTGAGGTCCCCAGGCGCGGGGGGCAGTTGTGTGTCTGTCTGGGGGTGTCCCCTGGTGTGTTTTGGGGGGCTCTGGCTGCAGGGGGTGCTTCGAGGACCTGGGGATGTGTTGCAGGGGGTCCCTAAGTGAGGGGTGTCTGACGGGTGTCTCTCCTTGTTGGGGGGTGTTTTGGGGATCCCGGGGTTTGGGGGGGGTCTGTGGGGGTCCCTACCTGAGAGTGGAGGTTTTTGGGGGCGCTGGTAGTTTGTGAGTGTGCGAGGGGGGTGTTTTGGGGGTCCTTGACTGGTTATGGGGGTGTTTGGTGGGGGTCCCTGGCTGAGTGTTTGTGCTGGGGGGGGGTCGCCCCAATATATGGGTCCTGGGGGGGTCTCAGTCTCTGTTTGGGGGTGTTTGGGGATTTATGGTTTATTTGGAGGGGGCTCTGAGCGCCAGGGGGTCCCCAGGTGAAGAGGAGGGTTCTGGGGAGAGGGGGATGTGTCTGGCTCTTTTTGGGGTGTATTTGGGGGGCTCCCGGTGTCTCTGGCTCTTTTGGGGGTGTGTTTGGGGGGCTCCCGGTGTCTCTGCCTCTTTTTGCGGTGTGTTTGGGGGCTCCCGGCTGTACCTCGGGGTTATTCGTGGGGGGCTCTGTTTGGGGGTTCCGGGGCTCTGTGCCTCTGTTGGGGGATCCCTAGCTGGGTGCGGGGTTCGGGGGATCCCTGCCCTGAGTGTGGAGGCGCTTTGGGGGAACCCGGTTTTATGGGGACGGTGAATTCGGGGTTCGCTGTGTGAGCGGGGGCTCCGTGCTGGTGCCGAGGGGATTCAGTGCCGGTGCTCTGGGCTCGGTGCCGGTATCGGGAGGGTTCGGTTCCTTGGGTTCGGTGCCGGTATCGAGAGGGTTCGGTGCCCGTTCCGACTACCCTGTGCCGGTGCCGGGAGGGTTCGGTGCCGGTGCCGGGGGTTCAGTGCCGGTATCGGCAGGGCTCGGTGCCGGTGCTTTGGGCTCGGTGCCGGTGCCGGGGGTGCGCTGTAGCCGCCGCCCCCCCGGGCGGGGCCGGGCCGTGTGCGCGGGGCGCGGCGCTGGGTGTGGCGGGGCGGGGCCGCCGCGCGAGGCCGGTGCGTGGGGGCTCCGCGGGCGGGGACGGTCCCTGCGTGGGCAGGTACGTGCGGGGGGCCGGGGGCAGCGCCGGGGTGTCCCGGGGCAGCGCGGGGGGTGACGGGGAGCTCGTTGGGCCGGGGGTTCCCCCGTACCGCTCGTCCCCACGCGTGCCCCGGGACTCAGAACGGGGTGAGGTGGGGCCGGGGGTCCCGCTCGTCCCTCGCTCGTGTCGCGGTCCCGCGGGGGCGCAGTGCCGGCCGTGCCGCGGGTGGGGCCGTGCCCGGTGCCTCCCGCGGGGGCCGGGCCGGGCCCTTTAAGAAGCTCCACCCGCGGCCGAGCCCAGGTGGAGCCGCGGGGCCGTTCGCACCTCGGGCGGCGCGGCCCGGGAGATGGTGCCGCGGGCGGCGGGGGGGAGCTGCGGCCGCGGCGGACACGCGTGGGAGCCCCGCGGGTCAGTGCGTGAGTGACCCCGGGCGGGGGCGCGCGGGCCGGGGGGGCGCGGCCCCTTTAAGACGCGGGGGGAAGGAGCGGGGCGGGGCCGCCACCGCCCCGCGCGCGGGACACGCCCCCGCCACGCCCCGCCCGCGGGGGGCGGGCCCGGGCCGGCACAAAGGCGCGGGCGGGGGGGCGGGACCTGCGGTTCCCGCCCTCGGCGCGCGCGGCCGCCGCCGTGAGGGGCCGGGCGGGTCCGTGAGGGACGGGCGGGCCCGGCGGGCCCGGCCCCGCCTCAGGGGACGGGCGGGCCCCGCCATGCCCGGCCCGGCGACCCCCGGGTGGCCCCACGCCCCGCCGGAGCCGCCCCGAGGCGCCGCCCCGGTCGGTTGGTTGGTGAGAGCCCGTTAAAAAAACCCCTTCGCCCCCGCCCCGTGCCTCAGTTTCCCTGGTTCCTCACGGACTGCGGGTCTCTTGCAGGGCCAGGAGAAGGCGACGCCCGCCATGAGCTCGTCGGCGCTGCTGGCTGAGGGCCCCCTCGACCCCCCGGTGCTGCTGGCCGACATCAAGACGGAGCCGCCCGAGGAGCTGCTGGCCAGCGACTGCAGCCAGCCCCAGGCCGAGCCCGTCGATCTCTCCCTCAATAAATCCAAAGTGGCTCCGGCCTCGGCCCCACCGCCACCGCCTACCACCTCGGTCCAGTCTTCCCCCATGCTCGTGGCTCCCCCGGTTCCCGCTCCCAGCACCGTGTCCATCCCGCCCTCCGGTCTCAGCTCCACCTCGGCCATCCCGGCTGTCCTCTCGCCCGGCTCCATCCTGGCCTCCACGCAGGGCAGCGGCGGGCAGCAGATCCTCCACGTCATCCACACCATCCCCTCCGTCAACCTGCCCAGCAAGATGGGCAACCTGCAGACCATCCCCGTGGTGGTGCAGTCCCTCCCCGTCGTCTACACCACCGTGCCCACGGACGGCGTCACCGCCATTACCGTGCCCCTCATCGGGGGGGACGGCAAGAACGCTGGGTCTGGTAAGGGCACCTGGGGGGAATGCTGGAATCTGGGGGGTGGAGGGTGTCTGTCCTGCCTCGTGGAGGGGCAGCCTTGAGGGGGATTAATTTTTCACCATGGAGTGTCCCTGCCACTGCCGTGTGCCACTCTCATACAAAGCCTCTCAGCCCCCAGCCTGTGCCCCCCAGGGGACATGGGGAGGGCAGGGACACACAGGGCATGGCACTGCCTGTTCTCCACCCATCCTGCTGCTGGCAGCCTGCCCTGCCCTTCCCACTGGCTGCCTGCTGCCAGCAGCTCTGGTTTCAGCTCAGCTGCTCTCTGTGCCCCCCACAATCCCCTTTCCTAGGACATTCCCAGCTTCCCACCTTATCCAGGATGGGGGACCTGGATCTGCCCTGCTCTGGGCAGGAGCAGGCAGCCAAAAGTAATGCCCCCAAATTGTTTCCTCCCTTTGGGGGTTCTACATCAACCCAGTTGGATTTTTATTCTCTGTAGGGACAGGCTGTGCCAGGAGCACTGCAGGAGCAAGGGGAAGGCTGCACCCTGATGTAGGGTGGGTGCTTTGGGGAAGTCTCTGTTCTGTCCTCACCCCTCACCTCTCTGTGCCCTAAAGCTTTTCTTTCCCGGACCCCTCCAGTGAAAATGGACCCTGGCTCTGTGTACCCCATGGACATGAACAGCGACAGCGAGGACAGCGCCTCCGAGAGCGGCCCAGTGCCCTTCCAGGACCTGCCGAGAGAGTGAGTGTCCTCCTGCGTGTGCCTCCCCGCCCTTTATCCCCTGAGCCCCCCTGAGCCCCCGTGGGCGGCAGGGCCGTGGCTCCAGCTCTCCCTGCTCCCGGCAGGCCGGCGGCGCGGGGGCCCAGGGCCGATTCTCCGGACCTGAAGAAGCGGCGCATCCACCAGTGCGACTTCGAGGGCTGCAATAAGGTCTACACCAAAAGCTCCCACCTCAAAGCCCACCGGAGGATACACACAGGTAGGGCTGGGAGTGGTGTCCCTGCATTCCCCGTGGGATGGTGCTGTGGCCCTTTGGGGGTGCTGGGTGGAAGTGCAGAGGGATTCCCCGTTTGGAATCTCTGTGAGGGCTCTGGGAGCCCGTTGTTGTGGCGGCGCTGACCCCTCGGTGCTCCCCTGCACAGGCGAGAAACCCTACAAATGCACGTGGGAAGGCTGCACCTGGAAGTTCGCCCGCTCGGACGAGCTCACCCGGCACTTCCGCAAGCACACGGGCATCAAACCCTTCCGCTGCTCGGACTGCGACCGCAGCTTCTCCCGCTCCGACCACCTGGCCCTGCACCGCCGGCGGCACGTCATGATGTGAGCGGTGCCCGCCGCGCTGGGAGCCGGCAGCGCCTCCCTCCCTCCATCCTCCGCACCCCGCGGCTCCGGAGGGGCGGGGTGGGGACTGCGGAGCGCCGGGGCCGGGCCGCGCCCGCTGCAGGAGCCCCGCCGGCACGGCACGGGACGGCAAACAATGGATCCTGGACTGCTGCCCCTTCTCTCTTGTCCCCAGCTGTTTTTATTCCTGGGTTTGTCCTCGCCTGGAGGCTCCTTGACTCCTCACCTGGAATTCACCCAGCAGCTGCCTCTGGCTCTTCAGCCTCCTGCCCGTTGTTGTCCCCCTCCGTGTGCTCCCTGTCCCCTGCCACTCCCTGGGAGCCGTGGCAAGGACGGGGGCAGGGGTTGATGGGCCCTCGTGGAGGAGCTGATGGCCATTCCTGCTCCATCCCCAGGCTGTCCCAGCAGGAGAAGGGACATCACCTCTCTGTGTGCCCCTCAGCACGTGCTGGGCTTCATGGGAAGTGCTGGGTGTGCAGAGAGCCAGGAGGAAAAGCGGAATCAAGAAAGGGGGAAACAACCCAACAGTGACCCACAAACAAGACCATCAGCACCACACAAACGGAAACTTTGTGGAACATGGAACTTTTCTTTTATGGAATTCTACAAGGGGGTGGGACAGGGTGGGGGGGACGAGGGCCAGCAGCTCTCGGGTTTTTTGGAAGACTCTGGGCCACTTGAAGTGTTTCTAAGTTAAACCAGCGTCTGTGGCCACACGCTTTGCTTTTTAATAATGGTTTTTGAGGAGTGTTTCTTCATCCCCCACCCCAGCCAACCCCCCTGGTTGCTGGGAGGGTGTCAGGATTTGGGGTTGGATGCTCTGAGCTGTTGGGTGGTGGGGACCATGACACCTCCCATGCTCAGCTCCCAGACTCCCTCTGAGCTGGTGCTTTGCCCTGGCTGTGTGGGGACGGGGGAACTGGTGTGAGGAAAGGCTGGGGGGCACTTCAGGGACCTGTGGCCCCTGAAAACAGCTCACAGCTGCTTGGGAAAGTGCTTTTCCTCTTTGCCATCCACCAGCCAGGTGTGGCCTGGGCAGAGCTTGTCCCTGGCCTGAGGTGGTCCCTGATGCCATGGCCTGAGGGACAGTCTGGCTGGGCACAGGTGAAGTGCTGGGACTGCCCCTGGGCACAGGTGAAGTGCTGGGACTGCCCCTGGGCACAGGTGAAGTGCTGGCACTGCCCCTGGGCACAGGTGAAGTGCTGGGACTGCCCCTGGCACAGGTGAAGTGCTGGCACTGCCCCTGGGCACAGGTGAAGTGCTGGCACTGCCCCTGGCACAGGTGAAGTGCTGGCACTGCCCCTGGCACAGCCACCCACCCTGCAGGGCTGGGCTGCACAGCTGCCAGCTGGCCAATGCCTGTTCAAACCTACTGATGGCAAGAGGCACTGTAGGAATAGCATGGATTGGCCTGGTTGGGGTGGGGATGTCACCTCCCACAGGGGACAGCGACAAGGCAGAGCTGTTCAAGGCACTCTGTGTGCAGAGGATGGACCAAGGGGGTCCCAGTGTCCTGAGCTGGACGAGCAGGACTGCAGGAATGATCTTGAATGAACTTGTGCAGGATCTCCTGCTCCAGCTGGATCCCTCCATATCCCTTTGGGACCTGGTGGGATTCATCTGAGAATGCTCCAAGAGTTGCTGATGCCATCACAAAGCCTCTCTTGATGATTTTGAATGGTTTGGGACTCCAAGGGGTCCCAGCTGGCTGGAAACTGGGACTGTTGTCCTGATTTTCCAGAAGGGCAAGAAGGAGGACCCTGGAACCCCCAGGGCTGTCAGTGTCACTTCAGTGCCCAGAAAAATCATGGAAAAGATGATTCTGGGAAGTATTGGAAGAAAACACAGTCATTGGTTCAGCTCCATGAGGGGAAAGTGCTGCTTGTCCAGCCTGATTTCCTGCCACAACAGGGTGTCTGTCCCACCTGGCTGAGCAAGGACAGCCAGGAGATGGAATCTTCTTGGACTCCAGCAAAGCTTTTGATCCTGACTCACCCAGGGTCCTTCTGGACAAAATGTCCAGGCTGCAGATGGATAAACACATGGGATGGGCTCCTGGGTTGGGCACCGAGGATGGCACAGTGGGGTGACACCAGCCTGGCACCTGTCATTACTGGGGTGCCACAGGGCTCCAGCCCCATCCCAGTTCTCTTCATTGTCCTGATGAACAACCCAGATACAGGACTCTAAGGAGTACTAAGGAAAAAATCTCTAAATTCTTCAACTGAAGCTTTTTGGGGATTTTGTATGAAAGATGTCCCCTTCCAGGGAGAAAAATTACAAAGAAAAGATAAAAAATACTCCTTACAGAAATGAAAAAACCCTACTTTTGGAGGATTTGGGAATTCTGTCACCTTTTGAAGAGCCTCGTGGCGCCACCTGGGCTCGGCCGAGGGTGGAGCTTCTGAAAGGGCCCGGCCCGGCCCCACCCACAGCACGGCCAGCGGGACCGAGGGACAGCGGGGGACAAACGGGAACCCCAACCCCACCCGGGACACGCGTGGGGCCCCCGGCATGAGGTGCCACGGGGACCCCCTGCCCAAACCGGCTCCTTGTCACCCCCGGGGCTCCCCTGTGGGCACCCTGGGGGTGTCACTGGGGGTGCTGTGGGCACCCTCAGCCAGAGCCTGGGGGTCCCTTGGGGGCACAGGGTGCTGGCAGTGTGTGTCAGGGTTTCCTCTGGGGGCACGGGGGGGCTCTCGGGAGGTGCCCTTTGGGGGACAGGGTGCTCTTTAGGGGGACAGGGCGCTCTTTGGGGGTGCTGTCACCCTATGTTAAGGTTCAGGGTAGCACTTTGGGACATTAGGCTCTGTGCTCGCCCTTTTTGGGGTGCTGGTAGGCAAAGCCATGCTCGGAGGGACCCTCCTGTCGTTCATTGCCCAGGTTGGTCCTGGGGTGCCCCCCCCCCTCCTGAGCACCCCCAGCGCCCCGCAGTCCGTGTGTGGGGCTGGGACCCCGGCGGTGCCTGGGGCTGCTGGGGCTGTCCCGGTGGGCGCTGCTCGCACCCCAAACCCGGCCGGGCGCTGCTGGCACCCGCTGGCAGCGCTCGGGCACCCGGTGGCGCCAGAGGCCCGCGCTGAGCCACGGCCGGAGGAGGAGCCGAGGGATCCCCGTGCTGCGGGAGCTTCCCCGAGCGCCCGGGGCCGCCGTGGCACCGATGAGCCCCCGGTGCTTCCCCGGCACGGGTGAGGAGCCCCAAAAATGCCGTGGGAACGCTGCGCCTCGGAGTTGTGCAAGCACGGGGACATCAAACGCTTCCCGTGCTCGGCCTGCAGCTCCCCTGCTCCGAGCGCCTTGGCAGGGATGCTGGCACAGGGGAATGGGGGACAGCCCCCAGATCCCGGGAGGAGCTGCAGAGGTTTGGGGGTCACAAAGGGACAGCGGTGTGTGGGTCCTGCCACACAAGAGCAGGTGCCACCCACTCTCCAGGGCCTGGCCTTGCCATCCCCGGGGTCCAGGCTGTGCTTCCTCCCAGCTTCCTCTCCTGGGTGAGGCCCTGAGGGATTTTAATTGCTCTGAGCAGCCCCCCTTGAGATCCCCACCCACATCCCTGGGCCCGTTTAAGCTCAGCCTTAACAGGGGCCTCCAGCTGCTCCCTGTGCTGTGCTGGAGCTGTCTGAGCCCTGTTCACAGCCACTTTCCTCCCTGGCTGTCACCTTGACCTGCCTCATCCCTGTCACCTGGGCCTATCCTGCAGCGCATGCCCAGGGCAGGGTGACCCCCAGGGAGGGCTGTGCCACCCCTGTCTGGGCACAGATGGTCCCTGAGCCTCAGCAAAGACCTGTGGCATGAGGGGCACATCCAGCTCCACATTCCCTGGGAATTCTCCAGTGCCTGGGGTTGTGCCTGGTGGGAGCCCAGAAAACCCTCCTGGTCGTTTTCCAGGCTTGGCAAAGGTCCAAGGCTGGGTTTTGGGGGGAAAAAAGGCCAATATCATCTTCCTTGCACTCTGAATTTTTGTCCTGGAAACTCAGCTCAGCCTCAGGCCCTTCTTCCTCACCTCCCTTCTCCTCTCTCAGGAACGCCTGGAGGAGCTGCTCCATCTCCCAGTGCCCCCCACTGCCTGACTGGGGGTACTGGGGGCCTCCCCATCTCCTCTGAGCTCTTTCCCATCCCCTGCCTGCATTTTTCCATGGCTGGCAGAAGAATTTAGCAATCCCCAACTGCTTCCCTGCCGAAGGAGCAGTGACTGGGAGGGCTCTGCAGCCCTCAGGGGGGTCCTGCCGGCTGGTGGCCCCCCGTGTGACAGTGGGGTGGCGGTGCCCTGGCTCTGGGATCCCTGCGGACGGTTCCGTGTCCCTGTCCCTGTCCCTGTCGGGGGTGCCGGGGCCTCTCCGCCCGCCCGCCCAGCACTGCTCAGACTGGTTTAGCAAGTGGATGGGACGGGGCGGCCGCTTTTCCTTTGAAGGGCTCCCGGGAAGCATTTGATGGCTGCAAACCTCCCGAGGAGGAGAAAGGAAAAGACAAAAATAGGTGGTTTTGGGTTTCGCTGGGGGAGCGGGGGAGGCGCGGGGCTGTTCCGGCAGCTCTGCAGAGCTTTGTGTGCCGGCCGTGGGGACAGGAGAGCGGGGCCTGGCCACGGGAGCCCGCGGTGGCCTTGGCCCAGGGAGGCACAGCCAGAGTGGCCTGGGGATGTCCAGCACGGCCCCGACACAGGTGGGTGCTCCGGGGTGCCTGGGGGGGCTCGGGGCACAGCAGGGAGGGAAGAGCTGCTCCAAGAGGGAAAATGGGCCAGGGACCCCCAGGCAGGGCCGGGACCCTTCCCCAGCTCCCCTTCCTGAGTGGGACCTGAATGGGGCTCCCGGGGGTCCCCTGGAAGCCAGAGCCCAGTACTGAGGTGTGAGAGTGGGGGCTCTGAGGGGTCCCTGGGGAGCCAGCCCAGTGCTGAGGTGTGAGGGTGGGACCTGAGTGGGGTACTCGGGGGTCCCCTGGGAGCCAGCCCAGTGCTGAGGTGTGAGGGTGGCTGTGGGGATGCTGGGGACAGGCTGGAGCGGCCTCTGCCTGGGCTCATTTGGGGAGTGGGAGCTGAGGTTTGCTTCCCAGCCTCATCTGGGTTTCCTCAAAATTCGGTGCTTTTCTTGCCTTTTAGCTCAAGTCCCTGTAATCCGGGGCTTCACCTGCCTCCCGATCTCTTGTGAGAGGAGGGAGGGCCTGGCTGTCCTTCCTCTCTATTCCCATGGACCCCGAGTGCCGGGTCCGGGGCTGGCTCCCAGTTCTCCCCTGGGTTGGGACCCCCTCTCAGCTCCATCCCTCCCTGCACAGGATCTCCCTTCCCAAACCCCCTCCAGCCTCTCGGTGTCGGCTTTTCAGAGGGGAATTCTGCGTGCGATGAGGGAGGAAACGTGAGCAAGGTGGGGAGGGAGCGCGTTGGTCACGGGGAGCCGCCCTTATCTCTGCGCCATCGCGGGCGGCACGTGGGGACACAACGGGACCGGCGGCGCCCCGGGCAAAGGGCCGGGGCACAGAGGGACCCAAGGCCGCTCTCCCGGGGCACATAAGGGCTCTGCCTGCCTTGGGCCCGTCCCTGCAAGGAGGGGCAGCTCCGCCTGGGGAAATCGGGGATTGCTCCTGGGCAGGGGCAGCCTGCAGTGAACCCTGCTCCTGGGATTCACCCGGCTGCGCGTGGGATGGAGAGAAAGGGAACACTTTGGTTTTATAATGGAATCATGGAATGGTTTGGGCTGACAGGACCTTAAAGCTCATCCCATCCCACCCCTCCACGGCAGGGACACCTTCCACTGTCCCACTTAATCTTCTTCGACCAATTTTCAAGCCCATCATTACTAGGAATCCCACTAATCCTCATCTCAATAACATTCCCAGCTCTCTTACCACCCTCCCTAGACAATCGATGAATTACTTACCAACTCTCAACCCTCCAGCTATGATTTATCAACCTAGTCACAAAACAATTAATATTACCCCTAGACAAAAAAAGGACACAAATGAGCCCTAATTTTAACATCCCTCATAATCTTCCTGCTCCAAACCTCAATGTCCAGCCTGGCCTTGGGCGCTGCCAGGGATGCAGGGGCAGCCACAGCTGCTCTGGGCACCCTCATCACCCTCACTACAAACTTCCTCCTGTCCCTGTGTGGTCCTGAAGTGCTGGTGACACATTCCCCTGTCCCTGGGAGCCCTGGTGAGAGTTCCAGCAGCAACACAGCATCCCTGGAAAACAAAACCCTGCAAGGCTGGGGCTGTTCCTGTGTTTGCTCTCCCAAGGGCTCACAAGTTCTGATCTCTGGGATGCTCAGCCTCCCCAGCTGATGGTTTTGGTCCCTGGTGTGGGGTGGCAGCTGTGACACCAAACCTCTGCTGTGGGTCCTGCTCTGAGCGGTCACAGGTCCCTTGTGAGGGCCCTGGAGTGGCAGGAACGCCATGGATCAGGCACTGCCCTGCCCTGGCAGCACTGCAGCTGCTCTCCCTTTGCCCAGGGGGGCAGAGCAGCCTCGGCCCCCCCAGTTCCTTCCCTGCTCCTGTGGTCCCCTGGAGCTGCTGGGGTGTCCCCAAGGTGGTGACAGCAACATCCCTGCCTGGGTGGGATCCTGCCTGGGACACACAGGGGAATCTGGGGCTGATTTGGGATGGGTGAACACAGAGAGGGGAGGATCCAGGCTCTTCCTTGGGGAGGGGCTCAGGACCATCAGAGCTGGATTATCTGGAGCAGAATGGCTTTTTTTTTTTTTTTTTTTTTTTTTTTTTTTTTTTTTTTTTTTTTTTTTTTTTTCTCCCAGTTCTTTGCCAGAAAGGTAATTTCTATTCCCTTTATCTCTGGATCTTTACTCTCCTTCCTTTCCAGAAGTGAAACCCAAACACAGTTGCCCGGTGTCTCCATAGAACCCTGTGCCCTCCTACCTGTCTGTGCTTTTCCAACTGTTGCTTTTATTTTCCTTCAGGGTTTGTCCCTTTTATTTTTGAACCTTCCCCTTTATTTTTGATCCTTCACTTTTTCTCCCTGGGAATGAGAAGTGTGAGCAAACAGGATTATCCTCTCAAAAGTAGTTTTGATGAAAAATTGACCCATTCATGCAAAAATGGCACTTTCTCATTGAAAAGTACCCATGTCTGTAAAAAACTGGAATATCCCCCTTGTTTCAGTGCAGGGGACTCAGTTTGGGGACAATGGCCCAGCTGGGGGTGTTCCAAGCCTTGGGGTTGGGGCTGATCCCTTCCCTGGTGGTGCTGGAGCTGGCTGGGGCCTGTGGCTGATGAGACCCTGGAAGGGCTCAGGGATTGGGTTTGGGATTGAATCCTGAAGTCCTGGAACTTCCTGGGCTCTCTGTGGGAGCAGGGCTGGTGCCAGAGTTTGGGATTGGGGATCCAATCCTGGGGTGTGGGATCGTCCTGAGCTCCGTCTTGGGATCATGGCTGGTGACAGAGCTCCTGGCCACCCACTTGCAGCTGGGATTGAATCCTGGGGTATGGGATTGTCCTGAGCTCCCTGTCGGAGCCCGGCTGGTGACAGAGCTTGAGGTTTGAGTCCTGGTGTGCTGTAGCTTCCCAAGCACGTTGTGGGGTCACGGCTGGTGACAGAGCTCCCGGCCACCCGTTCAGGGTTAGGATCGGGACTGAATCCCGGTGTGCGGGATCTTCCTGAGCTCTGTGTGGTGTCACGGCTGGTGACAGAGCTCCCGGCCACTCGTTCAGGGTTAGGATCGGGACTGAATCCCGGTGTGTGGGATCTTCCTGAGCTCCCTGCCGGAGCCCACCCGGTGCCAGAACTCCTGGGCTGTGTTCGGGGTGCTGCAGCTGCCCGGGCTCGCTGCCGGGGCTCCCTCGCCCTTTTATGAGCGCTGTCCCGGCGGGGCCGGCGCCGGGAGCCTGATTGGCTCCGCATCACCGCCCGCTCCGGGGCCGCTTCCTCCTCCCGCGGCCAGGTAGAGCCTTCCCGCGGCCAGGTACAGCCTTCCCGGCCTCCCACCCGCGCAGCTCGCTCCGCCTCGCCTCAGGGGGTTCTTTCCCTTCCCCTCCCTTGTTTCTCCCCCTTTTTTCCCCCTTTCCCCGTTTCCCGGGCCTGGTTCCCTGTCCCGTGCGGGGCGCGGGGGGATGAGCAGCGGGCTGGTGGACGCGGCGGTGTTGGCACCGCTCAAACCCGTCAGCATGTCCGGGGAGCCCAGCGAGGACACCCCGGTCTTCGAGGACATCAAAGGCCCCTCACGGCCCCTGGAGACCCCTCCCGAGCTGGCGCAGGTAAGCGCTGGGAGGGAAGGGGCCGCTCCCCCCCCGCTTAGGTGCCGCCGGCTTTGGGCTCAATTCTGCTTTGTTTCTCCCGTCGTGGCTGCGACACCTCCGTGCCTCTGTGGGCTCCCGCTTCCCCCTGCGCTGGCTTTTCTCCTGGGCGTGTTGCGTTTCGTTCGGGAATTTTGGTTTGGGTTTTTTTGCCTTCAAAACTCCCCGGCAAAGTCCGTGTGGGCTTTGCTCCCGCTCCAGGGTTCAGTCCCTGTGCCCTGGGCTTGGCAGGCCAGGGGTGTCCAGGAGCTCTCCCACCCGGAAAGGTTTTGGGATCGGGATTGCTGTGCCTGCGTGTGCCGGACGGGACACGGGACCTTATTTTCGATTTTATTTGATTCTCTGTACTTTTCCACCTCCGCCGTGGGGAAGGAATGCTCCTCGAAATTCCCTGGCAGCATTCCCCCCAGATAAAGGCCGGGATGAGGCTTTCGGGTGTTCCCGCAGGCCCACCCCTCTCCTGGGCCCTGCTGCCCACCCCATGTGGGGGACCGGGCTCCGTGTGCTACCCCCAGAGCTCCGGCCTCCCTTCCTGCTGCAGGGCGGGTGCGGCAGGCCGGGCCCCACCCTGGAGCCGAGGTTTCCCCTTTTCCTGCTCCGTGGGGCGCGGGGTGCCCGGGGTAATGATTAACCCCAACCCCACGGCCCCAGCGCCATTTTGAGCGGGGCGGGGGCGCTCCGGGCCCGGCTCCGGGGCCACGCAGGGTCCCCCAACCCGCTGCTGCTCCTGCAGAGACCCCCGGGAGGCCACCCCAGCCTGGGTGGCACCAGGCAGGCTCGGGGCCATGTCCCCAGTGCCCCTGCTCTGCTCCCCACGTCACCGGAGTGCCCAGGGCCATTTTGGGGCTGTGTCCCGCACAGGGAGGTGAAGGCCGTGGCTCCATCCCTGGATTTCCTGGAGCTCTGGGATCCACAGGGGCTGTCAGTGGTGCTTGTGGGTGTGGGGTCAAACGGGGAGCCATTCCTCCCTCCCCTGTGGGGTTTGGGGATCATCTGGATCAGAGCCGGGTGGTGGCTCTTGGAAAACTGGGATTGTGCCCAGGGCCTGTCCTGGGGGTAAAAGCTGACAGCTCCCTCCGAACCCCCTCAAAATGGGTTTTGAGAGGGTGAGCTTGGCTTCTTGCCTTTTTCTGTCTGGGTGGGATGAGGCAGTGTGACTATGGCTGGCCATGAGCCACCTCTTGTTCCCCTCATGGGGCCACCCATGGCTGGGGACACCTTCACTCTACGCTATCCCTGCTGTGCTTCCAGCGGAAAGGTGAAATTTCGCCTCCCAGTTTGGTCCCAGATTGCTCTGGGGCAGTGGCAGCTCAGGGGTGGCCTTGGAGGTGTCACCCTTTGCCACTGACCCTCCTGTGTCCCTCTTGGGCAGTGGGATCCTGGCACAGCAGCTGTGGAGCTGGGCAGGTCCCATGGATGCCATGGATCCCCAAAGCCACGCAGGGAGCAGAGCTGTGCTGGGACACCCCGAGAGCCCCAGGCTGGACCCCACAGCCCCAGGCAGGAGATTCCGGGGCCTGGTCCCTTTCTCCCAGAGGCTGTGGTGCTGTGGGAGCCCTGCCTGGAGGCAGGAGGAGCTGGAAGCCGCAGGGCTGGGGAGCCTTTGCTCCAGAGGGTTTTTATCAGCTTGACAAGGCAGGTGCCAAAGGCTGTGACCTGTCAGGCTCCAGCTCGGGGCAGTTCCCGTGCTCTGGCTGCCTGAGCTTGGGAAGAGGCAGGAGCAAATTATCCCTGTGATTTCAAAGTTCCATTGCCATATATCCCCCTCAAATTGCTTTACAGGTGAGAGCTCTTTGCTGTCGAAAATTTTATTGGATCGGTCTTAGGTGGAAACAGATACTTTGTGGAATTTCCAATCAAATTTTCCTTTTCATTGGTTTTTCCAAAAAAAACAAAAAAAAAACAAAAAAAAAAAAAAAAAAAAAAACCCAGAGAAAAGAGGAAGGAAAAGGGCTAGTGAGAGTAAAGGATTGTTCATTCCTGATTTGGGTCACATCAGCCAGAAAAAGCATTTTCTTCTTTAAATCTCCAGTGGCTGATGCTGGAGGGAATAATAACAATAATTAATAATAAAAGTAAGGATAATAATAATAATAATAATAATAATAATAATAATAATAATAATAGTAAAGCAAAAGTGATGTCCAGGGAACATTTCAGGAGAGGACGAGCTCATCCCTTTGTGTGGCTATTGGGTGCCCTGGATGAGTGAGGGTCTTGGGGGATTTATCCTTGCTCCCACCTGGCTGCCACAGTATTCCTGGGCCCCTGGGGCTGCAGAAGCATCCCGGGATCACCCAGGACAGGAATTGACTCCTCCAGGCTCCCCTGTGGCTGTGGGGAGGTGGCTCTGCCACCCGCTGTCCTTGAGGGTTTGGGAAGGCAGTCCCTGTGTCCCTGGCTCCAGCTGGGAATTCTGCTGTTGGAGGATCCAGAGCTGTTGAGAGAGGGCAGGATCTGCTGGGAAGAGACAGAAGGACAAACCCCTGACCCTGTCCCTCGGTTTAACCCCTTCCTGCCTGTGCCAGGCCCCAGGGCAATTGTGCTGGGGCTGGTGAGCTCCCGGTGGGGTTGAGGCTGTGGTGGGAAACAAGGGAGATGCTGAGGAGTGTGGAAAGGGATTTTCCTTGGCTGCAGGCTGAGGAACAGCAGCAAAGGGCTCCCTTTGTGTGCCCTGATCCCAGTTCCTGCCCCATAGCACTTCCCCACCCTGTCCTTGGCTCTCTCTGGGCTGGGGGGGGGCTCAGGAGGAATAAAACATCTCCAGCATCTGGGGGTGCTTGGACACATGAGATGGGATGAGGAAAGTGCTGTTCCCAGAGCTTTTGCTGGCACTTCACCTCCTCAGTGCTGGGATGGCACTGCCAGACCCTTCCAGCAGCGTGGATCAACTGTGGAACAGGGTGCCAGTGCTGTGCTGCTCCTCTGGCTTCATCTTGGCAGGGATTTTGCTCCTGGATCACAGGAGAAGCTGGATCCAGCATTTTTAGGAATGTTCCAGCTTTCAGGAGCTGTTTTAATCCTGCCCTGTCCCTGTGTCCCTGTCCCTTGTCGTGAGTGTGGCTGTGGTGGCTTGAGGGTGGCTGTCCCTTGGAGCACGGGTGGCTTTTCCAGTGCCTGGGAACCAGGGTGGTGGGTCCTGGTCAGAGCCAGGAGAGTCCTGCCTCCCATAAATAAAGCTCCTTTACTTTTTAGGAGAGATGTTGGAGTGCCCAGCACAGCTCCCAGGGGATGATTCATTGCCTTGGAATCTCAGGAGCTGCAGGCAGGGAATAAATTTGGCTTTTCTGCAGGGAAAGGGGAGATGGCTGCTTTGGAATTTTGCTGTGGACCTGGAATGAGATGCCTGGGGGGAATTCCCTCCCTTGGGGATCCTCCTGGCTTTGGAGAAGAGTTCAGAAATTCCATGCAAAATCCATTTCCAAAGGGTGCTGGCTCCAGGGAGTGCAGGAATGGAGTGGGAGAGATGGGAAGGTAAATCTTGCCAAGGAGGAATGGGAACACCTGATCCCTGTGGCACGAGGATAGGTTTGGGAGCTGGTGGAGCCTTGCATGAGGGATCTCCAGAGGGAGAGATCCTTCCCTCTGTTTTGCTTCGGGATCAGCTGATCCCAATGTTTTTGGGACCAGCCCATGGATTTGCAAGTCTGCTTGGCTTTGTGCCTGGCAGGTGTCTGCAGGGCCACAGGGAGCTGGGACAGATTCCCAGAAATGATCCATTTATCCCTCTGATTTTGCTGGAAGACCCTCAGGAGAATCCCCAGCCCAGGGTGTGCCAGGGGTTGGTCTCATAGCAGAGCAGCTCTGCAGGAAGCCCTGGGTAAAACCAGTGAGCCCAAACCCAGCACATGCCTGGGCTTCATCCACAATGTTCATTACTGGAGTTCTCTGGAGGCCCCAGACCCCTCTGAGCTCCCTGGGCAGGGGCAGGAGGGAGAGAGGGGCAGGATGGAAGGAACAGGATGGAAAGAGGGGCAGGAGGAGCACCAGGATGGAGGGAGCAGGATGGAAGGAAGGGAAGGATGGAGGGAGGAGCAGGAGAGGAGGGGCAGGATGGAAGGAGCAGCAGGATGGAAGGAGAAGAAGGATGGAAAGGGCAGCGGGATGGAAGGAGGGGCAGGATGGAAGGAGGGGCAGGATGGAAGGAGCAGCAGGATGGAAGGAACAGGATGGAAGGAGGGGCAGGATGGAAGGAGCAGCAGTGTGGGATCTCAGCACCTCAGGACTGATGTGCAGAGTGGCCGAGACCACCCTTGGGGGGCTCAGGAGTCCTGGAATGTTGCCAGAAGTGTCTGGTGGCTGGACTTTGATCCTGCACGGGAGACGACACCTGTATGAGGATGGGAGGATTTCACTGGGATAAATGGTGAAGGGATAAGTTAATTGGAGTGTGAAACACAGGGTTTAGAATTTCTGTACAGGGGGGTCTAAAGAAGTAAGATGGAGGAATTGGGGCGTGTCCTGTTCGTCTTCTTCTTCTTCTTGGCCTCCATCTTCTGTGGTGATGTTGGCACTTTGGGATTGGTTATTACTAAAAGTGCACTGGTTAATAAGGGTAAAAGGCATTGGGGAAAATTGATAAATATTGTATACATAATTTTGAGTATAAAGATAGGTGACCGCCCCGGGGGCTCGCAGTGTGTGCTCATGGCTGGCTGCTGTGCAGACCTCTGTCGGGCCAAGAGAAAATCTTTTAGATAAACAATTAATAAACACCGAGACCGAGACAAGATCTGAAGCCTCTTCTCGTCCTTTGAAGCGCGGGCTGCCCAAGGCCACCCCGGGCCTTTCCAGGTCACCTAAACAGCCGAGAAACCGACACAGCAGGATGGAGGAACAGGATGGAAGGAGGGGAAGGATGGAAGGAGCAGCAGGATGGAAGGAACAGGATGGAAGGAGCGGCTCCACGGAGCAGCTGAGCCCAACTCTGAGCCGCGGAGCTGCGGCTCTGTCCCGGTGGGACAAAGGCTGAGTGTTCTGCTTGGGAGGGGGATGAGGATTCCAGGTTCGTCCTCCTCCCTGCAACCTGCCATTCGCTCCGATTAGCAGGGAAAGCGCCTGGTGGTTGGTGTTTTGTCATTTTTGGAAAGCTGGGAAAGGAGGGAAGGAGCGGGGCGCTCCGGATTTCCCTCCAGCTCCTCCTGAGCGTTGTGCGGGAGGCAAATCCCGTCAGCCGAACCCGCTGCCCGGCTCTGGGGAATGCATTTCTGGCCCGTGCATCACCGCCCGGGAGCTTTCCCCCTCTCAAACCTGTTCGGTCACCTCCCGGCGCTGTTTTGTTCTCCTTCCCTGCTCCAGTGAGTTCTTTTATCCAACCCATCCACTGCAAATAATCGCACTTACGAGCGTCTTGCGAGCTCGATTACAGTGTTTGCTTTGCTCGTGCTCCATTGGCGAATTCCCGCAGTCACAGGGCCCGGCCGGGCTCCGGGGATTGGAGAGCTCGTGTTTACAATTCAGATGTTCTCAGAACTTGAGCTAGCATGAAAACCCTCCAAAAAAACCCCCGTGGGCTGTTTACCACATCAAAGAGCTTCAGCCCCGTTCAAGCTCGGCTTGAAACTCAAACAAAGATTCTTTCATTGAGTTCAGAAATGCTGCGAGAATTCTTGGAAAATTATTGTTTTCTCAGCGTGATGGGGAGGGACCTTAAGTTCCCACCCAGAGCAGGATTTGTGAGTATTAAAATGCATTTCAGGACCTCGCTCCTGGTAGGATTTTCAGTGCAAGCAGGAGAAGGGAACGGCAAGGAATTCATTGCAGTGTAGCTGCTCTAAAAACACAGGTTTATCCCAAAAAGCAGGGTTTTATCCATCCCTTATCAGATCCCTCACACCTGAGGTGATTTATCTTATGGATCTGAACCCTTTGTGGAGAGGCCAGGGGATGTGGATGTTCTCCAGCCCATCCAGCCATGGGGTTTTTTGTTGTGTATTTATTTACCCCAAATATTTTGATGTTGTCTCTACAAAATTGTAATTTTGCTGCTCCTCAGGGACATTTCAGGGAGCTAAACACAGGAATGGCTGGATATATTACAATTCCCCACAATGAGCAGGTTTGATCTTCTCTAAACTGTGGAAAAGCCCCAAATTTGTTGGGAAAATTAGGGTGACTCCCCAGCTGCTCATCCAAAACATTTCTGAATGCTTTGTTCTGGGCAGCTTCCAATATTTGGGGTTTTTGTGGTTCTGCGGTGTGGGAGGAGCTCAGCTCCATTAATTTGGGGTTTGCCATCCCCTCAGTCCTTGTGTTTCCCAGGGCTGGCCGTGCCCAGGCTCCCAAATGCTCCCACTGGGGTTTCTCCAGGGCTCAGAGCTTCCCCTGGGAGCTGTTACTGGCCTGTGCCATAATGAGCTTCCCTTAATTAACAGCAACTGGGGATTCCATTATACAGAGAAAGTGTGGAAAGGGAGAGTTTGGGTGGAGTGCCCTGGATCTGGAGGAAACTCCAGATTTCTGCTGCCAGCACCACACCAGAAGCACAGAGGGCCCTGCTCATGGCAGGAGGTCAGTGAGGTGATGGTTGAGGTCCCTTCCAAGCAAAACCATTCCATGATTCCATGAAATACTCAGCACAGGGCACGTGGCAGGAGTGGATGTGCTCCAGTGTCCCCTCAGTCCCTGTTCTGGCAGATCTTGGCTTGGAGGAAGGGTTGGCCCAACCCAAGGCAGCCTCGGGCTCTGTTTTGTTTTCCCAACTGCTCTGGGAGGAAATTGGGGCTGCAGGGATGGGGGGGATTTGCTGTCTGCACGTGAAACCTGACCTTGCCTGGGGTCTGCCCCGTGGTTTGCCTGGGAAGAACAGGATTTGTGGCCTCTTTGATGGGATCTGGGTGCCAGGAGGGCTCCACAAGCCCCAGCAAGCAGCCAGTGACTCATTCCATTGTCAGCCCCTGGGAGCTGCCTCAGGGGCTGGGACAGGCAGAGTCAACCCCACCAGTTGGGGATGATCCTGGAGCCCCAAACCTCTCCCACAGCACCTTCAGGACCCGGGGCAGGGATGTGGAACTGGGGGCACTGGAAGGTCAAAGACAAACCCAGTGTCCTGTGTGCAGGAACAGGTGGATAAATCTGCCCGGGTAATCCTGGGGGTTGTGGCCTCCAGGAGAGGCAGTTCTGGGATGGACCTGAGTCCAGAAGGAGCAGCAGAGCTGCGGGGGGCCCCTGCTCCTGGCTAATTCCAAATCCAGAGCTGATTTGTGCCTGTGTAGCCCAGGGTTCCTTGAGTGTTTTGGCTGAGGCTGGAGCAGCTCCAAGCCTCTCGATCTTCCAGGAGTTGAAATGACATTAAATCATTTCATTTTTCCCAAAAACCCCTCCAAGGGGCTGTAGCAGCTCACACCAGGAATCAGCCCAGAGTGACCTCCAGGAGCTTTGATGGAAAACCTCCATTGCCTTCAGGGGCTTCACCTCAGCCTTTGCTGAGCAGGAGCAGCTCAGAAATCATGGAATGGGAATATCCTGAAAGCTGTGGAGGTCCAGCTCCCTTAAACCCTCATGTCCTCCCCTCCCACCCTTTGAGAGTTGTCCTCACACCGTGTACAGCAATGGGAGAGGGAGAGGCCATCCCTGATTCCCACCTCCCTTCCAGCTCCATCCAGGGCTGAGGTGGCTTTGGTGGTCCTGCAGAAGTGGGATCTACCCCGAAAATGTGGATCCACCCCAAAGTCACCATGGGACCCCCATGGAACCCCCTCCACCCTCACATCTGGAGATGCTCCTGTTTCATTCCCTGCCCACTCCCTGTCTCCAAGGGTTTGTTATTTTTCACTCCATTTATGGCTCTGTTTTTGGGAAGGTTTCTGCTTGCTGCTGGAGCCTGGCTGTTCCCAGCTGCTCCTCCTGCAGCCCCTTGACCTTGGAGTTGGATGAGGCTGTTTTCCCTGGCTCCCTTGGCCTTTGGGATTGTGGCATGATCCCGGTGATAAATTCCTGAGCTGGATTGTCTTTGAGGGAGCCTTTATCAGCTGCTGGAGGGAAGGAACTGCAAACACAGCCAGCAGCTCTGGGAGTGAGGCTGTCTGCATGGAGATTCCCAGCTTCCCTGGCTCTGGGAACTCATCATCTGCTCAGGGAGTTCCAACACGAGGGCAGGAAAGAGCACTGGGATAACCCTGCCCATCTCCTGGGCCAGCCATGGGCACAAACCTGGAGAATGCATGAAATTCCATGAATGGTTTGGGAGCAACACCTCATCAGGAGTGTTCTGAACACCCAGCTTGGGGCAGGATGGGGTCTGACATCTTTGTCTGGCAGGGACAGGAAGAGGGGGAATGTTTGGGGTGGATGATGTCAACCTTGGGCTTGGTCACCTTGGAGGTGTTTTCCAACCCAAATAATCCACAAATGCCTCGAGGGCAGCCCCTCACCCTGGAGCGCTCAGAGCCCATCCAGGGCCTCCCTGGGCCCAGCACATTCCCATGGGAGCTCAAATTCCATCTGGGACAGGCTTTGTTGTTTACAGCAGCCAAACGTTGGGCACTTGAAAGGAAGAGTCCCGGGGCTTTCTTTGCTAATCCCGTTTTACAGAGAGTTCCAGGAGACGTGAGGAACAAACAGAAAATAACGTCGATGCAGGTCGGTATCAAACCCAAATGATCAGAGGATCAAATATTTACCCAGGTCAATATTTAACCAGGAGACAATAAATGCTGATATTGAACCAAATCTGGATATAAATACAGGCTATTTATAAAGTGAGCCTGCAAAGGGGCACTGCCAGGGCCGTGCCAGGGGGTTGATTGATGATTATCCTGCCCATTGTTTGCTGATTCCCTTGGAGGCTGCAGTTTCGTGCAGGTGCACGGAGAGAAGGAGCCGGGGCTGGGTGGTGGCACCACGGCCGTTGTGCCACACCTGTGCCCAGGTCCCTCATGCTGGGACAGCCCCCCTTCCTGCAGGAGCCACCTCCTGCTGCTCCCCCATTCCTGGAACCCCCACGTCAGGGAATCATCCAGTCAGGGACTGGTTTGTGCTGGGGGACATTGGAGATCACCCAGCCCGACACCTCCCACTGCCCCAGGCTGCTCCAAATCCCAGTGTCCAGCCTGGCCTTGGGCACTGCCAGGGATCCAGGGGCAGCCACAGCTGCTCTGGGCACCTGTGCCAGGGCCTGCCCACCCTGCCAGGGAACAATTCCCAATTCCTAATATCCCATCCATCCCTGCCCTCTGGCAGTGGGAGCCATTCCCTGTGTCCTGTCCCTCCATCCCTTGTCCCCAGTCCCTCCCCAGCTCTCCTGGAGCCCCTTCAGGCCCTGCCAGGGCTCTGAGCTCTCCCTGGAGCTGCTGCTCTCCAGGTGAGCACCCCCAGCTCTCCCAGCCCGGCTCCAGAGGGGCTCCAGCCCTGCAGCAGCTCCTTGGCCTCCTCTGGATTTCCTCCAGCAGTTCCACATCCCTGTGATGCTGGGCCTCAGGGCTGGATGCTGTTGCCTGCCCAGCATGGACACAGGTGACATTTACCTTTTCCCTGTCCCCAGAGCTCTTTGCAGCCCCCACGCTGGGGTCTGGCTGTGAGCAGGAGCCTGGATCCAGCTGAGAGGGAATCTCCCACCTGGGAGAAGGGCTGGGAGCTGTGCCCAGGCAGGAGTGGGCGCAGGGCTGTGAAACACCCCCATGTCCCCCCTGTGCCACCCTCAGAGCTCTGGTGCCTGTTTAGCAAACACCGATTCCCCCCCTGGTCCCCTGGTGCTGCCGGGAGGTGACAACACCTGATGTTCCTCCCGGGGCCGTTTGTCATTTATCACCTGCAGATTAGGAGGTGTTTGATCAGGGGACAGCCTGTCCCACCCCAGCCCCAGCCCAGCTCTCCGTGCGTGCTCGTGGTTAATCCGGGTTTATCTGGGGCCTGCCAAGAAGTGTTTGTGTTGGACTCTGCTTGAATCGATCTCTGTGCTGATAACAGCTCCCCCAGGCTGGGACACCTGATCCAGGGATAAATCCCAGGCTCCTGCAGGATTTATGGGAACTGCCAGGGCTGGAGGGGCTCATGTCCACCCCTGTGAACCACTGGAAAATCCCCTCTGGAGAGGTGGGATGGCACTGCTCTCTTCACTGAGCCACTGGTGTTACTGGGGCTGGGGGATTCACACCCTGCAGCTCTCCCAGGGGTAACCCTGAGGTTATCCCATCCTCCAGGGAATTTTGGTCTCCAGGTTTGGGTGTGCTGAGTGTAACACTGCTGGTCCAGAGACACAGACTTTCTGTGTGGACAGAGTGCTGCTTTGCGCCTTTCTGGTGTGGACGAAGTGCTGCTTTGCGCCTTCTCCTCATTTTTATTTCGGTTTTCTTTCTCTGCCAAGTTGAGGAGATGCTTCTCCAGGGTCAAACTTGGGTGACTTTGGGGGGAAAATCCCCCTGGAATTCAGTGCTTTGGCTGTGAGAAGAGTTTCTTGTTGGCTTTGCCTTCCTGAACAGCTGCAAATCAAAGAGGGTGGGTTTAGGTGGGGTTTTGGGAAGGAATTCCTGGCTGGGAGGGTGGGCAGGCCCTGGATCCCTGGTAGTGCCCAAGGCCAGGCTGGACAGGGCTTGGAGCAGCCTGGGACAGTGGAATGGGACGAGCCTTGAGGTCGCTTCCAGGTCAAGCCATTGTGGGGCTCTGTGATGGATCCCAGTCCCTCTGGCCTCCCAGAAGGTTTGTTGGTGTTTCCCCTTTCCCTGAGCTGCGAGTCCCTGACTCGTGGTGCTGCTGGAGCTGTGGCCATGCAGTCAGGGCTGTCTGGTGCCTCCTGCCCTCATCCTGGTCCCCAGGGATGGCCATGACTGTGAGGGACACTGGGCCCGTGACCCCACTGAGAACCTGCTGGCTCTTCATCTGCAAGGCTCTGAGGCCTTTCCCCATGAGCCCACATCACTCTTGGGATGAGCTGAGCACCCTGTGTGTGGGATAAATTCAATCCTGCCCAAAAAGAGCCAGGAAATGGCTCCTTCCTGCATGGGGCTGGGCTGAGCATCCCAGGTCACTGCTGTCCATAGGAGGGGACAGGCACAGGAGGTGGGGGCTCCAGCTCTGAGATCTGGAACTCTCCTGATAGTGAGCAGGAAAATGGTGTGGGATGAGAAGGAGCCCACAGGAGCCTGGCAAATACTGGTTTGGGATTTGGAGGAATCCCAGATCTCTTCCCCTCTTCTTGGTGCTGGAGGGCTGTGGCCTGTTTGGGACACTGACCTTGGAGGAAGGATCTGGGTCTGAGGGATCTGGGAGAGGCAGAGGCAGGAGAAGGGAGAGGTGCAGGACATTTGTGAGCTCACTGTCATCTGAGTGGGGGTGATAAAGGGATCTAAGTGCCGTGCCTCAGTCTCCTTGGAGAGCTTGGTACTTCCCATTTGTCTCTTCTTTCCAAAGAGTCTTCCCTGTTCCTCCTTGGACAGGCTCCAACCATGGTGGGTAAACATCAACACATGGTGGGCAACCACCAGCTGCTTCCATGGTGTGGGATGTGGGGTGGGAGGAGACACCATTGGCATGGGGGATACCTGGAGACCTGGGGGGCTCTGGGAGGCTCTGGGGGGTGCTGGCCTCCTTGGCCAGGGGATTTGGGGAGTCTTTGGGGTGGCCAAGGGAAGGAGGACACCCCACTAACCCAGCCCTGCCTCCCACAGCTGCACCCCATGAGGATGGACCAGCGGATGCCACCGCTCATCCTGGAGGTGAGCAGCACCTTCCCTCATCCCTTCCCCTGCATCCTCCTGCTCCTGCTGGGAAGAGCAATCACAGGAGTCCCCAAGAGACTGAGCTGGGACATTCCCCACTCCCTGTTCCCACTCCCTCCTTCCATCCCCACTTCCAGCTGGGACACATCCCTCCCTCTCTGCCAGTCCCCTGTGTGTGTGTCACTGTCATCTGCACGGGCTGTGGGACACAGGAGTGACAGCCAGGAGCACCTGAGTGCTTGAGTGGCACTTGGTCACCTCAGTTGTGCTGGTCTGAGCTGAGGACTTTGTAGGATCATGGAATTGTTTTATTTGGAGAAGCCCTCTCAGACCATCAGCTCCAACCATTCCCCAGCACTGCCAAGGCCACCACTGACCCATGTCCCCAGGTGTCACATCCACATGGCTGTTAAATCCCTCCAGCAATGGGGACTCCTGCCAGGGCTGGACAGCCTTTCTGAGGGAAGATTTTCCCAATATCCACCCTGCCCTCCCCTGGCCCAGTCTGAGGCCGTTCCCTCTCCTGTCCCTGTTCCCTGGAGCACAGCCCGACCCCCCGGCTGTGCCCTCCTGTCAGGAGCTGTGCAGAGCCACAAGGGCCCCCTGAGCCTCCTTTGCTC
Source organism: Ammospiza caudacuta (assembly GCF_027887145.1). Lineage (NCBI taxonomy): Eukaryota > Metazoa > Chordata > Aves > Passeriformes > Passerellidae > Ammospiza > Ammospiza caudacuta. The sequence goes on along the minus strand of NC_080606.1, from coordinate 1,630,896 downwards.
CAGGCTCAGCCCCTTCCCAGCTCCTCTCCAGCCTCAGCCCCTTCCCAGCTCCCTCAGCCCTGCCCTGCGGCCCTGCCTGGGAAGTGCTTTGGGCTGGGAGGTGCCAGCCCCCGGCCGGGCAGAGTTTTCCAGGTGATTGCACAAAGCAAAGGTTCCCGTGTGTCCCTGTGGGAGGGACGCTGGTGCTGGGGGTTCCTGCAGAGCTGTGCCACGCTGGGGCATTCCATGGGGGGGTTGTTGTTGTCCAGGTGCTGCACACTCACAGAGCACTGGGGCAGGGATGGTGTCCCCCTGGCTGGTGACAACCACTGCTGTCCCTTACCACCCCTTTCTCCGGAGCCTGAAAGTAAATTGCAGTGGTTTTTTGAATGGAAAGACCAGGAAATGACAGTTCTCTGCAGGGAGGGGTGGTTCTGGAGGAAGAGAGGTTGGGTGACACCACACAAGGGCCCTTCCAATTCAGGCCCTTGATGCCTGGTGAAGGCTGCCCTAGAACAGAGGCTAGGAGGACCTAAAGAATAAAGCAGGGATTTATAAAAAGGCCTCAATGGATCCACCTTGGGCAGCACAAGAGACCAGCCAGGGCTGCACCCAAGATGAACCAAAATGGTCACAAAAATCCCTGACTGCTCACGGGGTCTCTCACTTTGATCAGTTCTGCTCCATTTGCACATTGGAGTTCATTGTCCCATTCCAGCTTTAGCCCCTGCAGTCCCATCCTTGTTTTTCTCTCTCAGCCCACGGTGTTTGTGCTCTTGGGCTGAGATTTGGATCATTTGTCCTTGGTCCCCAGCTGAAGCAGGAATTGTTTTGTCTCCCTGCTCTGTGCACAGAGCTCACCATCCCCTCGTGTGAAGCCCTGATCCACACTATAAAGCAGCACAGAATCTGAAAAATAGAAAAGCTAAACCCTGAGGCATCACCCTCCATGGAAATTTGGCCCCTCCTTTAGTTTGGAAAGACCTTTTGAGCTCCACACTTTTCCCCATTTCTCTCCTGCCTGGTCACCTGGGCAGAAGGACCTTCCCTTGGGAACTGGAGGTGAGTAAGTGAAATGCCAGAGATAAGGGAAGTGTGAAGGAAATGGCAGCCAGCACTCAGCCTGCCCTGCTCCTGCCAAGTGGGGCCGTTCATGGCTCAGGAATGTGTGGCATCCCGAGCTGCCCCGGGCGAGCTGATTCCCAAGGGAACCTGGCCCGTGCCAGCCCGAGTGCCAGGAGTGCCCAGGGCTGGGCTCCAGCGCTGGGCCGTGGTTCTACTGTGGGAGGAACCCGCCCAGCCCCAGCAGGGAGGGGTTGGAGCTCTCCATTGGTATGGAGTGGAGCTGCAGCTCTCCCAGTCCCTTCCCTTCCCTTCCCTTCCCTTCCCTTCCCTTCCCTTCCCTTCCCTTCCCTTCCCTTCCCTTCCCTTCCCTTCCCTTCCCTTCCCTTCCCTTCCCTTCCCTTCCCTTCCCTTCCCTTCCCTTCCCTTCCCTTCCCTTCCCTTCCCTTCCCTTCCCTTCCCTTCCCTTCCCTTCCCTTCCCTTCCCTTCCCTTCCCTTCCCTTCCCTTCCCTTCCCTTCCCTTCCCATGCCTCGGGGTAAAGAGAGAGGGCAGGCACCAGGGTCAGGGCCCAGGGAATGGCTAGAGCTGAGCCAGGTGGATATCAGGGAAAGGTTTCTTATCCAGAGGGTGCTGGACACTGACCAGGCTCCCCAGGGAATGGAGCTCCTGGAATGTTTGGTCAATCAGGGTGAGGTTGTTGGGGTGCCCTATGCAGGACCAGGGGCTGGACTGGATGATCCTTGTGGTCCCCTTCCAACTTGGGATGTCCCATGAGTCCACAAGCAGCTTTAGGGTTCCTTCTCCAGAGGGGCTTTGGAGATTCCTTTAACCAGGACAGGAACTTGCAGCACCTCCATGTTTGATGAGGACAGCCATGTCATGGTTGATGCCCTTAGAGGTGTTTTCCACACGTGACAATTCCCTGGTCCTGCAGGATTCCCAGCAGGCTGTGTACACACAGCACCCTGCCCTGCCCTGCCCGGCCTCCCCGAGTGCCCAGGGTGCATTGGTGGCTGTCCCTGCCTGGGTGACAGCCAACTCAGCCATGTGCTGCCAGCAGGGCTCCCAGAGGTGCAAAGGCTCTGACTGAGCTCTTTCCCTGCAAAGGGCCAGGAAATCTCTTGGCTCCCACCCAGCTTTGTTAAGAGCCCTGAGGTGGCAGCAGGGCTGACTTTGGCCCATGGCACCGTGGTGACACAGTTCAGGGCTGGAAGTGGCTGAGCTCAGCTCCCGCTCCTGGAGTGCACTCTGGGCTCTGCCAGGGAAACCTGGTCCTTTTCCAGCTGCTCTCCATGGGAATGAGGGCTGTGTCACTTGGGAACCACGCAGTGAAGGGCTGGAGATCTGCACAAGAGCCTTAGTGCTGGGCTCTGCAGCCATAGCGGGCAGAACCCGAGTCAGCCAGTGCCAGAGGATGGATTTCCTTGAGGATTGCTCCATCAGGGTCCTGGGTTGTTGGGCCTGGATCCAGTGGGATGCCCCAGCAGGCAGGAACCAGGAGGGGAAGGAGCCCAGAGGTTCTGGTAGCTTGGAGGAGCCAGGCTTGTAAAAACAGCTCTGTAAAACCAGAACTAACACAAAGGTTAGGCCATGGCCGAGTCACTGCCCAAGTGAGGCAGGAAGGCAGGAACTGTTCCCGTCTCAGGCTCAGAACATGCTGAATTAGTGGCAACATCACTTAGATTTCTAAGCCTGAATTATTCCCAATTAATTAAAGGTATTGTCCTAGAATTCCTCAGTTCATTAGAGAGACTGCCCCCAAAATAAAACACTCCTCAGGCTGCTGAGTTTAAAGGAGACCAGAGCCAGCATGTCCAGGCTGGGCTGCAGATCCAACATGCCTGAGGTGTGATCCTGGCTTCATCCCATTCCTAGTGTTCGCTCCTGCTGCTTGCGTGGCCAAAGCTTTGTACCCAAAGCTCGCTTCCCTTTATCAGGTTTGATTTCTGTCCTACCTGCATCCTCTCCCGGCTGCCCGGTGTTATCAGGGAGATAGGGAGGGGGGAAGTGGGGCAGAGGACGCTGATTCAGCCCTGGGGAGTCTGGCTGAGTCAGACCCGGAGCTAAATCACCTCAGCTTGGGTTCCTGGGCTGCTCCCTCCATTTCCTGCTGGCTCAAACCCCCTCGGGACGTTTCCTCCTCCCCACTGGCTGTCAGGGTCTGTGTTCCCAGCTTTCCCAGCCCCGTGTTGGTGTTTTTGCCGCAGGCACGCTCGGAGATGGACAAGTACCTGTCCAGCGAGGTGCCGCCCGTGCCCATGCTCCCGGACAAGAAGTATCGCCGGGAGAGCGCCTCGGTGGTGGACGAGTTCTTCTCCACAGAGAAACCCAGCTCAGCTCCCTACAGCGTGAACATCAACGTCATCCTGCCCGACACCACCCACCTGCGCACGGGGCTCTACCGGCCCCCCAAGCCCGTGGCCCCCTTCCCACAGATCAAATCCGAGCCCGGCACCGCCTTCTCCCAGCCCTGCTCGTCCTCCTCCGGCCCCACGCAGACCCTGCCCGACTTCACCAGCGTGTTCAGCATGCCCCAGTCGGTGGCGGTCAACAACATCTTCATCAAGCAGGAGATGCCTGCTGAGATCCCGCTGTCGGCCCACCCGCAGCAACCCCAGCTCTTCCAGCTGCCCCTGGGTGCTGCCAATGCTGACATTCCCACCCTGGCCTCCTCCTCCAGCAGCACCACGGCCATCAGCTGCCTCAGCGGGGTCACCATGTCCACGGGCTCGGTGGCCAGCGTGGCGCACAGGCCCGTGCAGCCAGCGGGGCCCCTCAAGCAGTACCCGCACGTGGCCCAGGGACAGGGCAGCTTTGGGAACATCTCCGGGCAGTTCTACCCTGCCCCGGGGGTGACTCTGCCGCCCTCGCCCCCCAACTCGCAGCCTGGCAGCCCTGAGAACCAGCCCGAGCTCATCAACACCATCTCTCCGCCGCCCTCCTACGAGGCCACCTTCGGACTGAAGCTGGTGCAGTCGGCCCCGATGCCCCCAGGGCCCAACGGCGTCGGGGGCCTCTCCCAGGGCCACGTGGTGATGCAGCCCCCCAAGTACAACCGGCGCAACAACCCCGAGCTGGAGAAGAGGAGGATCCACCACTGTGACTACCCAGGTGTGCTCACGGGGCCTCTGGGGGCTCTGGGCACCCCAAGGATGGGTGGGAGCCTCCAGGGAGGATAATCTGAGATCCTTTTGGGGTGAAGCTGGGGATGGAGCCCCAAGGAATTGGGAGGGAGTAGAAGAGGTTGATCCCACCAGCACGGTGTGGTTCCTGTTGTGTCCCCTTCCCTCTCCCTTTACACTCAGGCAAATGTGATTCAGCAAAGCTCCTAAGGCAGGGATGCTCCTGGGAATCTGCACTTGGGAATCTGGATTTGGGAGAATGCTCCTGGGAATCTGCAGTTGGGAATCTGTTCCTGAGCTTTTGCTTCTCTCTGGTCCTTCCCAACCCCGAGCAACCACTGAAGCCACTCTGCAATTCCCATTCCCCCTTCCTCTCCCTCTCTCTAACAGTGGGTGGAAAACCAGCAAGGAATTCCCACCAGGAGCTGTGCTGGACTCTCTGAGAGTTCTGATCTTGCAAAGAGGCAATGAACTGAACATCCCTGTGCCTTCCTTCCATGGCTCCACGTGATGCAGCAGGAGCTGTGCAAGGGCATTCATGGAGTGCTTTGGGTTGGAAGGGATGTTTAAAGGCCATGTCATCCCATCATGGACAGGGACACCTTCCTGTCCCAGTTTGCTCCAAGCCCTCCAGCTGGGGATCAGCCCAGAGCAGCTGTGGCTGCCCCTGGATCCCTGGAAGTGTCCCAGGCCAGGCTGGACAGGGCTTGGAGCACCCTGGGACAGTGGGAGGTGTCCCTGCCCAGGGCAGGGGGTGGAACTTGGGTGAGCTTTCCTTCCAACCCAAGCCAGTCTGGGATTCCATGGCACACACCAGGGAAGCAAATCCCATTGAGAGCCACTCCCGGGGCCAGGAGACACCTCCCATTTCCTGGGCTGATCCCCAGGGCTGAGCAGCTGTGGATTAGCAAACAGCTTTCCCGTGGGGGTGTGTGAATGAGGAAAGTCACTTCCTAACTGCCTCAGGGAGATTTACTGACCCTTTCCCTGGCATGGGAGTGGCTGAGGCAGCCCAGAGGCTTTGCCTGCTCCAGATCCCATCTCCAGCCACGGTGCCAGGAGCTGCATAGGAACAGGAGAGGTTGAGAGAGATCTTTCTGTGCTTACACCTTCCCACTCTCTGTGCTTACACCTTCCCACTCTCTGGCACCCTGTGGATCAGGGACTTTCTGAGCCACAAGCTGCCAGTGGTTGATGGTTTGTGCTGAATTTTTTATCTTCTGCTGGTATCAGACACACTCCTCGTGTCTGACTGCTCAGAGCTCATCCTGCAGGATTTGCACCAAGGCAAAGCTGCTTTTAGCAGGATTTTGGTCTGTGGTGCCAGAAAAAAAATAAAAATACCCCAATCTATGCTGAATAAATCCTGGGTCTGTACATGCAGAGATGGAGCAGAGATCCATGTGATCCCTCAAAGGTTCAGCTGGAGGTGACTCCAGTCAGGAAAAATGGTGAGGGATTCTCACCAACCTGGCCTCTGTGAGGAATGAGGGGGGCTTGGAGACTTCACACCTGGTACCAGATGGATGTGGGAGAGCTGTTGGTCAAGCCCCATCCAGAACCTTCCAGGGCCTGAAGGGGCTCCAGGAGAGCTGGGGAGGGACTGGGGACAAGGATGGAGGGACAGGACACAGGGAATGGCTCCCACTGCCAGAGGGCAGGGCTGGATGGGATATTGGGAATTGGGAATTGTTCCCTGTGAGGGTGGGCAGGCCCTGGCACAGGGTGCCCAGAGCAGCTGTGGCTGCCCCTGGATCCCTGGCAGTGCCCAAGGCCAGGCTGGACACTGGGGCTGGAGCAGCCTGGGATGGTGGGAGGTGTCCACACCCATGGAATGGGAAAAGCTTTGAGCTCCCTTCCAACCCAAACCATTCCTTCATTCCTTGATCTCTCTACCAAATGTGAGGGGCTGCCAAAGCTTCAGAGCCCCAGAAACAAACTGAATGGGGTCACCACCCTGTGTCCCTCCTGCCAAGGAGGAGAAAAGCAGCTCCTGGCCCACCTGAGCAGGACAGGACCAGGGGCTCATCCTGAGCAGGACAGGACCAGGGGCTCATCCTGAGCAGGAGGCTCCTCTGGGCTGGGTGGAAACCCTGGGATGAAAAATATCCCTGTGCTGCTTGTGCAGGTCATAAAAATGCAAATTCATATTTGAATGTCCTCATCAAAACACAAAGCAGCAGGGTCAGAAAAGGCAGCAGAGGCTTCCTTAAGCTTTTTCCATCTTAAACATCAGAGGAGTTAAACTGACTCCTTTTGAGATACCTGCTGTTGGAACTGTTCCCCGGTTGTGGTGTTTCTGTTAAACACTGTCTTGATGAAACCTGTTCATGCTGGTCTTGTGAAAACACTTTCCCCTGGCTCTGCTCTGGGACCTGGAAGCCAAGCTGTGCCTGTCCCTGGCTGTTTCCTGCTTCCTGGAACATTGATACCACGTCTGCTGGGCCAGGACTGTTACAAAACCCGGCCCTGCACAGTCCTGTCAGCTCTGAGTGGGGCCCAGAGAGACAGGGCAGCACAGAGCCAGGAGCGTGGGGGAATCAGGGCTTTTCATCCTGGTGCTGGAAGGGGGGTTTGAACCTCTGTGCTTGGCTGTGCCCCCCTAATTCCCAGCACAATTCCCTTGGGAGAAGGTGTTAAAGTCTCTCTGCCTAAGAGAAAATGCTCCTTAGTTAGTGCTGAGCCCAAGCCAGGCTTGTTTGCATGGCCCAGTTCTGTCCCTCCCCTCAAATATCAGTTTGTTTGAGCAAGAGCCCCTTTCTCACAGGGGAATTGTGCTTTTTTCTGTCCTTGCAGGTTGCTCAAAGGTTTACACCAAGAGCTCCCACCTGAAGGCACATCAGAGGACTCACACAGGTAAGAGCAGCTCCAGGAAATGTTGCCAGCCTCAGGTACCAAAGCCCCCTAAAAGGGCAAGGTTAGGTGGGATATTGGGAATTAGGAATTCCTGGCTGGGAGGATGGGCAGGCCCTGGCACAGGTGCCCAGAGCAGCTGTGGCTGCCCCTGGATCCCTGGCAGTGCCCAAGGCCAGGCTGGACACTGGGGCTTGGAGCAGCCTGGGATGGTGGAAGTTACCATGGTGCAAGATGGGCTCTAAGGTCCCTCCCAACCTGATCTGTTCTTTGAATCTTTGATTTTTTTTTCTCACTCTGAGCTCTTCCCCTGAGATGTCCCAAATCCTACCCGGGGCTGATGCTGCTGATCCTACAGGAAGGCTCCATAAGGCTTGTGCTGCACCTTTAGGATCTCTGAGGAGACCAGGGCATCTCTTCTGTCAAACCCCCACCCCAGGGCTCCCAGGGAGAGGGAGGAGCCCCTCGTGTCTCCCTGAGTTCCACTGCCTCTGAACCACCTAGGGAAGGGCTCCCAGTGCACAGGGGATGGGCTGAGGGTGCCCCAGGGAGCCCAGCTGGGAGCAGCTCCCAGCACAGCTCCCTGGGCTGATCCCAGCTCCGTGACACTCTGCATTCAAGCCCTGGTGCCCTCATTAAGGCATTTATTATACCTGAAACATTATCAGATCCCCAGGTACTCCAGGAACCATCAGTGCCCTCATAAATCTCTTTTATAGGAGGGCTGATCTTTACTGAGAGCAATTAAGCCAGGCCCAGAGTTCACTTCTGGTTTTTATGAACAACGACCAAAGCCTGTTCTGTGGCTGGGAATTGCTCCTTGCTCTTGGCTCTGTTCCTTTTCCCCCTTATCAGCCCTTCAAACAAAGAATTTCATCTTGTGCCTGAGCCACGGTGGTTCTTTGGCAGGGGCTGGGCACAAGGGGCTGGAAAACAGCACGGAAAGGCTGGAAAAAAATGAACAGGAAGGATGTTGTCCCAGAGATGGGTGCTGATAGGGGTTTATCACAGTCTGGAATCAGGCCTTTAAAATTAAATGAAATTAAATGTCTCTTGCCCCTTCTCTTGGGAGCTCTGTGCCCAGGACAGGATCCATGAGTTGGGTGCCTCCTTACCTATCACATACAAAGACGTACCCAGGAAAACCTGGGTGGGTTTGAAATCCAGGAAAACTCTGTGGTTTTCCAGGTTTCCCAGTAATCAGGCAGGAAATCCAGGTGGCTTTGCCTCCTTTCCTTCTCCTGCTGTTAGAGGGAAGGCTGGAGAGGTGGGGGAGGGTGTGAGCTGAGGAGTCAGGACCACTGGTGGTGCTATGGGATGAGCAAAAAGCAGGCAATCCAATCCAGAACATCCTACAATCCTGGCCCAGATCTCTGTATCCAATGTTTTTAAGCCTTGTGTTTTGCTTTGGAAGCCCTATCCTTGCTGAGGTGCTCACCAGAGCTGCAAGAGCAAGGCTCACCCCAAATCCTGCCTCAGCTCCACCACCCAAAGGGTTAAAAACGTCCCTTCTCCTATTCCCTGCCTGACAAGCTGGTCTGGGAGCTCTTTCCTTGTGGTTTCCGTTGCCATGGCCAGGCTGTTTTCCTCTGCTGGAGCCACCATTCGTTTCCTGGGTGCCATTGTGAGGTTAAACATCAACCCCCGGGGCGGGAATGCCACCCCGGATCCTTTGTTTGAGCCCGCCCTGCCGTGCTGTCCCGGGAGAGGCAGCCAGCTCCGGGGACAATGGGGAGCCTTGGGATTCTGTCCTGGACATCCACCTGGCATTGTTTGAAAGCAAAGGGCTTGACCCAGCCAGGTGACCTGCAGGGGACAAGGTCTGGGCTGCAAGGGACAAATCCTGCCTTGGGGCAAATCCTTCTTTTGGGAAAATCCTGCTTTTGGGAAAATCTTGCCATTTTGGGGCAAATCCTGCTTTTGGGAAAGTCCTGCTTTGGGGAAAATCCTGCCTTTGGAAAATCCTATCTTGGGGCAAATCCTGCGTTTGGGAAAATCCTAACTTTGGGAAAATCCTGCTTTTGAGAAAATCCTGCTTTTGGGCAAATCCTGCTTTTGGGAAAATCCTACCTTGGGGCAAATCCTGCCTTTGGGAAAATCTTGCCATTTTGGGGCAAATCCTAACTTTGGGAAAATCCTGCTTTTGGGAAAATCCTGCTTTTGGGAAAATCCTGCCTTGGGGCAAATCCTGTTTTTGGGAAAATCCTACTTTGGGGCAAATCCTGCCTTTAGAAAATCCTACCTTGGGGCAAATCCTGCCTTTGGGAAAATCCTGCCTTTGGGAAAATCCTGCCATTTTGGGGCAAATCCTAACTTTGGGAAAATCCTGCTTTTGGGAAAATCCTGCTTTTGGGAAAATCCTGCCTTGGGGCAAATCCTGCTTTTGGGAAAATCCTACCTTGGGGCAAATCCTGCCTTCAGGATAACCCTGCCTTTGGGAAAATTCTGCTATTTTGGGGCAAATCCTGCCTTTGGGCAAATCTTGCCTTTGGGAAAATCTTACCTTTGTCTTGGCATGTCCCAAGTCCCATAAAACCCCCACCAACTCCTTGTAAATCCTCTGCAAATGCTGTGTTTACCTGAGCCATAAAAATCCCTCTCCCTTTCCCGTGGAGCAGCATCCAGGGGTTTTTGGAGGAGCAGGATGTGCTCGTGCTGCTCTGCCTCCTCCAGGTCCATGTATCCATGGTTTTGTGTTTTAGCCACTGCAGGCAGGGCATGGAGACCTTGCTGTGGCTGATTTCACTTCCCTGGCCAAACGTGGCATTCCCAGCCCTGGAATTGTTCAAGGCCAGGTTGGATAGGGCTTGGATGTAGTGGAAGGTGGAACGTGGTCTAGTAGAACCTGGTCTGGGGAAGATGGGCTTTAAGGTCCATTCCAAGACAAGGCATTCCAAGATTCCCTGGCTCTGTGGAGCAGCCTGAGGGAGGAAGAGCTCCCTGGGAGCGTGGAGAGGAAGAAATCCCTAGAAGTTACTGCAGGAATCCCTGGAAGTTGGCGGAACCTGGTCTGGGCAGGGTGGAACACGAAGGGCTTTACGATCCTTCCCAAGCTGAGCTGTTCCAGGATTCCCGGGTTCCATGGAGCAGCCTGTGGGAGGAAGGGCTCCCTGGAAGCACGGGAAGGTCTCCCTGGAAGGCTGGGGAGGCAGGAATCCCTGGAAGCACGGCAGGGCAGGGCACACATGCCCATGCACGCGTGCTGCGTGCGGACGTGCGCTCCCGCCGCCGCTGCGCCCGGCACTTGGCCCCGGGAAGGGTAAATATTTGAGGTCGGGAATGTCAGCACATTCCCTGAACTCTGCCTGCCTGTTGAGGCTGTTAAGAGCAGCACTAATATTTGAGAGCACCACGCCCTGCGTGGGGACAGGGCTGCAGCCAGGGCTCAGCCCCGTGGCCCGGCTGGAAGCGGCCGCGGCTTTTCCAGCGCAGTTCCCAGCTGGCTGGGAAAAGGTTCGTGCTTGAGTGGATTTCGGTTGGGAATGGGTGTGTTTGGGAGGGAGGGGGAGAGGGCACGGGGATGACATCACCTGAATGTGCTGAGGGAAACACAATGGGTTGTGTACAGAGCTGCTGGCAGGGGAACTCGGAGGTGTGGAGCATTAGGTCATGGAATCCTGGAATGGTTTGGCTTTGGGAGGGGTCTTTAAAGGCTGTCTGATCCATTAGGGGTGTCTTCCACTAGACCAGGTTGCTCCAAACCCCATCCAACCAGGCCTTGAGCACCTCCAGGGATTGTGCACCCACCAACATTGGATGGCGGTTTCAAAAAATTTAGATTTTTCAGATTGAAATTTAGATTTACAGCCCCGTCTTCCTCCTGGTGCCTCCCACCACTCACAGCTTCCTTAGGATTTTCTGGCTTTTTATTTAAAAAAAAAAAGACAACCTAATTCACAAGTTATTTTTCGCCAGAAATGCTCCAAAATCCAGCAGGGACTTGAATAGCACCAGAAGGCGAAGTGGGAGGGGGTGAAGAGGGGCAGGACCTGGTTGGTGGTGCTGGTGCAGCCCTGGCAGTGCCAAGGAAATTGGATGTCCCCCAGGGGCTTGGGGGTGTTTTTGGGAGGCTGGGCAGGGGGTGGAGAGGGACAAGCCCTGTGTGGTGCAGCTCAACCCACGCTCCCTCAGCGGGGCTGTGCACGCTGGGCAGCCCTGGCAGTGCCACTGAAGGGGGATCTCCCGAGGCCGGGGGGGTGTTTGGGGGGCTGGGCACACGTGTGACCTGTGGCTGTCCCCGGGCAGGTGAGAAGCCCTACAAGTGCACGTGGGAGGGCTGTGACTGGCGCTTCGCCCGCTCGGACGAGCTCACCCGGCACTACCGCAAGCACACGGGCGCCAAGCCCTTCAAGTGCATGGCGTGCGGCCGCTGCTTCTCCCGCTCCGACCACCTGGCCCTGCACATGAAGAGGCACCAGAATTAGGAGCTGCCTCCCTTCCCACTTCTCCGAGAGCAGCTCCAACTCTTCCCTTCTCCCAGGGAAGGATCTGTACATAGGAACGGCCCCGTGCCGCCATGGCCCGGGCGGCAGCAGAGCCCTGCCAGCCCGGCCCCGACGTGTCTGGCCTTACCAGAGACTGGAACCCCCAGCTCATCTCAAACCAGCCCTGACTGCAGACTGAGCTCCTGATGAGGCTCCTGCTGGCACTGGGGTGCTGGAGCACGGATGCCCAAGGGCTTTCTTCTGGCAGTCCTGCTATCTGCTCATCACTCAGGAGCAACTTCTTGTCTCAAGGCCCTTTGGGATGGGTTTTGCCCCTTTGGTGAGGCCCAGGAGGATGTGACAGCTTGGCTGTGACAGCTTTCACTTGGACTCTCTAGGACTGTCCCATGGCATAGCCATGGATGTGACACTGTGTGACCACGGACGTGGCACCTTGTCCCATGGTGTGACCATGGGTGTGGCACTGGTGCCATGGTGTGGTCATGGATGTGGCATGTGTCCCATGGCATAGCTGTGGATGTGATGCTGTCCCCATGGTGTGACCATGGATATGGCACTGTCCCACATGGTGTGACCAGGGATGTGACACTGTCCCCCATGGTGTGACCATGGATGTGGCACTGATTCTGAGGTGTGACCATGGATGTGGCACCTGTCCCCCATGGTGTGACCATGGATGTGACCCTGTCCCCCATGGTGTGACCATGGATGTGGCACCAGAACAGGAGCCGTGCCCAGGACTGTTGGCTGTGACAATCCCAGTCTCTGTGGGGGCACAGAAGAACAGACCTGTGACTAACTCACCCTTCAAACAAGGGGCAGCACAAAAGCAGGTGACAGAAGTGTCACCCGTGTCCCACTGAGCCATTCCTGGCAGCCAGCTTGGGACTGTGAGCACCTGCCCTGCCTGGCCAGGTTTTTGTGGTTGTGTCCTTAGCATTTCTGCTTCCAAGAGGAATTTAAACTTTGGGTGTCTCTGGGAGGACCAGCGTGGGTTTGAAGCCACCCAGGGGACAGCAGCAGAGCCACTGCTGAAGGTCTGGTGTCCCAGAATCCACCAGTGGTGCCCTTCTCCAAAATCTCACAAGGACTTGGTGGCTGCTGGTCCCACCAGGCCTGTGCTGTTGCCATTCCAGCAGATGGGGAAAAAAAAAACAGGGAAAAAAGCATCTTGGAAACAAATTCCAATAAATCCTGCTGTTCAGAGTGGAATCACATGACTACCTCACAGGTTCACCTCCTCTGGCTCCCTAAGCTCCTTCCCCCTTCCCATGGGATGAACATCCCTGTTCTCCAAAGCCTTCCAGGGGTTAAATTTGGGCACAACAAGAGCCAGTTCCAAGACCAACTATGAGCATTGTAAATGAATCAGGACCAAATAATGGGTCTGCTGTGTCCAGCAGAACATTGATTTGTTCCCCACCCTCCTCCTCTCTTGTTTCTCCATGGATAAATTTGGGTGACTCATGGATTGATGTGTGGGATGAGGGCCAGGCTGGACCATGGCATGGAATCAGTTGGAATTGGGAGGCCACTCCATGGCATGGTCAGTTGGAACCTGGAGGTCACTCCATGGCATGGAATCAGCTGGAATTTGGAGGCCACTCCTCTCTGCTGCTGCCAGAGCCACTGTCCTGCTTGGCCTTTTCCTTGGCTAAACAGGAGCAATCCCATGGCTCTGTTTGACAGCAGAGGAGGGCAGGAAGGATTTGGGGTCCATGGTGTGTGTTGGCTTTGGGATGGAAGCTGCTCCAGCTCTGTGGTGACTCCTCCCTGTGGCTCCTCAGCCAGGGGGGTGGGAATGCACTGGGGAAAGGCCATGGAATTGCTGGATGGCTTTCCCAACAGTGGGAACAGTTTTCCAGCCCTCAGCACCAACCTCCACACTCCAGGATGGTTTTTTGGGGCATCTCTTGTGGTTGGACCTCTCCAGTGCAGGAGCCAAGCCCCAGGGCACAGGGTCCCCACGTGTGTCAGCCCCTTGTGGCCCTCTCTTCACTCCCTCTGCCTTTGGAGAAGGAAACCTCCTCTTCCCATCCCTAATTCCCCACCTTCCCCACCCTGTGATGCTGATGGAGCCCAAAACCAGTTTGCTAAAACCCAATACAAAGCCAAACCCACCAACAGGCAGCTTGAAATCCGAGGGGAATTGGACATAATTTTCCTGCTAATCTTGGGAATCTTTTTCCCTACAGCCTCTGCTTGTCCTCCCCTGGACTCTGTGTGTGTAAATATATAAATATATAAATATTCTTTTTTTTTCTATCTGATGAGGAGCAGAAGTGTTTTAGCACCCACGCACTGCTCTGTATGCAAACTCCTCACATGCAAATGCTTCTCTATGCAACGATTTTTTGTTTTTAAAAATGAAAACCACAGCAAATCCTCAGCTCCTGTTCCTTTATTCTTCTGTGGACAGAGTGGACAGCTCTGGGTTTGTGTGAATGGCCAAGGGCAGCTGTTTTTGGGGAGAAAGCTGGGGAAAGGGAGTGGTGGAGCCACGTGGCTGTGACAAATGAAGATCCCTCCATCCCCAGTCCCCTGGGACATTTTGGAAATGTCCACCACTTTGCAAGGAGTGGATCAAATGCTGGAATGTGGGTGCCTTATATCTGTTTGATAATGGGGAGAAAATCGCTGTAAATAGGCCAAAAATGCTGTGTGACTTCATGGGTTCTCCCAGGTGATCCTTTATTATCCAAGATGAACACAATGGGGAAGAAATTGGGACCTGGAAAATGTGGGGGGGAAGATTTCTTTTCCTGGGATGCTGTGTTGGTTACAGAACCCCTCTCCCCCACAGAAATCCCCCAGGAATATTGATCCAGTTCCTATTTTGTAATAAAATTTTATCACCTGCAGACCTGGTCTGGCTTCTGGTCCTTCCTGCTCCAAGAGCTTTTCTTGCCTTTCCAGGCATAAGGAAAGGGGGAATAAAGCTTTTTTACTGGGATAATGGGTGTCCAGGCAGGGAAGGGTGTGAGCCTGGAGTTGTCCCTGTCCCAGTGTCATGAGAAGGGACAGGGGGGACACAACCTTGTGTTTGATCCCCTCACCTTTATGTGCTCCCATTCTTTATCCTGAGGAGGGAAATGGGGCATCCACAGATCCTGGAAGGGGTTGGAGCGGAGCCAGGAGGGGGAGAGGGACAAGCCAGGGACAAGCGAGGGACAAGCGAGGGACAAGCCAGGGACAAGCGAGGGACAAGCCAGGGACAAGGCACCTGAACATTCCGTGACCCCCTCCTGTCCTTACTGTGCCCCAGGCCGTTCCTGGAGAAGTCACCAGGACAGTGAATATCGGGGGTGTCAGGGATGTTTAGAGGGTGGCTGATTGCTTGAGAGCCTGAAGGGTCCTCCCAAAGTGGGGAATCCCCAGAGAGGGCCCCATGCAGAGGTGTCACACCTGGCTGAGGTCCCTCTGGGCCAGCTCCTCCCTGGAGCCTCCTCTTTGAGCGGTGCCAAACCTGGGACAGGGCTCAGATGGAAGTTCAGGCTCAGTTTGGGTCTCAGCAGAGCAGGATCCCAAACAGCCCTGTTCCCTTCCCCACCCCATGGCTGTCCCCCAGAGCAGGATCCCTAAAATCCCTGCTCCCTTCCCCACCCCATGGCTGTCCCCCAGAGCAGGATCCCTAAAATCCCTGCTCCCTTCCCCACCCCATGGCTGTCCCTGCAGTGTCCCCTATCCCCGTCCCCTTCCCGGCCGTGTTTGTGTGATGGTGCAGCAGGGGCTGTAAGGGCTGGGCTGTGCACAGGCTGTTCCTGCCGGGCTGTTAAAGCTCCAGGAACGCCAAATCCCGCTGGTCAAGGACAGGAAGGGGAGCAGGGATGGGTACAATCCTGGGGGAAGCCTGGAGGAGGCCACACGGGGCACGGCCGGGAGGTGACAGCACCAACGGGAGGCTCCTCCCGGCTTCCTCCTTGGAATGCAGAAGGAATTGATGCTGATGGCACCACACCGTGCCCAGGGCATGGAAAACACAGGGAAGGAGGGTGGGGATGAAAACCCCCTGGGGGAGGCTCTGTCCCTCCTCTGCTCCCCGGTGATCCCAGAGGGAGAAGCTGGAGGGTCCAAGGTCCTGCTCAGTGCCACCCTGTCCCCAAGGTCTGCTGGGGGGACAAAACCCAGCTCAGCGGCCCTGGGGAGCTGGAAGGGCCCTGGAAATGCCCCTCCAGCCTGGCCGTGACTTTGAGGGTGGCTTTAATGATGAACTTTGCTGTCCCGACATCTCCCCTGGCAGCTGTGGGCTGTTCTGTTTGATGTGCCCGGGCTGTAAAGTTATTTATTGACTGGAGAAAACACAATTCCAGCGGGAAGGAGCGGCCGGGCGGGTTTCGGCAGAGGATGGTGCTGGCATCGGGACACACCACACCAGCGTGGCTGCGGCAAAGCCACCCCCGGCTGCCACCTGCGGGACAAATCCCGGCTCCCAACACCCTCCGGAAAGCCCGGGAGCGCCCCAGCAGGGCGGATTTTGGGGAAGGTGGCACAGAATGTTCCGTGACAGCGGCCACGAGCGCCGCCCTTCAAACCCTGCCCTTATCTCCCGTACCCCGAGGACCATCAACCCTCGAGCCTCCCTCCCGCTGCAGCCGAGCCATTAAAGTTAACCATTACCCAAAGCGAGTGTTTATTTGGGATAATCCAGCCCGGGGGAAAGTGAGGGACGGGGGCAGGAAGGCTCTCGGCTCTTTTCTGCCAGATAGAGCCCGTCCTGCGGCGCTCAAGTGGTGCTTGAACAAGATAAATGCTCAAATAACACACGGTAAACAGCGCGGCCGGGAGAGCTCCGGACACCGGGACAGCCGGCATTCCCATTCCATGGGGACAGTCAGCATTCCTGGTCCTTGGGGACACTCGGCATTCCTGTTCCTTGGGGACACCCATCATTCTCAGCCCATGGAGACATTCAGGATTCCCATTTTTTAGGGACACTCAGCATTCCCATTCCATGGGGGCATTGAGCATTCCCATCCCTTGGACACACTCAGCATTCCCATTTTTTGGGGACATTCACCATTCCCATTCCATGGGGACATTCACCATTCCCATTCCTTGGAGACACTCAGCATTCCCATTCCATGGGGACATTGAGCATTCCCATTCTTTGGAGACACTCAGCATTCCCATTTTTTGGGGACACTCATCATTCCAATCCCAAGGGCAGACTCCCTCTGTCATGGGGATTTTCGGTGCCCCCAGCCCTTAGAGGGCTTTGTCTCCTGCCAAAGATCTGTTCAAGCTTTCCCTGTTTTTTTGTTTGTTTGTTTGTTTTTTCTCACCTTTGGGGATAAATCCTCCTTTTCCCGATGACTTTCCCACTCTCTATCTCCAGCCCTGCTGTATCCCCACCCTGCCCTGTTCCTGCTGCATCTGCAGAGGCAGCAGTGGCAGCCAGGACAGAGAATCTCCCCATCCAGACCCTTCCCTGCCTCCTGGAGGGGCCTCACCCACCTGCAGCTCCAGGGCAGAGGGATCCCAAATCCCAGCCCTCCTCCACACTGTCCCACAGTAAAACTCCTTTTTTCTCACTCCCAGAATTTCATTCCTCTCCCTGGAGGTGGGGAAAGGCAGGGACACCCCAAAGCTTTTCAGCACCAGGATCTGAGCCCAAAGGTGCCCCCAGCTCTGGGACAAACCCTTCCCCTCCCGGTGGTGCCTGGTCCCCCCTGGGCTCAGGGCATTCCCAGAGCAGGCCAGGCAGGAATCGAGCCCGGAGCCGTTCCCGGAGCCCCGGATCGCGTGCCGAGGGCTCACCTGAGCCTCACCTGAGCCCTTAATCCCCTAATCCGTCACCAAGGAGACCCAGCCTTACCTGGCCCGTGTGAGCAGAGGGGCCCCGCGAGGGAGAGCTGAATCCCTACCGTGCCAGGTCCCTTTGGGCTCATCTCAGGCCCCTTTTGGCTCATCCCAGGCCCCTTTTGGCTCATCCCAGGCCCCTTTGGGCTCATCCCAGGTCCCTTTGGGCTCATCCCAGCTCCCTTTTGGCTCATTCCGGTGCTCCAGGGCTGCGCAGTGCAGCAGGGAACTCCCTCCTTGACACATTCCTGCCCCAGTTCCCCCAGTTCAGGCATCGGAGACCCCTGGGATTTACCCATCCCTGCTGTGGGGAGTCTGGTTCAAGCATGGCTTAAAGAAAGAGGCCATGAAGGCATACAGTTGAGAGAAAAGTAAAAGGTAGTTGTAAAGCAATTCCCAGGCTTGATTCTATAAACAATTAGGCTCTTTCAAGCACCACTTTATAAACAATAAGGTTCTCAGACAGTCTTCCCATAACAGGCAAAACACTCTGTTCTTGGGCTCTCTGGGAAAAGATAGCTGCTCTGGGAACAGATATGGAAGTTTTGGGAACCTTTCATATCACAGTGAGAACGCTGGTCCTGTTTTCAATAAACAATCATAGGTATGGTAAAACAAAAGGAGGGGTTAGAGTTTTCTCTGTTAACCTATCATGAGCTTGGATTTTGCAATATGCATGAAGTTAATTAACACTGTTATATAAAGTGGCTGATTGATCAATAAATCGAAGTC
The DNA here is from genome assembly GCF_027887145.1 of Ammospiza caudacuta. NCBI lineage: Eukaryota > Metazoa > Chordata > Aves > Passeriformes > Passerellidae > Ammospiza > Ammospiza caudacuta. The sequence goes on along the minus strand of NC_080606.1, from coordinate 1,612,902 downwards.
AATGCTGATCAACGACAAGGTGGGTTGGCTTTCCTTCGCTTTTGACACCCTGCTCCCTGGGACTTATCCATCTCTGCCCCTCTGGGATTTACCCATCCCTGCCTCCCCGAGCACCCCCACCCCCGAGGGCACATTTGGGGACAATGGGGACCCCAAACTGCTGCTGGGGGACACTGGGGTGTGGCTGCTCTGCCCCGAGCCCACCGTGCATGGGTTGGAGACATGGGAGGGATGGGCACAAGCAAAGTGGGTAAAATTTCCATGAAAAATTCCCTTTCTGGCAGCAGGGAGAGCATGAGGGCTCTAAGGCAGATGGAGAATTGTCCCAGTGCGGCTCAAATCTGTGCCAGGCCCCACAAAAACGGGGACAAATCCCGAGCTGGGGGGGATCAGAAGGCACAGGACATGGGAGTGGGGGATGTTGGTGTTCCTACAAACACCTGGAGGGGAATGTGGAGACCTGGATGGTCACCGAGGGTCCCTGCGGGGCCGGCAGGGGACAGTCCAAGCACTCGTGTCACCCTGGTCACCCTCTGAGCACAGCGTGAGTGGGAAGGTGAGGAGAGCAAAGGGTTTCTGTGGGAAAGGCTGAATTCCCGCCGGGATCATCCTCCCTGCTCCCTGGAGATCTCCTGGAGCAGAGCTCGGGGCTCTGGGGCGCTTTGGGGGTGTCCGTGGAGGCTCCCATCGCCTCCCAGTGCCCTCCGGTCCGGCCGGGACCGAGTGACTCACGGCTCGGGGGGGTCAATGGGATTTTTCCAGCGCTGCGCCGATCCGTGTCCGTGTCCGTGTCCGTGTCCGTCCCTCCCGCAGCCCCCGGGAATCGTCCTGCCCACCCCGAGCGTGGCTGGGGACACCGGGAATGCGGGGACATCCCGCTCCGGGGACATCCGTGAGCCGGGGACATCCCCACTTCTGGGACACCCCTGCTTCAGGACAGCCCTCACTCCAGGGACATCTCTGCTCCGTGGACATCTCTGTCCAGGGACATCCTCGGTCAAGGGACACCCCTGCTCCAGGACCATCCCTGCCCCAGGGGCATCCCTGATGCAGGGACATCCCGCTCCAGGGACACCCCTGCTTCAGGACAGCCCCCACTCCAGGGACATCCCTGTTCCAGGACCATTCCTGCTCCAGGACCATCCCCATCCCAGGGCCGTGATCTCTGGGAGCACGGCTGTTCCTGGGGATGTCACCTCCTTCACCTAGGACAGAGGCTCAGAGCACCCCAGTGTAGTGGGACGTGTCCTTGCCCATGGCCTTTTTGAGGTCGCTTCCAACCCTCAAAATCCGGGATTCGTCAAACGATTTTCTCCAAAAAGCGATTCCGTGACTGTCTGATGGCTCAGGGGGAGCTGAAGCATCCGAGGGGGGACAATTCCTCCTTCCCACAGCTCCATCCAGTGCAGGGGTGAGCCAGACCTTCACCCGGATCCTGTGCTGTCCCAGAACTCCTATGGCTCAATCTCATGACTCTCCCAGCCCCATCCCATCCCATCCCATCCCATCCCAGCTCCATCTCTGTGACGGTGTTCACAGGGGTCTGAGGATGAGGGAAGAGATGAGGATCTGACTCCATGTTTCAGAAGGCTGATTTATGATTTTATGATCTATATTATATTAAAACTATACTAAAAGAATAGAAGAAAGGATTTCATCAGAAGGCTGGCTAAGAATAGAAAAAGAAAGAATGAATAACAAAGGTTTGTGTCTGGGACAGAGAGTCTGAGCCAGCTGACTGTGATTGGCCATTAATTAGAAACAACCACATGAGCCAATCCCAGATGCACCTGTTGCATTCCACAGCAGCAGATAATCATTGTTTGCATTTTGTTCCTGAGGCCTCCCAGCTTCTCAGGAGGAAAAATCCTAAGGAAAGGATTTTTCATAAAAGATGTCTGTGACACCATCCCGTCTTTCCCAGCCCCATCCCATCGCATCCCATCGCATCCCATCCCAGCTGAATTTTGGCTCTCCCCCGCCGTTATCAGGAGTTTATCAGCCCCAGATTCCCGGGAGCTGTCCCGGTTCCCCGCAGTTCGAACATCCCGGGATTGCCGTGCCAGGGCCGCGTGTGGCCGCTGTGGCTCTTCTGGCGCTCGTGGCTCGGGGATTTTGGGCGAGAAGGATTTGTGTGCTCGCTCAGCGCTGGGAGGAGCCTGCCCCGATCCGTGCGGAACAGGGACAGGATCCCTCGGGATGCGCCGTTCCGTGGCGCTGCTCCTCCGGCTGTCCCCGCTGAAAGCAGCACCGCATTCACTGGCACCGAGCCCGGGATAATCCATAATCCGAGCTGGGGCAGCTCTCAGACCTTTCCCCGTTCCCTGGCAGGGGAATGGATCCCGATTTTCCTTGGAGAAGATCTCCGGGGTGAGGAGGGAGGGTTTGTCACCCCCCTGTGCCAGCACCACCATCCCGGATTCAGAGCAGGGATGTGGAACGGGATGATCCTTAATCCCTCCCATCCCAAACCAATCTCTGACCTTCCCAGTTTTTAAGGAAGGAGGAAATTTTGGAGACAGGTTTACAGGTGCCCCTCATCCTTCCCACCCCAAGGACACAAACTCTGCTCCCACCAAGCCATTGTTTTATTCTTGGATGGATAATAAAAAACGCCAATCCCCGGAGTGCAGGGGATGAGCTCCAACAAATTCCCAGTGGCAGGAACTCTCCCCTGCTGGTTTTCACTAACACTGAAATATTAAAGCAATCTGGTTTTTATTTGGGAATTTTTATTGGATTTGTCAGGCTCGGGAAGCTCCAGCGACAAACAAACCTGACAGAATCCTATTAGCCCCATTAATCACCATTAAGTGCTAATATCTGTGTTCTCCCTCCTTGCTGCTATTAATTAGCACAACCAGAGAGGGGCAGAGCTCCAGCCCCGGCTCTGGAGGAGCTCTCAGCATTCCTGGGAAGGGGCTGGGGCTGCTCCAAGCCAGAAAATCTCCCACCAGCACCAGCCTAAAACATTCTCCACTCTGGAAATCCATCGCCAGATTCCAGAGGCAGCACAGCCCCAGTGCTCTCCTTTCCTGCCTCCAAGGGCAGCTCCAGCAGCTGGAACAGAGGCTGCCTCTTCCCAGGATTTGCTCTGCTGCCTGCAAACTCTCTGCAGCCCCCAGGGTGGTTTGGGGTTGGGTTTTTTGGGGTGTAGGGCTGGAATTCCCAGGAAGTTTTTCTCTCAGTGTGAGGACAGAGCTGTCCTGTTCCCACAATTGGCAGGACCCTGGGAACTTAATGAGCATGGATGGGGACATGGTGGCCTTGGCAGAGCTGGAGGAGAGGCTGCACTTGATGATCCCAGAGGCCTTTTCCAGCTTCAGTTGTGCCATGGATTTATGAGGTGCCTGAGAAGCTCTGAGCAGCTCCAGATTTTCCCAGGAGAGGAGGCCCTGGAGGCTGCAGGGTGAGACATCAAAGCCTTCCCAAACCTTCATCCCTGCAGGAGGGGGAGCAGGGAGGGCACAGGGAGCAGCAGCAGCAGCTGGGGTGACCTTTGCATCCTGGGCAGGGAAATGCCAGCCCCAACAGGAGGGTTTCCATCCCAATTTTCCCTGTGCCAGCCCCACACGAGGGTTTCCATCCCAATTTTCCCTGTGCCAGCCCCACAGGAAGGTTTCCATCCCAGCCTTCCCTGGCTCCTGCTGCTCCCCCAGCCTTGACCTGATCCCAATCTTGCCATGGTTTTCATTTATTTTTGCATTTGTGCAGAGGCAGAGAGCAATAAATAAATAAATAAATAAATAAGCACATCAATCAATCAATAAATCACCTCCCACCCCCAGCTCCTGCCAGCTCCACAGTGGGATGGAAATCAGCTCCATCCTTCCTGCTCCTCCTGCTTCTCCCTCTCCAGCCCATCCATCACTCCCTGCCCAGCCCAGGAGCAGGAGCTGTGGGGGCAGAGCCAGCCCCTCCTTCCTCCTGTCCTGCTGATCCCAGACACCCCTGGGCTGGCTGGGTGGGAGCTCTGGAGATGGAGAGGGATCCACACCCCTGGCAGTGCCCAAGGCCGGCTTGGATGGGGCTTGGAGAAGCCTGGGACAGTGGGAGGGGTCCCTGACCATGGCAGGGGGTGGGACTGGATGAGCTTTAAGGTCCCTTCAAACCTAAACCAGTCTGGAATAAAGCATAAAAATTTTATGGAGCTGCTGGAATAAATCCAGGAGAAGCCACAGAGCTGCTGCAGGGCTGGAGCCAGGCTGGGAGAGCTGGGGGTGCTCACCTGGAGAGGAGAAGCTCCAGGGATAGATCAGAGCCCTGCCAGAGCCAGAGGGCAGGGATGGATGGGATATTGGGAATTGGGAATTGTTCCCTGGCAGGGTGGGCAGGCCCTGGCACAGGTGCCCAGAGCAGCTGTGGCTGCCCCTGCATCCCTGGCAGTGCCCAAGGCCAGGCTGGACATTGGGGCTGGGAGCAACCTGGAGTACGAGAAGGTGTCCCTGCCATGGCAGGGGTGGGATGGGATGAGCTTTCCTTCCCTTCCCACACAAACCATTCCAGAATCCAGCCCCAGAGGCTCCTGGCTCCAGCCCAGCCCTGGTGCAGCTCCCCAGAGCATTGGAACCTCCCCTCTCCTGCCACTGAGTCCCAGCCTTGTCACACTCCCCGGGCATTCATCACCCGCAATCTGCAGAGTGCAGGGAAAAAACCGGGAAATGCTCCCCACCCCATGCTGGCTGGAGGGAAGTGGGATGTTGAGATCACAAGGCAAGATATATTCTATTACCATCTGTATGGCAGATTATCTTTTGTCAAGTGGGCAGTTTGCCTTATCTCTCTCTTTGAGTGACCACATTCACACCTCCCTGGGAGGGGACATTGCTGATAACAGCTATTGAATGTCCCTGCATGGCTGATAAGAACTACAGCATCCCACTGGGAGATGGGAGCCCAGAGGGAGGAGCCAAGCATTCCTACCCAGATATAATCCAGAGGTTTTGAGACACCAGCACGGCTTCTCCACTGGATTCCCCAGAGGAACAGCAGCTGCCTCTCCTTCCACTGGATCTTCAGAGGAAGAATCCATCCTTCTCTCCAGGATCCCTGCTCCAGCAGAACCACCCCTGACACTGCAGGAGGGCTGAGCCACAATTCCAATGGGACTGCCACCAACACCCTGACCCACAGGGTGTCAGGTTGGGTTCTGACTCTGTCAGTGTTGTTCTAGTACTGCATTGTTTATTTTATCCTCTTATTTTTCCTTTCCCTATTAAAGAACTGTTATTCCTGCTCCCATATTTTTTGCCTGAGAGCCCCTTAATTTAAAATTTACAGCAATTCAGAGGGGTGGGGAGGGTTTACATTCCCCATTTCAGGGGAGGCTCCTGCCTTCCTTAGCAGACTCCTGGCTTTCCAAACCAAGACACGGGAGTGGGCAGGGAGCACACAGGGAGCACACAGGGAGCAGAGCCTCTGCAGCCCGGGGGTCTCTGTGCCCCTCTGCACTGCAGCTCCGCGGGCATCGCACCAGACACCGCCCTGCCATTATCTGATGGCTCTGGTCTGGAGGTTGCTCACCAACAGGAGCATCTTTGATTGGTTCCATGTGCATTGTTTTGCTTGATGCCCAATCATGGTCCAGGTGTGTTGAGGCTGTGAGCAGCCACAAGATTTTATTATTCATTCCCTTCTTTGGTAGCCTTCTGATGTCTCCTTTCTATTTCTTTAGTGTAGTTTTAGTATATAATTTTCAATATAATATAATGTAAATATGATATGATATAATATGATATATAATATGATATAACTATTAATATAATATAATATAATATAATATAATATAATATAACATAATATCCTTCTAAAACATGGAATCAAGATTCTCATCTCTCACCTCATCCTGGGGACCCTCTAACACTCAAACCCCACCACACCCCTGGCTGTGCCCTCACCCCCGTGGATGGCTCCCGAAGGGAATTTGGGAATTCCCAACCAGCTCTGCTGGGCACAGTGCTGATTTGAGCAGGGTGTGGGAGATAGGATTATGAATTAGAGAAATATTGGCTGTGGGAAAGGTGATCCCGGGATAAATGAGGCAATATTTGCTGAGGGAAAGGCTTGGAATGTGCCCAAAGCTGTCAGAAACCCAGGAGAGGTGTGGGCACAGCCTGGGGTTAATTGGTGTTTCCTGGAGCTGTTAAATCCACAGAAATCCCTGTTGGCAGCTGGCCTGTGATTAGAGCTGCCCATTTTTAGGGGCCAGGGATGTGTCAGGCATTTGTGGACTGATAAATCCCAGAGTTTTCCCTCTGGGTTAAAGGGACCCTGCCCAGATTCCCCCTCAGGATGGAGCCATCCAGGACTGTGGGTGTGGAAGGGAAGGTCCCTGCCCATGGGGGCTTTAGGGGCTCTCCCAGCCTTCACATCCTGGGATTCTGGGATTTTGGGATCACCAGGGTCTGGGGGTGTCCCAGGCTGAAGGACAGGGCAGCCTGAGCCACTTCCTGCAGGAACTCATCCTCATCCTTCAACAAACCCACCCCATTTTCCATCCTCCAAAAAGATCCTCAGAGCCAGACAGAGGGGAAAAAAGTCTGTCAGTGTTTCCACAGCAGAAATTGGGTTTTTGGGACTTTTTGCACATCCAGAACAGGGAGGTTTTACTGTTTTGTGGGATGTCTGGGCACAGTGAGTGCTCCCCACACACAAATCCATCGTTTTGGGGCTCCCAGTGCATTCCTTGGAGCACAGTCCCCTCCCAGGGAAAGAGAGGAGCAGCAGACAGGAGAACATTGGGAAGGGTAAAATGAAGCTCTGGCAGTCAGGGATGCTCCTGATCCAGCTGCAGATGCATTTTGGATGAGCTGCTGGTTTATGGATGGGCTGGGGGGTGCTGGAGCCCTGGAGTGTGGGGAGGAGCAGCTCCAGGATGGATTTGAACATGGATCCCACAGTGTCCAATGGAGCAAATGATTGAATCCATCCCATCAATCTTTCAGTGCCACCATTCCTGCCTGGAAAATCAGAGTCTGCTCCCTCCCAGAGCAGCAGGGAACGATCATCCTGTGCAATCCTGGGATGGCTCCTGCCTGGAGACAGCCAGAGCACGAGGAGCCTCTTTGCTGCCCAGCTGTGGGAGTTCCATCTGGAATTTGGGATGTGCAGGAGGCCACACCTCCCAAAAACTGGGCTCCACCCTGCAGGAGCAGCCAGCTCATTCCCTGCTCACCCCCAGGCTGTGCAGGGAGCTGGGTCTGGGAAAATGGAAACAAATCCCAGTGTGGAAGGAGATGGAGAAGAGCAGAATGTCCCTGATCCCCCCTGGAATCAGCGGGGCTGGCTCTGAGCAGGGAGATGGAAATCCCTGCACTTGAGCTCCTTTGTTCACTGACACTTGGCACGGCCCCAGAAAGGAATGTTCCTGTTCCACGATCCCAAAGAAGGTCAGGAACTGTTCCCAGGATGATGCATTCCCTGGGCAGGCAGAGCCCATCCATCAAGGCAGGAGTGTTATCCAGGCTTTGCTCTGCTTGGGAAGCTCCTCTGCACCCAGAACTGCTCCTTGTGCAAAAACCTTTCCAGGAGTGATGGCTCAACACCCAAAAAAGGGAGGGAAAATGATGGGTCTGGATCTGTTAATTTGGGAACAGCAATCACAGGGGCTGGACAGGAGCAGCAGGATTCCATGGGAACACACTCTATCCTCCTGGGGAACATGGAGCTGCTCTCAGCCAGCTCCAGAGGCACTGGGAAATCCCTCCCTGCTCACACACAAACTATTCCAGGTGCCTGACCACTTCTTCCACCAGGATAAAGTGGAAGAGGTGCTGGGAAGGCCCAGGGACCTTGGAGCATCTTCTGGGGTGGATGGAGCTGTGCAGAGTCTGCAGGGATCCCGAGGTCTGAGCTGGACACATCCCCCAGGGAACCCCTCCAGGGAGCCCTGTCCTGCTGCCAGCACTCTCTGGGCCCTCACAGAATCACAGAAATCACAGAACCACCGGGTTGGGAGAGACCTTCAAGATCATCGAGTCCATCCCAGCCCCAACCCCTCACCCAACCCCCGGCACCCAGTGCCACATCCAGGCCTTGTTAAACACACCCAGGGATGGGGACTGCACCACCTCCCTGGGCAGCCATTCCACAACTTTATCACCTTTCTGTAAAAACCTTTTCCTGCTATCCAGCCTGCATTTCCCTTGGCACAGCTCGGGGCTGTGTGCTCTGGCTGTGTCAGTTCCTGCAGACAGAGCCCAGCCCCAGCTGAGCACAGGCACCTTTCAGGAGCTGTGCAGAGCGATGGGGGCAGCCCTGAGTCTCCTTTTCTGCAGGCTGAGCACCCCCAGCTCCCTCAGGGGCTTCTCTCAGGGGATGGAAAGGGAGGGTTTGGGCAGCCTGGGGACAGCAGAGCTATTCCTGAATACAGCCAGAGCCTCCTCCCGTGGCTGGAATGGGAATTCTGCCTCGGGCACAGCTGTGAGCAGGGAAGCAGGGACAGGATCTCTGGGATGTGGGATTGTGTCAACACTTCATCCCTAACTCGTGTTCATTAGGGAAAGGCAGAGATTCCAGGCTGCTCCCACACCTTCCCCACCCCCCTGCTCAGGGTGCAGAGGAGTCACCCACGGATCTTCTCCCACATCTCCCCATCCGTCAGCACCTGGGGCTCTCTGGGATGGGCAGAGGGTGAGGGACATCCGTGTGCCACCCCTGCTGCCCTGCTCAGCCAGCACGGAGCCGGGAATGCTGCTCAGGAACTCGGGGATGTGCAGCTCCTGTCCCAGCTGCTGCCGGGAGCTGTTTGCGGCTCCGGGAACCGTGAAATCTGAGATGGCAGCTGGACACGGAGCAGCAGGAGAGAATGGCCGCCTTCCCTTCCCTTCCCTTCCCTTCCCTTCCCTTCCCTTCCCTTCCCTTCCCTTCCCTTCCCTTCCCTTCCCTTCCCTTCCCTTCCCTTCCCTTCCCTTCCCTTCCCTTCCCTTCCCTTCCCTTCCCTTCCCTTCCCTTCCCTTCCCTTCCCTTCCCTTCCCTTCCCTTCCCTTCCCTTCCCTTCCCTTCCCTTCCCTTCCCTTCCCTTCCCTTCCCTTCCCCTCCCCTGAGGCTTTTCAGCTTCCCAGGAGAAGAATCCTGGGGGAAGGGATTATTTCAGAGAATGTGAATGTGGCATCTCCCCTCTTCAAGCCCTCCTTAGGAACAAGGATGCAGAGCAGCAGCCACGGGAGGTTTAGGTTTTTCCCGGGCTGTTGTGGGTTTTTCCTGTAGGTCCCTGGATCCTCCTCTTCTCCAGGCTGAACAATCTCAGCACTCTGGTTCTGTCTCCACAGGACCCCAGAGCCCTGCCCGGGCCTGAAGGGGCTCCAGGAGAGCTGCAGAGGGATTGGGGACAAGGATGGAGGGACAGGACACAGGGAATGGCTCCCACTGCCAGAGGGCAGGAATGGATGGGATATTGGGAATTGGGAATTGTTCCCTGGCAGGGTGGGCAGGCCCTGGCACAGGTGCCCAGAGCAGCTGTGGCTGCCCCGGGATCCCTGGCAGTGCCCAAGGCCAGGCTGGGCACTGGGACAGTGGGAGGTGTCCCTGCCAGGGCAGGGGTGGGAAAGGGATGAGCTCCAAAGCCCCTCCCAGCCCAAACCATTCCCTGACCCCATGACATCCCACCTGTGCCCCATGGGGAGATGGATCCTGTCTTTTGGAGCCCAAATATTCCCAGTGCCCCCTGCAGATCCTTCCACTGTCCCCAATGTGACAAACCAGGGCAGCTCCCAGGGCACAGCAGAGCTCTGGAATACTTGCAGGGAATGCTTCCCATGGATGATGAATGTCCCCGAGGTTTGTCTGCTCTGAAGGGGACCTATGGAGCTGATAAAGGATTTAATAGAGGAATTTTATCTCTCCTGATAAAGTTCCCAGCTGGGCTCAACGTTCTGGCAATTCCTTGTGTCCTTCCCACACTGTGACTTTCCCAAAAACCTTTTGGTGGTGACACTTTTGGCTTTTTCATCCCAAATTCTTGTGCCCTGTCCCACTGCCCTGGATGGTGGCATGGCCCACGCGGCCCCATTGCTGCCCCACACCTCCAGACACCCCAATCCCAAATCCACCCTCCCAGCTGTGCTCCCAAGGGGCTGGGACTCTGGTTCCATCTGCCAGGTCCATCCCAATCTCTGGAATATCAGCTTTGTCCCCACCCTGTCAGTTTTGTCTCTGTCTGGGTCGCTCCTGAAATAAACCCCGACCTTTTTTTCTCCTGAAAACCCCCTCTGTGCCTTTTCCCTCCTGCCCAGAGGATTCTCTGTGGGGCTCCTCTCCTGTTCCTGCTCCCACCATCTGCTCTGTGCCCTTGCCAGGGCAGCTTCCTGCTGGATCCTGGCTCTGGATCCTTCCCTGGCACACTCAGGGCTCCTGCTTCAGAACCCCAGCTCAGACATTCCCTGGTCCTACATTTTCCATCAGTGTTTGTTTTGCAAAATGTTAATGTTGGGATATTTCCTCATTTATCTTTAAAAAAAACCCCCAAAACACAAAAAAACCCAAAAAACAAAACAAAACAAACCCCAAAAACAAACAAAAAAAAAAAAAAAAAAAAACAAACCCCAAAAAACCCAAAACCAAAAAAAAACCCCAATAAAATTATTTTCATTTCCCAGGAGACTGAAATTCCCTCTTTCCTTCCCCTTCGAGTCCCGTGGTTTCAGGGATAATCCAGAGTTTGATGGGATATTTTGGGAGCTGCTCCAGACTCCTGGTCCCAGTTTTCCTGCCAAACAGAGAGTTCTTTATCACTTTTGCCTGGATTTTGATTTTTTTTGGCTTGTGGGATGAGTTTCCTCCTTGGGAGCTTCCCTCTGAGCTGATTTCTGGTGCTGAAAACTTCCTGGCAAGTTTTCCATGGCTGCTCCAGAAATGCTTCCTCATCTTCTGAGCAAGCGTTATTTAATTACTCTGCAGTGGGGCTGTTCCTGCATTTTAATGGCAGCCAGATCCCTCTGCACCTCCTCATCCTGATTTTCCTGGTTTTTTTCCTGTGGGAGATGTGGAATTGCTGCAGAATTACACAGCAATGAGCAGGAAAACAACCAGGTCTAACCAGGATCTGGGGTCTCTGTATTTCCTCTGCAGGGATTTTTCCAGCAAGGAAACCCCTGAGGAGCAGCCCTGGGAAGCTTTGGGATGTGGCTCCAAGGCTGGTGCCCCAGTGAAGCCTTTCCCACGGGGAAATGGGGACAGCAAGGAGCAGGAATGAGGGAAGAGCAGGAAACCCTCTGGGGCAGCAAAGGGAAGCTTTGGCCTTGGCCTGGAGAGGCAAATCCCAGGAAAACAGGGCTGCTGAGCACTAATGAAAAACCTTGGAAAAGCCACCAAAACAGCTTCATTTCCCTGCAGATTTCAGCAGGGAGCTGATGGGGGTTCATTATAGCCCATAATAAGTTTTCCTTATGTAGGCAAAGCCCCAGTGGATTTTCAGGGTGTTAATAAAGCAGGAATGAAGTGATCCAGCCCCTTCCATGCAGACAACAAATCCCTCTCTCCCCTGCCCTGATGAGCTCCATCCATCATTCCCAGGGCTGCTGGAGCCACAGGGACCCTGCTCCTGCTGGGCTTCCCCTCCTGCTGCAGGTGCTGCTGAGAACTTGGGAATATTCTGCAAATTTCTGTTCCCTGTCCATTTCCATGGCCCAGTTTGGGCTCAGTGGGTTCTCCTTCCCCACCTCGGAGCCTTTTCCTGCCCATCTGGATCACATCCAGGTTTCTCCCTTTACCACAAAGTTCTGCCCTGATTTAGAGTTCCCAGAAAAATCCATTGACCCTGATGTTCATCTCCCAGTAATTGGAAAAGAGACATAAATCAAACTAATTGCAGAGGAGTTAAAAATGGCTTTGTTTGCTGTAGCTCAGGCTGCAGCCTCCCTCTGGGAGAGCAATGGGATCAATGAAACCCCCGGATGTGTTAAAGCAGAGCAGGGATCCTTTCCTCCTCCTGGCTGATCCCATTCTCTCTCTGGACATGAGAATAAACAGTTCCAAGGTGCTGGAACATTCCAGGGATTCCCTCCTAAACCATTCCTGCTCTGTGGCTCGGGTGACACCGTGGAGAGGGATCCTGGAATGGAAACAGATCTTAAAATCCATCCCATTCCTCCCCTGCCATGGCAGGGACACCTCCCACTGTCCCAGGGTGTCCCAGTGTCCAGCCTGGCCTTGGGCACTGCCAGGGATCCAGGGTGGGCACCTGTGCCAGGGCCTGCCCACCCTGCCAGGGAACAATTCCCAATTCCCGGAGCCATTCCCTGTGTCCTGTCCCTCCATCCCTTGTCCCCAGTCCCTCCCCAGCTCTCCTGGAGCCCCTTCAGGCCCTGGCAGGGCTCTGAGCTCTCCCTGGAGCTGCTCCTGTCCAGGTGAGCACCCCCAGCTCCGCCAGCCTGGACCCAAACAACCCCAATTGTTCCTCTGTCACCTCCATCCCCTCCCACCCTGCTGCCCTGGGCTGATTCCAGGAGCCAGGAAGAAGCATCCCTGAGGAAGAGTCTGAGGGGGGTAAAACGCCCTGAACCCAAAATTGCTCCCCCCAAGCCCCAGCCCCAACTTTTCCTTTCGAGGATGGATTTTCCTACTGGCAGCTGGAGATTCCTGGAGCCTGGAGAAGGGACAGGAATCCACAGGCAGCCCTAAACCAGAGATAAGAGATAAGAAGCAGGCTGAGGTTTGGCTCTGATGCAGCTGTTTGGAAACAGAGATATTTATCCAGGGGGATCCTTGGGCAAGATCAGAATCCCTTTTCCTATTCCATGTGCCTGTGCCTCCCCTCCCTGGAGCTGCTCCAGCCTTTCCTGCCGGTTTAAAATAAAATCTAATCCATTCCCAATCCCCGCCGCGGGCCATTAGGGCTCCCTGAGCACGGTTATCACCGCGCTTGGCTGGCAGAGCATCCCCAGGGATTTAACCCCTGCCGGGCTGGGCAGGAGCATCCCCAGGGATTTAACCCCTGCCGGGCTGGGCAGGAGCATCCCGGGAACAGCTGTGCCCAGAGCTGAGAGCCCCAAGGATGTCCTGTCCCCTCTCTCAGAGCTGCCATGAGCAAAGAGGCTGCAAATGTGCTGCTTGCAGGGGGTTTTTGTCCTGAAATGCCCGAAAAAGAAGGAAAAATTGGGTTTTATTCCAGTTGGAAACGAAGAGCTCCTAAAGGGAGCAGAGGGGGTTTGGGGGGGATTTCTCCTAAACCAGCAGATTGGGAAGCTCAAATTCAGATCAGGAAGAAACAAAAAAAATTCCGTTTTCTTGCATGAAAATTCCACCAAATCCAAATACTTCACAGCCAAGTGAGGCAACCGCTTCTCTCCCCATGGAATATCCCAATTCCTTTGTGGGAACCTGTGCCAGGAGCTCTGAGCTGCTGGGACATCACAGCTTGGAATCCACGGGTGATGCCAGAGGGCAGCAGCTGAGGCCATGCTTGGAAAGCAAAACCCCTCCAGCTTTCCTGCAGGGATTTGGTTGGAAGAGTTTTTTTTCCCCCCACAAATCCCAAGGGAAATAAAATCCTTCTTGTTTCCTTTGCTGGACAATTCCTGCTCATTTTATTTGGGCCATGTTTAAATTATTCTGTCTGCAGCAGCCGATGGCATTTGCTGCGTGCCTTGCAATGTTCCAGGTAATTAATTGGTGTTTAATTAATTAAGGAATAATGACATTCAATTAAGGGAACACTGTCACTGGGTAATTAATGGCTTCCTGCTGCTCCAGGAAAGCCGAGGTGTTTGTGGGGAATCAATCCAGGGGGAAGTGAGGGATTCACTCCCCTGGGGAGGAGCTGTGTCCTGGGGATCTCCCAGGACCAAATTCATGGAAGGAAGCTCTGAACAGACCTGTCAGGAGCTGCTCCCAACCCTTCAGCAGTGGGAAACACAAAGGGAAATCTCTGGGAAGGAGGAAAAGACACCCATTGTTGCCAGCACCACACACAGCAGCAATTCCAGGGTTGTGCTCAGGGGCAGTCAGGCTCTGCCTAAACTCAGGATTCCTCTCCTGATGTCCAGGATCAAAGCCTGGCGTCAAATGGGGCTCTGTGTCCTCTTGGCTATGGAAGGGAACGCTGGAAAAAAGAGGAATTTCCTGGGATGTGAAGGTAAATGAGAATAAATTCCCCAAATCAGAGGGAACCGAGCCCTGTTCTGAGCGAAGAAGGACAAATATTGAAGGATGAACCTGAAGGATAAACAGGAAGGATAAACAGGAAGGAGTCACTTCCCAGCTGCTCCTGCCTGAGGATGAGCCCTGGATGTGCTGGCTGTGACCATTCCAGGCACGTCTGGCAGCACCCGTAGGGATTGAATGGCACAGGGCCCTGAGGAGAGGCAGCCTGAGGGATCCTGCTGCTCCTGGAGAGCAGAGGATCATCCAAGAAAGATTCCAAACTATTCCACAGCCCCTCTCCAAGTGCCAGTTGTGGTGGCTGGTGCCCAGTTAAGGATTTGTTAATTTAATTTTTGTTGCATTTTTGAGAGTGTGCAGCTCTCAGATGGTAAAATGCTTTTGAGTGCAGCATTTGTCTCCCTCAGGCACCATGGGCACCATCCAGGAAGGAATGAGAAGGAATTCCAGGGCCTTCTGCCAGGAGCATCCTCCTCCTCCATCCCCAAATCCAGCCTGCCCTGCAGAGCTGCCCCTTGCAGCTGGAGGCTGGTGCAGGCAGGGAGAGCCTGGAGCGTGTCCTTGGGTGGGGGAAGCTGCAATTCCCAAATCCTGAGGAGAACAGGGCTGCCTGCAGGTGCCAGATCCAGCTGGGAATGTTTGCCAGCTCCTTCTGGCACCAGCAGTGCCTCTGCAGCTCGTTCTGCTGAGGAGCCTCCAGAGAGCCATGGACAGATTCCAGCTCTGACTGCAGCCCTGGCTCAGCCCTTCCCCTGCTCCCTGAGCTCCTGTCTGCCTGTCTCCCGGGAATTTGGGATCCTGTGCAGGGAATGGTGTGGGTTTAGAGCCTTTTCCTGGCTGCCAGCTCTGCCCAGGGTCACCTCACACTGCAGGGCTCTCCATGTCCCTGTGAACACTTCCCTGAAACATTTCCCCAAAATATTTCCCTAAAAACTTCCAAAAACACTTCCCCAAACATTTCTCCAAACACTTCCTTAAACATTTCCCTACACATTTCCCCAAACACTTTACTGACCTGGCTCCACATAAAAGGAATAAAAATGTGGATCTGGTCTCCCCTGTCACAGACACCTTTTATGAAAAATCCTTTCCTTAGGATTTTTCCTCCTGAGAAGCTGGGAACAAAATGTAAACAATGGTTATCTGCTGCTGTGGGATGCAACAGGTGCATCTGTGATTGGTCTCATGTGGTTGTTTCTAATTAATGGCCAATCACAGTCAGCTGGCTCAGACTCTCTGAGAGTCACAAGTTTTTGTTATCATTCTTTTTTTTGCTATTCTTAGCTAGCTTCCTGATGAAATCCTTTCTTCTATTCTTTTAGTATAGTTTTAATATAATATATATCATAAATTAATAAATCAAGGCTTCTGAAACATTGAGTCAGATCCTCATCTCTTCCCTCATCCTCAGACCCCTGTGAACACCGTCACAGTCTTCCCCTTCCACAGCCCCAAAACCCAAGCAATTCAGGGAACTCAATCTCCCAGCCACTTGCAGGGTTCTGAAGAGCCAAATTCCCACCTCTGCCCCAAAGCCATGAGGAGACTGGAGCTCATTTCGGACACCAAGTGGATTTTATTGTTTGAAATGCCAGGGAAACTCAGTCTCAGAAATGTGGGGATTTCTGCTGGTGCTGAACACCACCCTGGACATCCTTCCTTGTCCTACCCCGTCCAGTTGTGCCTGTGCCCCTGAGGCCGAGGAGCATCCCCTCCATGGCCACGGTGGGGGCAGGCCTGTGACCCTTTCAACATCGGCATGGGCTCCACGAGCCACCTCTGCTCCTTGCTTTGGGAGCCACTGCTGGGCCAGCCACCCTCCAGCCTGGAGAGATCATTCCTGGATGGGAGCAGGCTCTGCTCTCACAGCTGGTACTTCCTCAGCAGCTCGCTCTGCCACTGCCGCTTCTTGTTGGGAAAGGCAGCCGGGATCCTGATCCTGCGGAACTCCTCGATGCACTTGCCCAGCTCCGACTGCAGGGCCTGGCGCTCCTCGCTGCTGCCCGTGGTGGTGACAGTGGTGGCCCTGGTGGTGGCCGTGGTGGCTGTGGTGGTGGCAGTGGTGGTGGACATGGAGGTGGCTGTGGTGCTGGCTGTGGTGCTGGCTGTGGTGGTGGCAGTGATGGTGGCAGTGGCGGCCATGTTGGCCATGGTGGTGGCAGTGGCGGCCATGTTGGCCATGGTGGTGGCAGTGGCCGTTGTCATGGTGGCCTCCAGGCCGTTGTCCCTGAGCGCGGCCCGGTCACTGCCCCGCCGCTGCTTCAGCTCCTGCAGCCTCCCCAGGGAGCTGCCCAAGTCCAGGGTGCTGGGCCGGGCTGGGCTTTCCTCGGGGGCTCGAGGCCACGGCGGGGACCCGCTGGGGCCGGGCTGGTGTTCCCCGGGCTGGGCGGCCCTGCCGGGGCCGGGCTCGCTCCCCTCAGGCTCGGCGGCCCTGCCCGGGCTGAGCTTCTTCCTCTCAGGCTCGGCGGCCCTACCGCGGCCGGGCTCCTCGGATCCCGCGGCATTCCCGGGCTCAGGCGGCTCCTGCCTCCTCCCGGGGCTCTCCCTCGGCTCCGCAGCGTCCTTGGGGGCTGCGAGGGAAAGCAGAGAGGAGTGTGAGGAGCGAGACATGAGGGACCTGCTGGGAATTCTTCTAAAAATACACCCGGTGGCAGAGATACAAAACAAGCAATGAACTATTCCTATTTAAAATCCCCCACCCTCTACTTTGACCTCTGCACAGAAGCAGAAAATGTCAAGGGAGATCTTCTTTTTCCTTGAAGACTTTTGTAAGGACAGAGTTGGAATTTTCCCTCCCCTTTTCCTTCCTCTTATTTTTTCCCCCATTTTGACATTTGCTGAGCAGCTCCAGCTCTGCAGTTGCTGGAGGTGGAAGCAGGAATGTCATCTATCAGCGAGCAGAACCCTTGAAGGATGGATTTTCTTTGGCAAATCTCTCCAGGAAGTTATAGGAATGAATCTTTGCCCCAAATTCTTTGAGTGATGGGATGAAGCCTCCAAGCTGCTTTAATCATCTTATCTGTGAACCTGGGAGCTGCTTTTGGGAAACGTGGAGCTGAGGCTGGGGAATTTAAGCACCCAAATTCCCAGGAGGAGCCTCTGGCTGAGCTGGAGAATGAATTCAAATCCATCAGTTCCTCTCCAGCATCTCAGCTCCCAGAGCACCCCATGACTGTGGCTGCTTCAGGATAACATTTATTTTCCAAAGTTTTCCATTTTACATCCCATTATTCCTGTCTGAGGCACTGTTCAGGTCACCAGGCTGAGACCAAATCCAGGTTTCCAGGGAATGGCTCCTGAATATTCCTCCTATCCCACCAGCCTGATGTCCTTTGGGTGGTCTGGCAGGGCTGGTGCCAGGCTACAAACTCAGATCCCTGCAGTTTCCCTGCTCCTAATCTCAGAATCCTGGAATTATTTCCCTTGGAGGGGACCTTAACGACCACCCAGTGCCACCCCTGCCCTGGCAGGGACACCTCCCACTGTCCCAGGGTGTCCCAGTGCCCAGCCTGGCCTTGGGCACTGCCAGGGATCCAGGGGCAGCCCCAGCTGCTCTGGGCACCCTGTGCCAGGGCCTGCCCACCCTGCCAGGGAACAATTCCCAATTCCCAATATCCCATCCATCCCTGCCCTGTGGCAGTGGGAGCCATTCCCTGTGTCCTGTCCCTCCATCCTTGTCCCCAGTCCCTCCCCAGCTCTCCTGGAGCCCCTTCAGGCCCTGCCAGGGGCTCTGAGCTCTCCCTGGAGCTTCTCCTGTCCAGGTGAGCACCCCCAGCTCTCCCAGCCCGGCTCCAGAGGGGCTCAAGCCCTGCAGCAGCTCCGTGGTCTCCTCTTTCCTGTAGCTTTGAAAATTTCATTTTCCTCCTCTGTTTATCCTTCCTCACATTTGAGCCCCTCTGGCATTAAGGGGGGGTGACCCCTGGGTGAGCCAAGGACACCCCACAACCCTGAGTGTCCCTCCAGCTGCTGGCCTGGGAAAAGGAACCAGCCTGGTTGATCTGTCTGATCTTTTCTCCCACAGGTTTTCCTTCCCCGGTGCCTCTTGTGCTTTAGAGCTCCAATTAAATTCAGCAGCGACACTTCCGAGCAGCCCCGCGGAGCCGCTGGGATCCTGCTGGGGGCAATTACCGGCTCCTGCCGCGGCTCGGGGGGGAGCACACAGCCTGTCCCCACCCCGGGGGGAGCACACAGTGTCCCCACACTGTCCCCGCCCCGGGGGGAGCACACAGTGTCCCCACATTGTCCCCACACTGTCCCCACCCCGGGGGGAGCACACAGTGTCCCCACATTGTCCCCACACTGTCCCCACCCCGCAGCTCTGGGACAGAGTTTTGTTATTCCCGAGGCTGCAGCAGGGCCAGGGATGGGCAGCTGCTTTGCTGCTCTCCCACGCTGCCTCCATCCCCAGGGATGTTGGATGGGGGGCATGGATGGAGGGGAATAGGACGTTCCTGGGTGATCCCAAATGAGGGATCTTAAAATTCTCTCCAGCTTCTTAAACTTGGGTGATGTGGGCCAAAAAAAGAGGCATAGGAGTTTCCAAATGAGCTGGAAGAGCAGGTTGGGTTTGGGAAGTGTGGGGAGGGGGTACCAGGGTGCATCCAGAGCATCCCCAGGGTGTATCCTCACCATCCCAGCGCCCAATCCACACCAGCTGCTTCTGTGCCAGCAACTGGATCCTGTCAATCTCAGGGCTTGACTCTGCACAAATTGTTCTGGTTTATGGGATTAATCCAGCTGGGAAGAGCACTGGCAGCTTCCTGTGCAGCTGGGCCAATGTGCTCTGGTACCCAGCCCTGGCACAGTGCCCTAGCAGTGCCAGTGGTGCCAGCTGGATCCCCAGGGAATCCTGATCCATTGGCAGGAGGCACCAAGCTCAGGTGCAGAGAGTTGTTGGAGCCCCAAACTTGTGACACAGGCGGCAGAAAACCCAGCTTGACTCTCGCTGGGTTCTCCTTTTGTAATTCATTCCTGCTGTTGGAAAAGCTCAGCAAGAAGCTGGGAAAAAAAAAAAATTCCAAACAGCAAAAGGCACCTCCTGAAAGACCTTGGAGCCCTGGGAAGGAAGGGCCTTCCTGGGAAGGAAAATCTGGAATAATCCAGATTTTTTTCCATCACACAGGAGCTTCCAGGGGGAGGCAAGGTGGGGTCAGGGATTTCAGGGATTTTTCTGAGGGCTGGGGTTCCTTGGAGGGGGAGCTGCAGCTCCCTGGGCTATAGCAGAGCTGGGCACTGGTACCTGCTGGCGTTGGCTCCGTGTGTTCCAGGGATTGTCCACTCCCTGCAGTGTCCCGTGGTGGGCAGGAGCTCTGCTGCCCTGTTCCTCCCAGGTTCTCTGTGAGAAAAGGATTGGGAATTGCATAAATTATGGAGATGTGCTCACAAACATCACCCTGTGGGTATGGAGGAGCTCACAATTCCATCTTTTATAGGAATCTTGGTGGCCTGGAATGATGTGGGTTGGCAGGGACCTTAAAGCTCATCCAATTCCACCCCTGCCATGGCAGGGACACCTCCCACTGCCCCAGGCTGCTCCAAGCCCCAGTGTCCAGCCTGGCCTTGGGCACTGCCAGGGATCCAGGGGCAGCCCCAGCTGCTCAGGGAATGTGTGCCACTTTTACAGGGATGTTTGACTTTGCAGGATCTCGGTCCATGTAGGGATAATGTGATTGCAGGAAATGCCCTGGAGATCCTTCATCTAAATTAAATCAGTGTTTGCTGAGTGCTTGTGGATATCCACAGGCTGCAGGAACGGCTGGAATGTGGGAATGCCTCCAGCCTGGAATGGAGGCTGCATTGCCTCATCCCTGGCAGTGTCCCAGGCCGGGCTGGACGGGCCTGGAGCAGCCTGGGACAGTGGAAGGGGTCCCTGCCCATGGCAGGGGGGATTAGGTCACCTTTAAAGTCCCTTCCAACCCGAGCCAGTCTGGGATTCTGTTCCATGACTCCTGAGCATGGGATGCTGCACGATTCCGACCTTTTTAGCCTCTAAATCCGCGTGTCTGTCGGGACTGACAGATGGAGATCTAACTCCAGCCACCTTTTGTTATCCAGGATTTCAATCCCTTGGAGCTGGAACAAACCCGTCCAAGGGTTTTGTGCCTTTAATTCCCGGCCAGCTCCCGCCGGGATCTAAATCAGCCCTGGCCACTCCGCCCCCTGAGCGAGCCGATATCCATCAGCACCTAATTACTGTTCCCGTTCATCCCACGGCGCCTTTCATCTCCAATTCCTCCTGATTTTCCCGATTTCCTCCCTCCCTGGAGCTGGCAGGGCCCACACCCAAGAGCTGAGCAGTGGAGCAGTGTTTGGGGCTGGAATTTTGGCTGCCTTCATCACAGTTGATTCCTGCAATTCAATCCATCCCCTGTGCAGCTGTTCTTGCTTCCAAAACATTCCCTTTTTTGTTTTTTTTTGGGAGCTCTGCTGTCGGTTTTAGGCGATTTCCTGTGGATCTGTGCAGTCCAAGTATTTTTTTTCCTGCTTATTTTTGCCCATATATATAAAATAGACACATTCAGCAGTGGATATTCCCTGTCACTGATTAATTTAACATCTGCTTTAATCTGCTCCAGTTCTGGCATTCCCAGGAAAACAGAGAAAAAGAACAACAAATCCCCCCCTCCAAAGGTCTCCCAAATTCCCTCTCCAAGGGAAGGTGACCACACTGACTACAAGAAATTTTTAGAGGTGTATCTATAAAATTTACCTCCTCTTCAAAGTCCTAAATGCTGTCATGTCTAGAGGTGAACATTCTGAACTGGGCACCCTGCTTGGAGAAGCTGTGGCTGCCCCAGCCCTGGAAGTGTCCAAGGCCAGGTTGGATGGGGCTTGGAGCAGCCTGGGAGAGCATAAAGGTGGAACAGGATGAGTTTCAAGGTCCCTTCCAACCCAAACAATTCTGGGATCTGCAGATTCTCCCAATCCCCTCTCCAAAGGTCTCCCAGCTCTCACCGTCTTCTCCCCATGGGCAGAAGTTTTGCTTTTCCCAGAGCTGGGATGCTGCAGCTCCTTGCCCAATCCTTTGGGATAATGGATGGGATGAGCAGGAGGAGCTGTGGGGCTGCTCTGGAAGTGCAGCCAGCTGAGGGGAGTGAGGAACAGCAGCTGTCCCAGCCAGGCCTTTGTGTGGTTCCCTCACTTTTCCAGGGCAGCCATTCCAGCTTTTTGGCCGGGGTGGGAATTATGAGGGATTCAGACTCCAGAGGTCAAACCCCGGGGATGGGCAGAGCCTGGGCTGGTGGGAGCCAACAGAACCATCCTGCTCTCCATCAGCAAAACATCTGGCTGGGCTGGAGGCCTTGGTACCACGGGCAGCAAAAGCAGCTTTCCCTCCTTGCCAAGCAGGAGAAAAGCAAGGCACAACTTCCCAAGAATATTTCTGAGATTCACATTCTCTGAACCTCAGAGAGAGAAAAAACAATTCTTATCTCATTTACTGCTCCTGTGTTGTTCACAAGTAGAATGCATTGTAAAAGATTTTTTACCTTAAAAAATTAATAATTAAATAACTTATTAGTTAAATTAAATTATACTTAAAAATATTTAATTATTAAACTCTAGTGTGAGTGTTTTGATTCATTAGCCAATTCAATCCATGTGTGTGTGTGTCAGGATTGTCAGCTGACAGTCACAAATGCTGTGCAGTTAAAGGCAGCTGAGTGCTTAGCAAATTCAGTTTAAATGGAATATAATATAGAATAATATTGTATAATAAAGTAATTAATTAGCCTTCTGATAAGATGGAGTCAGATGCATCATTCTCTCCCCTGCATTTCCAATACCAAGCCAATTCCTTTGGATAACCCTTTATTCCCCAAAAAGTTTTTCCAGGCCTGGCACAGCTGCCCAGGGCAGGGGTGGAGTCCCCATTCCTGGAGGGATTTAAAATCCCTGGGGATGTGGCATTTGGGGACACTGGGTACTGCCACACTTGGAAATGGCTGGGCTATGGTGTTAGAGGTCTTTTCCCACAGAAATAATTCCATTATTCTAAGACCTGCCAATTTATTTGGATTGGTGATCCATAGTGTGGATGGCAAAGCTTTGCCAAGAATTCTTCCAAGAGGAGCAGCTCCTGGTGACCCTGAACTGTATCCGACCTGGAATTGCTGGTTCCCACCTGGAATTGCTGATCCTCACCTGGAATTGCTGTTCTCACCTGGAATTGCTGTTCCCACCTGGAATTGCTGATCCTCACCTGGAATTGCTGATCCCCACCTGGAATTGCTGTTCCCACCTGGAATTGCTGATCCTCACCTGGAATTGCTGGTTCCCACCTGGAATTGCTTTTTTCACCTGGAATTGCTGTTCCCACCTGGAATTGCTGGTCCCACCTGGAATTGCTGATCCTCACTTGGAATTGCTGATCCCACCTGGAATTGCTGGTTCCCACCTGGAATTGCTGATCCTCACCTGGAATTGCTGATCCCCACCTGGAATTGCTGATCCTCACCTGGAATTGCTGTTCTCACCTGGAAGTGCTGGTTCCCACCTGGAATTGCTGTTCTCACCTGGAAGTGCTGATCCTCACCTGGAATTGCTGATCCTCACCTGGAATTGCTGTTCTCACCTGGAAGTGCTGATCCCCACCTGGAATTGCTGTTCCCACCTGGAATTGCTGTTCTCACCTGGAATTGCTGATCCTCACCTGGAATTGCTGTTCTCACCTGGAATTGCTGATCCTCACCTGGAATTGCTGTTCTCACCTGGAAGTGCTGATCCCCACCTGGAATTGCTGTTCCCACCTGGAATTGCTGTTCTCACCTGGAAGTGCTTCTGCTGTGTCTCCCTTGATGTCCAGGATGGGCTCGGAGGAGGACATGGGTTTTTTGGGGTTCTGCTCTGGTTCTGAAGGCTCGGGAACGGGAAGGCTGAGCCAGGAGCTTCCTGAAAATCAACACCCAAAGGAGAAAATCTTAGAAGGGAAATGATGCACAGGGAATGTGGGAAGAGTGGTGGATGGGAATAGAACCCAAAGCACCTCCCAGAGCGCCATGCTGGGTTCCCAAGGTGAGGAATGATCAGGAAAACTCCCATTGCCTCCCAAACCCTTCTTAGAGTCATCTTGAGATTTGGGCAGTGCCTGTAACCACATCCCACATTTTCCACCAGGAATTGCTGTTCCTTACTTTGGTCTCACTCTCCTGCCTTTTCCCTAAACCTTTCTATCTCTGCCTTTCCATTTATTGCCTCATTTCCATGGATTTACAAACAGGGAGGAATGCAAAGTGTTTATCCTACACTGGGATTAGTGCTTCAGCTTTCCATCGTTTTCTTCCCCGACATTTCCACACAGACTCTTCCATTTGCCACCCAGCCTGGATGAGCCTTTGGATCCAGCTGCAGTTCCTGCCCCATCCAAGGGATTTGCCTCTCCATGGCTGAGCGTTGGAGCAGGATCATCCCATTGGCACAGAGAGCAGCAAATCCCTTGGGAGCTCCAGTTCCACAGCTCTTCCCACCAGGCACACAGGGAATCAGGGAATCATCACCCAGAAAGGTCCCCCAGGACACTTCCACTGTCCCAGGCTGCTCCAGCCTGGCCTCGGGCACTTCCACAGCTTCTCTGGGCACCTGTGCCAGGGCCTGCCCACCCTCCCAGCCAGGAATTCCTTCCCAAGATCCCACCTAACCTTGCTCTTCCAGAGGTGGATGAAGACTTTCACCAAGGCCACCCTGATTTGGGATAAAGGCAATCCTGCTCCACCTGGCCATGGGAGGCAGGGGATGGATCTGGGCGCTCCAGCTCCCAAAACTCCCAGAGCTGAGCAGGATTCTGTGTTCAGTGGTTGCCAGAATGCAGGACAGCAGGAATTTGCCCAGAGACAGCCTGGCCAAGCTGGACCCCCAGGATCCCTTATGATCCAGAAGAAGGTGCAGCCTCCAGGAGATGGCAGCAGGACCCCAGCACGCCCTGTGCCCATGGCCTCCCCCATTAATTGTGGTTCCTGAGACAATTCCTGGCATGTCCCAGGACCACCAGCTTCATCCAGAGGCTCTGTGGTCACCCCAGTGCAGCTGGAAATGTTCCATTCCTAATTCCAGTTAATATCCCAGAGTGACTGGTTTTGCACCCAGTTAAGCCCCAAAGTCCAGGAGGAGGGAATCTGAGCTGAGCTCCATTCCAGTGGGGCGTTCCCAAGCCTTTTGGGCAGAACAACACCTAGACAGGACACAGGACATGGCTTGGGATGGAATTCCTGGCATACAAGGGGAAGGGGAAAGATTTTCTGTGGAATAAGAGCAATGCTGAATTTCATTCATTTCATTCATTTCATTTGCACAGCTGAGCTTCTCCAGGTGCTCCCAAACATTCCAGCAGAGCTCCAGGGCTCTGGATTCCCTCTCCCACGTGCTGACCTGCAGCCTGTGCTTATTAAAGATTTAAAAGCCAAGCTGTCAGCGCTGCTCTGGGGATGGACTTTTCCTCTTATAGCTCTATCCCTCTAATTCTAATAGGATTGGGAGGAGGAGGCGGGGGCTGGAGCAGTGCCAGGAGCTGAGGGAGGGTTTGCTCCTTCCACAGGCTTTGCACACCTTGGTGGAGATTTCTGGGAGTTTGTTCCTCTTCCAGCACCTCCCGTTGGCTCTCTGGGATTTTGGGTTAATCCCTGGGAGAGTGGGAGCAGAGGAGCTGCTCTGTCCTGGTTTTCCCTCATCCCAGGGATAACAAAACCCCACCCTGTGCTCTGCTCCGCTGGAAAAGCTGCATTAATCCCATTTTATTTCAGATTTCAGATGGGCACTTGCTGCTTCCCAGGGTTTGGGAATATTTCAAATCCACCACTGGAAAGTGCTGGCTCAACTCCACTTCCAGCCTCAAGTCCACGTTGTCCTACAAACACCATGGCTTTGGGGACATTCCATGGATGTGGTGATGAGGTGGAAGCACCAAGGAGCCACCCAGCTCTGGGACCCTCAGGAGTCACAGCCACTGCTGAAACTCAAATGCTTGGGGTTCTTCCTTCCCCCAGTGCCAGGTTTCTCCCAGGACATTTTTTCCATGGATTTACCTGGAAGGCTGCAGTGCCTGGAGAGCTGCCTGGAGAGTTGGCCTCGCACAACAGGACCTGGGAACAAAGGAGAAGGTTTGGATGTGGATCCTGCTCCAAAATCATGGAGTTTTGCTCTTCCACATCCACACTGTCACTGGAGAGGGATGCAAGGAAAATGAGTGCTCTGGTTGTGTCCTATGAAAAATCATTCCCTGGGATTTTCCCCTTGGATGTGCCATGAGCCCAGCCAGGTTTTATTTTCCAAAATATCCAGGCTCCTCCCAACATTTCCTGCCTTTTGGAAGTTGAGAAACCCCTTAATCCATGGGGAAGTTCCGCAGTTCAACCCCATCCCAATTTCAGCAAGAGTTGCCCCTGCACCAGCAAAAACCAGGAGTTGTTGGAAAGGGAATTTTGATCCCAGATGTCCTGTAGGGCCAAAGCAATGTTCTGGTGCATCCCCTTCCCCAGATCAAGCCTGGGCACCAAAACAGCCCAAGGTTTTTCCCCTGGAGAAGAGAAGGAGCCACCCTCGTGCTCCTTGGAATCCTGAGGATTATTCCCTGCTCTCCATCCCGGAAATCCTCAGCTGTGAAATGAGACCAACAACCTGTTTTCTGCTCACAAGGATGAGGGGAAGTCTGGAGTCATTCCCAAATGATTTATTAATTCCATGGCTTTTGTTGGAAGCAAAGGGGGCTGGAATGAGGCAAATCTGCCTGGCTGGAGCTGGTTGCTATTGGAGTTTTTCCTGGAAACCCATTAACATAACGTGGGGAGGGAGGTGAAAATTGCCTTTAATACTGAAATATTGTTGGAAAGGGGGAAATTGGGATATTCCATGTGGGAGCTGAAAGAATAAACACTTTTTTTTACCCAAAAAAGGGATTTTCTGCACTGTTTTCAGCCCTTCCTGAAAAATTTGCACCTGGTTCTAATTAACCCTAAAGCTTCATTAATGATCAGTTTGGCACCAGCCATAATTAATCCCAAATGTGCATTTTTCCATGGAATAAAAGGTTTACCTGAGCACATTTGCAAATTCCATTTAGAAAATGTGGCTGTGTATTAATTAAACTGAAATCATAATTAAAAGCAGAATTAAAACCCTTCTAATAAACATGGGGGGGAAAAATCCTTTGGTTTTATGCTCAGTCCACAAATTTGTGGCTAATGGAGAGCAGTTATTCCATTTTCCTGAGGGCTCTTGGATACAGGCCATCCAAGAGGCTTTTAAGGAAAATCTGGAGCCAAGGGGGGATTGTTGAACTTCCAGCATGGATTAAAAGTTTATTAAGGGAGAGAAAAGGAGGGATGGAATCAAGAGTTTGCTCCCAATATATAAATAATGGAAAAATGGGATGTTCCCAAGAGGCCAGCTCGGGATGAAGGGCTTCTATTACCCAGGAAAGGGGGAAAAAGGAAACAGCCAAGAGGAAAATGGAATAACGGGGTGGTGGAGGTTGGTGGGAAAGGACCTTGGCATCAGCTCTGATGGAGAATCTTCCAGTGGGATGGACAGAATGACAAACAGGACACAGGAATGTGCCTTGGGAATGTCCCCTGGATGTCTCATAAACCTTGGTGGGGTTTAAGTCAACTTCAGAGACTCAGGAGAGAGCTGGGAACGTTCACCTGGGCAAGGGAAGGAACCAGGGAAAGCAGGGGCAAAGCCAGGAGGGCTTTTAACCTTGTTTGTTTTTGTGGAAGAATTAATCAGGAAATTGCAGCACTCCGGGCTTTAGGGTTGGAGTTAAATCCCTTTAAATCAGTGGCTCCAAGCTCCTCCTATTATTTAAATAATGACTGGGGATTTTTGTTTGATTTGATTTTGGTCTTCGGAATAAAAAGAGACAAAAGAAACCCCAGAAACAAAATAAACTAAGCAGAAGGAACTTCCCTGGATCAGCATGGAAGAGCTGCTCCGAGCACACCCGAGGTGCTCCAGCTGTTCCCAGCCCCCTCCAACGCTTTCATCCGAGATCCAATTAATTATCTGCAGCACACGGAACTGCTGAGCTCATCCACCAGCACCGGAGGTCGCAGTGACCACTCCGAGCCCCAGACACTGGATACTGGGAAGGAATTCCTGGCTGGGAGGGCGGGGAGGGGCTGGGATAGAATTCCCAGAGCAGCTGTGGCTGCCCCTGGATCCCTGGCAGTGCCCATGGCCAGGTTAGAGCAGCCTGGGACAGTGAGAGGTGTCCCTGCCATGGCAGGATTGGGATGGGATGGGGATGGAATGGGGATGGGATGGGCTTCAAGGTCTCTCCCAACCCAAAGCATTCCATAATTCCAGGCTGCTGCTGCTGCTGCAGGATCCAGGGGAACACGAGCAGGGCAGGTGGGACCAGCCCCAGCTGGAAGGGGCAGATCCCGGGGTGGGAAGGAGGGGATGGAGGAAGGTTCCTCTCCCAGGGGGAACCAGGTCCTCCCAGCCAACCTGGGAACAGAGCTGGGAGCAAACCTGAGAATAGAGCTGGGAAAAAACCCAGGAACAAACCTGGGGACGAACCTGGGAATGAACCTGGGAACAGAGCTGGGAATGAACACAGGAAAAGAGCTGGGAACAGAGCTGGGAATAGAGCTGGGAACAAACCTGGGAACAGAGCTGGGAATGAACACAGGAAAAGAGCTGGGAACAGAGCTGGGAATAGAGCTGGGAACAAACCTGGGAACGAACCTGGTAACAAACCTGGGAACAGACTCAGGAATGAACCTGGGAGCAAACCTGGGAACAGAGTTGGGAATGAACCCAGGAACAGAACTGGGAACAGAGCTGGGAAGAGACCTGGGAGCAAACTTGGGAGTAAACTTGGGAACAGAGCTGGGGACAAACCCAAGAATACACCTGGGAACAAACCTGGGAACAAGCACGGGAATAGACGTAGGAACAAACCCGGGAGCAAACCTGGGAAAAAACCTGGGAACAGACCCAGGAACAGACCTGGGAGCACGGGGAGGGTTCCCGGCCCTGCCGAGGCTCGGTGGCAGCAGCCAGGACAGTTTGTCCTTCATTTCCATGAAATGACACGGCTGGATGACCTCAGCTCCGCAGGGAGAGGAACCGCTCACGGTGGAGATCCCCGGTGCCAAACCTCATTCCTCATCCAAATACAAATGAATCCCATTGGAAGGAAGCAGCTGCGCTTTCCAGGGGCTGCGGTTTGCAGGGGCGGGGGGGATTAAAACCACTCCGAAATGTCAGGAATTGGGAGGAGTATTTAACATCAGCACCTTATGGCAGACCCTCAGTGCCTGCTCAGCTTTCCAGCCTGCTGGAAGCGCTTTCCTGGCCCTTTTTGCTGCCTTCGGGAATACCGGGAATCCTTCCAAACCCGGACCTGGAGATTTCAGTTCCCCTGGAGCCAAATTCCCGTTAAAGGCTGCGGCTCGGAGTTAATGGGATTTTTTGTGTTCCCCTGGAGGTTGTGTTAAATCCCCTCCAGGCCCGCAAAGGACAACAATAATTTGGGAATAAAATGGGAAACCTTGGCTGCGCCCTCGCTTCCCTCGGGTTTGGAGCTGCTCCATAGAGGCGCTGAAGTGACAGTGACAGGGATGAGGAGCTGGGAAAGCAGCTGGGCCTTTAAAAGGTGCAAGAGCTGCAGGAAAAATCGGGAATCCCAAACGTCAGGGAGGCTGTGCCTGCTCCAGAATCCCTGCTGGGATCCCTTGGAGCGATGGAAGCCCGTGGGGAACAGCCGGGTCCCCTCCCTGGATAGGGGATTTTTAGGGTGCCAGCTTTGCTGCTGCACTCCCAGACCCCAAGGGGATCCCGTGGGAGCAGAGGCATCCCGGATCCAGGGAAAAACCCCTTTCCTGGGAAGCATTTGGGGTCCGTGGCAGCGGAGAGGAGCAGGGGAAGCTTTGGTGGCGGGAGGTTGCGAAACAATTTCCTGTTTACTTCTCTCTTTTCTCGGTTAAATGCAGACTCCGCTCCTGAAATGTCACTTGTGTCCTGTCCCTGTCGCCTGTCATGCCTTTCCTTCGCCCCCAGACCCTGTAAACATTCCTGCTCAGGATCCCTGCCGCTGGAAAAGGCCGCTCCCGATGGGAGCTCCTCAATGGCATTTAATCCTCGGAGTTGATTAAAGCGCTCCATTAACAGCAAATTAGGGACTAATGGGAATGATGGCTGTGCTCGGGGAGTAATTCCCGGGAGAGGGAACGGCACCGAGCAGCTCTAATCCCTTGTTCTGCCGGAGAGGGGAAGGATTTGGGTTTATCCTGGGGTTTTTTGGTTGGAAGTCTCAGCTCCAAGGAACTGATGCCCAGGTGGGGCCAAGCAGTGAAATTCGGAGGGTATTTTTATCCTGCCTGGTTAAAAACAGCTGGAACGAGCTAGAAAATGTTGGGATAGTGGAGGGGTCCCTGCCCACGGACCTGGATCTGCTCCAAGGTCCTTTCCAGCCCAAACCATTCCATGATTCCAGGAAAATATTCCATGGTTCTCTCAGTGCTTGGGGGTCCAGGTGTGGGCAGGAAGAGCAGAGCAAGGATTTCCCCACATCCCAGAGGGGAGGGAACTCCTGGAATATCCTTTCCATGGCCCCCAGCCCAGCTCTGCTCTCCAGAACAGCCCAACAAGGACCTCAAAGGGCTCATTTCCTGGAGAAACTGAGGCAGGGCAGGCTGGGCGAGGCACAAGCCCCACTTTGAGGTTGTTTTGTTGTCCCTTTGGGTTCTCCAGGTCCCCAAAGCTTCCTGTGCCCTCATCTGACCCCAATAAACACTCCCTGTTCTGGCCAATCCCACAGCACAAGGCTGGAAAACTTGATTTTCCCTTTTTTTTTTTTTTTTCCCAATTTCCTTTATTTATTCTTTTCATCTTTGTGTCTTAAACATTTGGGCTTTGTTTGGGTTTTCGGGGCTGGGCCCTCCCTAGTCCTGGAAAGGGCCCCAAACCAAAGCCAAACAAACCTTGATCCTGAAGGGCTGGACTGGATGAGTCCTGGAATATTCCAGTTTGGAATATTCCAGTTTGGAATATTCCATGGTTCTAACTGAATGGGAACTCAAAAGTTGAATTTTGAGGGGAAAAATCTGATTTTTCAGGCCGTTTTCCTTGTGAAATGGCCCCAAAATCTGCAGCCCCTCATGCCTGCTCCTGCTGGGAAGGGGCTGTTGTTCCCTGGAGGAATATTCCAGGGATTTCATGTCCAGGGAACAAACTGCTCCCACAGGGATCCTTGGGATGATGGCACAGGACCATGACAAGGCTCCATCTCGCTCCAAAATTCCAGATCATGGAACCCCAGACTGGTTTGTGTGGGAAGGGACCTTAAATTTATTCCTGGTAGGAGTTTTTAGGGGTGTGGGGGTGAAGGAAGGATTCATCCTTTAAGGATGCTGGTGGATTTATCCCACTGGGATTTATCCTGGAGGGGGGAAGGAAGGGACAGCAAACATTTGGGATGCAGAGGGTGTGCTTTGGCTCCAGAGTGATTTATCTGGAATCTGGTTTGTGTTATTTGCAGGGACATCTTTCCCTCAGATCCTGTCCAGCCCTCCTGGAGCAGGGGGGGATAATTCCCAGCCATCCATCGCCTGGAATGAAGGAAAACATTTTGGACTGCCAGAGCCTTTGAAGGAAACCACCTGGACACCCCCAGGCCCAGCCTGCTTAAGCTCAGCACAAACTGTCAGTGCAGGTTGAAGAGATTTATTTGGCAAATTCTCCAGCACATCCAAAAGCTCCCAAAATCTCCAAGGGACCCAAACACTCGTCTGCCTTCCCCCTGCTGCTCCCCACAGCCCTGGGAGGAGGCCCAGAGGTCTCTCTGTGGCCAGAACTCAGCATCTGCAGCTGCTAAACCCAGCCCAAAGCCTTGTTTGGTTAAACCCCTCCTAACAAAGCACTCAGGCTGCAGTTTCTGCGCCAGGAATTGGAAATTCCCTCACTCTCTGGTGATTTTCCTCAGGGCTGGATGCCCATGTTGTTAAAGGGAGGTTTGGGGGTTTATTTTTAATAAGATTTTGGAGGGAGCTTGGAGCAGCCTGGGATGGTGGGAGCTGTTCCTGTTTTTGGCAGGGGTGGGACTGGACTGGATGAGCTTAAAGGTCCTTTCCAAGCCAAACCATTCCCTGGTTAGCTGAGAGAGGAGGAGGCTGGTTCCAGCTTCCAGCTGCTTCTCCCCTCTCCTCCACCACCAAATCCTTTCTATTTCAACATCCCATCAAATCCCTTGGGTTTTTGTGGCAGGATGGGATTTCAGGACTGGGAATGGGATTTTTGTGTCCCTCAGAGGAGCCTCCTTGTCCTTGTCCCCATCCCATGGGACTGAGCTGCTCCATGGGGTGGGGAGAGCTCAGCTTTGGGACTCCTCTGCCCCCAGAGGTGCCCCTGGAGCGGGGCTGGAGCCAGGCCGAGGACACAAAGCACAAAGTGTTTCCAGATGTTCTCCAGGGCTGGCAGAAGGGATCTGGCTTTTCCTTAAGCTCAGTTTTTGTGAGGAGCAACCGGCAATTTGTGGGCAGGTGCCTGCCTGGCAGGGCAGAGCCAGCCCCAGCTCCTGCTCTGTCCAGGGGCTTTATTTTGGGATGAGGCTTCTCCAGGAAGCTGGAAATGAGGGATTGGGTTGTGCTGCCCCTGGGGAAGTGCCCTGGGGAATGTTCTTTGAGGGAACATTCCTGGGTGTGTGTGGGCAGAGACCCACAGGGATCTGCTGCCTGGACACCCCTTGGGACCTCATTGCCTTAAAACCCATCCCAAAGCCATCCCAAACCTGTCCCAAAGCCATCCCAAAGCCACCCCAGCCCTCAGCTCTCGCTCCCAGCAGGATGAAGAAGCTGCTGAGTCCTCAGGGCAGGGCAGATTTCAGCAATCCCAGGGATCCCTGCCGGCCCTGGTGTTCCCAGACAAGGTGGATAATCCCCCCTGGAAGGTGCCAGCCCCCCCTGCTCCAGCTGTGCTCTGCCCCTCGGGGTGCCAGCATTCCCAGGCATGAGCTGGGCCATCCCAAACCTCTGCCCAGCCCTGGAAATGCAGTGAAGGGGAGGATATTGGGATGGAGCTGCTGGAAAAGAGCAGGATGCGCCCCCAGCAGCACCTGGAGCTTGGCTTGCACTGCAGGAAGCCGAGGAGCAGGGTCCTGTCCTCTTGGAGGGAAGGGAAAACCAGCCCCAAATCCAAAGGCAGCAGGGAAGGAAGGAGCTGGACAAGGCTGGATTTTCCCTGGGGATGTGGGAGGTGCTCGGGGCAGCACAAAGACAGGACAAGCAGAGCAGCTCTGGGTGGTTGGGACAAGCCCAAGGGATGGCCCAGCAGGAGCCTGGGGTCTGGGGATCACAGAAATATGGGAATATTCCCAGGAAAACCAGGCAGCATCAGGGAATTGGTTCTCCACTGTCTCCCTGAGAGCTCCCAGCTCACTCCAGCCATTCCCTGCCTGGCTCTTCCCAGCTTGCCAGGATTGTTCAGAGGAGGAGACCTCCCTGAGATGCTTTTCCATGCCACCATTTCCCTGCAAGTTTGATCTTATTTGATCCAAGATCTTTCCTGGGGATCAACGAGCCAGGTTTTTCTCCCAGCCATGCCAAGGACACTTTTCTTGTAAATAAATACGTGCAAGGAAAAGAAACAACCCCAAATTGGGTGCATTTTTGTGGAGATGGATCTCAACAAAAGGGTTTTTTCATCAAGTCTCAGTTTCCAGGAAAACCATCGGGTTCTGGAAGGATTCAGGAATAACTCCTGCTCGTGTTTCCTGTGGGGGATCAGCCCTGATCCCAGAACCTGCCACATCAAAACTCCCGGAATGGTGACTGCCATTCTGGTTTCTCCCTCAGGCAAAAATTCCTCCTCCCAGGAGATCAATTTTTCAGCCCAGTTCCAGTGGGGAAAAACATCAAAAGAGCCCCATTTCCCACAAGGCAGCAATTTTCTTTTCCCAATCCTACTTAGGAGAATCTCGAGTTCAAAAAGATAAAGCAAATATGGAACGCAGGTCCCCTCCCCCTTTATTTAAAGGTTTTCTTTGTGTGCACACAGAGCTCAAGTTCCTTTTTCTTGCCTTTTTAAAAGCCTGCTGTCATTTCCTCTTCCAGAGGTTGTTGGAATGAGGAACAGGACCATGAAAAATGTCAAAATACCGTTTTTGCCTTCCCCTTCTTCAGGAGAGAGGGAGAAGAACCTGGTTTGAAACTTCTGCTGGCCCCAGAGCCCTCCTTCCTCTCCAGGAAGGAGCTGCAAACCTTCCTCCCACATGGATCCCAAGCTGGAATAGCCCCTTGGATGCTCTCCAGCCTGGGAGGAGATCCTGCAGCTCCAGGAGCTTCACAGGGGCTGGGGTGGTGCTGGGAGCAGGGATGGAGGGTGGGAACAGGGACAGATGATGGGGACAGGGATGGAGGGTGCAGGATGAGGAATGGAGGGTGGAGGAGCAGGGAGGGAGGGTGGGAACAGGGATGGAGGGTGGAGGAGCAGGAATGGGTGTCAGGAGCAGGGATTGAGTGTAGGAACAGAGATGGAAGATGCAGGAGCAGGAATGGAGGGTGGAGGAGCAGAAATGGAGGGTGGGTGCCGGGATGGATGATGGGTGCCTTGGGTGGATGGTGGATGTCAGGAATGGGTGGTGAGTGCCCTGAAGGGGTGGCAGAGAACCAGAGGACAGCAGAGGCAGCATCAGGGACATCAGGGTCACCTCCCCTGCAGGCTGAGACCGTGTGCCAGAGCTGGGGCTGGGCCTCACCCAGGGTGATGTGCTGCCCTGGGGTCCTGCCCAGCAGGCACAGGAGGGGCAGAGCAGGGCACAGAGGCTCCCATAACTTTGTGTTCCTTCCTTCCTTCTCCTGTTGGAGCCCCCCACCAAACCTCCCCTGTGCTGTGCCAGCTGGGCATGGGGGCACACGGCCACTCCGGGCTGTCCCTTTATTCCTCATTGCCTAATAGGGGAGACCAGCAGCAGCTCCAGCCCCAGGAGGGCCTGGAGAGCTGGGATTGGAGACACCTCATGGGGGATCACCCAAATGGCCAAAATTCTCTTTGCTGGGTGAAGCAGTGGCCACCACCGGAGCATTCCAGCCTCATCCCCGTGATTCCCATTGTGCTCCCAGGAAAAAATGAAGGGACTTTTTGTCTGACAAGGCTCCAAGGAGCTTGAGAGCTGTATAAGCATTTTACACCCCCGAGCACATCAAACCTTCCCCGCTCCCTCCCACCTCCCTCACAGAACACCTGCCCCTCCCACCCTCCCCAAAATCCCCCCCAAATCCCTCCCGAGCACCCCGGAGCCGCGGCGATGTCTGAGCTCAGAGCTGCGAGCACAGGGGGAGCCTCTCCCCTTGCCAGGCGCTGCCAGCCTCAGGCTAAGCTGCTTACAGGGCTCCTGCCAATCCAGCCGTGCTGCCAGGCTGCCACTTCCCCACCCCCTCCCCGGCTCTGCTTCCCACCTTTCCCATGTCTTTATCCCAAGGATTCCTCTCCGAGCACCCAGTGAGTGCAGCAGGGTCCTGTGGAGCTGCACAGGACACAGAGCCCAGTCCAGTGTCCAAGCTGCAGGAATGCCAGCCCAGAGCAGTGTCCAGTGTGTCCCACCCCTCCCACCCAGCCCACGTCCACAGCAGTGTCCGAGTCCACACATCCAGGGAGGGTTGGGAGCGACTGCAGAGGTCACGGAGAGGGAGGAAGGTTGGTGGTCAGCAGCTGCTACAAGGAAGAGCCGGACAGGTTCAACATGGAGCAAGGAGGAGGGAAAAAACCCAAGAACCAACTGAAAAGGAGGCAAAGGGAGGACGCCGGGATTCGGGGATGGATCGATCTCTACCTTCTAGGCCACAGCCAGCACGGGACGGGGAAGGGACAGTCAGCAGCTGGTTGGCGGAGGGTTGGTTTTGTGTCACTCACGATAGAAAACATATTCGGTGTAGGAGGTCCAGATCCTGTCGTCCGTCTGCTCATGGGCGAAGGCACAGGTGCCCGTGGAGTTGCAGGCCACCATGTGGAAGCCGGCATCGGCCAGTTTGTCAAAGGCTTGCTCCAGGAAGGTGAATTTGAGGTAGTACCTGGACGTATACCTCTCCGGGGGCCTGTCCGGGTCCCTGCTCTCGTTCAAGGTGTCCCCAAAGACCTCCTTGGCCAGCGAGGTCTTGCCGCACACCATGATCCGGGCCACCCTGCGGAACTTGGCGTCCGTCTGGCTGTCCCTGCCCAGCGTGTAGGAGCCGCGGTAGCCGATGGTGATGAACCCTGCCCTGCGGCCCTCGGTGCCCGCGCTGGGCAGAGCGGTGGCAGCGGCCGAGCCCAGGCTGCGCGCGGCCTCCGCACCCGGGGACGGCTCCTCGGGGTCGCTCTGGCACGGATCGTCCCCCAGCGAGTTCTGCTCGCTGAGCTTGGGCACCAGCAGCTTCGCCAGCTCGGGCAGCATGAAGTACTCGGCCTCGCGCTGCAGGCGGCCGCGCTCCGGGAAGTGCTCGGGCAGCACCAGCTGCTGGTCCCTCATGTAATCCAGGATGTAGCGGAACAGGAACCCGTCCCGGTCCACGAAGAAGCGGCCCTTGCTGTCGCGGGCCAGCGAGCGCGTGCTCTGCTGCGTGAACATCTGCCAGAGGCGCGAGCCGGGCACGCTGAGCAGCGTGGGCAGCCGGGTGATGTACACCTGCCCGCCCACGTTCAGCTCGATGATCTCGGGGAAGGGGCTGCTGTCCTCGCCGCCTTTGGCACAGCTCGCGGGCTCTGCCAGGGCCATGGTGAGCTCCCGCTGCTCCCTCCTGCAGCACAAACCATCAAAACTGTGTCAGAACTGCCAGTAAACACAGCACACAGCCCTGATCCCGGCTGGCTGCAGGGCATCCCAAGCCATTGCCCCAGTCCCAGGTGATTGGAAACGATCCCAAGCCAGATCACACATGGAATCATAGAATTGTTTAGACTGGAAAAGCTCTCTAAGATCATGGAGTCCAACCCGGCACTGCCAAGCCACCGCTAAATGCCTGGTTTGGGTCAGCAGGCAGGGCAGGACCGGATCCTTGTCTCTCCAGGAGTCTGGAAGTCATCTCCCCCAATCCCTGGCTCCTGGAACAAGCAGCATTATCCACAGCCACCTCCCCTACCGTAGCGCACTGCCCGTGCCGTCTCCACCTGAGCTCTCCAGGCAGCAGAGGGGCTCGGCCTCTGCCCAGGAAGGTGCAGGGACGTGGGGCTGCTGTCCACAACAGGAAAGGCACGGCTGTCACACCCTGGGGACCCGCCAGCCCCGCATCCTGCAGCTGCCGAGGGAGGAGTTTCCGTGCAGGGGCCCCGCAGAGCCGGGGCTGGAGGGGCTGTGGGGCCACACAGGGAACAGCCCGGAGGTGCTGGGGAACAGCAGCACCAGCTCCCTGAAGGACAGAGGGACAGAGGGACAGAGCCTTTGGCACTCCTGCTCTGTCCTTGCTCCTGGAAAGTGCTCAGCACGGACTCGCAGCCAAGCTGGGAGATGGCAGAACCTCTCCAAGGGGCTGGGACCAAGACAAATCCTGGGCTGCTGCTACAGCAATTGCTCCGTGGCAGATGCCACGGATTTGTACATTTTCCAAAGGCAAGCCGGTTCTTGGATGTCTCTTGACACTGCAAATCAGCAGCTTACATAAACCTGGCTCAGCAGCCGGAGCCTGGATCCATGCCGTGCTCTGTGCAGGCATTTGGGAGAGCACGGAGGGAAGAGGTTCCCTGAGCTGACCTCCAGCTCTGCCCCCTCCCTGGGTGATCTCAGGGCTGCCCTGGGTCTGCTCGGAGGTTGGGACCTCCCAGGACCGGTCCCACACCCAAGGAACAGCCCAAGGGCTCGCCCCGTCCCCATGTCCTGCCGCAAAGATTCCCAGGAGCTGCTCCCAAGGATCCCAACACAAATTCTGGAGCAACTAAAGGACAAAGACAGAACTCTGTGGGCGCTTTCGGGTATGGGGGCAGAGCTGAGCCCGCTTTCCACTGCTCCTCCCGGCTCACAGGGAGAATCGTCTTTGAGCAAGGAGTGACTTGGGCAAGGAGGAGACGGAAGGATGGAAAGAGGATCAGCGCGGTCCCGGCTTCCCGGTCCCCTCCCGCAGTGCCTCTGGCTCCCTTTCCCTGGCCATTCCATGCCCACGGCACAGCCCAGCGGGCAGCAGCCGCCCGTGCCCGGAGCTCGCATCCCTTTGTCAGGCTGGGGGGCTGCCCATGGTGGGCTGGGGGCTCGGGGGGCGCGGGCAGAGCGGCCCCGCTGTCCCCTCTGCCCGCCCCAGGCGCGGACCCGGCGGTGACAGCGGCGGGGACTGAGCGGGGACAGCGGCGGGGACAGCGGCGGGGACAGCCCGGCTCAGCCCCGCTCAGCCCCGCAGCCGTCCCGGCGCTCCCCGGCCGCGGGACCCCGACGCCGCCGCCCCCGTTACCTCGGCAGGGCGGCCCGGCCGCTCCGCTGCGCTCCCGCCGTGCGCTCCGGCCGCGCCGCTCCCCGCGCTCCTCTCCGCCCGCCCGGCCCCGGCCCCGCCGCTTTATGGCCGGGGAGGCGGCGAGCGCCGTCCCCCGCTGTCCCCGGGACCGCCTTCCCCCGCCTGCCTCCGCCTCCATCCGACCAGCCCCCACCGTCCCCGCGTCCCCTGAGAGCGCATCCCGCTCCCGTGTGAGCCCATCCCGCTCCCGCATCCCCTGTGAGCCCATCCCGCTCCTGTGTGAGCCCATCCCGCTCCCGTGTGAGCCCATCCCGTTCCCGCATCCCCTGTGAGCCCATCCCGCTCCCGTGTGAGCCCATCCCGCTCCCGTGTGAGCACATCCCGTTCCTGCATCCCCTGTGAGCCCATCCCGCTCCTGTGTGAGCCCATCCCGCTCCCGTGTGAGCACATCCCGCTCCCGCATCCCCTGTGAGCCCATCCCACTCCCGTGTGAGCACATCCCGTTCCTGCATCCCCTGTGAGCACATCCCGCATCCTCTGAGAGCGCATCCCGCTCCCCTGTGAGCCCGTTCCGCTCCCGTGTGAGCCCATCCCGCTCCCGTGTGAGCACATCCCGCTCCTGCATCCCCTGAGAGCGCATCCCGCTCCCGTGTGAGCCCATCCCACTCCCGCATCCCCTGTGAGCACATCCCGTTCTCCTGTGAGCCCTCCCTCTCCCCTGTGAGCCCATCCCGCTCCCGCATCCCCTGTGAGCACATCCCTCTCCCCTGTGAGCACATCCCTCTCCCCTGTGAGCCCATCCCGCTCCCGCATCCCCCCATCATCCCCCGTCCCCGCATCCTCCCCGCTCTGGTACCGGGCGGGACTGACTGGGGAATTCCAGAGGCGCTCTCGCCATCGCCTGGGAATGCAGCAGGGATTGTGAAAAAGGAGGGAGAGGGACGCGGCCAGATGGTGCCAGGGCAAGGGGAACAGTTTTAAACTAAAAGAATGGGGATTTAGGTGGGATATTGGGAAGAAATTCCCCCCTGTGAGGGTGGGCAGGCCCTGGCACAGGGTGCCCAGAGAAGTTGTAGCTGCCCCTGGATCCCTGGGAATGTCCAAGGCCAGGCTGGACACTGGGGCTTGGAGCAATCTGGGATAGTGGAAGGTGTCCCTGCCCATGGCAGGGGGTGGAACTGGATGAGCTTTAAGGTTCCTTCCAACACAAACCATTCAATGATTCCATAATTCCAAACCCAGCCAGCAAAAACCTTACAGCAGCCAAACTCTTGCTACTCCTTGGATGATTTTATATTGTTGAGCTGGAGGGACTGAAATCCCCTTTCCCAAGGTAGGAATGACACAGTGGGATCAGAAGGAGCTTAGGCTGCTGTGGCAGCCTCTTTGTCCAGGCTGGAAAAACCAAGCAAGGAAAGAGTATCCAGCTCTTTTTAATTTACTGGAAAATTCTGGCTTTATGTAAATCCAGGAAAATATGACAACTCCAAACAACATCCCAATATTTACATGTTTCCTGGAAGTCCTATGAAGCTTAAATCCCAACGTTCTTTGACAGCAGAGCTGACCTGAGTTCATCCATGAATTTTTGTCCCTGTTAAATTTTGTAAGAGCAGAAGATGTGATTTTTTCTTCACCTACAAATCAAATCCCTGAGTCTGGGCACTCACATCCAAGAAATTTTTCTGTTTGGGTCTCTCCTTGTTGTTTTCTTGTATACCAGGAATGTTTGATTATTTTCCCATAAATTGCAGACACTGTGTCCCGTAGATATTTTGTGGGATGCATTTATAGATGGGGGAGAGTTATAAACCAGACCAATTTGTAGGATGGATGGATGGATGGATGGAGGGATGGATGGATGGATGGATGGATGGATGGATGGATGGATGGATGGATGATGGACGGACGGACGGACGGATGGATGGATGATGGATGGATGGATGGATGGATGGATGGATGGATGACGGAGATTTGCTCAAAAGGTACTTGAAGCATTTTTTAAATTGGCCTGGAGGAAAATTTACCCACCATGGGCCTGTTTAATTTTTGGGATCGAGATGAAATCCAGAATGGCTTTATCCCACTTTTCTGGAGGTCTGATCCAATGTAACTGCAAGTTCATCAAAGAGTTCCCAGGGAATTTTCAGCTCTCCTGGCTCACAGCTCCCTGTCTCGGGGAGATGCTGTGACCCCAGCCATGGTTACTGCTCCAGCCCTGTGCCTCCACCCTGGGCAGCTGTGCCACGGCTTGGCAATGAAGAAATCTTTCCTAAAATCAAATTTAAACTGATTTATTCTGGAGGCTGTGCTGGGAGAGTCAGGATGGAAGCTCAGGACAGGCCCAGTGACAGGAGCAACAATGGCACTTCCCATTATTTTTTCCGTTTCCCTTCCCCTTTCCCCAGCTGCCTCTGTGCTTTTTCCTCACATGCCTGAGGCTCATGGGTGGCAAAAATTGCACCCAAATTGGTGCAAATATTCCCATGAACTGATGAGGAAATCATGGACACCATCCAGGCCAATGCTGATGTGTCCAGAGGCAACTGGGAATG
The DNA here is from genome assembly GCF_027887145.1 of Ammospiza caudacuta. NCBI lineage: Eukaryota > Metazoa > Chordata > Aves > Passeriformes > Passerellidae > Ammospiza > Ammospiza caudacuta. Next base: position 1,572,905 of record NC_080606.1, on the reverse strand, counting down.
GGATCTCCAGGGAAGGGGAAGATGTTTGGCACCATGGGAGTGACCAGGGGGCCTGGAAACTCAGGAGAAGCTGCCAGGAGGTTTCATAAAGCAGCTTTTACAAGTTCTTCCAAGAAAAGTGGAGCAGGAATTTGGGTCCCTCTCTGCCTTCTGAAGACTTTTATCAGCCACAAGAGTGGCAGAATATCCATCCCCATCCCAAGAGAAGGCAGGGAAGGGTTTATTGAGGGTTCATTTGTGTCCACTCTGGGATTCCACAGTGATTGCAAGGAAGGCCCTGGAGTCACTTCCTGGCTGCTATTCCCATGTTTTCCAAGCTTGGACACAAATCCCTTCACCCCACAGTGCCTCATCCTCCTTATCCCCCTCCAGAGAGTCCTGCCTGCTCCTCAGCACTGCTAAAATCCCCTTGTGCTGCCCCAGAACTCCTCAAAAGCTCCTGATATTTGCATTTTAAAGGACTGAGGAGTGTAAACTGGAAGTGAGACACAAATGTTTCCATTGTCTGATTTTCCTTGGCTAAAAAAGTCCAAAATCCAATAAATTGATTGTGAGCCATGCTGGGATCAGGGTCCCATGACCCTCCACGTTGCAAGGATGCTGTTCCATAGCCCTGATGCTGCTCCATTCATTCCTTGTCCAGAGATAACAAAGGGAATTGCCTGTGGAAGCAGGAATATTTACCAGAGGAAAAAACCCCTAATTCATGGTGCAGAAGGGTCCCCACAGAGGTTCAGATTCCTCAGTGCCACAGCCGTGATTCACGAGCCAGGGCTGGAGACAGGAATCTTTCATCCTTAAACAAAGTGGAGCTAAAAAGTCCTAAAAAGGCAACAGAATCCCTGAGTGCCAGACTCCTGTGGGGCACGGAATTATTTTTAGGACATTTGGGGCACTGCAGTATTTTTATAGGTTTGGGGCACTGAATAATTTTAAAGACATTTGGGGCACTGAATTATTTTTAATCCTTTCAGGGTCTTCTGGCGGCACGTCCATCAGTGGGAAAATCCCCCTTGGCAGCATCCCTGCTCCTCCTGGTGCTCCCAGCTCTGTCTTCCTCTTCCCCATCCTCATTCCCTTCATCCTCTCCCCGTGCAGGGTTTTCCTCTCTGGGTTAATTAAAACCCCACTGTGGGGTTTGGGGTGAGAAGAGCTCAGGCCTGAGGGAGAAACTCAGCCTTAAATCACAGGGCCCATGCAGGCTCCCAGATTCTCAAAATTGTGCAGGAAACTCCCCCCAGCATCCCCAAACTCCGTACTTTTGTCTTTCCCTCCTCCTGGAGCCGCCAGCTCTGACAGAGGCAATAGAGGCGACAGAGGTGACAGAAGTGACAGAGGTGACAATGGTGACAGAGGTGACAGAGGTGACAGACGTGACAGAGGTGACAGAGGTGACAGTAGCGACGTTCCTGGTGTGGCTGTGCCCAAGCCACCCCAGTGCCTCCCTGCTCCTCCATGGACCTCCTGGAAGCTGCAGCTGCTGCAGCTACAGGACATTTCTACATTTCTACATTTCTACATTTCTACATTTCTACATTTCTACATTTCTACATTTCTACATTTCTACATTTCTACATTTCTACATTTCTATCTACTGATGAGGATCTTACTCTTCTAGTATATTAATTACAATCGACTTCCAATCCTTAGGATCTGGTTTAAATCCAGAGAAGAGTAATAAACATAATCTTATTCATACTAGCCCTATCACTGACTCTAAGCGTCCTCCTAACTGCACCAAACTTTTGACTCGCCCAAATAACCCCCGACTCATAGAAACTATCCCCATACGAATGCAGATTCGACCCCCTAGGATCTGCTCGACTCCCCTTCTCAATCTGCCTCTTCCTAGCTGCTCTACAAAGGGTTAATCTGCTCCTGCCCGGAGCTCAGGTGCTCGGCAGCCCCGGGGAGCAGCGGCCATCCCCGCTGGCCCCGGCGGGACGGGGCTCCTTCAATAATTCAATAAATTCAATAATTCACGGGCCCGTCTGGTCTGGCGGCTCTCAGCAGCGGCTGCCACCCCGCCCCGCGGTTGTGGCGGCTCTTTGGTGACAGATCGGCTTGGACAGGGCAGGAAAAAGGCTCTGCTCAGCTTTAAGTGGCTCCTCATTAGGGGAGCTCAGCACAGGGAGGTGAGGGCAGGGCTGGGAACTCCTCCCGACAGAGCCGGGGCTTGGGGCATCACTACAGGAGGGTTTTCTGCTGTGCTCTGATGGGACCAGAATTGTCACCACGAGGGTGATGGAAATGCTGTGTCAGAGACCTGCTTCCATCCTGGATTTGCTGAAAGAAACAAAGGAGAGTCCATCCATCCCATCCCATCCCATTGATCCCATCCCATTGATCCCATCCCATCCCATCCCATCCCATCCCATCCCATCCCATCCCATCCCATCCCATCCCATCCCATCCCATCCCATCCCATCCCACCTCATCCCTGGATGGACACTTTGGAACTGCTCGTCCCTAAGGCAGAGATGTCTCACTCAGACCTTTCCTTGTGGACTTTCCAAGCTGGGCAAATAAAATCCTGATTAAGGAGCACAGACACCTCTGGGTTTCAGGCCAGAGCTGCCAGCTGGAGCAGGGTTGGGAATATATTTGAGCCTCAGAGGGGAAGGGGTGAGGAATGGCCTGGCCAGAGCAGGAGCAGCTCCTGAAGAGCAGCACGGAGCCAGAGGAACAAGGGACACCAAGGCCTCCCAGTTTCTCCAGTTTCTCTGCCTTGCACTCCCTGCCAGCATTCTGGAGGACTTTTCCCTCCAAGGGAATTCTCCAGGCTGAATTCTGCTCCCAGAACAGGAGAACCCAGTGAGTCCAGCCTTTTCCTGAAGCAGGTCCTGTGGCCTTTGCCTTCTCACTCCCCTACGGGTGCTTGAGTCCTCTGCAGGGTCCAGGGGAAGCTCCAGCAAACAAAAATTAATGGGTAAAAAAAACCAAACCAAACCAAAACAAAAACTTGTTAAAAGCCCACGGGATTTCTGGGATGTGGATCATCCCCACGGTGAGCTGGGAACAACCTGGGCCTCCAAACTCCCCCCAAACACTGGATTTCCACGCACAGAGGATTTATTTCGGTGCTGTTCAGAAAGGCCCAGCTGAGATGGGATAAGGAGAAGGGAGGAGGTGGCAGGTGGGTGACAGGAGGGGCCTGGGGGGGCCCGGGGCAGACAGTCTGTTCCTCAGGCTCTGCCAAGGCCCTGCCCTGGCATGCAGGTGCCAGCTGGCTGCCAGGGCCAGCCTGGAATGCTGCAGGGACAGGGAACAGGGACAGGGGGATCCGTCTGGGCAGGAAGGAACCCCTGAGAGCAAACCCAGCTGTGCCCTCCCCTGTCTCCTGCAGCTGGGAGGGATTCAGTCCCACACATCTCCAGCTTTCCTGGCTTGGCCCAGACTCAGGAGAGTGCTGAGATCCTTCTCCTCTCCACTCATTTCCTCCCAGGAAGGGCTGCCCAGCACTGGGAAAGTCACCAGGGCAGTGCTGGAGTCCCATCCCTGGAGGGATGTAAAGGCCCTGTGGATGTGGCACTTGGGGACGTGGCTCAGAGCTGGAGCAATGGCTGGGTTTGATGGTCCCAGAGGGCTTTTCCAGCCTCAGGGATTCTGTCATCTCCAGCCCAAATGGGCTTGTCCTTCTGTCCTTCCCACTCCTTCCCATGCCACCCTCACCCTTCAGCACAGAGTCCCTGTCCCTTTGTCCCCTGGAGCTGCTTTCCCAGTGTCCCAGTGGGTCAGAGAGACGTCCAGAGCCACGTCCAGGAGGGCCAGCCCAGCCAGGAGAACATTCCCTGTGCTGGGAACATCAACTCCAGCCAGGAGAACATTCCCTGTGCTGGGAACATCAACTCCAGCCAGGAGAACATTCCCTGTGCTGGGAACATCAACCCCAGCCAGGGGAACATTCCCTGTGCTGGGAACATCAACTCCAGCCCTGCCAGGAGAGCTGTGACGGTGTTCACAGGGGTCTGAGGGTGAGGGAAGAGATGAGGATCTGACTCCATGTTTCAGAAGGCTGATTTATTATTTTGTGATATATATTATATTAAAACTATACTAAAAGAATAGAAGAAAAGATTTCATCAGAAGGATGGCTAAGAATAGAAAAAGAAAGAATGACAACAAAAGTTTGTGGCTCGGCTCTCCGTCTGAGCCAGCTGACTGTGATTGGCCATTAATTAGAAACAACCACATGAGACCAATCTCAGATGCACCTGTGGCATTCCACAGCAGCAGATAATCAATGTTTGTATTTTGTTCTTGAAGCTTCTCAGCTTCTCAGGAGGAAAAATCCTAAAGAAAGGATTTTTTATAAAGATGTCTGTGACAGAGAACATTCCCTGTGCTGGGAACATCGGCCCCAGCCCTGCTGGCCGTGCAGCTGCAGCTGGGCAGGGACAGGCCCAGGAGCACCAATGTCCCTGTGCCAGCCAGGGGTGGATTTTGGAAGGCACAGCCCTACCCCAGCACTGTGCCAGGGAAGTTGTTGGCCCATTTCCCTGGCTGTGTGCCCCGTGTGCCTGATGGCTCAGGCAGATCCAGCAGTGCCAGTGCTCCAGGGGCACAGGGCTGGGAATGGAGCATTCCCTGGGCTTGGATGGGTTTGCAGCACAGCTCCCATCTCCCTGAGCCAGCTCCCCAGATCCCAGCCCAGTTTGGGATAACTCTTCCCCTGAGGGTGGTTTGGAAGGGCAGAGTCCTGCAGGGACTGAGCCTGGCACAGGGACAAAACTCTGGAGCTTCCTGAATGGACAATTTATCCTTTCAAGGCTGAGAGAGGGATCAGAAATCCCCAGATCCTGGATGGGAAGAGACCTTGAAGCCCATCTCATCCCAAGGCCTGCCATGGGCAGTGACTGGGCTGTGCTGCTGTCCCCGAGTGGCTCCAGTGCCAGGAGGGGTCAGGGACCTCAGGGACTTGAGTGACAAAGGGACATTTCTGGGCATTCCCAGGGTGTTCTCTGCCAGTTCCCTGAGTCTGCCTGGCTCCTGGTTCCCCTCTCAGGACCATTTGGAAGTGGGGCAAGGAATCATTTTTGGAGAAATGTCTCCCAGATTCCCTCCCTCCTGCTTCCCTCTGGCCCAGGAGGAGCCTGGCACAAGAGCAGTGCAGGGATTTGGGGTCTTGGTGGCCCTGCTGGATGTTAAACCCTTTCCAAGGGCTTTCACTCCCAACAGAGCTGGGATCTGGCCCTGGGTGAGTTTTCCTGGAGTATCTGCAGCACCTCCCAGGCAGGCTGTGCTCCTCCATCCCAACAGTGACAGGTAATGGCCATGACAAGGGACAGGATGAGAGCAAACAGCCTCAGGTTGAGCCAGAGGAGCTCCAGGTTGGATGTTAGGGAGGATTTCCCCATGGAAAAGCTCATCCAGCCCTGGAGTCCCCATTCCTTCAGGGATTTCCCAGCCCTGTGGCACTTGGGGACAGGCTTGGGGTGGCCTTGGCACAGTCAATGGCTGGAGCTGGAGCCATCATTCCAATTTATCCAAAGAGTCAAGGAGCAAAATCCATGGAATTCCAGCTGATCAGCTCCTGTGGGATGCTCAGATGAGTCCCACTTTTCCCTGTGTCCAATTCTGTCTCCCCTCCCCCCCATATGTAATTAAATACAATTAATCTGATTATCTGTACAGTCTATCAGAAAAAGAAATCTTAATAGCCTGCTCAGTGTGATGAATTAATAGATATTAATTAGAATTCATGACGTTTACCACCATCTCACTGGGCTGGAGCTCTGAAAACATTGGGGGAAAGAAGGAAAATTCTCATTTTTAGGTTTATGTCTGTCACATTCACGTTTTCTGGGAAAATCCTTTCGCCCAGGATTTTTCTCCTCCAAGAAAGCTGAGAAGCCTCAGAGAAAAATCTTGGGCGAAGGGATTTTTCCAGAAAAGGTGAATGTCATATAGCAAACCTTTATCTCATCAAACCTTTATCTCATCTGGATGTGTGTCACACAAAGTTCCAACCCTTGTGACACCCAGGTGGGGACACACACACACACACACCTCAAAAAAGGGCCATAAAAGGCTGTGGGGTCACCTGCAGGTGGTCCAGAGGGGGATGGATATTTTCCAGTTCTGCTGGAGGCTGCTGAGGTGGGAAAGGGATCTCAGTGTGTGCCAGGTCTCGTTGGGTGCTCAGGAGTTCAGGAATATCCCAGTCTGTTATCCTCACTCCTCTGGGGGATTTGGGAATATCCCAGTCTGTGATCCCCATCCCTCTCAGGGATTTGGGAATATCCCAGTCTGTGATCCCCATCCCTCTCAAGGATTTGGGGATATCCCAGTCTGTGATCCCCATCCCTCTCAGGGATTTGGGAATATCCCAGTCTGTGATCCCCACTCCTTTTGGGGATTTGGGAATATCCCAGTCTGTGATCCCCATCCCTCTCAGGGATTTGGGAATATCCCAGTCTGTGATCCCCACCCCTCACTCAGGGATTTGGGAACATCCCAGTCTGTGATCCCCATCCCTCTCAGGGATTTGGGAATATCCCAGTCTGTGATCCCCATCCCACCCAGGGATTTGGGAATATCCCAGTCTGTGATCCCCACTCCTTTTGGGGATTTGGGAATGTCCCAGTCTGTGATCCCAGTCTGTGATCCCCACCCCTCACTCAGGGATTTGGGAATGTCCCAGTCTGTGATCCCAGTCTGTGATCCCCATCCCTCACTCAGGGATTTGGGAATGTCCCAGTCTGTGATCCCAGTCTGTGATCCCCACCTCTCACTCGGGCTCTCTCCATTTGCTGGATGTGTTTACTCGAGGGGAAAAAGGAAAGAAAGAAAAGCGGGGCCATAAAGCTGCGGCAGTTTAAAGCTGTGGCAGCTCTGCCTGTGCGGGACATAAATCAGGAGAGAGGGAAGGGAAGGAGGGGAGGAGGGGAGGGAATGTGGCCGCAGGAGCCGGCAGGGGTGGCCCGGAGCAGGCAGAGCCTTTCCGCGATTCCCAGCACCCTCTAGTGGGATCTCTGCCTCCGGAGCATCCCCAAGAGCCACCGAGCATCCCAAACACCCGGCACATGGGGCAGGGTGGGGGTGTGCAGCCCTGGCACCCACCGGTGGCTCGGGATCCACTCCAGGGCTGCCCAGGCAGAAAGGGGAAGGTCCCTGTGGCATCGGGAGCTTTTCCAGAGGAAGGGAGAGCCCTGGAATTGTCCACACTGCAAAAATCAGGGCCCCAGGGTGCCCCAGGAGCTGAGTCCCTCCTGTTCCCTCCTGTCCCCTCCTGTCCCCTCTGCTCCCTGGGATGGTCAGTGGAGCCAGGGGTCAGATCAGAGCACCCCGGGAATGCCCTGGGATGAAAGAGCCCCCAAAAATCAGGGATGGAGCCAGGGTTGGTTTTCCAGGCAGTACAGGAGATCAGCCCAGGGCTCCAGGGTGGGAGATCCCAAATGCTGCAGCTTCCCTGCATCCCTGGGCGTGCTTCCTTCCTGCTGCAAAGCAGGAAACCTGGGGAATGGGAAATCAGCTTGGGGGGATTTGCCATTAAAGGATATGAGGCAAAACCCATTCCTGCTCATCCCTGAACAAAGCAGTGCCTGCTTGGCCTGATTTCTTTAAAATGGAAAATGGGATTGTGGAATGGTTTGGATGGGAAGGGACTTGTCTTAGGCTGGAAATGCAAGATGTGGCTGGGGGTGTGCATTCTATCTAAATCTGTCAGAGCTGGGGCAGTTCTCTGCTGTCCATGGGCAGTTTTTCCTTTCTCTCTCCCACACCAACCCTCCCTGCAGGAGATCTCTGCTGTCCATGGCCACTGAGTGTCCCTGCAGGGCTGATCCAATGCCAGCATCCCATGGGGAGCTGCTCCGCCCAGGGGAGGAGCCAAGCATTCCTACCTGGGCACAATCTGAGCCTGGCACAGCACAGCAGCCTTTGCCCCCTGCATTGCCAGAGGAGCAGCTTTCTGCTGTCCTGCGTGGCCAGAGGGAGCCCAGGCCCATCTGCAGCAGCCCTGGAGCTGCAGAGGAAAACTCCCCCCTTGTGCAGGATCCCTGCTGCAGCAGAGCCACAGCTGGCACTGCAGGAGGGCTGAGCCCCCATGGCATGGGGCTGGGACACCGCCCTGGCACACAGGGGGCAGGGCTTGGTCTGACCCTGCCAGGGTTGGTTTGTATTACTGCATTTTTATTTTTATTTTTCCTAATAAAGAACTGTTATTCCTATTCTCATACCTTTACCTGAGAGCTTTCTAATTTCAGAATTATAACAGTTTGTAGGGAGGGGGTTTACGTTTCCCATTTCAAGGGAGGCTCCTGCCTTCCTTAGCAGACACCTGGCTTTTCAAACCAGGACAGACTTTAGAGCTCATCCCACCCCAGCCCTGCCATGGCAGGGACACCTCCCACTGCCCCAGGCTGCTCCAAGCCCCAGTGTCCAGCCTGGCCTTGGGCACTGCCAGGGATGCAGGGGCAGCCACAGCCTGTTTCCCTGACTAGACCTGGATGAGATCTGTTACTGTGATATTTTCTGAAAAATCCCTTCACTAGGATTTCTTCTCCTGGGAAGGTGAGAAGCCTCAGCTTCTCCATGTTTTGCTGCTCTGGAATGAGGTCTGGAGATTGTTTATCCAAACATGTGAGTTGGTTTTAATTAATGACCAATAACCATCAGCTGTGCTGGACTCTGAGGAGTCAGTCATGTGTTTTTATTATTAATTCTTGTGAGGCTTTCTGATGTATCCTTTCTTTAGTATAGTTTTAGTATAGAATTTCTTTTAGTATTATATAATATCATAAAATAATAAATCAGCCTTCTGAGAACATGGAGTCAAATTCTCATCTCTCACCTCATCCTGGGGACCCTCACAGCACCACAGAGATCTTGCAGAGCAGAGGCTGCCCTTGCTGGGATCAGCCATTCCAGCCCTCCTGGGTGATCCTTTGTAAGACTCCAATCAGTTTTCCTGAACTGTTGGAGCCATTTTTCCAACCGGAATCCTGAGGCTGTGGCTTCCCCAGGGCAATTCCATGTGACCTGAAAAGCTGCTGCTCTGTGTGTCTTAAAGCTTTGCCTCTTCATTTGCAGAGTGGCTTTTGTCCCCAAGCTCTGGGTTTGGGGACAAACAATGCCTTGGAACTTTATGGGGTATGGAACAGAACAAATGGCTTCTCCTAAAATATTTTTTGTCCTCCATAAATCTTGATTCTGCTGCTCTATCCTTTCCTAACACGTAGCAGCTCAAAACCCAGGAAAAAAAATTTGATTGGTGAGGTTTTTATAATCCCAGGTGTGATTCCTGTGTGGCAAAGACGAGAGGGCAAAAATTCACTTTTCAGTGTGTGCACATGCAGATCCCACTCGGCTGCTGCTGCCTGCAGCCATCATCTCCAGGAGAAGGGCTGGGATGGGAGCAAGGCCAGGTCATGCCTCATCCATCTCCTGCCAGGGAGCTGCTTCCTGACCTAATTTCCCATTTCCAGCTGCCTCCAGGCTGTTGCTCCACAGCCTGTGAGGAATCCCCCACCAGTGGCTTCTCCACAGTCCTGCTCCTCATCCAGGCTCTGGAGGGATGGGCAGGAGAGCTGTAAATCTGGGAATGTCTGGGAGCCTCTGCACTACCTCAGTTTGAGCTCTTGGATCTTGTAATCATGGAAAGGTTTGGCTTTGGGAAGGAATATCATCTATTTAATCTGTTTCCACCCTCCCAGCTTTTCAGAGCTGTCTGCAAGTTGGTTTCACGCAGAAGAGCCTGGAAAAGGCAATTTCTGCATCTCCCCATGGGTTTTACCAATTTCTCTCCCAAAAATGAAGCGGGAACACCTCCAATCCCAAACTCTGCTCATTGCCAGCGGGGAAGAGGGGAGAAATCAGCTTTCCTGGGATGCAGCTCCAGCACAGGGCCTGGGTTTGTCTCTGTGTGCAAGAAAGAAAATCGAGGGCTGAAGACAAAGAGCCCCCCTTGAATGCAGCGAGGCTCAGAGCACACGAGCAGAGCGAGAGAAATCTTCATGAAAAATGAACGAGGAGCAGGCGGCTGCAGGGAGAGGAAGCGCCCGGAGTTATCTGGGGCATGAAGAAACCCAGCAGGCCAGAAAAATGTGAGCAGGGAGCAGCGGAGGTGAAAAGCGAGGCTTTATGTTTAATTAATCACCCTGTTTGCATTGGAATGGCGGCGTCCTGCTGGGGACAGAGGGACAGAGGGACAGAGGGACAGCAGGGACAGCCAGGCCTGGCTGTGCCACCACTGCCACTGGATCCTGATGTCCTGTTGGAGCCCTGGGTGCTGAGAATTCCAGAGTTTCTGTGCTACCAGGCACTGACCCCCAAGAGAACTCTGCATTGACCTGAGGCCGTGGAGAGGATTCCAAAATGGAATGATAGAACTCCAAAATGGAATGATAGAACTCCAAAATGGAATGGCAGAGCTGGGATTGTGGGTGTGGGGTTTGGATAGAACTGTGTGACATCACAGGGTGGAAAACTCAGAGTTTAAGGGTTTGGAATATAGCAATATATATAAATAATATAGTAATATTATTTTTAAGGGTTTAGAATATAGTAATATGTATAAATAATATAGTAATATTATTTTAAGGGTTTAGAATATAGTAATATGTATAAATAATATAGTAATATTATTTTAAAGCCTTTAGAATAGAGTAATATATATAAATAATATAGTAATTTTATTTTTAAGGGTTTGGAATATAGTAATATATAAAAGAATATATTATTATTTTTAAGGGTTTAGAATATAGTAATATATATAAATAATATAGTAATATTATTTTTAAGGGTTTAGAATATAGGAATATATATAAATAATATAGTAATATTATTTTAAAGTGTTTAGAATATAGTAATATATATAGATAATATAGTAATATTATTTTTAAGGTTTAGAATATAGTAATATATATAAATAATATAGTAATATTACTTTTAAGGGTTTAGAATGTAGTAATATATATAAAACAAGATGGAGGTTTTAGGGTGGAGGCTGCTCCTTCTTCTCCTCCTTCTTCTCCACCTTTTTCTCCTTGGGTTTGGGTGGTTTTGTGTAACTGGATAAAAAAATCTGCCTTGCGGGCCATGGGTGGTTGGTTATTGGGTTAAAAGTAAAAATAATTTAGGTGCCATTTCTTAATTGGACATTTTATCTTGAAAGGCCTTGTAGAGAGAGAGACAGGGCTCCATTTTTAGTTTGTTAGAGTGAAGTGCTGTAGAACTCAGGGCTTGCGAAATTATAATTTAGATAAAAACAATAAACATCGGAGTCCAAACAAAAAATACCATCTTGTGCATTTAACCCCAACCCTAGCAAAAGAAACCCCAAAAAATCCACGGTGTCCCATGCAGTTTTCCCTTTTCTGTGATTTTTTGGGCTGATCTAAATCAGTGGAGCCTGTGCTGCACAAACCCTCAGTGCTGAAAAGCCCACGGGATGAGGCAGTGCCAGCGCTGGGAGGGTTGGGACATCTGAGACTTTCCTGCCTTTAAAAGGGAGATAAAGAAAAATAGAAAGAAAAATCCCAACCAAATCCCCCCTGGAGCTGCAGTTCTGTGCTGGTTGGGTGGCAGGTGAGCTCAGATGGAGGAACCATTTCCCTCTGGAAAGACTGACACTTTTAAACCAAGAAATAGGAAATGGAGGCAATTTAACCCTGATCCTGACTCTTTCTAGCCAAGAAAATAGTAAATGGAGGTGATTTAATCCCTATTTCACACTTTTTATCAGAGAAATAGGAAATGGAGGTGATTTAACCCTGATTTTGACTGTTTTTAACTAAATGAAGAGGAAATGAAGGAGGATTTAACCCAATTTTGACTCTTTAACCAAACAAAGAGGAAATGAAGGGGGATTTAACCCCAATTTTGACTCTTTAACCAAACAAAGAGGAAACGGGGTGTGATTTCACTGTGTTTTGCTCCTCTCCCTCTGCAGCTCTGATGCTCCTCCGGCACCTGAGGATTTCCTGCCCCGGCCTCAGCTCAGGGCTTCACCCAGGTCCTTCAGGCTTCCTGTTTTGCTCTTGGAGCTTTCATTTCACCCACAAATCATTTCCTGTTCTGAGCTCCCCGTGGCCGATCCCCTCCGTTTCTGCTCCTCTCAGGGTAAATCTTTGCCCTCCCCTCCCTTCCCCAAGGTGTTTCCCTTTTCCCAGGGGTATGGGTGGGTGATGGGGGAAGCTCAGGAGCTTTCCCTGGCATTTTTGGCTCTCTCAGGTTGTCTCTGGATGCTGGGGTGTGCTGGGGCTGTGCTCCTGCTCTGCTGCTGGCAGCTTTTCCATTCCAGCCACGGGAGGTGTGGAGCCTCCCGAATTAACTCATCCAGCAGCACGGAGCCCTCTATTACTCTGCCTTTCCATCATTTCCCTGCAGTTCAAGTGCTGCTGTAAATGAATTAGTGTTGGGAAATGGGTGTGGGGAGGGAGATGCCATTGGAGAGGCTGAAAACCTGACAGGAATGGAGGAGCCAGGGTAGCCCAGAAAGGTTCAAAGGGATGTGGTGCTGACAGAATCATTTTAGCTGCCAATCACATTTTATTTTGAGGGGGGTCACAGGCATGGTAGGAATGTTTAATAATTGGGGATGCGATTCTAAGCTCGTTAAATGTGTGGCTGAGCTGAGGGAGTAACTGGGAGGGAGTTGTTGAGGAGTTCATTGCTTTTAGTTCACTGCAGAGCCACAAATTCAACAACAAATTCCTTCTCCCAAACATTCCCAGTGCCTGTTATTATTATTATTATTAGTAGTAGTAGTAGTAGTAGTAGTACCCTGCAGTCTGTATTTTTATTTACCCCTGGTTCTCACTCAAATATTTGCAAAACCCGATGTTTCAGTTGTAGCCCCTTGGTTTTTCCCCTCCCCATGCAGCTCAGAGGCTGTCAAAGGTGGTGGGTGCTGGATTAATCCTCCGTCCAAACATTCCTAGTGCCTGTTGTAAATATTATTTTATTTAATTTATATTTTATTTTATTTTATTTTATTTTATTTTATTTTATTTTATTTTATTTTATTTTATTTTATTTTATTTTGTTTTATTTTATTTTATTTTCCGGCAGTCTTTATTTTTATTTACTCCTGGTTCTCTCTCAAATATTTACAAAACCCTATGTCTCCCCTCCCCATGCAGCTCAGAGGCTGTGAAAGGATGGCTGGTGGTCTCCAGGTGTTTATCCAGGCCTTGGATTGCTGGGAATCCTGATGTTGCTGGGTCTTCTGAGAATGGAGAAGCACCCCAATAACATCTGGAAGGGTTATATACCCCAATACCCCATGGCAGGGGTTATATACCCCAACACCCCATGGCAGGGGTTATATACCCCAATAGCCCCATGGCAGGGGTTGTATACCCCAACACCCCCATGGCAGGGGTTATATACCCCAACACCCCCATGGCAGGGGTTGTATACCCCAACACCCCCATGGCAGGGGTTGTATACCCCAATGCCCCCATGGTAGGGGTTATATACCCCAACACCCCATGGCAGGGGTTATATAACCCAACACCCCATGGCAGGGGTTGTATACCCCAACACCCCATGCTAAGGTATATATACCCCAACACCCCATGGCAGGGGTTGTATACCCCAACACCCCCATGGTAGGGGTTATATACCCCAACACCCCCATGGTAGGGGTTATATACCCCAATACCCCATGGCAGGGGTTATATACCCCAACACCCCATGGCAGGGGTTATATACCCCAACACCCCATGGCAGGGGTTATATACCCCAATGCCCCCCTGGCAGGGGTTATATACCCCAACACCCCCATGGCAGGGGTTGTATACCCCAATGCCCCCATGCTAAGGTATATATACCCCAACACCCCATGGCAGGGGTTGTATACCCCAACACCCCATGGCAGGGGTTGTATACCCCAATACCCCCATGGTAGGGATGGGAAGGAGAGGATCTTTAGGGTGTCTTCCAACCCATCTCCCTGAGAGCTGGGAGTGCCAGAATTCCAGAGTGGTTTCGGTTGGAAGGGACCTTGCAGCCCATCCCATTCCCCCTGCCATGGGCAGGGAACCTTCCAGAGCCCAGGGTGCTCCAGCGCTCCCAGGGATGGGGCAGCTGGAGCTTGTGTGGATCCTCTCTCCATCCTGGCTGTGTTTGGCAGGGAGATGTCCCCATTTCCCAGATGCTGAGGGGATGCTGAGGGGTTTCTTTCCCTCCTGGATCATCCATCTCTGACTTGGGGAGGCCAGGATGGCCAAAGACCTGACCTGGCCAATACCTGAGCGTGGCTGAGCAGTCACAGTGGCTGGACTTGATTTTGGGGTCCTTTTCCAAGCCTGTTCCATGATTCCCTGGAGGTGCATGGACACAGCTCCCAGGGAAGGCCCAGGAGACTGCAGAGCCCATCTGGCCATGGGGACAGAGCTCCTCAACAGACAACTCCATCAGGGATTTAAAGATTGGATTTACTGAAGGAGTGATTATGGAGGGCTGGAGTCAGCAGGAATTTGTGCCTTTAGGGTGACATTAAGGTTTTGGGGAAGTGCAGCTTGGATCAGGTTCTCCCTTTCTGCTGCTGGGGCTGGCAGAGCATCGTTAACATTGGGATAATGAGGGTTTTTATTAATGGGAATGTTCCAGAGGCTTTGGCAACACGCCTGGGGTTTCACAAACATGAAAATAAATGGGAGAAAGAGCAGCTTCCCAGTTTTACATCCAGAGCAAATGAAGTACTGCATGGCTGGCAGGAAAAATCCCAATGCAGATACCAGATATGCAGTGACCCTTCATTATCTCACATTTCCAACACACGGGGAGATCAGGAGCTCCCACCGCACCTGAGAATTCCTTTAGCAGGTGAGTCTGGCTCCTGCAACTGCTTTGGCTCCTCAGGAATTCAGAGTAGGAGATACCTCCTGGATTTTCAGTCGTCTTCCTCTCATTTGACATCCCATGGGATTTTAAATATTGGTGTATTTTTGCCCACCTCCTGGTGGGAGGCAGAGAGAGAACCTGGCTCTCCTTCCTGTGATTCCCAGCCTGCATTCCTGCCCCCATCACTCCCCTTTTGCTGTGATGCCCTTTAGCCCAGCAGCTCTTTGCCTTCCCAGATGTATTTTTAGACTGCAGCCTCCTCTCCTTTCACCTTCCTGCAGGCAGGATGAGCAGGATGAGCAGGGTGACCTCTCCACATCCTCCTCTGCTGCTGCCAGGGCACAGGAATGGCTCCCACTGCCAGAGGGCAGGGATGGATGGGATGTTGGGAATTGGGAATTGTTCCCTGAGAGGAAACAATTCAGCTGTGGCTGCCCCTGGATCCCTGGCAGTGCCCAAGGCCAGGCTGGATGGGGCTGAGGGCAGCCTGGATGGTGGAAAGCATTGGAACAAAATGGGCTTTAAGGTGCCTTCCATCCCAAACCATTCCTTGATTCTCTGATTGTCCCTTCCCCTCACCAGGCCTGGAGCCTCCTTCTTGCCCCTTCCTGGCTCCTTGCATGCAGAATTATCCAGAATTATCCCTCTCACCCCTCAGATGGGACCCTCTCAGCAGCTGGAATTCAATCCATGCTTTCCCTGGCACCAGCAAACGCCGACACAGCAGATCCAGCCCTGCTGAAGCTCCAGCTGCCTTGACCAAAACATCATGAATATTCATGAGGCAATTAATTAACGTGTCCCTGCTTTAATAACTCCTCACGAAATTCTGTGCCATCCCAGGGGCTGGCACCCGGCTGGAAGAGTCACTTCAAGGTATTTTGGAACAACCTGGCCAGGGGTGAGCTTGTCTGAGGACTGCAGTGACCCCAATCAGCTCCCCACGGCTGTGAGGGTGATTAGTACCCATAATTAGAAATTCTCCAGGAGGGTCAGGCTGTGATGCAGAGCTGGGATGGTGCAGGGAGGAATTTCCAGCTGTGGGATATTCCAAGTTCAGCAGCCTCCATTGTTCTCTGCACTTACATGAAGCTTAGTGGCAAAACTTCACCTCGTGTGGCTGGAGATGATGGAAACATTTGTATGGATGGAAACAACGTGGGAAATGCCAGGAGTGTTTCCTGCCTGTCCATTTTCCTTCCCTGCCAGGACATGGGATGCTGGGTTACCCAGATTATCCACACTGCCTCCAGAGGGATTTCTGGGCTGGGCTTTGGGAAGCCTTTCTGGGGTTTCTCTGAGCATTCCCAGTCTGGAGTGAGGAGAGCTTTGAGATCCCAGCAGGATGGGGATTGCAGAGGGAATATTTGCACTGGGGGTGGGGTGGGTGCTGGATTTATCCCAAATCCTTACCTCCAATTGCTCACCCTTTCCCACTCAGCATTTCCAGCTCATTCCTGCAGGGTGCTGGAAGTGCCAACGCTCTGAATAATCCCAAAGCCATTAGAGGAGAGCAGGGACAGCAGCTCCTTCAAAGGCTGTTAAACACAGGGCTGTGCATCCAGCCTGCAGCTCCTGGAGCTGCTGGATCATGGGATCCTGGAGCTGCCAGGGAATCCTGAAGGCACCAGAACTCCTGGGTTTGGCACCAGAACTCCAAGGGCTTGCTTTTGATCCCAAGCATCTGCCACTGGCCACTGTCAAAACTCATCCCCCAAAACTGCAGGAAAAGGTGAAGGGGTTCTGTAATGTGGAATTCAATGAGCAGTGCTGCACCAGGACTGGTTGAACATCGTTAATTTATGTGTTAATTACCTGTGGATATCTAGGTAAGCCTGGACTGTGAGCTTCCCTTGGAGAAGTTTTACAAGTGGATCTCCAGCAGCTTGGAGGAGAAGGAGACCTTCCTCAGTGCTTGTGGAAGCTGAACCGGTGCTTTGTGAACGTCCCGTCGGTGCAGTGGAAGGTAATTAATGAATTAATTAATTGATTAATGGCCTTGTCCCACTCAGAGCACTCTGAGCTTTTTGCAGTGTCCCTGTCAGTGAAAGGTGAATAAATTCAGGCAGTGAATGAGGGTGGTGGGACAGGGTGAGGTGGTGTCTGGAGCAGCAGGAGCTGGGTTTGGGTGCCTGGGGCGCAGCCGTCAATTGATCCACTGCTCATGGATACACAGAGCCAGGCTGGGAATAAAAACAATTTATCTCAATTCCATGTGTCTCTGGCCTGGGGAGATGAGGGTTGGTAACACTAGAGCAGGAGCCTGGTGATATCCCCTCATGAAGGAGTAAATACATCTGTGAATATAAAATGTTTTATATATGCATTATTTGTATGTGTATTTAACTCCACAGCAGATGACTTTCAGTCCATTCCATAGAAAAACATGGGTTCTGGTTGGCAGGGACCTTAAGGACCATGGACAGGGACACATCCCACTGTCCCCGGCTGCTCCGAGCCCCAGTGTCCACCCTGGCCTTGGGCACTGCCAGGGATCTGGGATCAGCCACAGTTTCTATGGGAATGTGTGCCAGGGCATCCCCACCCTCATTATCAAACCCTTCTTCCTCACGTCTAATTTAAATCAGAGCAATTTCTAATTTAAATCGAGGAGTTTCTTCACCTTTGGAATTTGTCCCAGCTTTGTGTGACACATCAGGATGGCTCAGCACACAATCCTGGAGACCTGAGCTAGGAAAATCCCAGCCCAGCCCCAGTGTCTGTTTTGTCCCACACCCATCTTTCTCTGCCCCATTCCATGATCTCATTCCACCTGTTGGGCTCCCCCTTTGGCCTCAGAGGGCCCTGATTTGAGCAGGGCTGCTGAAACGGCCTCAGCAAAGGGCTCTGGCCATCCCCACCGCACAGGGATGTATCAGAGTAGAGTGCCCCCAAGCAGGGAATAATGTGCTCTGACTCCATGATTCCAGAAGACCAAACCAATGCTTTATTGAGCTATACTATATTACACTAATACTACACTAAATTGAATACTAAAGAGATACTATACCCTGCTAAAAAGATACTATACTACTAAGGTACTAAAGAAAAACCCGTGACTGTCAGAGACAGGCAGGACACAGTTTTGACCTAACTGGCCAAAGAAGCCAAACACCCCTCACTGGTGTCCAATTAACAAATCCCTTTGGGCAAACAATCTCCATAACACATTCCACATGTGCCAAAGCAACAGGAGCAGCAAGTAGAGATAAGAATTGTTTTCTCTTCTGTCACTGTGATACTTTGTGATAATCCTTTCAATAAGATTTTTCTCCAGAGGAGCTGAGAAGACTAAGAAAAGAAATGTAAACAATAACTATCTGATGACTGTGGGATGTGGTCTGGAGATGGTTTACCAACAGGTGCATCTTTGATTGGTCTCATGTGCTTTGTTTTACTTGATGATCAATGATGGTCCAGCTGTGTCGAGGCTGTGAGTAGTCACAGGTTTTTATTATTCATTCTTTGTCGCAGACATCTTTTATGAAAAATCCTTTCTTTAGGATTTTTTCTCCTGAGAAGCTGTGAGGCCTCAGGAACAAAATGTAAACAATGATTATCTGCTGCTGTGGGATGCAACAGGTGCATCTGGGATTGGTCTCATGTGGTTGTTTCTAATTAATGGCCAATCACAGTCAGCTGGATCAGACAGAGAGTCTGAGTCACAAGCTTTTGTTATCATTCTTTTTTTTTTCTATTCTTAGCTAGCCTTGTGATGAAATCCTTTCTTCTATTCTTTTAGTATAGTTTTAATATAATATATATAATAAAATAATAAATCAAGCCTTCTAAACATGGAGTCAGATCCTCATCTCTTCCCTCATCCTCAGACCCCTGCGAACACCGTCACAATTCTTTGCTAGCCTTCTGATGTCTCTTTTCTCTTTTCTTTAGTATAGTTTTAGTATATAATTTTCTTTTAATATAATATATACAGTAAAATAATAAATCAGCCTTCTGAAACATTCTTCTGAGTCAAGATTCTCATCTCTTTCCTCATCCTGGGGACCCTCAAACACCACCACACACTTTTTCTCTCCGTGCTTCTCACTGGCTTGCCCAGGAAAAACCCTGAGAGAGAGGATTCCTGGTTTGCCCAGGGAAGATCCTGAGAGAGAGCTGTGCCTGCTGCAGTCTGTGAGGAGAGCAGCCCTGAGGATGCATCAGGACAGGCAGGAACGGGCTGAGGATGGGCTGCAGGAGGGGCTGGGCACCTTCCCAGGGCTGAGCCCTGCTGAGGCCGTGGCTGTGCTGGCGCTGCTGGAGGAGCACGAGGAGGCCCTGCTGAGCCACTCCGTGGCCTTTGCCGAGCACCTGGAACGGGAGCTGCGGGAGCTGGAGGAGGTAACGGAGCCATGGAGGTGCCTGGAAGGAGGGGATGAGGCTCTGGGCATCAGCTGCTCTGCCCTTTGCTGGGGGAGAAATGCTGGGAGGAAAGGGAAAGGGAAGGGGAAGTTCTGGGAAGAGAAGTTCTGGGAAGGGAAAGGAGGTTCAGGGAAGGTTCAGGGAAGGGAATGTTCCAGGAAGGTTCAGGGAAGGTTCCGGAAAGCTTCAGGGAAATGAAGGTTCAGGGAAGGTTCAGGGAAGGTTGCAGAAGGGAAGGTTTAGGAAGGTTTGGGAAGGTTTGGGAAGGGAAGGTTCCAAGAAGGCTCCAGGAAGGTTCCGGGAAAGGAAGGTTCCAGGAAGGGAAGGTTCCAGGAATGTTCTGGGAAGGTTACAGAAAGGAAGGTTTGGGAAGGTTTAGAGAAGGGAAGTTCAGGGAAGTTCAGAGAAGGGAAGGTTCAGGGAAAGGAAGCTTCCGGGAAGGGAAGGTTCCAGGAACATTCTGGGAAGGTTTGGGAAAGGAAGGTTTGGAAAGGTGTGGGAAGGGAAGGTGTGGGAAGGTTTGGGAAGGTTTGGGAAGGTTTGGGAAGGGAAGGGAAGGTTTGGGAAGGGAAGGTTTGGGAAGGTTTGGGAAGGGAAGGTTTGGGAAGGGAAGGTTTGGGAAGGGAAGGTTTGGGAAGGTTTGGGAAGGTTTGGGAAGGTTTGGGAAGGGAAGGGAAGGGAAGGGAAGGGAAGGGAAGGGAAGGGAAGGGAAGGGAAGGGAAGGGAAGGGAAGGGAAGGGTCTGACTGTGGGGTGCTCTGGGGCTGCCTGAGGAAGGGAAAGGACAAAAGAGGTCCCTACAGAAGGAACAGCAGGATCCAGGGAGAGTGAAAAGGGGAGAAAAATAAAACAGAGCTGGAAGGGGATTGAAAAGGAAAATATAAACCAGCAGGAAGGGCCAGTGGAAAAGGCACAGGATATTTCCAGAATTTCTTGTGAGGGTGGGCAGGCCCTGGCACAGGTGCCCAGAGAAGCTGGGCTGCCCCTGGATCCCTGGAAATGTCCAAGGCCAGGCTGGATGGGGCTTGGGGCAGCCTGGGATGGTGGAAGGTGTTGGGACAAAATGGGCTTTAAGGTTCCTTCCATCCCAAACCGTTCCAGGATTCTGTGGTTTTCCATGGATTTGGAAGGGAAAGGGAGGAAATGAAACCAAGGAGCTCAAGAGTCCCCTGGAAAAGGATCCTTCAGTATCCCTGGCTCCCATCCCTGGGTGGCTGGAACTGGATGGGCTTTAAGGTCCTTTCCAACCCCAACCATTCCATGGCTTTTGACTACTGAGCTTTACTGACTCCATTGGGGTTGCTGTCATTTATTGCATTTCTGCAGAGGAAATTTCTCCTTTAAGTGCTGGAACAAAAAAACTATGAAAGCTGCTTTGAGCACTTATCTTCTGCTAAAATATCTGGGATTTTATGGTTGGTAGCCAAGGAAAAACAGGGGGAAAATAAGCCAAAGGAAATATCTTAAGTCATACAAGAAACCACAAACCCTAAATCGAACCTCCTTTAGCTGCAGAGTCTGCTGTATTCCCATATATGATTTATTACACTTGGAAGTTAATCTGGAAGCCCAAACTCCTGAGGTTTGTTCCTGCCAGCTCCTGGCAAGGAATTTAGGCACTTTGTGACTGTTCCCAGCTGTAAAACACCCTGGGAGAGCAACAAATACATCTTTATTAAGTTTTTTTGAGATGAAAGGCACCGTTGAATACATTATTTTAATGCCTTCTAATGAATAAATGTGACTTCCCTCTAATACAAATTAATTAATGAGCATTTCCATTTCCGAGCCTTAATCTCCAATATTAAATGTTATTAATCCCAGCAAGTTGGACCAGCACATGCATCTATTTCAATATTTTCCCCACATCCCAGTGATAGCACCTTGGGCTTTCTCTCCCATATTAATCACCCTCCTCTCACCCAGCTGTTCTGGGAGTCACAGAAATCCCTGCACTGGCAGCAAGGAAAAGCTGATTTCTGCAAAGGGAAGGACGGCATGGCTGGGACACCGGGAGGCCAAAGGCTCTGATTTGGACATTGATATTCCTGCAGAATTCCAGGATCCCAGCACATGTGGAGCTGCAGGCAGCTCCCAGCAGCTCTGTGCTGGGGCTGGATGTTATTCCTGTTCCTGGAGCCTCTGGAGAGCCCCTTCCCACAGCCCTGTCCCATCAATGTCACCAGGGATGCTCCTCGGGGTGACAGCCTGAAGGAGTGGCAGGGACAGGCGTGGGGGAGGCTTCTGGCTCTAATTAAAGAGCAATTAATAAATGGGAAGCTCTGGGCAGAGCTGATGGGATGGGATGGGATGGGATGGGATGGGATGGGATGGGATGGGATGGGATGGGATGGGATGCGATGGGGTCCCTGCGTGTGGCAGGGAAGCAGAATGTGGAGCTGCTGCTTTTGGAGATGAGTGTCCAGGGTTAGAGAGGCTGGGAGAGCTGGGAGTGTCCACCTGGAGAGGAGAGCTCAGAGCCCTGCCAGGGCCTGAAAGGGCTCCAGCAGAGCTGGAGAGGGACTGGGGACAAGGATGGAGGGACAGGACACAGGGAATGGCTCCCACTGACACAGGGCAGGGATGGATGGGATATTGGGAATTGGGAATTGTTCCCTGGCAGGGTGGGCAGGCCCTGGCACAGGTGCCCACCCTGGATCCCTGGCAGTGCCCAAGGCCAGGCTGGACACTGGGACACCCTGGGACAGTGGGAGGTGTCCCTGCCATGGGACAGCCACATTAGCAATTTCCTTGGCATTCCATTTACTTACAAAAATTTTCTCTGTGAAAGTGAACCCAGGTGCCAGTCTCCTGGCATTAATAAGGGACAGTATCTGCTCCGCTCAGTGAAGAGATGCCAGACATTGGAGATTGTCACTGGATCACAGAGAGGCTTGTCTTTCCAGGACCGATTAGCTGAACTGACAGCTCCGTCATTTGGGCAATTTGAAATTAAGAATGGGGTTGAATGGGAAGAGCTTTAAGGTCCCTTCCCAGCCTAAACCAGACTGGGATTCTCTGAAATCTCATGGGATGGACACTCAGGTCCTCAGGACACTCCACCACTCGTGGAGGGGAGGGTTGGACACTCCCTCAGTAACACTCCCAGGACACACATCCAGCAGGGCTTGGCGGCCTCTCCAGAACCATGGAGATTTTTGTGCTCATGGCCAGATTTTCCTGGACACTGCCCAGGAATTTGCTTGCTGGGGCAGCTGGAGGTGCCCTGAGGGGACACCTTGCCCAGGGCAGGGCTCTGTGTGCCCTGGGGACACGCAGGTGGCATTTGGCCAGGGTGGGACAGTGGCACTCCCACCAACACCCTGCAGGTTACAGCGACACCATCCCTGCTGTGCCTCAGGAGGGTGAGAGACAGAACAATTGACCCCAGCATGGTGACACATCCCTGCCCAGCTCTGAATCCCTGTGCTCCCATTTCCCACAGGCCAACCTGCAGGCCATCCTCTCCTCGGAGCAGCAGCTGGCGCAGCTGATGGGCGCCCTGGACGAGGCCCTGGCCGAGGTGGGCAGGCTGGAGCAGAGCCTGCAGGTGTGTGAGGAGCTGCTGGGCGCTGTGAGGCACAGGATGGACCACATCCACCAGGAGAGCTCCCTGCTGCAGCGCCTGGCCTCCAACAGGAGCAGGCTGATGGATGAGATCCTGCTCCTCACGGTGCGTGGGCTCGCAGGGACATTAATCTTCAGCCGGTGAATCGGCTGGGAAACACTTCCAGGGAATTTTAAACACTGAGAGCTCTGATTGTCTGCAAGGGCACTGGGAAATGGGGATGGTGCTGCAAGCCCAGAGAAAGGCTGGGATGAGCAGGACCCTCACCATGGCCCAGAGGGGGCTCTGAAAGGCCTTTTCCAGGGCAGGATTGGAATGACAAAGCTGAATAAATAATCCTGACCTGGGAATACAAACCCAACAATTAACAAACTAATTAATTAATTAGAAGCAGAGCTTGCAACACCAGGCCTTCCTCGGCCACCACTGCAGCTGTTCCTGAGCAGAACATTGGTTTTCATGGGGGACTTCCATGGATTTCCTGATGGACACAGGAGCTGCTGCTGAGGGCAGCACTGGGCTGTTCCAGCCAGCAGCATTCCCAGTGGGATGGGATGGGATGGGATGGGATGGGATGGGATGGGATGGGATGGGATGGGAGGGGAAGGGATGAGAAGGGATGGGAGGGGATGCAATGGCAGGGATGAGGGGCTGGCTGTGTTTAGCTGTGCTCTGGCTGTGTTTGGCTGTGTTTAGCTGTGTTTGGCTGTGTTTAGCTGTGTTTAGCCATGCTCTGGCTGTGTTTGGCTGTGTTTGGCTGTGTTTAGTTGTGTTTAGCTGTGTTTAGCAGTGCTCTCTGGCAGTATATGAGTTGTGCTCTGTATTTAGCTGTGTTTATCTGTGCTCTGGCTGTGTTTAGCTGTGCTCTGGCTGTGTGTGAGCTGTGCTCTAGCTGTGTTTATCTGTGCTCTGGCTGTGTTTAGCTGTGTTTGGCTGTGTTTAGCTGTGTTTATCTGTGTTTAGCCATGCTCTGGTTGTGTTTAGCCATGCTCTGGCTGTGTTTGGCTGTGTTTAGCCATGCTCTGGCTGTGTTTAGCCATGTCTGGCTGTGTTTGGCTATGTTTGGCTGTGTTTAGTTGTGTTTAGCTGTGTTTAGCAGTGCTCTCTGGCAGTGAGTTGTGCTCTGTATTTAGCTGTGTTTAGCCATGCTCTGGCTGTGTTTAGCTGTGTTTGGCTGTGCTCTGGCTGTGTTTGGCTGTGTTTAGCCATGCTCTGGCTGTGTTTAGCTGTGCTCTGGCTGTGTTTAGCCATGCTCTGGCTGTGTTTAGCTGTGTTTAGCCGTGCTCTGGCTGTGTCTATGTGTGTTTGGCTGTGTTTCAGACCCAGCTGCAGCTGAGCAGGGAGCACTGTGCTGCCCTGAGCAGGGCAGACCTGTCCAGCCCTGCGGCCATTGAGGCCTGCACGGCCGCAGCCCAGGCTCTGTCCTCCTGCATGGAGCTCCCCATCCAGCCCTGTGAGTAGGAGCTGGGATTCCTCCCACGGGATCCCCTGACAGGGGTGGGCACCTCCTGGAGCTGGGGAAGGAGCTGGGGAAGCCGTGGCTGGAAATCCTGGTCAGGGCTGTCTGTGGAAAACAGCAGCTCATTGTGGCAGGATGGGGGAGGTTTGGATCCCTGGAAGTGTGCAGGGACTTGATCCTGGCAGGAAATCCCAGGTTTTCCTTGTGGTGAGACTGGGTGTGTCTCCTTGGCTGAGGCTGGACTCATGGATGATTTTTATTTTTTTAATTTTATTTTCCACTCCTTGTCTGTATTTCCTTGGGTGTCGCAGACATATTTTCATTAAAAAACCTTCCTTAGGATTTTTCCTCCTGAGAAGCTGTGAGGCCTCAGGAACAAAATGCAAACATTGATTATCTGCTGCTGTGGAATGCAACAGGTGCATCTGGGATTGGTCTCATGTGGGTGTTTCTGATTAATGGCCAATCACAGCACAGCTGGCTATCTCTCTGTCCAAGCCACAAACCTTTGCTATTCATTCTTTTCTATTCTTAGCCAGCCTTCTGATGAGAACTTTTTCTTCTATTCTTTTAGTATAGTTTTAATGTAATATATATTATAAAATAATAAATCAAGCCTTCTGAAATATGGAGTCAACATTCTCATCTCTTCCCTTATCTGAAAACCCTTGTGAACATTGTCACACTTGGTACCACAGGAAAGCTTTTGCTCCTTCATCAGCTTTCGGGTGGATTTATCTCAAGACTTCTATCTGAGTTCCCAGTTTTCTGAAGGGTGTGGGTCTGCAGCTCCCCCAGATCCCCCCAAACCCCAAAATATCCTTTTTTCCCCCGAGGTTACCGGAAGCTGCAGGCAGTGGCTGAGCAGCTGATCCTGTTTGAAACCCTCAAGCAGAACTTCGAGAGCTCCTTCATCAGCCACATCACCAACATCTTCGAGCTGCAGGTGGGCTCCACTCTTCCCTAAAATCCTGGGAAATTGGAATATTCTGGGGAGGTGGGGCCAGTGGTGCAGGAGATGCTGCTGTGACAGGATTGTCCCAAATTGTCTCTCCAAAGAGATCTCCCCACATACCTTCTCCTTGCCATTGTCCCTCAGTCCTCAGATTAATTTTCCAGGGATGTATGAGCAATCCATGTTCCCAAAATCCCTCTGGTGACATTCCTTAAATCCTCAGGCCTGGGGATTTTTTGTTGGCTTTTCTTATTTTATTCTCAGGCATGTTGATCTGTTTGTAACCTAAAATCCCAAGGTAAACCCCAACCCTGTGATCCTTTGATTAACATCTTCCAGCGCTGATGTGGCAGTTTGAAAGATTTGATGGACAAGATCCCTGTGGGCAGGAATTCCAGAGATTTCCTTCTGTGGAAAGGAGCAATTCCCAAATCCTTACTTCCTCAAATCCTTGGTGTTTGGTTTCAGGCAGTGGTTCTGAGAAGGGAGCTGGGAAGGAGCTGTGGGGTTTCCATCCTTGGAGATTTGCAGGCCTTGGCTGGGCACATCCCTGAGCCAACTTTTCCATCTGGATCTGCTCTGAACCTGCCCCACTCCCACCCCACCTGCACAACCCTGCGGGTGCAGTGTCCCAGCAGGTTTTCCAGGCTGTTTGATGTGAATTTATTCTCTCATTTCTCTCCCTTCAGGGCAATTCCCAGGTCCCTGCTCTTGGTGGCACCGTGGCTGCCCCAGGGCACAGACCCCACCACGAGGAGCTGCTGCCCTTCACCCCCCTGATGGCCTGGCTGAGGAGCTCCAACCCTGCTCTGTTCTGGGACCTCCCCAAGGTAGGGCTGAGACCCTCAGCAGGCACTGCAGACCTTCCCCGGGAGCAGCAGGTCCAGTGGGGAGCTCCTGGTGGGACCTGAGCCGTGAGACACCTGAGATTCCAGAGCTTCTGGGGATGTCTGGCCAGCCTGGGGCTCTGTGCCCAACAGGAACCTGGGGGTGTGATGGTGTGCACAGGGGTCTGAGGGTGAGGGAAGAGATGAGGATCTGACTCCATGTTTCAGAAGGCTTGATTTATTGTTTTATTATATATATTACATTAAAACTATACTAAAAGAATAAAAGAAAGGATTTCATCAGAAGGCTGGCTAAGAATAGAATAGCAAAGAATGATAACAAAGGTTTGTGGCTCAGCTCTCTGTCCGAGCCAGCTGGGCTGTGATTGCCATTAAATAGAAACAACCAACATGGGCCAATCCCAGATGCACCTGTTGCATTCCACAGCAGCAGATAACCATTGGTTACATTTTGTTCCTGAGGCCTCATCTTCTCAGGAGAAAAAATCCTAAGGAAAAGGTTTTCCATAAAAGATTTCTGCAACAGAGGGGTGCCAGGATAGTGCTGAAGTGAATGATCTGAAATGCCCAAATCTTCACTTTTTGCTCTTACCTGGCCTTTCCTGCCCATTCCAGGTGTACTCCCAGAACTTTGGCAGGCTCTACGAGCGGGAAATCAGAGCCCTTTTCGAGCAGGCCAAGATCTCCCTGTCAGGAAGAAGAAAAGGAAGTGAGTGGTTCAAAATGTGCCCTCGGTGCTGCTGGGCAGGGTTGGGCACCCAGGGATGGGGACAGTCCCCTCCAGCACAGGTGTCATCCCCAGGTGTGCTCCAGCATTTTGTGTCCTGGCTCTGCAGGTGGCAGTGGGAAAATCCAGCTCTGCTCCACTCCAGGCAGTGCTGGGGAGAGCCTCAGCTCCATGAACTCCCCACTTTTGTTTGGCTGCTCCTCAGAGCTGGAGCTTTTCTGTCCTTCCCTGTGCAGGGCTCAGGAATGACACAGTGGTGGCTGGGATCCTGTTCCAAGCAGCCACGGGAGAGAGAAGGGATGTAGAAAAGCCTGAAAAACAAAACCCAGGCTCTCAAAGATTCCCATTTCACCATTATCTCCTGAAAAAACCCCACCACGTTTTCTCTTCCCTTGCCTGCCCCTGCTCCAAGGGCTGGAGCTCCTCTCCCATGAGGACCTGAGGGGTCTGGGGTTGTTCAGCCTGGAGGAGGCTCCAGGAACACCCTGTAATTCCCCCATCCCTGGAAATGTTCCAGACCATGTCAGACAGGCTTGGAGCAACCTGGGATAGTGAGTGGAAGGTGTTCCTGCCCATAGCACAGATAGCATGAGGTGATTTTCTGGTTACCCCCAGCCCAAAGCATTCCTGGATTTCAGGATTCTCTAAAGCCTGGTCCATCTTTCATGCAGGATTCCCCAGACACTTTCCCCTGCACAGGGAAGCCTGTCCCAGGAGACAGAGGGAATTCACAGCAATATTTATGGAGTGATTTCACAGCGAGCTGACTGCCAGGCCCTGCTGTCCCAAGATGCTCATTTCCACCCAAATCGCTGGGTCTGACTCAAAATATTCCAGTCAGGTGTTTCTGAAGATAAAAAGAGAAACTGATCTGTCTCCTCTGGAAATATTTTATGGCCCACAAGTCACATTTTCCCTCAGCAAAACAAAGGGCTGTAATGGAAATTTCCAGGCCAGTTTGGCCCAGTTTGAAGGTCAGGCTGGTTTGTTTTGTCCATCAGAGTCAGCACTTCCAGCCCCTTACATGAACATTAAACTGTAAAACAGTATTTTACCAATCTTTAAATCCTACACGAATCTATAAACCCCAGGAGGGATTAAACCCCAGGAGAAAACCCTTGGAAGGCTACAAGGAGTTCCTGCTCCAGTAGAAATCATCCCAAAGTGTCTGCCCAGCGCTGGGGCTGCTCCACGGGCAGGACAGGGTGAATTCTGTTGTCCTGGGATGTCCCTGCTCTGCTCCAGAGGGTGAGGACAGGTCTGGGACAGGCAGGAAGCCCCAGGGGCTGTTCAGCCCATCCTTGATGCGAGCAGAGCGTTGGAACAACCTCACAGTTCGTGAGAAAAGGGGGAGTTTTTAGCAGTTTGTGCCACAGAGGCAGCGGCACCTTCCCTGGGGCAGGCGTTGTCTCTCAGTGCTATCGCTGCAGCAGAGCAGGGGGACAGCAGGGGAAGGTGACCCTGCCCAGCCCCAGGACAGGCCAGAATTCCTGTTCTGGCTCTAAGGGTGCTGCTCACGCTGTCCCAGGGCTGTCCCTGCTCCCAGATCCTCCTGCTGCAGCAGCATTCCTGCAGAGATGGCTGAGCCACCGGGGATGGTTGGCAGGGCAGGAATGGCTCTGCTGAACTTCTGCAGGAACCTCAGCCAAGGGCCTTCCTGCTCATGGATGGAGCCTGGGCTGGGAGGAATCCTGCCCCAAAACATCCCTCATCCCTGCCCCAAAACACCCCTCATCCCTGATGGAAAATATCCCTTATCCCTGCCCCAAAACACCCCTCATCCCTGATGGAAAATATCCCTCATCCTGCTGTCAAAACTCCCTTATCCCTGCCCCAAAACATCCCTCATCCTTGCCCCAAAACATTCTCATCCCTGCCCCAAAACACCCTTCATCCCTACCCCAAAACACCCCTCATCCCTGATGGAAAGATTCCCCATCCCGGCCCCAAAACATCCCTCATTCTTGCTGGAAAATATCCCTCATCCTGCTGTCAAACTTCATTCATCCCTGCCCCAAAACACCCCTCATCCCTGCTGGAAAACACCCCTCATCCTGCTGGAAAATATCCCTTATCCCTGCCCCAAAACTTCGCTCATCCTTGCCCCAAAACTTTCCTCATCCTGCTGTCAAAAATCCCTTATCCCTGCCTCAAAACATCCCTCATCCCTGATGTCAAACACCCCTCATCCCTGCTGGAAAAAAAATCTCTTATCCCTGCCCCAAAACACCCTTTATCCCTGCTGGAAAATATCCCCTATCCCTGCCATCAAAAATCCCTCATCCCTGCCCCAAAACATCCCTCATCCCTGCTGGAAAAAATCGCTCATCCTGCTGTCAAAAATCCCTTATCCCTGCCCCAAAACATGCCACATGCCTGCCCCAAAGCATCCCTCATCCCTGCTGTCAAACTTCCCTCATCCCTGCCCCAAAACTTCTCTCATCCCTGCTGGAAAATATCCCTCACCCTGCTGTCAAACACCCCTCATCCCTGCTGGATAATATTCCAGTCCAGGTCTCCAGGCCATTTCCTTTCTCCTGATTATCCCAGTAAATTTTTTGGGTTGATTCCCTGCCCCCATAAAGGATTCTATTTATGGCACCACCTGCTGATTTCTTGCCTTATGTGATGGGAGAGTGAGTTTAGAAGGCAACCTCGAGCTGTTTATAATTAATTAGGGGCCAGTAATTAAGTCCTTTCTCATTTTGCCATTCCATTTTCTGTAGGCTTGTTAAATTCTTTCCCATTTGCTGTTGGAAGATTTATTTTTTCCCGGTTTTGCCACTTCCCAGCTGGTGAAATTATAATGAAATGGTGAGAAAAAGGCCAGACAGCAGCTCCTTAATTTAGTCCTGGTTTTAGCAAGGCTGAGGTCGTGAGCAGGGCTGGCTCATCCCTCATCCCTGCTGAGCACGGAGCTCACAAATCCTTCCCAAAGGGAAAACCCTTCAAGAGTGGCTCAAATAAAGATATTTGAGATACTATGATTGATGGAGAGGTGACCTGACTGCCCCAGAACCTTTGGAATAAGGGAATGATTCCCATTTCTGGAAATAATTAGGAAATAATCTGGATGTTTCCCCACTGATTCCTTTCAGAGAGTAGAAGAATGTTTTTAAACACATCTTTCAAAGGATTTTTTTCAACTTTTCCACTCAGGGCAAGCCCCCAGTGCTAAAACTGCCAGTGTTGGAGAAATGTATTTATTTCCAGGTGAAATATTTTTATTTTAAAAGGGAATTTTTTGAGAAAAAAGCCATTCCCACCTCCTCTGGATATTTTTTTATGGCAATTTACAATCGAAATTAAGCACCAAACAATTTTCCTGAGGCTTTTGCCGGTTTTTGTGTTGATCTCTTCTCTTATCCCCTGGGATTTTCCACAACCCAGCTGTCAGGAGTGAGCACAAGGCAGCAAAGGGATAAACACCCCAGTCAGTGAAATCAAAAGGCAGTTTAATGAAACAAAAACAATGAAAAGGAGGGAGAAACAAGTGAGGAGGCAGGGAAAAAAAAAAGGGATTTTTTTCTGAATTCCCCATTTATCTGAACGCAACAGGAAAAGACCAATTTATGAGGTCAGACATAAAAAGAGGCATTTAAGAGTTTGACTCTCCAGGAGTTCAGGCGCTGGAGAATGCCAGAGGGAGGAGGTTTGTGACATCCCACACCCTGTGCAGGTCTGCAGGAGACGTGGCAGAAGCCAGCAGGGAGCAGGCAGCCGTGGTGGAGACTCCCCAGGAGCAGCGACAGCCAGGAGGACGCCCTGGCCAGGGGGAGCATGAGCAGGGTAAGGGGCTCAGGGCTCCTCAGGGGCTCCTCAGGGGCTCCTGTCCCTCCCTGGGCAGGGCTGAGGGGCTCCCTGTGCTCCCCACATCCCCTCAGGTGGGCACAGGGGTGCTCTGGTGTCCCCAGTGAGTCCCAGAGGGCTCCCAGACCAAAGGTGGTTTCTCAGCAGGTGTTGGAGCAGGTGCTGAGCCAGTTGCAGTCCCTCTGCACCTCAGAGCAGCAATTCCTGCAGGAATTCTTCTGCCTCGGCTGTGGCTCCGTGGAGCTGGAGGTGAGGGTGAGCACCGTGCTCTCTCCAGGCCCATTCTCCATTCTCCATTCTCCATTCTCCATTCTCCATTCTCCATTCTCCATTCTCCATTCTCCATTCTCCATTCTCCATGGGGTACCTGGGCTCTCCTGGGCTCCCATCCTCCAGGAACCAGCCGTGGGGAAGCTTCAGAGGAGGACGAAATGGAATTTAATTCACAGCTCCAGGAAAATCAGGGCTCTGCAAGCATTGAACAAGAGGCAGCAGAAATAAATCCGCAGCTCATTTTCCTGGCTGAGGGAGAGCAGATAAATCATCATTTGGTGGGTTTAGCTGGGATATTGGGGAGGAATTCCTCCCTGTGAGGGGGGAGGTGCTGGGATAGAATTCCCAGAGCAGCTGTGGCTGCTCCATCCCTGGAAGTGTCCCAGACCAGGTTGGACAGAGCTTGGAGCACCTGGGACAGTGGGAGGTGTCCCTGCCCAGGAGTTTGGGGCCCATCCCAAACCACTCTGGGATCCTTTGATGATTTCCACTCTAATCTTTTTTCAGGGATCTGCCACCAAGGCAGGAGAGCCCACAGCAGCTCCAGAGGACCCTCCTTGCTCCAAGAGCCAGAGCCAGTACGTGAGGGATGGGATACAGACAGGACACAGGCTGGAGTGTCCCCTCCCAGCTAATTCCTGACCTTTCCCATGGTTTGGTTTGGTTTTTAAGGGCAGAAGAAGCCACAACTCAAATGCTGAGCGACATCTTCAGCTGCCTGGAGCCGGAGCTGAGGGCATTTCTGGATGTCTGCGGCAAGGCTCAGCCCCTGGGCTGCCTGCAGGTCCTGGTGGCCCTGAGTGACTCCGTGCTGGGCACCCGGGGCCTTTCCTCATCTCCCTCCTCGTCCTTCCTGCACTCCCTCCTGGGCAACGTGCTGCTCCTGGCCAAGGGCAACCTCAACAAATGCATCGTGAGTGT
The DNA here is from genome assembly GCF_027887145.1 of Ammospiza caudacuta. Classification (NCBI taxonomy): domain Eukaryota; kingdom Metazoa; phylum Chordata; class Aves; order Passeriformes; family Passerellidae; genus Ammospiza; species Ammospiza caudacuta. The sequence continues at coordinate 1,541,187 of NC_080606.1, read as the reverse complement.
CCGTGGTGGGAGGGAGCCCAACACACCTGAGGGGTGTTTGACTCTTCCAGAACCTTCCAAACACAGCCATGGAGGCTGGAGAAGACCTCCCCAATCACCGAGTCCAAGCTGTGCCTGATGCCCAGCTTGTCCCCAGCCGGAGCTCTGAGTGCCCATGCAGGTGTTCCTTGGACACCTTGCAGGGATGGGGACCCCAAAGCTCCCTGGGCAATGGCACAGCTCCGTGTCAGCCTCAAACAGGGAGCGTCACACCCCTTGGGGTTGCAGAGGGCATTGTAAATGGCAAAGCCCTCCCAAGTTCCTTGCCTTGTTTCCTGGCCTGTGCTCCTCCAAACAAGGCCAGATCTGAGGGTGCCACCTCTGTGTCATTCTCAGGGGACCTTGTGCAAGGAGATGGAGGAGGCCAAGCCTGCCAGCAGGACCAGAGGGGGGATCCTGCCCTGTGTCAGCCGCTTCCAGGAGCTGGTGGCCCTCTCTGAGGAGATGTTCCAGACGTGCCAGCGCCGGGGGGAGCTCGACAGGGCCCAGCTCAGGCTGGCCAGCAGCGTCCTCAGCAGCAGTGAGTGCCAGGGCTGGGTGTGCTGGGCAGGAAATGTCCCCCTGCAGCTGCAGGAGTGACCAGCTGGGCCACCAGGGCAGGGTGGGAGAGCTGCCTGTCCCTGGCACTGAAATCTCTCTGCACATCCCAGGTGTGGCAGGGTGGGAGCTGCCTGTCCCCTGAGCCTGCTCCTCAAACCCCTTTCCCTGAGCAAGGTCCTGGAGCACTAGGCACATTCTGGGTGCTCTGTCACAGGGGGATGGCCCCAGGGTGACAGGGCTCAGCTTTGGATCCAGTTCCAACATCTCCTGCCCCGCTGTGGAGGGAGAGCTCCTCATGGATCAATCTCATCTTACAAGGTCTTGGGAGCCAGAAAAATTCCAAAATTCCCCCAAAACTACCAAGGGGTGTTGGTAGGGAGAGAGGGGTTGGGAGAGTGGGGTGGGGAGCTTCCAGTACATCCCTGTGTTGTCCCAGCTGGAGCCCTCAGCTTCCTGTCAGTGGAAATATCCTGTTTTCCTGCCTGGAGAGGATCTGAGGGGCTGCAGAATTCCCAGCTCTGACCACAGATCAGGAGGTGGTGCAGAGGGGCAGCTCCCACCTGTGGGTGAGCCTGGGGTGACCCACTGATAAATCCATGGAGGTGGACAACAATCCATGGACCATGCCAGGGTTCAGGAATGTTGGCAGGGGAGCAGGTCAGGCAGGGAATCGTGGATTTGTGTTATGATGACTCCCTCTGAAGTCAGAGGGTTCAAATGAGCCATCCCAAGGGCACATCCCTCCTGAGAGCCTTGCAGGGGCTTCTCTCCACCCCTGACTCCCTCCTTCCTTCCCAGTCAGCAGCCTCTCCTCAGCCAACCTGAAGGTGAACACGGATATGGTGATGATGGAAAACTTCCACCACATCCACAACTTCCTGTGCCAAAGGAACATCCCCTGCCTGGAGGGCAAGAAGAGAGAGGCCAAGCAAAGGTGCAGGGAGCACATGGAGAAATACATCTCCACGTACGTGGGCCAGCCCCTAGAGAGGCTCAAGGTGAGCACAGGACCCCAAGGGCTCTTCCCAAAGCTCTGCATTAACTGGTGTGCAAATCTCCCTGCCCTGAATCCAGTCTGGGATTATATTATTTTGTTGTCACAGGATATGAGAGCCCCTGAATTTCATTCTGCTCAGGGGTTCCCAAAATCCTGGCATTGCCTCCTCTAGCTCTGCCAGTCTGAGCACAGACACAAAGGGGTGTGAATAGTGCAGGAGTCCATTCCTGTTCCTTGGAAACAGTCTGTACATTTAGGAACTCTAAATCCTTAGGATTTAGGGTATTTTTCCACAGCCAAATTGCAGCAGAAATAGCCAAACAGATTCTTGGGCTGTATGAAGGGACAGGAGGATGAAGGAAGGGATTATTCCCTTGTTTCACAGCAGATGTGGAATGTCCTCTCCAGTGCTCCCTTCCCTGACCACTGCTGGGTCTGGCTGTGCAGTCCCACCTCAGCAGCACCACAGAATCCCAGGCTGGAAGGGATCCCCAAGGATCACCCAGGGCAAACTTCACTGCTTGGATGAGACTCTGTAGCTCCCTGTCCAGTGCTGGGACTCTATCACATCCCTGGGCAGGTTTGATTTGCCATCCCAGCCTGTTCTCACTGGAAAAAGTTCCTGATATCCAGACAATGTGCTCAGCCCTCCTTTCCTCCAGGGAAGTCTTTCCCAGTCCCTCTTCTGACAATCCAAACCATGTGTGGGTTTTTCCTTCTCCCGCTGCCTTGTCCTTGTGCCCATTTCCAAATGGTGAACCAAGACACGGGGGGCAGAATTCCAAAGCATTGCTGGGGAGCTTGGTCCCAGTTTGCTCCCAATTTGCTCCCAGGTTTGTTCCCAGTTTGCTCCCAGGTTTTTCCCAGTTTGCTCTGTTTGCTCCCGGTTTGCTCCCAGTTTGCTCCCGGTTTGCTCCCAGTTTGCTCCCAGTTTGCTCCCAGTTTGCTCCCGGTTTGCTCCCAGTTTTCTCCCAGTTTGCTCCCAGTTTGTTCCCAGTTTGCTCCCAGTTTGTTCCCAGTTTGCTCCCAATTTGCTCCCACTTTGTTCCCTGTTTGCTCCCAGTTTGTTCCCAGGTTTTTCCAAGTTTGCTCCCAGTTTGTTCCCAGTTTGGTCCCAGTTTGTTTGCACTTTGTTCCCAGTTTGCTCCCAGTTTTCTCCCAGCTTGCTCCCAGTTTGTTCCCAGTTTGCTCCCAGTTTGCTCCCATCCCCACTCCGGTTGCGTGCCTGCATCTGGCAGATCCCAGCTCTTTTTTCACAGCTGCCTGGGCTGATCCATCCAAGCCTTCCCCAGTGGCTGCTTTGTTAACTGAGCTAAGAGCATCTGGCTCTGCTAACTCAAACAGACATTCCCCCCTTCCCGAGGCTGCAGCTCTTCCGCTCCTTCCTCTCCCGAAAATGTCTCGCAGATGGAGCTCAGCTGGAATTATTTATGGGACCTGTTACTTCCAATTTGTTTCCAGTCCTTGCTGTCAAACATTTGTTGGCTTGGCTGGAAAATCAGTTCTGTGTCTTGTGCTACCTGAGCTCTGCTATGGCTTCAAATCCTCCCTTTTCCAAGGGAAAAGATAATTTCATTGCTCACAACAAAGGGGTATGACAGCACTTGAAAATCCTGGCATGGCCTTCTCCAGCTCTCCCAGTTTCTCTTCAGCAAGAGGAGGTGCAAAGAGGTGTAAGTGTGACCGTGTTCACAGGGGTCTTAGGATGAGGGAAGAGATGAGGATCTGACACCATGTTTCAGAAGGCTGATTTATTATTTTATGATATATATTATATTAAAACTATACTGAAAGAATAGAAGAAAGGATTTCATCACAAGGCTAGCTGAGAATAGAAAAAGAATTAAATTATAACAAAAGCTTGTGGCTGGGACAGAGTCCGAGCCAGCTGACTGTGATTAATTAGAAACAACCACACGAGACCAATCACAGATGCACCTGTTGCATTCCACAGCAGCAGATAACCATTGTTTGCATTTTGTCCCTGAGGCCTCTCAGCTACTCAGGAGGAAAAATCCTAAGGAAAGGATTTTTCATAAAAGATGTCTGTGACAATGTAAGTAATATAGAGGCAAATTCCTGGTTCTTGGAAACAATTCTTACATTTGGGAACTCAAAGTCCTTGGGATTTAGGGTATTTCTTCACAGCCAAATTGCAGCAGGAATAGCCAAACAGATTCTTTGGGTGTATGAAGAGGCAGGAGGATGAAGGAAGGGATTATTCCCTTGTTTCACAGCAGATGTGGAGTTTCCTGTCCAGCTCTGGCAGAGATGTCAGGAGAACTGAGAAAATTCAGGTTTTGCTTTACACCTCTGCAGGTTCTGGGATCCCCTTTCCCCACCTCTGGCTCCAGACCCTCTGTGGGGAGAAAACTGGGGAGAGAACCAAGGAACCGGAGGGATTTTCCAGCAGTCCCATTGCTCCATGGGCCTGCAACCCTTGTTGAGCAGGGAGAGGAGAGAACCGTGAAATTCCCAATGTTCTGCTTTCCTGGAGGATAAAAATCTCCAGCACTCCATTAAACATCCTTAAATTCTTCATTTCAACTGAATTAGACATGGGAACTGAGGGCAGCGCTCAGGTGTCAGCCCTGGTGCAGGAATCCACCTCGGGATGGCTCCTCATGGGATGTCCATGTTCCCTTCCCCTTCCCCTTTCCAAACCTTCCCTTCCCAAACCTTCCTTTCCCTTCCCAGCATTTCTTCGAGGGTGTCAAGGCCCGCCTGGCTCAGGGGGTGAAGGAAGAGGAGCTCAGTTTCCAGCTGGCCTATAGCAAGCAGGAACTGCGGAAAGTCATCGAAAAATATCCTGGCAAGGAAGTCAAAAGGGCCCTGGAGAGCCTCTACAGGACAATGCACAAACATCTGTCCCCTGAGGGAAATCTGCTGCCGGTAACTGGAGTGGGATGGGTGTGACACTGGGATGGTTGGGATTCAGGTTGGGTGGCTGCAGGGGCAGGGGAAGGAGCTGAGGTTTGCTTTTCCAGGTGGTATGGCAGGCCAAGGAGCAGGGGTTTTGCTTTTCCAGGTGGTATGGCAGGCCAAGGAGCAGGGGTTTTGCTTTTCCAGGTGATGTGGCAGGCCATGGAGCAGGTTTTTGCTTTTCCAGATGGTGTGGCAGGCCATGGAGCAGGGATTCATCCGGCAGTACCAAGAGTTTGAGGAGCTCATCCAACGCTGCTATGCAGGAGCAGGAATTGCCCTGGATTTCACCATGGAGGACTTGCTGAGCTACTTCAACTCCATCACCATGGCCAACATGTAGAGAAATCCCTCTCTGGATGTCAGGAGCAGCTCAGGAACCCTTGTCTGCAGCCACAACTGCGAGGAGATGAACACAAAACCATTCCCAAGTTGGATATTTGGGTTTCTACTCAGAACTTAATCCCAATTTCCAACCTGTTGGTCCTAGACTAAATCTCTCATGGGGAAGTGGAGGTGTCAGACCCAAACTACAACTTCCCTGCTCCAGGAAACCATTTTGCCACCAGAAAATGACACTCCAAGCCTCAGATTTCCCCCTAAGTGAGCACTAGTGCCACAAATCCTCAGCAAAATGTTCACAATGGAAAAGTGTCTTCTCTCCAGGGACTTTCTCCTTTTCTGTGCTCGAATTTCAGTGAGCCTGAGCTAAACCAGAGGTCAAACCACATGGAAACACTGTGAGTGAGAGGTGTTCCCACATCCAGGTATCCCAACAGGCAGCGCTGCTCCTCGGCTCTGCACTGAAAGTCACCCAGCAGATGAAAGTCCAGAGCTGTAAATATTAATGGATTTATTGCTTTTAGCTCAGATTTACTCACATCTTAAGTGGAGTGGAGAAATGTGCAGTTCTAGAGATCCAAACTGATCCTGCAGGGAATTGCCTGCTTTTAACCCGTTTTTGTAGGAATTTTCCTACAGCAACTCACCAATATATTGTCATTCTGTAAATGTTGTCTCTGTTTCGTGGGGTGATCATGGGACTCACATGTTGTGTGTCACAACCTTCTTCCTAAACAACTGAAGAGTTTGAACTCCTTGATATTTGCCCCACAGGGCAAAGATTATTTTATTTATTTTGCATGTTAGAAAATGATCTTGGAGGCAAGATTCCCTGTGCATTGCCAGAGAGGTGGGAGGCTGCTGTGGCTGCTTGGACAGCCCCTCTTCTCCAGGGATATCCTGGACTCTTCAGTGGGAGCTTTAAGCCAGCACATAAACCCAACTTTCACTTGTAAAGGGAAAAATCTAGATAATTTTTCTGGGGTTTTTCAAGCAGTTGGCCTTTGGGTGAAGGTCCACCTCTGCAGGGAGCAATGTTTAGAGCTCCTGTTTCCAACCTCATCCTTCCCTCCCTTTGTCCCATGATGTGGCTGCTCCCAGCAGGAAGAGGACGGTCACAGGAAACCATTCAGCGCTGCCTTCCCAGCTCCTCGTCCCTCTGCAGGTAACAGGAATTTTGCAGCCCCGTTTCCTTCCAGGTTCTGCCTCAGGGGGCTCCCCTGGGAGGGGAGGGCAGGAGTGGGGGCTGTAGGCTGGGAGATGGAGGTGCTGCAATTTGGGAGCACCTGAGAGGACACCCGGGGTGAAGGGATTCACAGAGGGGTTGAGCCAAATGGCTCCGAGGTTGCTGAGCCCCAAACACAGCCAGGAGGGGCAGGGATCCCTCTGGCTCTGGTGGTGGCTCCCCCATAACCAGTGCAGTCACTGGGCACAGCCATGGAAGGGGATAATGGGATCTTGCTCCAAACAGGGTCCTCTGAAATCCCAGTGAAACTGCACCTGGCTTTACACTGACCCTGCTCCCGTGGCAGTGGGGCTGGAGGATCTCCCCTCACCAACCACTTCCCATGCAGAATCATGGAATCATTTAGGCTGGAAGAGCCCTCTGAGCTCATTGAGTCCAGCCATTCCCCCTGGCCTGCCAACACCCTAACCCATGCCCCTAAAAGCCAAGGGCAGTTCCAGAGGGTCTGAACCCAACCTAAGCCCCAGGAACCTGTGACCCCAGTCTGGTGAGTCCCCACACTCTGGTGCTGTGTCACCCTGAGCCCCTGGCCTCACCCTCTGCCTGGTGGTGACATCTGGCAGCTCAAAGACAAAGGACAAGAAGCGTTCCCAGATGTTTCCTGCTGCTGTGCCAGGCCCCAGTTTGTCTCCAGTGTCTGGCTTGGCTCCACCTGGATGAGTGTCCACACCTGGGAGGACCCCAGAGGGGGCTGGAGGAAGGATCACACACACAGTCCCATCCTTGGTGCACACGGGGTTTGTGTGTTGGAGCTTGGCATCTCGGTGACATCAGCCCTCGGCGATGTCACCCTGCTGGTCCCCACACCGGGGCCAGCCAGGGGCTCTGAGCCTCGGGTGCCACCAGATGCAGACCAGAGTCCGAGGCTCTTGCAGGGAGGAGGATTTATTGCTTCTGTACTTCTGCCACCTGCAGGACAGAGGAGAACCTGGGCGATCCCTCTCAGCCCTCAGCTCCCTGGACCATTTTCCATTTCCCTGCACAGCTGGGTGCTCCTAACTTCCATATTCTCTGGTTTCCCGTGCCAGTTCCCAGCCCTGAGAGCATGGCTTGGAAGGAAGGGGGCACAAGCCCACCCTCGTGTTTCATCCAGCGCCTGGACCACCTTGTGCTGACTGTGAAGAGCATCGAGGACACTGTGGCCTTTTATTCCAAAGTCCTGGGCATGGAGGTGGTGACTTTCAAGGTAACCCTGACCTGAGTTAGCAGGACCCCACCAGGCCCCCAGGGTGAAATGGGTGCTGAGGGTGTAGGGGTACGTGATATATATTGTATAATTGGTTTTATCAACTGGTGGGATGTCAATGGGGCCAAGTACGAAAAATCACGCTTGATAATGTTAACAAAATTACAAATACAAAAATTAGAATTATTTCTACTAGACAAAATAACATCATTGCTATAAATTTTTACAGCAGCACAGGCAGTTGTCAGGCACACACACCCTTTTCCAGTATATACGAGCACAGTTTTCTGGTCAGTGTCTGGATGAACTTCGCAGTGGCAAATACTCTGTTCAGTGTCTAGACACACATCTTGGGCATTAATAGTATTGCTTTCACAAAGGGTGCAATGGTGGGAGGCCTGGTGGGGTCCTGCTAACTCAGGTCAGGGTTTCACAATGGATGCTGAAGGAATCCAGCCCAGGAGGTCTCCCTGACTCTGCCTTTTCCTCTGGGAGCAGGGCAATCGCAAAGCTTTGCGCTTTGGCCAGCAGAAGTTCAGCCTGCACCAGGCTGGGCAGGAGTTTGAGCCCAAGGCTCGGTGCCCCGTGCCCGGCTCTGCGGATTTCTGCCTGATCACAGCAGAGCCCCTGGAGCGGCTGCTGGAGCATCTGCAGGTGAGGCAGGCCCAGAGTGTCCCCAGGGCAGTGTCACCCAGGAGACACACATCCAGGGACTCTAAGTGACCCTTTTCTGGGAATGTTGGGGTTGTCTCATCCAACAGTTCATGTTGTCAAGGCTGGGGGAGGAGGGCACAGTGATGATATGACCATCAAACCCCTGCTCTCCTGTGTCCTCCAGGCCTGTGGGGTGGCCATTGAAGAAGGTCCCGTGGCCAGAACTGGTGCTGTGGGTCCAATAACCTCCATCTACTTCCGAGACCCCGACGAGAACCTGGTTGAGGTATCCAGGTACTGCACGGATGTGGCTGCAGGCACTGAGGGGCAGCCCTGACCACGGCCCATGCTCTGCCTGGGTCCCAGCAGGAGATGGGGGACAGAGGCCATGTTTGGCTGGCCCATTTAAAGGTCCAAGCTTTGTGTAAATCTTGGACAAGCCTCAAATCATACCCGCAAAGTAGGGCTGCAAGGACCTACTTTGGGAGATTTCCCAAGGCAGCCTGCTCTGCTCTGCCCTGCTCTGGGTGTGAATCCTGCTTTTATACATCTCCATCATGGAGATTTCATGGCCTTCTGGGAAGATCTGTCCTGCTGCTGCTGCACTGCAATTGCTGGGACATCTTCCCTAATTCCTGCTTTCCCTTTTGCTACACTGCCCACCTGTCACTCCTCTCCTCTCCAGAGTCACTTTTCCACAGTTGGAAATTTCTGTCTCCCTTCCTCTCATCCTCCTGCTTCTTATCTCACGCTGCCTGGTGCTGGTGGCTCTCCCACCATGCCAGAGGTTTAAATCCAGCTGTGGCTGTCCAAACACATTCCTCTCCTGGGGTTTGGGAATTTGGCCTCGGTGTGACACTCAAACACTCCTGAAACTGAAGATCCAAGTTTCATCCTCAGCTCTGTATCAATAATTGTGGGGTTTCTGTCATTCAGGAATGGAAAAAGCAGGGATGAGGAGCCTACATGAAGGACAAAGTGTCAGAAGTCCAGGAGTTCACCTGGATTTATGCAGAGATTGAGGATGGTCTGATGCAGAGGAGTCTGACTCTGATGGCTCCTGGTTACTTGTGGGACTGTCCTGAGTTTTCTTCTTCCTTTAATTATTTAAAAAGCCATTTCAAAGTTATCTAAAAAGTATAAAACCATGAAGGACCTGGGGATTCTCAAGCAGAGCAGTTCCGAGGCTGGCCACACTGAGGTAGCATCGGTATCCTCACGGGAACAACGCTGGAAAGGAGCGAGGACTCTTCTGACCTCTACAGTGCAAATCCTCTATAAAATTGAAACAATCTCTGAATCGTACTCATTTTTCCTTTGCTGGAATTTCGTGGGAAATCCAAAATTCTTCATGGTGCGAAAAAAGGCAAGGTCACAAAATATTCAGTGCTTTGGATGATCAGCAGGGATGAGCTGGTTTCCATTGGGTCCTTTGTGGGAAGTAAAGACAGGAATGCCATGAGAGAAAGCCACGGGCATCTCCTCGGATGGAGATCTGGGAAGGGATCCCAGGGAAGGATCCCAGGGAAGGATTCCCGGAGCGGAGTGCCCCCGGCGCCCGCGGAGCCTCCGGCGGTGCTCTCCAGGGTGCTGATGTATCCTGTCCGGATACGGAGGGACCCCTCGGGGCGTCCTGCCCACGGGAGAGGGTCAGAGCCCATGGGGGAGGGTCGGTACCCGTGGGACAGGATTGATTCCCACGGAAAAAGGTCAATCCCTACAGGAGAGGTCAAAGGCCATGGGAGAGGGTTAATCTCCGCAGGACAGGGTCAAAGCCATGGGAAGGGGTTAATCCCCATGGAACAGGGTTGGTTCCCGCAGGAGAGGGTGAAAGGCCATGGGAGAGGGTAAAAGCCCATGGGAGGGGATCCAAGCTCATGGGAGGGGGTCAAAGCCCATGGAAGAGGGTCAAAGCCTATTGGAGGGAGCCAAAGCCCATGGGAGAGGGTCAAAGCCCATGGGAGAGAGTCAAAGCCCATGGGATGAGTCAAAACCCATAGGAGAGGGTCAAAGCCCATGGGAGAGAATTTTGTTCCCTCCACTAGAGCCCATCTTGGTTCTGTCCCACACATCAATCCCTTTAAGGCCTGGAGGACCTGCCTGGTTTCGGGGCTTTCCCGTTCACCGCAGGGTGAAACATGGAATGACACTTTTGGGCATCTCACACCTGACCCAAACCATGGGAAACTCAAAACTTGTAATGGAAATATATCAAGTATTTGGAATGTGCTGCTGATGGAGGAACTTCTCTTGGAGTGATGGTGTTGGAGCACCAGAGGCTTTGCTGGCTGATGGTTGTGGTTATCTCTGGGAGAAAGAACCTGTGGGGCTCAAGGTTTTTCCCTGGAGGAATCACTGGCCACAGGCCAGCATTGCAGTTGTCCCTGTCCCCACCTCTGCTGGGCTCTCCATCTATTGGAAAAGCCTCTGTATTGTGAGTCTTCCAAATCAAACTGATGGTTTACACAACACAGCATTAAATCTTTATGGAGAAAATTTAATTCCATTCTTTATTCAGCAAGATTCATTGTGAATATTGGACAGTGGGAGAGAGTGGGTGAACAGAGGTGGGAAAACAGTTTTCTTCTGGATGGTTCATTCCCTGCACAAACCACGACCAGCAAGAGAAAATAATCTTCCTTCTTGTCTGCTCCCAGCTCATCCCTCTTGAATACTGATTCCCACAGTAGATTCCACAATTTTATCACAATCACATTGGAAAGGAGCTCTTTGGATCAGCAATCCCAGTGTTTAATGTGGAGAAGTGTTGAGTTCTCCATCTCTCTACTCAGGGAGGGCGCGGGGTAAGGAGCCTTTCAGGGCTTTCTGTTTAGGAGCACTGATTCCAGATTTCATCCATTTTCATGGAAAGATGAGTTAAGAGCCAAATCTCAAGGAGCTTCCCCTCCTCTCACAGGAGGGAAACGGGAGTTTCCCAATGGGAGTCACAGTGCATGTGCCCAAGTCACTTCCCAGAGAAGCCCATGGGCCACCTGGTGGGCCAGCTCAGAACAGGTGCCTGGGAAAGCCAGGAGGGATGGTGTGGGACAGCCCTGGGATGGGCAGGGATCACCCTCATGGTGTAGAACTGATGTAGGACTCCTCACCTCTCTCCCCTTCAGAAAAGACACCCAGGTCTCAATGGTCCTCAAACCATCCTTTGTACACAAAGAAGTGGCAAACATTGCCCATGGGCTGGAGAAATGGGAGCCTTTCACTGGGAAGGAAAAGAATCCTGCTCTGCTGGAGAGTTCTGCAGGCAGGGCTGTTTGCAGCAATGATGGATTTCTCCTGTGCCTGTGGGACTGCCTGACCCTGATCCCAAAAGTGCCCAGAGGAGCATTGAGAAAAGCACAGGGGCTCTGCAGCTGAACTTCCTCCTCTTCCCAGCCTGGGCAGTCAGGCATTCTGCACAGGAAAAGTTCAGAATCCAGCTGTAAGAAATGCACAGGCACCATTCCTTCTGGAGAACTGGATGATACCCCAGGATTCTCAGAGATTTCCATGGGAATATTTTTATACTTATGGTGGCTTTTCAGCTCCTCAGCCAGCACCAACGAGGAGTTGAAGTTTACTTCATGTGTTAACCCAGACACCTCCTGCCTCATGGGTTCCTTTGGAATTATCTAGTAGAAGGGGTGGGAACTTGCCTGTCCTTGGGAATCAGTAGGAAAGCACCAATGAAGAAAGGAATTGCAGCTTCCCCAGGACAAGCCCCTCACCAAGCCCCCATGCTGTCCCCTCACAGGCTGCAGGCCAGCTGGGAGCTGTCTGACAGGTTCTCCAGGTTGTCCACCAGAGTGATGATGGCTTCTATTTTTTCTTCTGGAAGCACGTGGGAGGCATTGGATCGAAACTTCTTCAGGAGTGACTCTTTGCTCAGGGGCTTCCTCCAGTGCCCATAGAAAGTGTCACATTTGCCCGTCAGGATGTCCCCGCTGTGCAGGAGCAGGGCCACCTCTCCGTACATCTTGTCAAAGTTGGCCACGTTGTCTTCAGGGTGCTCCACCACCACCTTGTCCAGCAGCTCCCTGAGCTCCTGACGGTGGATGCTGCTCTCAGAGAAGGAGCCCAGGCCCACCTCACCGTCCAGAAGGGCAGCACAGGCATTGAACTGGAAGGAGTGCCTGGCCTGGTGCTCCGAGCTGGGAAAAGGCCGGTTGATGTACTTGGACACCGGGATCTTCAGCAAAATGGTGCGGATCAGGGATGGCGAGAAGGAGCCCGCGTAGTTGATGAAGAGGTTCCGGACGGACAAGGCAGCATCCACCACCCAGTGCATGCCCAGGTGGGCTGGGAATCGCTTGAAGGCAATGTCCTGCTTCTCCAGCAGGAACTCGTGGTGCTCGCCGGGCGCGGACAGCGGCTTGGGCTGGTAGACGCTGTAGAAGGCGCTGAAGCCCGAGCAGCCTGGGATGTCATCCAGGATCAGGGGGTTGGCCTCCATGCCTCGGCCCGCCAGCAGAGCGGCCTCCAGGCCCAGGCGGGTGGCGTTGCCCACGTGCAGAGGCTTGGCCTGGGTGGCGGCGTTGGCCATGGGCGCCCCGGCCAGCGAGGCGGCGATGCCCAGGGCGTGGCAGCACTGCGCCGAGCTCAGGGACAGCAGCTTGGCCGTGGCCGCGGCACTGCCCAGCGTGCCCACCACCGAGGGAGGGTGGAACCTGCAGGGGGACGGCAGGAATGAGCAGCCCTGGCTGCCTGGCACAGGGAACACCACAGGAGCCTTCCCACAGAAAAATTAATGGGAAGTGAGCAGCCCATCAGCCAGCAGAACTCCCTCATGGCTTTGGTGTGGGTGGGATTCACCTGACTCAGAATTTAACCATAAATTTTAGTTAATAAATTATCTTTAAAATCAGTGTTTTACTGTATTTTAGTTTAACTCGAAATTTAGAGTTAATGGACATAAATTTAGTCTA